>NC_064642.1:121538995-122163995 GCF_023864345.2 Schistocerca serialis cubense | reverse complement strand
TGAAATTGCATGCTTATGGAATATCGTCTCAGTTATGTGACTGGATTTGTGATTTCCTGTCAGAGTGTTCACAGTTCACAGCAACTGACGGAAAGTCATAGAATAAAACAGAAGTGATTTCTGGCGTTCCCCAAAGTAGTGTTATAGGCCCTTTGCTGTTCCTTATTTGTATAAACGATTTTGGAGACAATCTGAGCTGCCGTATTTGGCTGTTTGCAGATGACGCTGTCATTTATCGACTAATAAAGTTATCAGAAGACCAAAACAAACTGCAAAATGATTTAGAAAAGATATCTGAATGGTGCAAAAAGTGGCAGTTGACCCTAAATAACGACAAGTGTGAGGTCATCCACATGAGTGCTAAAAGGAACTCGTTAAATTTCGGTTACATGATAAATCAGTCTAATCTAAAAGCCGTAAATTCAACTAAATACCTAGGTATTACAATAACAAACTACTTAAATTGGAAGGAGCACACAGAAAATGTTGTGGGGAAGGCTAACCAAAGACTGAGTTTTATTGGTAGGACACTTAGAAAATGTAACATACCTACTAAGGAGACTGCCTACACTATGCTTGTCTGTCCTCTTTTAGAATACTGCTGTGCGGTGTGGGATCCTTACCAGACAGGGCTGACAGAGTACATCAAAAAAGTTCCAAGAAAGGCAGCATGTTTTGTATTATCGCAAAATATGGGAGAGAGTGTCACAGAAATGATACAGGATCTGGGCTGGACATCATTAAAAGAAAGGCGTTTTCCGTTGCGACAGAATCTTCTCAGGAAATTCCAATCAGCAAATTTCTCCTCTGAATGTGAAAATATTTTGTTGACACCGACCTACATAAGGAGGAACTATCACCAAGATAAAATAAGGGAAATCAGAGCTCGTACGGAAAGATACAGGTGTTCGTTCTTTCCGCGCGCTATACGAGATTGGAATAATAGAAAATTGTGAAGGTGGTTTGATGAACACTCTGCCAGGCACTTAAATGTGATTTGCAGAGTATCGATGAAGGTGTAGATGTAGACTGTTTCGTGCCACACAAAGAGACGGAAGCTAAATGAACATTTGCAGGGTCACCACATTCAAATGTATTGATGTACGTTCTCCAAGTGGTGTGTAATAAAGCTATAATTTCCATTTTGTGAATAAACATTTGTTCACCAAAAATGTCAAGGGACTTTTGAATCACCCTGTATTATGATTATGAGATTTACATGCAATAAAAAATAGTATGAATCCTGACAAGACAATCAGTTTAAAATGATTCCTGCTGGTAATCACTGTTTATCACTTACATACCAGGTTATGGAAAATGATTACCATTTCTAGACTTAAGTGTTTTGCTTTATTATCCCTTTGAAGGAGTGAAGAAAGTATGTGCGACTTTCTGAATTTTATTCATTAGTGTGATATCATGTCAATGTGACTATGAAGGCAGGGGAGCACTATGGAACAGCTGACCAGGAGATAAGAAGATGTGCATGCATATAGAAAGTTTAAAGCTGCCCTTTTTTTGGGAGTTGGAGGGGGAGGGTGATAAGTGTTATAAACCTATATAAAGACATTAGAACAGGAAGGAGCCCATTAGAGATGTAACACAAAGGAAATTGAATTGACCATGTGCTTTTCAAAGGAATCAGCCTTAAGTGATTTAGGGAAATCATGGGAAACTTAAATCTCGATGGCTGAATGGGTATTTTACTCCAACTCCTAAAAAATGTGGGTCCACTTGGTTACAGGGTAACAAAGCAGATAAGTAAAATTAAACCTAAGCATAAGCCAGAAATCTTGAGTGCACTCCTCTCAACTCACAATAAATATTTAAGTAAATCTTTAACGTTATAATTGCTGGTACTGCAACAGAAATGGTCACAATGCAGAACCAATCGTAAGATAGGGATCTGTAGATTCCGTAGATTCCAGTGTAACTTTGAAATGTTTCAAGAAATTTCAATTGAATTTGATGTGTGTGTGTGTGTGTGTGTGTGTGTGTGTGTGTGTGAGTGTGTGTGAGTGTGTGTGTGTGTGTGTGTATATGCATGCTTTACTATCTCCAGACAAATATACTGTAGTGAAAATACACACTGTATGGGTTGAGATGAGGGGTGGGTGGTGGGAACGAGTGACATGTAGAAATAAGTATAATGGCGAAATATCTAAATAAATTGCCAACATACTTACACATATGCCTTACAGTGTGTAGAAGGGGGTAGAACACTCTTCACACACTAAAGGAGCAATATCAGAAATGAATATCTAGTCTTTGGGGTCGCTACATTGATTCATAAGAATCCTGAAGACAGAACTTGGGCAAAGGATGTGACCAGAGTTTTCCAAGGCACATGTTTCACTGGGTGAAATGGAATCAGTACCTCATCCACCGGGACCATTGGTTTGTTGGTGTCATAGGAAGAAATAGTTCAGTAAACTGTTTCTGAATTAAGTGAGCGCAGCACCATCTGCCTGTAAAGCATCTGGTAAGGTTAACTGCATATTTGGATAAGTCCTGCTTCCCTTTGGAGATGCATTGTCTGAAGATGCCATGACTACAGAGGAGGGACTTTTCATATGTAATGGGTGACAGCATCTCAAAGTGGACGAACTGTTGGTGGTCAGTGTGCCTGTTATGGACAAGGGTATTTATGTAGTAACTAAAGAGGTGGACACCAACATCCAAGAAGGTACCTGAGAAAAGCCAGATGAAGAGGATTGGGGATAGGCAGTGTCACTCTACAGGAGAGACCAAACACTGTAGACAAAGGTTTGAAGGTGTTTAAAGACTTCTCTAAGTGGCCTGTGAGCGGGTTGATTCAGGAGGTGCCACACATTTATTCATGGCAGTTTCAGGGATTTGTTTCTTGCAAAGGAGAAATAATGATGAATAAGAATTTGGCCGATCATGTAGATTAGGAAGGACATCATTGGGAAAGATTCCACTGCAGCAAAGCCACATCTGTAGGGTTTTTGGTGTAAAGGGGTATTACATCTACGACGACATAAACAGAGGAAAGGTGGTAACGAAAGTGATTAGTGTCTCACATCCATAACAGAAGATTGTGGATAGTTTGTTGAGGATGGCAGCGAAGAAGAGTGAAGGATCTTCTTGTGCGAACAGTGTTATGAGCCTTTACTAAGTGACCAGTTGGGAAATAAGCGAAGCAGAGTTTGTGCAATTTAGGGAGCAAATTAAAGGTGGGTGTACAGAGTTCTTTCTAGTAGGATAACCAATTGTGTTAGGACTGTTTTTTTAGGACATGAGTAGCTGTCAGCTATTGGACTCGTTGGGAAGGGAACTCGGAAAGGAAGGTGAAGCAAGTTTTGCATGTGAGAATTATTTCAAAGACAAATCTGCATTGACAGTGGTCTTGTATACTGTCTATACATTCTATGAAAAAAAGAGGACCATGAAGGACTTACCCAAATTTGATGGAAATCGGACACTCTATTCCAGAGAAAGAGCTTCACAAATTGAGCAACTAAATGACATGTTGGTCCACCTTTTGCCCTTATCCAAGCAGTTATTCAGCTTGGCACTGATTGAAAGAGAATTGTTTGATTTCCTCCTGAAGAGTATCGTGTCAAATTCTGCCCAATTAGTTTGTTAGATCATCAAAATCCTGAGCTGACTGGAGGGCGCTACACCATAATGCTTTAAATGTTTTCAATTTGGGAGAGATCAGGCAACCTTGCTGGCCAAGGAAGGGTTTGGCACGCAGGAAAACAAACAATAGAAACACTCGCCATATATGGGCAGGCATTATAATGCTGAATTGTAAGCCCAGAGTAGCTTTTCATGAAGGCCAACAAAATGAAGTACACAATATCATTGAGACACCACTGTGCACTGATCATTGTGGCTCAGTTCAAAGTGGGACTTGTCACTGAAGACAATTCTGCTCCAGTCAAGAAGATTCCAGAATGAAGACATGTCTGGTGACACCCCAGACAGCAGTGGTATACCAATCTCACTGTCACTCGCCATACAGCCCAACACAACAGGAGTAATGGAATGGGGCGCCGCTTCTTTTCATAGCAGGACCCCTTTGGTTGTCACTCGCAGCATCCTTACAGCACAGCGGTATGTCAACAATATTCTACTCACCATTTAGTTGCTCTTCATGGCAAGCCATCCCAGGGATTATATTTCAGCAAGATAATGTCTGCCCTGTACATCGCGAGAGTTTCTACTGCTTATCTTCGTGCTTGCCAAAGCCTACCTTGGCCAGTAATGTCACCACATCTCCCCCCAATCAAGAACGTTTGGAGCATTATGGGTAGGGTATGATACACCAACTGGACAGAATTTGACAGGATATCCCTCAGGAGGATACCCAACAACTCTGTCAATCAATGCGAGGCCTAATAACTGTTTGGCATAACGAACAGAGGAGGACCAACACATTATTTACTTGCTCAATTTGTGTAGCTGTTACTCTGGAATAAATAATCCTTTTTTTTAATTTTAATCATTTGTTTGTATGTACATGAACATCAGCTCTACCGATTTTCATTCGATTCAGATAATTCCTTCGTGGTTTGTCTCTTTTCTTTTTTTTTGTTCCAAAGTGTATGATCCCATCATTAGTGACATATATTAGTGGACGGTAAAGAATGTTAACTGGAGAAACAAGAAGTCACATTTTTTCAAGGTAGTAAACTGAATAAAAATACTTAAAACTTATTTTCAAATCAGGTGTAAATGATAAAATATGTTTTGTTACAGATGTACTTACATTCAATGCTTCATCTGGCTTATTCAGGTAGTAAAACATTCTCATAACAACTGGTCCAAAGACAAAAGTTCCAAATCTTAGGTCCTTACTCTGATTGTTAAATCTGCAACCAAAATCCCAATTTTTACACATATTGAAAAGAAACTACAGATATCATATCTAAACAACTGACACATTCCTTGTGTTTCCCACCCAATGTCCTTAACAACACATTGTTCAGTATATTGCTCACTGATAGAGAGAGAGAGAGAGAGAGAGAGAGAGAGAGAGAGAGAGAGAGAGAGAGGGTTCATTAATATGCCCTTGGAAGGTCTAACTCCTTGCTTAGTCCAACTACCCCAATCCCAGTGTCTGTTAGGACTTGTCAGTGAGTCATCACCTGCAATACGGGTCTGAATCAGTAGGCAGTTAACCACTCATAGGTGCAGTAGTTCGATCAGTTTTAGCATGAAATAATTTGCTTTGACCTTGATCAATAAATTTACTGTACAGTCATTTGTTTTATAAGTTAGTAACAATGTTGTTAGGCAACAATCAAATAACAGAAAAATCAAAAATCAAATAAAGGAAAATCCAGGTTGGAATGTAACAATATTATGAAAAGGAGAAATGCTACTAACCATTTAGTGGAGAGGCTGAATCGCAGATAGGCACAATAAAAAGACTGTCACAATATAAGCTTTCGGCCATCGAAGCCTTTGTCGAAAATACACACACACACACACACACACACACACACACACACACACGAGAGCGCGCATACGCAACTCATACAATGACTGCAGCCTCTGGCAGCTGAAGACAATGTTGATCTCAAACATTAAAGTATTTAAAACTAAATCATGGCATCAACTAAATCCAAGCATGTGATGATGTCTTTAGTGTAGAAACTGAAAGGGCTTGAAAGGTTAGGGAAAGAGAATCTCTTCAAAGCATTGCACTTGAGATAGGTGTTGGCATAACAGCAGCTTTTAACAAGTGGAGAAAAAAAACACTAAAACTCATGAAACAATATTATGTATTATGAAAAGGATAGTTGCTACTCACCATATAGGCCTTTGTCAAACACACACACACACACACACACAACTGTGTGTATATTTTGTCTATTTTTGAGAAAGGCCTTATTGGTTGAAAGTTATTGTGTGGCAGTCTTCTTCTTGTGCCTATCTGTGACTCAGCACCTTTGCTATATGGTGAATAGCAACTATTCTTTTCATAATATTGTTACATTCCATTGTGGACTTTTTATTTTTAACACTCATACAAGTCATACAATGATGATCGGTGATGCGATTGAACTGAAAATACACTAGACTTTGAAGAAGCCTATAAGTAAAATTATAGACAACGCTTTGTGGGTGTGGTTCGAACAGAAGATGAACTCCATTGTCTGGATCCAATCATAAAAGAAAAGGCACCAATTTTGTATGAAAAATTACACAAAAATTAAAAATTTACAGTGTGCGAAAACTAGCTAGACTGCTGGCAAAAATGATGTGGCATTCAAAATGTAATTATCTTGAGCGAGAAACTGTCGGATGACGAATCAGCTACCAATGAGTTTGTTCCAAAATCTGAAACCCCTGAGTAGGTGTATAACATTGATGAGCCTGGCATGAACTACATAATGCTCCCTGCAAGAATTCTTGCTACACAGAATCCATCGGCACCACGTACACAACTTGCCAAAGACAGAATTACTATTGCTCTCTGTAGCACTGCTAATGACAGTCAGGAGATGCCTTTGTTTGTGATGGCAGGAAAAGGCATTCAAAAACATTAATATCGCACGCAACCTGTATTTTATTGTAACCAAAAGTCAACATGGATGATACAGCGTCTTTAAGGAATGGTATTATGACCAATTAGTCCCTGCCATCACAAAATAACTACAAGGAAACAGACTCCCTAAACATGCCATATTGATACTCGACAATGCGATAACTCATCCATCTGAAGATGAACTTTAAAAGGTGAAATAAAAGCTTTATTCTGTCCTGTTAATGTAACATGTATAATCCAACCCATGGACCATGGGATCAGTGAGAGGCTAAAGAAGTCATATCGTCAAAAATGCATTTGATCAATTTTAGAGGGGACACAAGGAGTTAGCACCTTGTTTCGAGCAATGAAATCAATAAATATAAAAGATGTGATCTGTACAGTAGCCAAAGTGTGAGAAGATTTGCCAGCATCTATGCTTGAAAAATCTTGGCACAAACTATGGCCAAAAATTAAGGAATTTAAAGATGAAACATCAAAAGAAACAAGTGAAGAGAATCAAGATGAAACAGATCATGAAACACGCGATGAAAGTCAAGACATAGTAGACACTCCTGTGATTTTGAGGCATTTTTACACTTTACAACTGGACGTTGGACCCAGTGGCATGAGTGAGTGGATCAGTATAGCTGACATTACTGCACAATGGTAGAAGAATTAACCGATGATCAAATTACTGAAACTGAAGAACTGATGAGGATGAGAATGATGATGACACCAATGAAGACAATGAACCAATGGCTCAAGCATCACACATATATGGTAAAATTACATGTGATATAGCCTTTCAATACATCTAACAAAGCTCTATGTGTACCCGAAAGACATTTTGTGGATGGATAACTGCAGAACATCGTGGCAAAATTGAAGTTGTTGGTTCCTAAGAAAAACCTCATTACAGATTTTTTGTCCTGCTTTAGATCAGAACATTTTTTACCATGTGATCTCATGTTTTGAACAGTCAATTGCAAATCATCTGTGTGTCACTGCAGTACTACAATTCAGAACGCATTATACAGTACAGACACTGATTTATAACACACTTTCGTATAAGATATTTTAGTGTGTGTGTCATTCCATGTCAAATCATCCAGAAATTTTAGGAAATGACACCCATCGTCACGCAAATCCTTGAAATTTTGGGTAGTGGAAGTTTACCTGGATATATTCACATTTCCAAAATGTAAATGTTGCAGGTCAATTACTTTTTCACTTATGATAAAAAGAAGTTGTATAGATTCAGGAATTCCGGCTTTCATAGACGAGCTCCTTTATAATTTAAAAATGCAATAGTTCCTACAATTTTTGCAGTGGAAGCTTGAAGTTTTCTTTTTTAGTTAAAGTGGAAGGTTTATATTTTTATAATCATGCTTCTTGTAGTGAATATCCACCATCTACATTTCATAAAAAATCGTAAATAATTTCTTTTAAACCAAATCCATGCATGGACATTATAAATTTTTTAAGTTATTGCCGCCTCATAGATACCATTGAAAAATTTACAATTTTATTATAAATATTCCAATATGTTACACAAAAAGAATCAGTTTGTAGAAATAATGGGAAGTGTGAAAAACAAAGTTATTGTAAAAGAAATATCAAAGTTGCAATATATCTAAAAACAAAGATGATGTGACTTACCAAATGAAAGTGCTGGCAGGTTGACAGACACACAAACAAACACAAACATACACACAAAATTCAAGCATTCGCAACAAACTGTTGCCTCATCAGGAAAGAGGGAAGGAGAGGGAAAGACAAAAGGATGTGGGTTTTAAGGGAGAGGGTAAGGAGTCATTCCAATCCTGGGAGCGGAAAGACTTACCTTAGGGGGAAAAAAGGACGGGTATACACTCGCACACACACACACATATCCCCACACATATACAGACACAAGCAGACATATTTAAAGACAAAGAGTTTGGGCAGAGATGTCAGTCGAGGCAGAAGTGCAGAGGCAAAGATGTTGTTGAATGACAGGTGAGGTATGAGTGGCGGCAACTTGAAATTAGCGGAGATTGAGGCCTGGTGGATAACGGGAAGAGAGGATATATTGAAGAGAAAGTTCCCATCTCCGGAGTTCGGATAGGTTGGTGTTAGTGGGAAGTATCCAGATAACCCGGACAGTGTAACACTGTGCCAAGATGTGCTGGTCGTGCACCAAGGCATGTTTAGCCACAGGGTGATCCTCATTACCAACAAACACTGTCTGCCTGTGTCCATTCATGCGAATGGACAGTTTGTTCCTGGTCATTCCCACATAGAATGCGTCACAGTGTAGGCAGGTCAGTTGGTAGATCACAGCTTAGGTCTTCGTGGCAAACGAATCTGATCCAGTCCGGAATCCCTGAAGCATTACACCAACAACCTGACAACAGCTTTCGCACTTGTGACAGGATATTTTCCGGGACTGGATCAGATTCTGAATGTGGCTCTCCAGCAGGGATACGACTTCCTCAAATCCTGCCCTGAAATGAGATCCATCCTTCATGAAATCCTCCCCACTCCACCAAGAGTGTCTTTCCGCCGTCCACCTAACCTTCGTAACCTCTTAGTTCATCCCTATGAAATCCCCAAACCACCTTCCCTACCCTCTGGCTCCTACCCTTGTAACCGCCCCCGGTGTAAAACCTGTCCCATGCACCCTCCCACCACCACCTACTCCAGTCCTGTAACCCGGAAGGTGTACACGATCAAAGGCAGAGCCCCCTGTGAAAGCACTCACGTGATATCACCCTGTGGCTAAACATGCCTTGGTGCACGGCCAGCACATCTTGGCACAGTGTTACACTGTCCGGGTTATCTGGATACTTCCCACTAACACCAACCTATCCGAACTCCGGAGATGGGAACTTTCTCTTCAATATATCCTCTCTTCCCGTTATCCACCAGGCCTCAATCTCCGCTAATTTCAAGTTGCCACCACTCATACCTCACCTGTCATTCAACAACATCTTTGCCTCTGCACTTCTGCCTCGACTGACATCTCTGCCCAAACTCTTTGTCTTTAAATATGTCTGCTTGTGTCTGTATATGTGTGGATGGATATGTGTGTGTGTGCGAGCGTATACCCGTCCTTTTTTCCCCCTAAGGTAAGTCTTTCCGCTCCCAGAATTCGAATGACTCCTTACCCTCTCCCTTAAAACCCACATCCTTTCGTCTTTCCCTCTCCTTCCCTCTTTCCTGATGAGGCAACAGTTTGTTGCGAAAGCTTGAATTTTGTGTGTATGTTTGTGTTTGTTTGTGTGTCTGTCGACCTGCCAGCACTTTCATTTGGTAAGTCACATCATCTTTGTTTTTTTTTTTTTTATATATATATAAAAAAAATTCCATTCCCGGCAATCAGTCTCAACAATTATGAAAATAATAAGTTGCTGAAAGTCGTTTGTCGTGGAAAAGCTGGCGACTTCGAACATCATTATGTTTTCCACAAACAAAGTTGTATTTCACAAATGTTATTAATTGACTTCATAATGTTTACCACGTATAGTTAACGGAAGATGTAGAAACAATATTCCGAAATGAATACGTATAGTGTAAGTCAAACGTTCGAATTAGAATAGAGACCCCACGAACACAAATTTGCTGTGGCAGGTATGAAATATAAACTCCGTTACTTGCTTGTTACACTTGAAGAACAGATGTTGAATGGGCCGAAACGAGCTGCCACGTAACAGCGTAGTTGCCTGCTAACTTCGAAAGAAGGTAGATGCGGTCCCTAGCGCAACTTATAACATCATCGAAAAACAGTGCGTACGTGAGAGCTTTGGTACATCCTGTTACAACAAAAATGGAGGCGGTACAATTGGAGAGCGATCCGGGCCCTTCGCATGAAAGTGATGTGATCAAAGAAGATTCTATACACAGTGAAGTGGCGAAAAAACAATTGAAAGGTGCGTTGGTGTATTTTGAAAGTGTTCTCCGTAACAGTAATCGCATCGCAGCAGAACCGTCATCAGCAATCAACGAAGAAGCCATGGTAATTGTGGAAGAAATGTTCCAGGGTACGCTGCAAATGCTCGCTGAAAAAACCCTCGTTCATGATGAGGAACTGATAGACATTAATGAAATCGATGATAATAATGCCTATGAAGAAGTTGAAACGAATCCCATTGCCAACGAATCATCAGACGAATATGAGCCGGACGAGAAGAAAAAAAAAAAAAAAAAAAAGGGTACGACTATATTTCTCTGGATTACAAAATTAGGGCTGTCAATCTGGCCAAAAAACATCCAGGCTGAGCCTCAAAACACTAAAAAAAAAAAACGTGGCGGTAGCAAATTTGATAAATGTTGTACCATCGATTCATGGGTGCATGATCGCTTCGTAGAAGCTCGACAAAACTTCCAGCAAGTTACTACCAGAAACCTGCAGCAGTGGGGCTTGGGCGCTGCAAGTCAGTTCCCAGATTTCAACTTCAAAGCTTCAAAAACATGGGTCACCGAATTTAAAAAGAAGCATGGTATTCGGCAACGGAAAATCACAAAATTTGTTTCCCAGAAAGAGATGGCTACCCAAGACGAAATTTTGGCCGTAGCAGACACATTTCGGATCCAGACGCGAACATTGATAACTAACGTCGACAAAGATTTCATAATTAATACTGATCAAACAGGTACGTAAAGAGCTGTTCACAAATGTCATATGACATGATGATAGAATATGATAATCTGATATATGATAGACAACACAGATTTCATATATTTCTTATATAAACAATATTTGTTTGTCAGGTTACCAGTACCAGTCCACGTTCAACAGAACTCTCGCCGAAAAAGGATCAAAGGCTGTCCTGGTAACCCGACATGACATGAACAGGGTGACGCATTCGTATACGGCACAATATTCAATCACGATGTCTGGACGAGTCTTGCCTCTTGTTTTCGTATGCCTCCAAGAGTCCACAGGTACGTTTGGACCCAGAGTACAGAAGACAGTCAACGAGTACACCAAGAAGTATACCAATGTTGTTATTACATCCTCCAAATCCAGTAAACTAACAACGAGTTTTATCATGGACTTCTTGCTTAATGCTTTGCAACCATACGTACAAAAGAAAGAAGTTCTCCTTCTGATCGACTCTTGGGGTGGGCAAACAGACCCGACGTTATACAATGAGATGTTCCAGGACGATAAGAAGTTACCAACATGCACTATAAAAGTCATTCCTCCAAAGTGCACTCCTCTCATCCAACCGTGTGACGTGTATTTTTACCGGCAGGTAAAAAATTTGATCAAGCGCCTTCAAAATTGTGCTTTTTTAATTGAGCGAAACCATGACATCAACTCCAGAGACGATTGTATAAAAATCCAATCCATCGTCCACCACCAATTGTCTTCTCCGATTTTTGCCGATATGATACGATACGCGTGCTATGCATCAAACCTGACGAACGATAGAACAATTTTTCAGAATGTCAATCAGGTGTGTTTCCCAACAGATAATTTAAAAAACAATTGTTCTTGTAAAAACACATCGTTTATCAGATGTGTTCGATGTCGTGCTGTTTCCTGCTTTCCATGTTTCTATGATAACTATCACTCAAGTTCATGCGATACTCCAGCTACTTCTGGTCAGTAATTGTTAATTATGTGCGAGTGTATACCGAACTTTTCAATAAATTGTATCCACTTGAATATTATTTGTGATATTGTGTTTTACTTCAAGTATTATTTTTTCACGACAAACGACTTTCAACAACTTATTATATGCATACATATGTGTGTGTGTATACATTTCAATTGCAAAAAACAAATAATTAAAAAAAAGTTGCATGGCGCGAGATTCAATCCGGCGACCTTCAGATTACGAACCCAAGCGCTTACCGCTGCGCCACGATGCTGTAGAAAATTGTTAATCGTAGAGAGTATTTCACTACAACGGTTTCTATTAAGTGTCGATTTTCTCGACAACGGCTGAGAAGTGCATCTTGGTGCTTTGCCACATTACACCTCTGGCGATGAGCTTTTATTATGCGCAGTATGAATCGAATCTGAATTTCACAACTGGCGGCCTCCCCTTGTGATCCAGAGTCAATTATTGGTTAAAAATTCAATTGTTGCAGTTTTCAACTATTCATTCCAAAACAAAAGTAACTCCCCTAATGTCACAATAATAATGTGAAATACTTTTGTAATGAAACACTGGGATAGAATAATTTTTCCATTATTTAATTACATTCTAGGTTACACCAATCATCTTTTGAATTATTTACAATAAATATTGGTTTTAAGACTGAAGTAGTATGGGAAGTACAAGTAGCCAGTGTTTTCTTGTACGGTATCGGCAAGATACATGTGATAATGCCCTGACTTGTGTGAATGAACTGACAAGTGAAGAAGAAGAACTTTTATTACGGCAAAGTAACAGTCATTCCTACTGTGATTTAAGTGTTTCATGTGCGTGTGTGTGTGTGTGTGTGTACACACAAAGAAAGATTCTCTTTAAATAAGATTCTCTTTACATAAAAAAATTTGCTTTGATCCCTTCAAGTACCATAAACAATCTGTTTCATCTGAACTGCGTGAAATTAGTTTAGAAAAGACAAAGACCTTCAAAATGAGAGGCTTTGGCGTTATTCCTGGGGAGAAAATGTGCCCCCCAACCTGTCAAACTTATTAATGAAAAGCAAGCAAGTTACGACTCATCACCAGACTATATAAATGACAGTAATGTGAAGGTGCAGACTCCTGAAAAATCTGTGCTCAATACTAGCTTAACTAACTTAGGAGGATCTCCTGCAAAGCTGCATTTAATTTCTCGGCATAGTCGGTATGCAGCAGCCAAACAAAAATTGGAGTCAGCAGCTGGGGCTTTGAAAACTAAAATTTCACATACATATTAAGTTGAGCTGGCTGCTGATGCAAGCACTATCCCTGACAGTGATTCAACAGAACTGGAAGAAAAGGCAAAGCACCACAATGAACCCATGGACAAAATCAAACAGAAAATTGAACATGCAAATAATTGTGAAAAAATTCAGTTACTTACTCTTGTGCCACCAACTTGGTCTCGACGGAAAGTCAGTTCCAAATTTCAGGTTTCTGAATATTTGGTACGACAAGCAAGAGTTCTTTTAATGGAGAGGGGGATTTTATCGTTGGCTGAGCAAAAAAAGAGGAAAGACATTGCCACATGATACAGTGCAAAAAGTAAAGCATTTTTATTTGGATGATGAAAACACAAGAATAATGCCCGGGAAAAAAGAGAAAGTGAGCACCAGCATAAATACCTATGAACAAAAGCATCTTGTTTCAAGTAATTTAACTGAACTGTATTCTCTCTATAAAAAAAAGTATCCTTCTCTTCGACTAAAACAGTGTATAGTTGCAGGATCATTAGGAACATATACCGTATGTGTGTGCATTTACCACCAAAACTTTAAGTTGCTTCTAAATTCCTTTTCTATTAAAGAAACATACCAAAATCTAACTAAAATAACAACATATGATATAAATAACTGAGCCTGTATGCTTCGTCTGTGTGAAAAATGCCCCACCCCCTCATTGCTTCAAACCCACTTAGAAAATAAAATAGAAGACTATGATCCTGAGGAGATAGTTCAGTACAGCTAATGGGTATCAACTGACGGAATGACTAAGTGTTCGAATCACTTCTCTATCAGAAATTCTGTGACACACTAATTAAGAAAATTGAAAAACTTACTCCACACTCTTATTTCTCAATCACAATCTGATGATCTAAAAATAAAGAAGGAAACACTTGATGGAGGATCAGTGTTAATTTTAATGGATTTCAGTGAAAATCTCAATTTTGTTGTTCAAGATGAAGTACAGGGGTACCATTGGAACAATGGCAGCTGCACTCTTCACACTGTCTATATATATTACAACAAACAGTCGCATACATAAAGTATTTGTATTGTTTCTGATGATCTAGAACATGATATTGCCTTGGTGTACCAGACTCAGAAGACTGTACTGAGTTTTTTTAAGTGTGAATTTCCAGAAATTCATCTTTCGTATGTTGAATATTTCACTGACAGTTGTGCTGCACAATATAAAAATTGTAAGAATTTCAGAAATATCTGCTACCATGAACATGACTTCCAACATAAAGTGCAGCTGGTCCTTTTTTGCACCAGCCATGACAAATCTCCCTGAGATGGTATTGGTGGCACTGTTAAAAGACTTGTCACAAAAACATGTTTGCAAAGAGTTTATAAAGATCAAATACTTATAGCTCCACAGGTATTTGAATTCTGTCGTGAGAACCTGCAAGGCATTTAAGTTCTCTCTGTTTCAAAAGATGAAACGGTATAAGTCAGACAATCTTTCTCAGCACTTCACAAGTGCAAAAACTATTCCTGGAACATGTACCAAAACCACCAACCAAGATTAGAGCAAAAGGGCTGAGCTGCGATACATATTTTAGTATTGTGCATGATTTCTCAGATGCACTTATGCCACTAATACCAGAATGCACTGTGCAGCCCACCTGCTATGTTGCATGTGCATATGACTCTTCTTGGTATGTGGGAATTGTTGCGATGGTAAATTGTGAAGAAGCAGATGTTAAAGCAGATGTTACAGTAAGGTGCAAGCACCCTCATGGACCATCCCTGTCCTCCTATTGGCCTGATAATGATGCTTGTGATATTTCTTTCTCTCATATTCTGTGTGAAGTTGATATAATCACAGCAACAGGCCGTAGTTATTCTCTGATCAGAGTCCACAAGGCTGCTGGAAGAAAAGTGGTTCTCATACAAAAAAATATTATCTAAGCATTAAAGTGTTTCGTCACATGTGTAGTTCCGAATCAATTTGAATGCAGCACCAGCACTTTGTGCAGTGTTGGCAATATTGGCTTTTGACAAAATGCTTGAATATTATAAACAAAATGCTATGTAAAGAAGAAAATGTTTTTATATATATAGCCATTCATTTCTCAAAACTGATTTTTTTGTGTGATGAAACTTTATTATTTATAGATTTGAGGGTGGGGGTGCAATTGTCCAAAATATTTTTTTCTAATTTAACAATAAAATTAAATTACAGAAATTTAATTGGGTAATTCTAACATGTTTTGAGAAACTACATCTGAAAGGAAATTCAGGGCAAAAAACTGTCAGAATACCATTTAAAAAAAAAAAAAAAAACTGCAGCCAATTTTCAAATTTTTACAGTTTGCTTTGAAGTAACGCATTGCATTAAACTTTCCAAAATCTCAGTCCATAACTAGATAATGGGTATCATGGCCTGGATGACTTGACATGGAATGACCCACACGTGACATTTTCATTTTGTTACTGTTTTAACAAGTGAACAGAAGGTATAAACCTACTCTGCTAACTGTAGAAACTACATGTCCAATATTTTTGTTTACTATAAATATGGTAACTACCAAGATGGTCCACCAAGGGTATCACGCCCAAAAATTTGTCGGCATCAGTACACTATCAAAATGCAGATGGTAGAAAATTGAAATGAAATTAATGATTAATCAAAATTATCATTTTCAATAAAGAAAACTACTTCAGCCTCAATGTCACTCACACTTTCAATGAATGTGGTGGGGAACTTGTAGCTGATGATCCCCCTGCCACATCCACATTTACTACTGACTGCTGCCTCCTACATATACTCATTTCTTCCACGTACAAAGAATCATGATTTCTTTCTCCCTTCCCTCCCCACAACCCTTTTGTATGCGTTTCAGCGCACGTAATTTGCTGACAAGAAATTTTTTCAATTTCAGATAATGAATCCTGTTGTCATCGTTATTGTTGTTGGTGCGATATTGAGAAATGATAGACTAATGTTTTAATCTGCGTCACTGCTGTCAGTGTGATATTTATTTTAGGGAGTAAAGCTTCCGTTTAAAACATTGTGATAACAAAGGCTCCAAACATTCCCAAGGTACTTCTTTGCCTCACAGGGAGTGACAAATCTGTGAATTTTGCTTCTTGTCTACTCTATTTCATAAAGGAACAAACAAATTCTTAGAAACCTGTGATGTTGCATATATATGTAAAGCTCTACTCGTTAGCTTCTCAGTGATATAAGTTTCTCTGCTGCATATGGATTTGAATCAGAATTATAGTCATATATGTTGATACACATGCATGTAAGTTCCATACAATTTCAAAATTTTGCAGACATGTAACTTTCTTCACAATTGTCATACACCTCTGATCCATCTTTTACCCAAAACAAATTCCTTGTTTCTATGGTGTGTTTAACAAACTTCTACACGACAACTGCAGTCATGGATGGAATTATATTCTGTTGCCTCCTGGAGCTTCTCTATTGCAATGCAACCTCTCATGTTCCTTATGCCATTCTCATTTTTTATGTTTTATTTTTTATTTATTTTTCTTTCTTTCTACCAGGGCGTCTTCCAGAAACTCCGTGGCACAACGTGGAGATCATTAGCTCCAACACTAAGGACATCTGCTTTTGGACTGGTAAACCCTGTTGCAAAATATTGCACTGCAGTCTGGATGAACAGCTCATACACCAGACTCATAAATACACAACTCAACCACACTATGCGTATCATCACAGGTACAATCCAAAATACCCCAACTTCCTGGCTGCCTATTCTCAGCCATATTAAAGTGTGAGTTTACAAAAATAGCTGATGATCCTTACCTCTCTATACATGAGGACATTCCTGTCCTTGATAAAAACAGACTTCGCACCCGTCACCCACCTCTACAAAGAGTAAAATCTCTGGCGGACAACAGAACAACAACAGACTAATGGACAGAAATATTGGCAGAACGCTATCCCAGAACAGCTGAAGATGCCATGCATCGCGAATAAACCTCCGGGGTTTGAAGAGCATCACAATATCTGGCCTGCTTTTAATAGAATAAGGACAAATAGTGGAAGATGTGCCGACTCAATGTACAAACGGCGATTAACAACATCGCCCAGCTGTGACCGCGGTGCAGAATGACACACT
Organism: Schistocerca serialis cubense; assembly: GCF_023864345.2. Lineage (NCBI taxonomy): Eukaryota > Metazoa > Arthropoda > Insecta > Orthoptera > Acrididae > Schistocerca > Schistocerca serialis. Next base: position 122,146,541 of record NC_064642.1, on the reverse strand, counting down.
GTTCAGCACATCATATGTACATGCCCAAATTGATCCTTTCCTGGTGATCTGGAGGAGTTCCTGTTAGCAAGCAAGGCATCAATTGTGTATAGTCAGCAGTTGGAGGTAATCCTGTAACCTGTAATTTGTAAGTATTGTAAATTTAATCAACTTATAATCATAATGTTCCTTCACAATAAAGGATGGCAGCCAAAAACAGTTGCAGGATAGAATTTTTTTATTAAAATTCTTGACCAAGGTTTCGGTACATATAAACATACCTTCATCAGAAGTAAAACTTCCTGAACAGAAAGACACATTCATTAGAAAAGCCATATCAACGAAAGTGAGAAACAGAAGCTTAAATAACGGTGAAATTGCTAAAGTAATACAGGCACACAATCTTTAGTACTTACTAAAATTACATCATGCACTGGAGAATAATAAAACAATTATGCCAAAAGGCGTCGTCAGTAATTAAAATATCATCTCTATTTGTACAACATGTGTAATGGGCACAGGATCAAAGCGAACAGTTTAACAATATTACTTCGCCTATGAACTGTTGAGACACGAGTGTGAAGGCACTAAGGTAGATTGTTTCGCCGAGAGAGGGCACTTGCATGTGCCAGACTCGCGCATATTACAATCCATAAGTACATACATAAGTGCATCAAAAATTATTAAAGGTTGTGTTAATTCAAACTTTGTCTTAATAAATAAAGCGTATCACGCCAATTAAAGACATTTATGTAAACTAGAAATATAGAACCAAATTTACCTGTGTCCTAGTGTCAAACGGATAAAGCTTGCGCTTGGAACATCTAACGAGAGAGGGCACTACTGTAATGCGCGAGAGTCTCGCGTAACGTAGGCAGTGATGCGCTTATGTATGTATTTATGGATTGTAATATGCGCGAGTCTGGGACATGCAAGTGCCCTCTCTCGGCGAAACAATCTACCTTAGTGCCTTCACACTCGTGTCTCAACAGTTCATAGGCGAAGTAACATTGTTAAACTGTTCGCTTTGATCCTGTGCCCATTACACATGTTGTACAAATAGAGATGATATTTTAATTACTGACGACGCCTTTTGGCATAATTGTTTTATTATTCTCCAGTGCATGATGTAATTTTAGTAAGTACTAAAGATTGTGTGCCTGTATTACTTTAGCAATTTCACCGTTATTTAAGCTTCTGTTTCTCACTTTCGTTGATATGGCTTTTCTAATGAATGTGTCTTTCTGTTCAGGAAGTTTTACTTCTGATGAAGGTATGTTTATATGTACCGAAACCTTGGTCAAGAATTTTAATAAAAAAATTCTATCCTGCAACTGTTTTTGGCTGCCATCCTTTATTGTGAAGAATTTTAACAGTTGCTGCTGCAGCCATGTTTAAAATCTTGAAATAATGTTCCTTTCTATGTGCTAACTGACTGTATATGTGTTGTAAGGAAAAAAAAATGTTTCCTTGGGCGATGTGATGCTCGCCATATGATAAATAAATAAATGGAGGTCACCAGAGAACTGTGTACATTAATGTTTACAATTCATCTAAGTGGTATGTATTTCCAGGACTTTTGAATCTGGTCTAATCATTCAAATATCTTCCTTTTTTTTGCTGTACTGTACACCGTTATTTTGCAACCAATTAATCATATTGATGACACTATGCCAAGGAACTTCATTTCTTGATTGGTAAAGGGGAAACATTACCTACAATTATGATTTTACCCTTGGTCAGAATGGGGAGCAAAAAATTCTTGTACCCACTTTGATCAATTAGTAGCATTCATTTTCCTACAATAATGTCCAGTGGCTTTTCAAGCTTTAAAAATTAGTTCTGCTTCACTGAAAAATTCGCTCCTGGATGAAAATGTGTAAATCATTTCGGTAGACTGGTACTTGTGGTTACTTGTGTAACATTGTTCATGTTCCGATATTGAAAAGCTTTGATGACCCTGAAACATTTTACATGCTAAAATACAATATTTGTTGTTTAATTAAAATCTTCTTCTTGCTAGCACACCTCTCCCACTTGAAACCAATTGCGTACAACCATTTTTGAACCCAACTGTATGAAACTGTGTCACTGAATTGACAGATTGTATAAATTCAATTTTTTCCCTCATTCCTTTGGTGCAGCAGAGACTTTTCTCCACTGAGAAGAAATACCACATACTATATCTTACTACAGTCCTGTCGAAGTTATTGAAGTAAAACATTCCTCCATTCAAATGTTCATAATTGTTCTTACAGAAATATCAGTGAAACTGACACAATGTAGACGCCTTCTGTTCACTAGATATTAAACATTTCCTTATCACATGACTTTATAATATCTCTTTAACAGCCTTACCCTAATCATCAACTGTAATCTGGGGACACTGTAGATGCAGAAGATTGGTTGGTTGATTTAGGGGAGGGGACCAAATAGCGAGGTTATTGGTTCCATCGGATTATGGAGGGATGTGGAACAAAGTCGGCTGTGCCCTTTCAAAGGAACCATCCAGGTATTTGCCTGAAGCAATTTAGGGAAATCATGGAAAACCCATATCAGGATGGTTGGACGCAGGTTTGAACCGTCGTCCTCCCGAGTGCGAGTGCCGTGTGCTAACAAGACGCAGAAGAAATTATCTCACTGGCTACTGATTCAGCTCATTGAATTAGCCATTTTTGACAGTCAATAACACACACCATAAGCAGTCATGTGGCAGAAATGAGTGTGGTAAATAACTGTTGTTCTGCTTCCCGCCTCACCCCTCGCACACATTCATCTGCTCAGCTTATTACATCTTTCAATTTCTTCACTGCTCTGTAGCAAATCCTCTCCCTCCTTTCACACTTTGCCTTTCTGCTAAGTTCAGTCACTCTGGATCTATCATAGTCCTTACTGCTACACCTGGACGTACAACTAAATATTAAATTATGAATTAGTCTTGTCGTTTGCAGTTTTCTTATCCTTGACATTTCTTGTGCAAAAATTTCTCTCAAGCTTGTATTTTTAACTTTCTTGAAGTGTTTCACAATTCTGCTGTTTGTCTTCAGAAGATGGGGTGGGTGGTGGAGGGTATTTTTTGTTTCAACATGTATCAATGGATAACTCTGCGAACTTTAACATGTCATTACTCTTGATATCTTGATACAATTTGGCACAGAAGAGAGTTCATCACTTCAAATAAAAATAAATCATGAAGTTAAAAGAACATGTTGTTCAGTTCCATGTGCAAGTGTTTCCTCACTCCATATTTTAGGCTCACACATTTTGTTATTATCCTGCTCAAGGAAATGATACATAGAAAGGCAAACCGCATATTTTGTGCTATGTGGAAGGAAGACTTCACTGGCACAATAACAGTCAATGCCATGTAACACACAATCAGTAACTCATCTCATTAATGTACTACAGACATCTCATGATGAACATTTTATTTAAAATTGGTAATTGCACGGAACAAACATATGACTGAAACATTTCATAAATTCAGTGGCTGAAAACTGTTTTACAATTTATTTTAAACCACTGTATCCTAAATAAATCACCTGCAGACAAAATAGCATTCAACAACACAGAGTTGCTCATTTTAAGAAAATTTAACATAAATGCAAGAGACAATACCTTCTGAGCATTTTCAGCACCAATTCCACATCATTTTCACCAGCTAAGTGAACCATGTTTTTCAGGTCTTCAGTGAAAACTAAATTTTTTGACTCTGGATGAGAAATTTCTTCCATCTTTGATCGAAATCTGTCAGCCATATTTGTAAACTGGTTTTGTACCCTCTCTCTTGTTTTGCTGTAGTTGTCTAGTCCCAGTGCAGCTGCCGAGTATAGTGTTCGAATGCCTGTGGAACAGAAAAAGTATTATAACCCAAATACTAAAATAACTTTCAGAACTTAGAAACACTGATTGTGATGATGATGATTACGGGTTCAAGGGGCTAAAACACTTGGTTATCAGTTCCTTGATGCACAGGAAAATGACGGAAAAAGATATGAAATGAGAAAGAACTGTCAGCTGCAGTGTATGTGAGCATGTCATCGTTGTTGAAAATGTGCGTGACAGCTGTTTTAGCAGAATAGTTAAAAGTGAGATACAACTCAAGCAGCTAAAAACTGTAGCTGGTTACTGAGGGTTACACCAAGAATCATCACAGTCAGTATACCTAAAATGGGGTGAGAAACTAAATGGCACAAGGAAATGCAGACTGTACGAACTTGGCAACAAATTAGCGGGGATACGGAATCGGATTTTGGGTTAAAAAATCGATTTTTTTTTTATTGGCGTATTATATTCTGCCATGTTTCCTCTTTAAAATGACGTATCATACATAACTCTACTACAATTATAACTATTTTATTTTTATATATTTGTGAGATCGGGTATTGCGCTTTAGTTATACACGTCTCTCGTGGCTGACCATGAACTTTTTGGCAGTACCTTTAAAGTGACATGAATTCAAATATCCCGGTTTCCAGCGACTATTTATACACTAGTTGCCCGAAAATGTTTCTCTCTGGTTTCCTCAAGTTACTCTTTGACTTTGTGGCGGGACTGTTTTGTAAACAGTGTGATATAAGAAAGTAGTTGTTGTTGAGTTATTTCGTATTTAGTGCTTCATTTTTCGCAGTGAAAATGCCTAGAGCTAAAGCAAAAGTATTTAAAAAGCGTGTGAACTGGCAAAAGAAAAGAAATAATGATTCATTAGCAAAGCAAAGCAGTTCATCATCATCACTGTTGGAAAATGTGAATCCACTTATTACTGATTTGCCGAACGAACTTACACCAAATGAAAACAGTGCTTCTCATAAAAAACTAAGAGATTTGGAAGAGAAATATAATTTACTTGATAGAGGGAATGAAGTTTTTGAACTCATTGATACGAATATATTGTGTGAAGCTCTTGAAAACAGTTTGTGCTGCAAAAAATGTCATGGAAACGTTTCTCTGAAAGTAGAATCCCATGTTGGCCTGGCTGCCCAGTTTAATTTAATATGCAGTGTTTGTAAATACAGCTGTAAGTTTCCAAGTTCGGTTTCAGTAACTGTAAATAATGGATACAAGAAAACTGAACTTTATAGTGTAAATATTAGGTTAGTTTATGGATTGCGAGCAATTGGTAAGGGCAAAGCAGCTGGTGATATGCTATGTGGTGTTCTAAATCTTCCAAGTGCACCTTCAAAGTTTGAAGCTTACAATTATGTACTAGGATCTGCAGTTGAAGATGTAGCACAGAAGTCAATGTAGGTTGCTGTGGAAGAAGCAGTGGAAGAAAATGACGGCAGTCGTGACCTCACAGTGGCGTTTGATGGCACGTGGCAGAAAAGGGGCCACACCTCCAACAATGGTGTTGTAACAGCAACTAGTGTTGATACTGGCAAGGTTATTGATGTTGCAATAATGTCTAAATACTGTAGGTGCACAGGCAGGCTGAAAAATGAACACAGTGATGACTGTATTGCTAATTATTATGGTAGTAGTGGTGGCATGGAGGTTGCTGGAGTGAAGAAAATTTTTCATCGCTCTTCACAGTGGTATAATGTTCGCTATGTCAAATATCTGGGAGATGGTGACTCTAAAGCATTCAAAGAAGTTTTGGAAAGCAAACCATATGGGAACAGTGTAAATATAAGCAAACTTGAATGTATAGGACATGTGCAGAAGAGAATGGGTGCCAGGCTGAGAAGGTTAAAATCAGTTATGAAAGGAAAAAAACTAGATGATGGGAAAACCTTGGATGGCAGAGGAAGATTGACTGATTCCATAATAGACCACATTCAGAACTGTTATGGCCTTGCAATCAGGCAAAATACAGGCAATCTTGAAGAAATGAGGAGAGCTATATGGGCTTTATATTTCCACACCGCATCCACGGATGAGCATCCACAACATGGTTTGTGCCCCAAAGGTGAAAACAGCTGGTGTAAATACAATAGGGGACTAACAACAGGAGAGAAATACATTCACCACCACAGTCTACCATCAGCCATCATGGCAGAAATAAAGCCCATTTTCAGAGATCTGGCTGACAGAAGTCTTCTGATGAAATGTCTTCACGGAAAAACGCAGAACCCCAACGAGTGCTTGAATAGTGTGATATGGCATCGTCTCCCAAAAACAGTGTTTGTCGGAATTAATACACTACATTTTGGTGTGTATGATGCTGTGGCAACCTTCAATCTTGGAAATATAACTAAATGCCAGGTCCTTCAAAAGTTGGGTATGTGTGTTGGTTCCCGTACGGTACGTGCTATGTTCTTTTTAGATCAGCACAGACTAAGGCATGCTGATAATATAATCAAGACATTAGTGAAAAAAGCAAGACAGGTGCAGAGGGGTGCCAAAAGAAGACTTGAAGATGATTATGAAGACTGTGAAGGGGGTATTAGCTACGGATCAGGAATGTTTTAATCTTCTTTCTCCGTTTCCCGTAAGTTTACTTTTTACTTCATCTAGGAACATTATCTCAGGTACTGGTCAACCTAGAAGTCTGAAATTTTTATGACGTAGTGACATAGGTCCCTATTACATACTGAAACAACGATTTTTTAATTACTTGATTTACAAAAGACTTAGGGGTGATAGTCTAGTAAAAAGCGATGGAAAAAATTTACTTAAAAATAAATGTACAATATCTCTGTAAGAAAATACTTTGACAATAAACTGTTGTTTCAGTATTGTTGTAACATATGAATGCACATACAGTAAAATTTTTACCTCTCTGTCTCCAGTAGTTTGTGAGAAAATGTTCCCTATAGTAGGCATATATTAACATTGCGGGGATAGGTGATTCCGTATCCCCTTAAACAATTAGATCAATAAAATACACACACAAAAATGTGCAGAGGGATAAAGTAGCCTGAGGGCATTCGCGTACATGTTGTAGTGAGAGGTACTCCACCCACAACCATCCCAGACTCTGAAAATGGAGGGGCTTTAAATTTATTTATTTTTTATAAAATCCGCTATCCCACAGGAAACATAGGCCTTTGGTAGCTGCTAACTCATTGTTTGCAAGTGTCTGAGGTAGTGAGGAAGACAGGTTGATTCCTGATCTCAAATCAGCCAAAAGGGCACATGGGTTAACTGAAGCGTCCGATTCCACCCGTCAGCCTTGACCCGTGACATAAGGCTGTTGTGGTGTGTGAAGTCATGACAGCGCGGAGTTTAGTTTGTGAGAGTGGCGTGTTTGTAGGGGTCATTTCGATATGATCGGTGGTGCTCTCTGGAGGTGTGTTTGTGTGTTGCTTTAGTTTGCATGTGTGGTGTGTTTATGGTTAGCATGTTATGTGGTGTATGGGGTTCACCTGCGTGGTAGCATTGCACGTGTGGGGCATCAGTGGTGACTGTCTTTCAGCGGAATATTTTTCAGCGAGTTAACAATTTTGGTTTCGTTATGTCGACGTAATTGGTTTTTTTTTCTGCTCATTGTGTGTGAATTTTGGTAAATCGCTTTGGTTATGTCTTTGGTAGATGTGGATGTGACTGACAAGGTCAACAGTTTTCAGTTTTCGATGATGATGGGGGACAGTGTGTTGTCTCTAATAAAATTTCTTCAGCTATTCAGCCTGTCGGCTGAAGTCGTGAAGTGTTCAATGTGTCGTGAAGAAATGAGGCTTACTAAAGTTACGGCGTCTTGGATCAGGGATGGCTATACGTGAAGATGTTGTAAGGATAACAGGTCAAGGGATGTGTTCGATTCTAATTTTGATTTTCTAGGTGTTTTTTTGTGGTAGGATTAAGTGTGGTGGTGGTGAAAGTTTTGAGACTTACAGTGTGGTATCGGTAGTTGCTGTTGACCTATATAGGTCAAGGGAAGTGTTCTATTCCAATTTTGTTGGTTTGTTGTGTTTTCTGAGGTAGTGATGATTGTGGAGGTGGTTGTAGTTCTGGGTTTCATGATTTGGTATCGGTAGTTTCTGTTGACCTATATAGGTCAAGGGAAGTGTTTGATTCCAGTGGATATTGTTTTTAGCTGATTTTGGGAAGGTTGAGGTCATTTTATTTTATTGTTTTTGTCGTTTGGTTTAGTGGTGTTGGTTTATATTTCGTTTGTCCCCACCCAAAACCCCAATTTCCCTCACTTGTCCTGTTAGTTTCATTATCTTTTTGGAGGAATATGTATTTGATGGTTTTTCAATCTATTTTTGGGTTTGTTGTCTTGTTTACATTATGACATCATAGTCGCTATACGGGAGTTGTTGTGAATGGTCATTTCCGACATATTGGTGATGTCACTGGTCAAAGCAGATGGGTGGAATCGGATGTTTCCATTAACCCCGGCACACTCCCCGAGAATTTGGGGAATCGTGAGAGGACTTCCACACTTGTTTTGAGGAGAGTCATCTTGATGTTAAAAGAACTTGTTGACAAGTCTGGTGTTGGCAATAACAGTTGCAAAAGTCCAATGGCATCTTTCCAACGGGCCTGAAGAGAAGAATGCCATGCCTTGGTGGTGCCCTTGATTGTTCTGTTTGCTGAAGGCTATGGTAGCCTGCCTTTCCATATCTCAGGTTTTCTAGATTTAATGTCACAGTCGCAATCTTAAATTTGTGCCCAGTAATTCAAATCTGAGTTTGTCTCCTGTGGCTGCTTCTTCAGCTAATTTGTCAGTGACTTCATTCTCCAGAATACCCATGTCTCTTGGTGTCCAGATGAATGTTGCCATTGTACTGGAGCCATGATAGTCAACTAATAGACCTTGGATGGCAGCGACCACAATGTTTTTGTGGCAACACTGAGATACACCTTCTAAGTAGCTCATGGTGTCACTTTAAACCACCAAGTTTTCTGTAGTGAGGGTTTTAACGTACTGCAGAACCCTCGATATGGTGACCAACTATGCCACATATACACTCCAAGCACTAGACAGTGGACACTTTTCGTGTCTCATTGCATGTCAAAAGCAAATTGATTCTATCACTGACTTTGGATCCACCCATGTAAATGGATGTCGAATATGGGTAGCCATAGGGAACCAAAGGGAACAAGCATTGGAGAATGGTGACATCAGCATTTTCTTAGGGCCATCTGAATCATAGGACTGGATACACACCACAGGGGAAGGGGGGAGGGGGAGGGGAGGGAGGGATGCTGAGAGAACTCTGTTAACACAGACAAGAGGGGCCAATTGGAGGTCCCTGGATAGCGCTTCGAATCGTATACCACTGGTCTATCCATTTTTGGGTGATTCGTAAGCAATCACCCAATCAAGCAGGTTGGCATCTGACAGATTGTGACCACATAGTTCACCAGGAGTTGCTGGTGTCTAACCCTCTGTGATGAGATACCACCTTCAACCAGTAGACTGTCTACAGGGCTTGTGCAGAAAGCTTCAGCTGCCAACCGCACACCACTGTGGTGGACAAGGTCTTACAAGCTTAGTACCATTGGTGCTACCGACCCGTAAGCAATACATCGAGACGGGATAAAAAATAAAAGTCACTTTAAGAGTCACAAAAGAACTGTGTGATCTGCAACTTAGGAAGGTCTACTGAGAAATATGAGGGCATTAAGTTTCTATCTGACATAATTGTTTTAACTATGTTGACTTATTGTCCAACAAGAGGACTAAGAATATGAAAGTTTCAAAGACTTCAAAAGTCTAGGTCCTGATGCAATCCTGAGTCTACAAAAGTGAACCAAATGAGTTTTTACAGGAGAAAATTGATATCCATGGTTCATGGCTCAGCTCTGTACTTCTGTATGTCCCCTGCAGTTGACACCCAGAGATGCGCATCAATGTAGAGCTGTAATACATGCACAGACCTTCTACACAAAATGATGGTGAGATCGTGAGTCCCACTGCGGTCATGATACCGTTGACTTCAATGGCAAAGAGGATGCACTCAAAACTGATCCAAGATGGACCTCAATTTCCTATACATATAGGTCGCTGATGGCTGAATCTATCCAAATCTGAAACAGCTATATAGGTCACGGTAGTGTTAGATCCCAATTTATGGGATCAGGAGCTGCTGTTGAGCTATATAGGTCAAGGGAAGTGTTCGATCGCAATTTATGGGATCGAGAGGTGCTGTTTAACTATAAAGGTCAAGGGAAGTGATAGATTCTAACTTGTGGTATCGGGAGCTGCTGCTGAGCTATATAGGTCAAGGGAAGTGTCCGATTCCACATGATATTGTTTTTAGTGGAATTTGGAGAGTTTTGTGTTGTCGGTTTTTTTCGTCATTTTGTATGGTTTTATATGGGGGTGGGTGTCTAAATTTGTTTATATTTAGTTTGTCCCCACCCAAAAACCCCCAATTTCCCGCGCTTGTCCCGTCAGTGTCATTAGGCTTTTTGTGGAATGTGTGTGTGTGTGTGTGTGTGTGTGTTTCGATGTATTTTCTTCTTTATAATGTTTACGTAAAGACTTTATATGCGCCATATTGGATTCGTGGTTTATGGTCGTTTTCACCATATTTGTGACGTCATGGGTCAAAGCAGATGGGTGGGATCGGATGCTTCCGTATTTCCGATTGCAATGGTGGTGGTGGTGGTGGTGGTGGGGCGGTGGTGGTTGTTTGGGGGGGGGGGGGGTGCAGTCGATGTGCAACCAGCCATGCTTAACAAGGCTCTGTGTTCACCAACATCACAGGCAACTCTCTGAGCACGTGGCACTCATGGACCCTATCCACTTGGCTTCCTGAAACATCAATCACAAAGTTATTTTAATCTATATATGGAATAGGTATGCTCTTAAAAATTTAAATTAAAATCTACACTTAATGTCATCACCTTCAGCTTGAAAGTCAAGAAGTGTAATAATGTATTAAGTTGTTTCATAAATAATTGAAAATCACAAAATGAAGCCTCTATATTGTTATTATTATTGACTTTTCACGAAAATCTACTTCTGCAGGACAAACTTCAACTGAAAAATCTGTGTCCATCAATGAATTTACATTTGTATCCCTGCCTAATGTAAGTGGCGACTACTCTTTTCTCTGTATTTGACAAACAGTAACTGAATGTTAGGTTATATCCATCCATATTCAACATTCCTACATAGGTCATCAAATGATGTTCAGGAACACACATTGCAAATACACGATTTTAAAGCTGCAAGTCATCCAAAGAATTCAGAAATTTAGTGGTATGTTTTAATCCTCTAGCACTCTTGATACAAGAGGTTTACTTCTTTTGATAAAGATACCCTGAGAGCTGAGTGTACATGTTACGCCACACCCTTACAAATTCTGCTATCAAACCAGCCAATATCCCTTTCCCACTCCTGTTAATATGTAAGGTATGCCTTGTAAACCCTGGCTGTTAATAGCACAAACAGAAACCCAACTTATGTGTGACCCAGTACTTGACAGAAGCATTTGGTTTACCTCCATGTTGGCCCAACTCGAGGAGGAGGAGTTTAGAATTTAATGATCCATAGACAATGAGGTCATTAGAGACTTAGCACAATCTCCGATTAGGGAAGGTTGGTGAAGGAAAGCAGCCATGCCCTTTGGAAGGAAACATCCTGGCATTTGCCTTAAGCAACTTAAGAAAATAATGGAAAGCCTAAATCAGGATGGCCACACGCAAGTTTGAACTGTCTTTCTCCCCAATACAAGTCCAGCATGCTAATCACTGCGCTACCCCAATCTTGACCCAACTCAAGGAGCTGGTCAGGTTGAGCCTGCCACAACGTCTCAAAACATATACGGACCTAAATACAGGGTGTTTCAAAAATGACCAGTATATTTGACACGGCAATAAAAACTAAATGAGCAGCGATAGAAATACACCAATTGTTGCAATATGCTTGGGACAACAGTACATTTTCAGGCAGACAACCTTTCGAAATTACAGTAGTTACAACTGTCAACAACAGATGGGGCTGCGGTCTGGGAAACTCTATAGTACGATATTTTCCACATATCCACCATGCGTAGCAATAATATGGCGTAGTCTCTGAATGAAATTACCCGAAACCTTTGGCAACGTGTCTGGCGGAATGGCTTCACATGCAGATGAGATGTACTGCTTAAGCTGTTCAATTGTTTCTGGATTCTGGCGGTACACCTGGTCTTTCAAGTGTACCCACAGAAAGAAGTCACAGGGGTTCATGTCTGGCGAATAGGGAGGCCACTCCACGCCGCCTCCTGTATGTTTCGGATAGCCCTAAGCAATCACACGATCATCGAAATATTCATTCAGGAAATTAAAGACGTCGGCCGCGCGATGTGGCCGGGCACCATCTTGCATAAACCACGAGGTGTTCGCAGTGTTGTCTAAGGCAGTTTGTACCGCCACAAATTCACGAAGAATGTCCAGATAGCGTGATGCAGTAATCGTTTCGGATCTGAAAAATGGGCCAATGATTCCTTTGGAAGAAATGGCGGCCCAGACCAGTACTTTTTGAGGATGCAGGGACGATGGGACTGCAACATGGGGCTTTTCGGTTCCCCATATGCGCCAGTTCTGTTTACTGACGAAGCCGTCCAGGTAGAAATACGCTTCATCAGTAAACCAAATGCTGCCCACATGCATATCGCCGTCATCAATCCTGTGCACTATATCGTTAGCGAATGTCTCTCGCGCAGCAATGGTAGCGGCGCTGAGGGGTTGCCGCGCTTGAATTTTGTATGGATAGAGGTGTAAACTCTGGCGCATTAGACGATACGTGGACATTGGCGTCATTTGGACCGCAGCTGCAACACGGCGAACGGAAACCCGAGGCCGCTGTTGGATCACCTGCTGCACTAGCTGCGCGTTGCCCTCTGTGGTTGCCGTACGCGGTCGCCGTACCTTTCCAGCACGTTCATCCGTCACGTTCCCAGTCCGTTGAAATTTTTCAAACAGATCCTTTATTGTATCGCTTTTCGGTCCTTTGGTTACATTAACCCTCCGTTGAAAACTTCGTCTTGTTGCAACAACACTGTGTTCTAGGCGGTGGAATTCCAACACCAGAAAAATCCTCTGTTCTAAGGAATAAACCATGTTGTCTACAGCACACTTGCATGTTGTGAACAGCACACGCTTACAGCAGAAAGACGACGTACGGAATGGCGCACCCACAGACTGCGTTGTCTTCTACATCTTTCACATCACTTGCAGCGCCATCTGTTGTTGAAAATTGTAACTACTGTAATTTCGAAAGTTTGTCCGCCTGAAAATGTACTGTTGTCCCAAGCATATTGCAACAAACGGTGTATTTCTATCGCTACTCGTTTAGTTTTTATTGCCGTTTCAAATATACCGGTCATTTTTGAAACACCCTGTATTTATACGGCTGATTGCGGATGTTATATGTAGCAAGTCACTCTTGATACAGAAGCCACTGTCCCTTGTTATCCGCGCGTAAATGTGTTGAGACCGAGTGAATGCTGCAGTTTCTTTAAAATAAAGTCATATTAAATGTCCTTGAAGATTAACGGGATCACACCGAAATATATTCAAATGTCGCTTTATCTGATCGTGCACGTATGCATGCTGCTACGAAACTTGGTATTCGAATTCACTCACCAATAAAGGGGAGTATAAGACGGGTGCGTGGCAGCTAGTTTACTTATAGGTTATCTAGGTGAACACAGCTACTTTCACAATATTTGTGGGATGTCTGCTATTATGACCGGTACTTACTTAAATGTACACCTGTCAATTGAATAATGTCCTCTCAGCTTTCTCGAGTGTCTTACAAAAACCAACATGGAGAATATTGTTAACATTTTGTTTAATCGAGTTGTTAATCATTAATAAAGGAAAAACCACATTACAGTTCGAGGTTATGTCTAACCGGTCGCTAATTATACAGTTTTTCTCTGCTAATCTACTAAAGAAACTGAAGTTCACACTCACGAGAATCTCTTAACTGTCTGTTGAGTAACACATACCGAGGAAACGAAAACAATTCCAAAACAGATCTCGTAAACATCGACATTTTCAATTCATTCACTCAATCCACAATACCAAACACAGCTCACAACCTTTCGCGCATCACCATAGATCCAAACAAAGCCGTAAGACAGATAACACCAGCCAAAGATCAAAGTCGTTCGACAGTTCAAATAACTTCTAGCTACTGGCGCCAAAACGCTCTCAGCTGCCATCAAACCACTGGTATCGTCATGTACCGTTTCAGTGCGCTACGGATAGGTATAGAATATTAAATTGAAAATCGTCAGACGGCTTGACGACGTTGAATGCTGAGTCAGAGAGTTCGCTTAGCGCGCTGTTGTCTAGCGCAAAAGGTCTTGTTCAGAGCGCGGTCAGGGTTCAGCAATCCAATTGATGAAAGGCTCTCTTTGCGAGTGCGTCAGCTGCCGTGTATTAAAAATAAGTACCGTAAAGCTGGGCTACTTTGCCCCTTGGGGGGTAACTTTGCTCCAACTGTGAAAAAAGATTCAATCCTGCCAAGCACCTATTCTAATAAAAGTTTCAGAACGATTTTGATTCTTTCCAACAATTGTCAGTTTCTACTAGATCGAATGTTTGAGTTATTCTGCCATTCGCTATTTTGCATATTTTCTGTTAACCATATCTCTACTTTTTAGGTAATTTTCGTCAAGAAAAAGTGGTATTTTGCTACCAGGAAACAGAAGGCCAATGACATTATTTTATTTGTAGAAATTAGTTATTGTCAAAAGCGTACCCTAAAAATTGTAGTCAGCACATTATTTGTCACTATACGATCGAAAGCAGCCATGAAGTGAATTTTCTGGGAGAAGTGGGGCAACTTTGCACCGCTGCCTGGTACTAGTAAGCAACTTAAGAAGATAAAAATACAGACAGTGCTTGGATTATTGTATTGATGAAGACCAATTAGAAGAACAAATACTCGATGAAAGTCTGGACAAAGATTGGGAAACATACAGAAGAAATCAACTGGAAGTGATAGCAGCATCTATAAAGGACGAAGAGAGCCTATCAAAAACACAGGAGAAACAAAGCAACTAGCAAGTAGACTGATGTGTTTGTGACTAGACGGTGAGAAAATAAACATTACCCAGCAGAGGAGGCCATCAGTGAACCACTGCTACACTTGTGCAGCATTTTGTTAAGCCATAAGGCATACGAGGTGCGGCTAGAAAAAAACCGGACTGATGCTGGAAAAAACATTTATTTACAATTATTTACAATTTCATGTTATCTCCTTCAATGTACTCTCCTCCTCGGTCTCTACACCGCTCCATACGAATTTTCCACTGTTCATAGCAATGCTGCAGATCATTTTCGGTAAGTCCATACATTAGTTCCGTCGCTTTTTCTTTTACTGCTTCAACAGTCTCAAATCTAGTTCCTTTCAAAGCTGATTTGACTTTAGGGAAAAGAAAAAAGTCACAGGGGGGCCAAATCAGGTGAGTAGGGTGGATGATCTAAGATGGGAATGTTGTGTTTTGCCAAAAACGTCTTCACTGACAACGCACTGTGAGCTGGTGCATTGTCTTGGTGAAGGATCCATGACTTTTTTCTCCACAAATCGTTCCGTTTTCTCCGTACTCGCTCACGTAGGGTAGCCAGGACGCTAATGTAGTAATGCTGATTCACTGTTTGTCCCTCTGGTACCCAATCAATATGCACAATCCCTTTGATGTCAAAAAAAACAATCGTCATTGCCTTGAATTTCGATTTTGACATTAGCGCTTTTTTTGTCGTGGAGAACCAGGAGTTTTCCAATGCATCGATTGGCGTTTAGTTTCGGGATCGTAAGTAAAAAACCACGATTCATCGCAAGTAATAACATTTTTTAAGAAGGTGGGATCACTTTCAATGTTTTCCAGGATGTCAGAACAAATCATTTTTCGGCGTTCCTTCTGTTCAATTGTGAGACACTTTGGAACCGTTTTGAACACACTTTGTTCATGTTGAAACTTTCATGAAGAATCTGCCTAACACTTTCCTTGTCAACTCCTGTTAACTCAGACACTGCTCTGATTGTTAAACGGCGATCTTGTCGAACAAGTTTACCGATTTTTTCAATGTTTGCATCAGATTTTGCTGACAATGGTCTGCCAGTGCGAGTGTCATCACTGGTGTCTTCACGGCCATCTTTAAATCGTTTAAACCACTCAAACACTTGTGTTCGCGATAAACAATCATCGCCGTACACTTGTTGTAACATTACAAACGTTTCACTTGCAGATTTTCCTAGTTTGAAACAAAATTTGATGTTAACACGCTGTTCTTTCTGTACACTCAACATTTTCCGACGCACAGACAAAACGTCAACTACTTAAAACAGACGCCACGGGCAGACTGAGTGCAGGAGGCAGATGAAACTCGAGCAGTAGGCGAAGAGAGAGTCACGTGACAGGCCACGTGACTTTCAGCCTTATTGCATTCGTTTTATTGTTTCACCAGTACTAGTCCGGTTTTTTTCTAGCCACACCTCGTATAGAGGTATACATAAAGTCCGAATGGTGTTAAGATGTCAGTCTTTTGTATATCATCAGGATGCATCTGAATGTGTAGAAATACATGCTAGCAGTCATTGACATTGAAGATTGTTGGCATGTGAGCACATGAGGAATCCTGGAGATTCAGGACAGGGTAGTTGTCATGGGTTGTTCTAGAGTTAAGAACTCTCCAGTTGCCACGAAGTCTTGTTGTACTACCATCTTTCTTGGCAATATATTTAATTTATGATGCCAAGGGGCTGACAGATGGGTGGAAAATACCTGCTTGTATGACTCTGTGAATGGCATTTTTAGCTGTTGGTAAATCGGCTGGACACAGGTGACGAGGTTTGTATCTGATGGGAGGACCATCTGTAGTCACAGTCCTGCCCATTGCAACATCACATACTGCACAGACACAAGGCTGAATGTGGGCAGTTGCTGGGGCCAGTGCACTGTTTACTAACACTGCAGGTAGCAGCGTACTGGCCTTGAAGTGTGTGATGTTGTTGATTGATGGCCCCAGTCGTTGCGGTGAGTGCTGTACCGAGACTGGTGTGTAGACAGGTGATGAGGAACAGGGGGGCACCTTGTCGGCAGTGGCTGGTTCGAAGTGATTGTTGACATCTAGCATTGGCGTGTGGCACAGTGGAATGCCTATGAAGTCTGTGCCATGGTTGCGAGGGGGTGTGGAGCATGGGGTGGCATCCTGTTTGTCATAGCTGGCCATTTTGAAGGAAGCTCACATTTTTGTGTGCATGCTGTTGTATCTTTGGCTCCCAAGATGTTTATGCGGTGGTAGAGGTCAGAATTTTCGATACAAAGTAATCATGCTTCTGTGAAAGAGTCAATGTATTGCTGTTGAGTGGAGAGAATGCTTTCAATCATAGTGATGCACCGGTGGGCTGTTTCTGTCATAGACTTATGAGTAGAAATGGGTCTGGTAGAACGAGGTGTAGTGAGAATAGTCTTAGAGAATCGTCCTTGAACCTGAGCCCCACTAATGTGGAACATTAATGCTGTGTGCCCTACATCAGGCAAAAGTTTATGGTTATATAGGAAGCCCATGTCGATAATAGGTTCACACATGTCCATGCTCTAAAATGTCCAGGTGCATTGTAAATCCAGTGTAAGCTGAACAGTGCACGAAGGGTGTCATGGATGGCGATTCCTGAATCATCTCCTGTGTGTAGACTAATAATCAATGATGGCTTGAAATGGCCATGCCGTCAAAGGGCAGGGAACTGACAGAGCCCATATTCATAAGAAAGAATTGTTTTGTAGTTAGTTATTGAATGAAGAGGCACCTGTCCATAGGTGCCATATATGTGAAGTGAGTCTGTGCAACATGCGAGGGTGATAGGTGACTATATTGTGATGAGTGGGCTGAAGCTCAAACTTCAGTTCACTGAAGACATTTGGGAACTCACACGGTTTTCTACATTTTGGAGCTGTGTGCCTGAAGGTTGTATGAAAGTAGCAGAACTATCGTGATGAGGTCATGTTGCTGGAAGTGTCCTTGTCGCATGGCATGGATGGCATGTTCTTGCTACAGCTTGTTGGAGCTGGATAGTGTGGTATGACGTCGCACTCAGGATGCATCAAGCTGGTATGCCTAGCAGTGGTGGCTTTGAAGATGATAACACCCATGTGCTGCCTGGGGTGTCATCATCCTGGCTGTTTATTAATTGACAGTAAAGGATGATGGAGAACATACGGTCAGTTAATATGAGTCATTTGTCAAGAGATTCAGACTCATGCATAATCATCGTTAGTTGTAGTTCCGTTGGTAGTTTAACACACACAGTGTCCATAGTACCATGTCCAGCATGAGGGCATTGTCAACGTTTGTGTGGAGATGCCACCAGACGTGTAATGGATTGTTATTGTGTAGCTGTTACTCATACAAAGCCTCCTGCACTTGTTGTTGAGGGGTTCTTGAGAGGCATTGTAGGAGTCTAAGTTTCACTGTGTTGCATTTGTTCATTTTAGGTGGTAACAATATGACATCACTGTTGACATCTGCTTGACTTCTAGATTGCAGAGTAAACTGATGTATCTAGCCTTGTCATTGAGGACTCCTGCATGCCCTCGGGAAAAATTACAGCTGTAGTTTCCACTTGCTTTCAGCCGTTCGCAGTACCAGCAGAGCAAGGCCGTTTTGGTTAGTGTTACAAGGCCAGATCAGTCAGTCATCCAGACTGTTGCCCCTGCAACTACTGAAAAGGCTGCTGCCCCTCTTCAGGAACCACAAGTTTGTCTGGCCTCTCAACAGATACCCCTCCATTGTGGTTGCACCTATGGTACGGCTATCTGTATCGTTGAGGCACGCAAGCATCCCGACCAATGGCAACGTCCATGGTTCATGGGGGGATATATGGTAATTGAAGAAAATTTCACAAGCCAAGATTACTAAAAAAGCATTTTATAGATGAACGATTTCAACAGAGCTATGCTTTCATAATTGGATTTCTAAGCTCCACTACTGTTGTAATGTACTGCAATGACTACCTGGCAGAATGCTTCTGCCAACTGCCTGACTCATCCACCTGCAAGCTCTCCTGTAATGATCCCATTCCAGAACTCCAACATAACCTGAAATCCATACTGAAATCCTTAGAACCTTCCCAGAAGCTCTCCCCAAAGTCCTTCTCCTCCTCACCCCAAAATATTCAACACACCTATCTTCTACATGCTCCCCAAAATCCACAAATCCAAAAATCTTGGACACCCCGTTGTAGCTGCCTTTTGAGTTCCCATTGGAAGAATTTCCACTCTTGTTGACCAGCACCTACAAATGACTGCCCAAAAGCCAGTATCCCACATCAAAGATACTAACTAAATGTTTCCAATTAGTACAGAATTTATATTTGCTTCTAAGTCAACAATCCTGAAACAATACCAATTTCTCCCTATAACGAAAGTATTAACTAGGAATGGTCAAAGTAAATTATGAAATTAATTACATATGCAAAACTAAGTCAAAATTAGACGTGGTGCTATATTCCTTAAGACTGAGGGCCAACCTTTCTCTTTTATGGAAATGCAGATAATACTCATGCATGTTAATGGTAATTGGGCAAATATGAAAATAAAATGAATTTAAAGAGAGGTTCTAAAGAGATCTCAACTTGCTTTGTCACACGGTGTTGGAGAGAGAAGTAATTACACAACACATCCGAGGCACAGGCCGAGGCTTTTTCTGCTCAACTGTGCTGCACAAAAGAGAGGACCTGACTAAATACGTGATCCATGTGAAAAGCCATTGCTATCATGGCACTAGTGATGGGAAGACCATCTATCATGCTCTAGTTCTCAGTCTCTAAGTAGAAACAAAGCAACTCATCCTGATGGAAAGCCGTGTCTGACTTGATTGGAACTGCCCAAAGATAATGCTTAGCTTAGTTCAAAGACGATACTCAGATTGATGCTGGTGTTGACCTCATCAGCGCCAAATAGACCCCCCCCCCCCCCCCCACGCAGTACGGAGTACTCTTG
Source organism: Schistocerca serialis cubense (assembly GCF_023864345.2). Lineage (NCBI taxonomy): Eukaryota > Metazoa > Arthropoda > Insecta > Orthoptera > Acrididae > Schistocerca > Schistocerca serialis. The sequence goes on along the minus strand of NC_064642.1, from coordinate 122,126,727 downwards.
AGAGGCCGGGGGGGGGGGGTGACTATGGCGTCGGCAGGGTGGTCTGCGGGAGTCGGACCACGGTCAGCTCGACAGCGTCGTCGGGGAGCTGTGTGGGTAGATGTCATGAACCTGGAAGTCGTTGAAGCGAGCCGGGCATCGTACTTGGCATGCTGGTCGTGCGGCGACATGTAGGCTGGCAGTTTCCGGGTGTAACGGAGCGACGACGACGATGTCTCCAGTGGGCATGGCAAACACACGAAGCATGTCCAGGTCGATGTCAGGCGAGAGGGGAACACATTTAACCAGCTGGCAGGGAATGGCGGATGTTGTGTCATGAGCACTAGATGAAGGGAAACACACAACAAACAGTGTATAATCGGGTAATATTATTGAGATGTCGTGGATTATGTCCGGAGGGACAGGCACAAATACCTCGAGCGAGGGCACGTTCAAGATGGGGGGAGTGAGAAACCTTGACAGGGCGAGGCAGGCGACGGGGGAGAGGTCGAAGGGACCGGCGAAGGGTCTGGCGGCGAGGGCGTGATCGTAGGTAAGCTCGACGTGGGGAGGAGGTGGTCACTCGATGGAGTGCGTGAGACTGGAGTAGGGGGTGAGGTCGGAGGAGAGCTCGACAATTGGAGCTGGAAGTCACTCGATTGAGTGTGTAAGTCCGACGTGGAGGGACAGACGGAGCGGTGTGAGCCACGACAGTGAGTGGTGTGGTTGTGGCCTGAAGGGGGGTAGAAGAAGGCTCGACATGAGCAGGCTTAAGTCTGTTGAGAGAGACTGTGACAGATGAATCTTTCATCTGGATGTCATAGGTGTTGGCTGAGCGCCAGATAACTCAGTACAGGCCGGTATATGGAGGTTGGAGGGAGCATGGACAGTGTCATCTCAGAGCATGACATACTATTGTCCAGAGATTTCGGGACTTGAACCTTAGGGTGGGAATGGCTGGCGGGCTGAGGGATGTGGAGGTTGATGAAGTGGCGTCTGATGCGGTCCATGAGGGAAGGTAAGTCAAACTGAGGGAGAGAAGCGGAAGGGCTCACGAGTTCGCCAGGGAGAACAATGTTCTGGCCATACGAACTCAGCTATTGTGACTTTGAGGTCTTCTTTATAGATCGCACGAATGCCAAGTAGCACAAGGGGAAGGGCCTCCGTCCATAGAGAGTCCTGGCATCGAAGAGCTGCCTTGAAAGTGCGGTGCCAGCGCGCAACTAGCCCGTTACTTTGCAGGTGATATGCTGTGGTATGGATGGGCCGGATGCTGCAAATGTTATAAATCTCATTGAACAGGGCCAACTTAAATTGTCTGCCCTGGTCAGTCATGATGATAGCTGGACATCCGAAATGCAATACCCATGACTCAATGAAAGCTCGAGCAACAGTTACTGTCGTAATATTGGGGAGGGGGCAGCCTCGACCCAGCAAGTTGTTCGGTTGATAGACGAGAGGACATAACAAAAGCAGTTAGAAAGCGGGGGGGGGGGGGGGGTGAGAGGGCTGACAATGTCAATATGAATATGCTGGAAAACGCCCAGGAGGGATCGAAAAGGCGCCGAGGGGAGGGGGGGGGTGAAGTGTGCTTGTGGACTTTGCAGCGTTGGCACGCAATGGAGGAGCGTGCCCATTGCTGGCAGTCCTTGTTGACATTTCTCCACACAGAGAGCTCTGCTATGAGGCGGGCAGACGCACGAACACTAGTGTGGGCTAAATTATGCAATGCGTTGAAGACAGCTGGACAGAGCGTGGTTGGAATGAGGGGGCATAGCGTGCCCGTACTGTCGTCGCACCAGATCTCACCAGAAGTGCCAGGGAAGGTGGTGCGGACAAAGTGTACTGAAGAGGTAGAGTCTGAAATCAGGTTTTGCGAGTCCTCGTTGGCGGGTTGGAGGTCAGGCAGTTCAGAGAGGTCTAACAGCGAATGGACGGCGTCGACTCGTGAAAGGAAATCAGCAACTATATTGTCAACACCCTTTATGTGTCTGACATCGGTGGTGAACTGGGACATGAAGTCCATGTATCTGAAGTGGCGAGGAGGCGGGTCAGCTGGCGGTTTTGTAATGGCCGCAGGCAGGGGTTTGTGGTCCGTTAAAACATAGAAAGGGCATCCCTCAACGTCAGTCTTAAAATGCTTGATTGCTTCGTAGATCACGAGCAACTCCCTGTCAAACACGGAATATTTCCGTTGTGCATTGGTGAGCTTGCGCAAGAAGAACTGCAGAGGCGTAGTTTGGCCGTCGATTGTCTGGCTAAGGACAGCGCCGATGGCAGTATTGCTTGCATCTGTGGTGCTGAAAAGCTGCGCATTTGGATGAGGATGCGTGATGGTGCAGGCCTTGGCAAGAAGATTTTTGAGGGCAGTGAAAGAGCCAGTCATAGCAGGGGTCCATGGAATGGGCCGAGATCCAGAAGTGTTGGTGCCTGCCAAGGCGTCCTTCAGTGGAGCCTGAATCTCCGCAGCCTGAGGTAGATGTCAGCAATAATAATTAACCGTCTCCAGAAAGCGCCGGAGCTCTTTGAATGACGAAGGTCTGGGTAGGTTTAGTATTGTTTGTACATCTCAGGGGGCGGTGAAATGCCGTCAGCAGAGACCCGAAAACCAAGAAAAGTGACAGCGGGTTGATGTAGCTGCAATTTGTCCTGGTTGGTCTCGATGCCTGCTGCCTCAAGAGTGTTCATAACAGTTTGCACATGTCGAACGTTGTCCTCGATGGAGGAGCTGAACACAAGAATGTCATCCAGATATGCAAAGCAGAATTTTAGGTCGAATAGCACTTCGTTGATGAAGCGTTGCCAGGTCTGGGTTGCGTTTTTCAGATCGAAGGGCATGATTCGAAACTGAAATAACCCAATCGGGGTGGTGATTGCTGTCTTCTCTATGTCTTCAGGTGCCATGGGGATCTGGTGGTAGGCCCGTTTGCAATCAATGACAGAGAACGTGGTCGCACCTGCGAGGGAACTGATAAAGTCGGCAATGTTGGATGTGCGGTAGGTGTCCATAATTGTTCATGTGTTTAGACAACGGTAGTCTCCGCACATGCGCCAGGACCTGTCTTTCTTGGGTGTCATATGTATGGGCGTGAACCAGCTACTGGCAGAGGGTTCAATGACGCCGGAGCTTAGTAGTTCAGAAATCTGATTTTTAAGGTCGGAGAGGCGCTCGGGACAAAGTCAACGTGGTTTACTGGAGATCAGGGGACCTAGCGTGAAGCAAAGCTTGTGAACCGTGGCATTGGTGACAACAGAAATGTTGCCGGCAGTGCAGGAGGTGGTTTGTTTACAATGTGTGGTGGGCGGGGCAGGCGAGGCACGGTCGTGGTGTTCGGAGCCACTCAGTGGATCCGACGGGAGCCGAGCCGGCAAAGTGTCCCAGGAGTCAACGTGACAAGATGGCCGCCGGCCCAAAGCAGTGGCACCAAGGTTAGGTGAGCTCGGTAGAGCTCGTGAGCTGTTAGTCAGTCCATTGTCCAAGGGCGTGGCCTGTGGCAGCACGGTCATGGGCGAAGTGCTTGGGGTGAGTGCAGTGTTTATGTTGTCAGTGACAGTCGCACGGCGGCACACAGGAGCCGAAGTTGCATAGTCTGAGGTGCTGTCCGCGAGGGGCGGGGTAGGAGCCATCAGTTTGGGAACACGTGACGCTCGTCGCACAAGCGCACTTGTGTCCAGCCAAGTGTCAAACGCTGCCGTGTTAGGGGTGTGTGGCCCTGTAGAACTGTCAGTACGCGTTATGGCAGACTTGATAGCACAGTTGCGAGGGGTAGCGGGAGGTAAGCACACGGAGGCTCGATTGCTGGGACTGCAAGCAGATTTGGCGCACTTACTGACCTTGCTTTGTCCTTGCTGTAGTGTCTGTAATTCCTTTGCTGCATTGGAGAGTTGGAGATGAGTTTCGTGGAGCCAGAGGGAGAGCTCAGAGTTTTCCTTGCGTAGGCGAGCGACGTTTTCAAGCTCGACAAGGCACTTGTGGATTGTTTCTTGTAACGTCGTCGACAGAGACGAGCATGTACGGATGAGATGAGCCCAGACCAATGTGTCACGGGGGGCTTTGCTCGACGGAGCACAGGGGAAGTGTGTCTTGGATGGGTGATGAAACACGGTGTTTTGCACTAGGTCTGGTGAAAGTTTGTGGTATCACAAAAAGTCAATGCCTAGTATAGGTTCATCAATTTCGCACACTAAAATAGTCCACTCGAGTTTGCAGTTTGCGGAGAATGAGAAACGTGGGAAGTTGAAGCCGAGCATTTTAGTTTAGTTGAATTCATGGCTTGCAGTGAAGTATGATGAGGGCGGATGTTCAACGACACTAAGGACATAGGCAGCAGCGAAACATCGGCGCCTGTGTCCACTTGGAAAAAGTATCCCGACGAAATGTCTTCAATATAAAGTCGTCCACAATTATCCGGTCGTTCCCAGACAGAATGGAGCACTGGGGGGTGCCTGTCATGTTGTGCGCAGGAGGTGGCACCCAGACCTACCTGCAATTGACGTTTTGGAAGTAGCAGGGTGGTCTGCAGTTCTGTGCTGCCTCACGAAACCGTGTGTGGAAGTAACAGTATGGGTAGTGTGGTTGCATTTCCTGTGGAAAGTTCATTGCCAGGGGTGGTGGCCGAGGTTCGGTGGCCGCAGCAGGTTTGGTTGCAGAAGGCGGCGTGACCGTGGGTGGAGCTGGTGATGTACCAGCTGCTTGTTTACTGTTTCCCGTAGCAAGCAGAGCAGTCGGTACAGTGCGGCACTGGCCGCGGCCGGCCGCAGGACGATGAGCCTGAACCTGAGACTTGCCAGGTAGGCAGTGGCTGGCGAAATAGAGCAGTGATGCATCATGTAGCTTGTCAGCAATCGTCATTCGTTGCTCGACAGGTTCGGGAGACCTCTGAGCCAGAGCAAAGCGGATGTGAAGAGATAGTTTATCTGACCAGATGGTGAGGAGAGCTGTGTCAGAGAGTAGATCGTCGCTGACCAGGGCACGTAGCCGTCTCCAGAGCTGGGAAGGTTTGTTGTTGCCTAGTTGCTCGACGTGGAGCACTTGCTGACCTGCACGCAAGCCGACGTAGAACTGTCGTTTTGGCTAGAGTGTACCGGGTAGATGAATCCAGGGCATCGACCAGGTCAGCAATCACGTCCTCCTGGTCGTGCAGGTGGGTGATGAGGCACAGAAACCTGGTTGACTCGTCGAGTTTGTAGTTGTCAAACACTTCGTCCACAATTTTGAACCAGGTTGTTGCTCTGTCGGGATTAAACGGCGGCAGTGTCGGTAAGCATTGTACAATGTTCGGAAGAACATGTTGAGTTGAATTCATCGGGGCACTGCCTGAAACGAGCTGTTGTTGCTGTAGTATTCCAGGAGAGTGTGTCTCCAGGGGATTTGGCGACGATGACTGGTCGGGTGGCAGTGTGAAGGTGACGCGTTGTGGTTGAGCGCGATCCATTGCGAGGCAGAAGGCCGACGCGGGTGAGACACCGTAATGTGTCGATTGTGGTTGCGGAAGCTCTACACACTGCGGGTGTGTTCGGATTGATGTGTTGCGGTAGACCGATGCGGATGAGACACAGAGATGTGCCGAGAATGGTAGCGGAAGCTCGACTGGAGCCGGCACGGGGGCGACAGGTGAGAAAAAGTTCAAAGTTTGAGAACTCGTGTCAGTCTGCGGAAAGCTCGATGGATGATCAGAGCTGGAGCCACCTGTGTTGCAGGGAGGCTGTGGAGGTGCGGGCTGTCCAGAAGCATAGTGTGGGAAATGATGTCGAACGTGGGATGGAATGTGTGAATGTTCACTGTTCATAGTCACTCCACTCAAAACAGTGTGCGGATAAGGTGAATGTCGTGGCACAAAACACTGAGGCGTAGCAGTGGAATGGAGATGGAGGTCAGGCACAGATAACAAGTTATTGTTCCTGTTGCAGGCCGAGGTATCAAAGCAGGAAGGCATGTGCTGATGCTGAACCGAGGCAGGCGTGGGCGTGGTCAGATGCTGAGGAGGTTGACCTGGGAACGAAGCAGTTCCGGCCACGTGGCAGGAATTTGCGTGGTACTGCATGGATTGCGGTGTGGCAAATCATTTTCCTGACCGTGGTAGGTTGTCCAACGAAGCATTTGCAGAAATCGGCATTGGTCCCGCACTGCACGGAGATCCGTAAGAGGTAACTGCACCGTCTATGAGGGAGGGCACATGTGGTGGGAACAAAGGCGTCTGATAGCCGGAGTCATTTGCTCTCCTAACCTCACTTATTGTTGCAGGTTCGAAAACGTCTGGCGAAATCAGCGTAATCATCAAGTGAGAGGCATTGTGTTGCAGTCCTGGTGGGTGTACATCGCCCGCAACACGATGCATGTCGATCACAAAATCCGGTGTTAGGCATTGGGCCGAAGTCATTGTTCGAATGCTGTGTCGATGTAATACACGCGAAAATAACCAACGCGGAGGCCGCGGGCACAGTAAAATGGCGAAAACAGAAGACGTTACAACTCGGGATCACCAGTAATGTGTATGTTCGGGTTGGTTACACCAAACAACACCAATTTAACAGTAGTTCGTTTATTCACCTAAACACATCAAAGGCTCACAAAGAACTGATGTGGTGGAACTGCCCAAAAATAATGCTTAGCTTAGTTCAAAGATGATACTCAGATCAATGCTGGTGCTGACCTCATCAGCGCCACGAGATATTTAAGCAGTCATTATTCTCACACCACATACACTAATTAAATGGGAAGATATCCTAATATGTGATACAATGACAAATACCTTCTGCTATGCACTTTCCAGTGGTTTGTTGACTTAGATGTGAACAATAACATTACTTCCTTCCCTATACTCACATTTGAGCATAAAGACTTTTCGTCTCTCAGAGTTCAACACTCCAGTTTACGAGGTTGAAGTGGCAGCTGGCAATGCATGCCTAGAACTTAAGTTAGTTATATAGGAATGTGTGCTTATCAAATTATGGGTTGCTTAGTGACAGCATCATAGTTTATAAGAGTATTGAACCATTGAACAATCTCTTTTATCACATGTGTCTTTGTTATTGAGTACTTAAACTGTCATTTTATGCACCTGCTTTGGTATTTGAAAATCATCAATTTATTATTGTGCAAATCTCATCTCTACTGAGTAGTACTCTATATTTTCTTGCACTCACAATGTTCTGCACTCCAAATCATTGTATGCAATAGTGATAACTTCTCGTAATTGCCTCCACCATAATTATTCAATATTACCTCAGTATATGCAATGAAAAGAGACTGAGACAAAATAATCCTTGATGCAAGCTCACAGCTAATGTAAAAGAATTAGAATGAGTTCCATTTTAACATTTACTTAAGTCTTTTCTTATGAACCGATTATCATGTCACAAGATTCTTGTGTCCTGAAGTACTGCCAAAAATCTACTCTGCAGACTGCTGTGAAGTGCATGGCAGATAGTATTTCCCATTGGAACATATACCATACTAAAGTTTCTTACAGTTCAGTATGCATTGAAGAGTTCTTAACTGGGTCTGTACGCACCATAATTAGCAAATTTTATCTTCACCATCCTTGCATGAGCGATATGTAGGGGAATGTAGTACACTCCTACATACTTGAAACTTTGGAAGCGGGCTTCCATAAAATAATTGGCATGCCCAATCCAGGTTTTCCAGTATTTCTGTCATGCTCTCTCTTGAATCAAACAAACCTGTGATGATTTGAGCTGCCCTTTTCTGCATATGCTCGTTTCGCTCTGTTAGCCTTATTCGACACTGGCCCCCAACACTTAAGCGGTATTCTAGGAAGGGTCACACAGAGTTTAATAACTATGCTCTTTTGCAGACAGTTCACATTTTCAAAGCACCCTACGACTGAACTGATTTCTGCCACCTGCTTTACCTATTTCCATAAACTGTTACACACAGTTATTTGTATGAGTTGACTGATTCCAACTGTGACTGGTACTGTAGTCATGGAATATTATTATTCTGTGTTTTGTGATGTGCACAGTTTTACATTTCCCTACATTTAAAGCTAGTGATCAGCCTTTGCACCACTTTGAAAGCTTACCAAGATCTATGTGGATAGTTTGCAATTATTTTCAGATACTACCTCATTCCACTTACTTTCAAAAACTTTACAGTTACTATTATCTGTCAATTAATTTACAATGTGAACAGCAGGTTGTCAATACACTTTCCTAGGGCATGGCTGAAATTTCTTCTACTTTTGCTGATGACTCTACAAGAAAGATAATATACTGTGTCCTTCCTAGCAAGACATCCTCAACCCAGTCATTAATTTCATTTGATACCCAATATTATGTTGGTGTAATACAGTGCCAAATACTGAATAAATACTGCATCCCAGTTGCTTTAGTGCATGGTATTTTGATATGTTATGGTGACACTATACTATACTATACTATAGGATAGGTTTTTTAAAGTATTTTTGGCACACTTTGATGACTGCATTCCAACAAAGAAATTCAAAGTAGGCCTAACTGATCAAGTCCTGAAAAATAAAGTTCCAAAAAGACAAAATACATGGTATACAGAACAGCTGACCACTCTGAACAACCAAGTTATGTTGTTGCACAATGTTTATTGTAGATTGAAGGCTAATCAAGCTAAACTAGCCTATGTTACATGTAGGAATGAATATAAAAAAGCGATCATAGAGGCCAAAAAAGCACACAATCTCAAAAGTACTGAGAAATCCACAAACAAGTGCAAAGCTGCTTGGAAGCTAATAAATAGTGTCACAAAAGATGAAAGAAATGTTGCAATTAATATCTCTCCCCAAAAATTCAATGATTTTTTTTTAAAAATCAGTTGAAGAAGAAGGAAGTAGTATTGCTAAACTCGAAATCAGCTCATCACAGTTATTGTGGTCTTCAGTCCAGAGACTGGTTTGATGCAGCTCTCCATGCTACTCTGTCCTGCGCAAGCTTCTTCATCTCCCAGTACCTACTGCAATCTACATCCTTCTGAATCTGCTTAGTGTATTCATCTCTTGGTCTCCCTCTACGATTTTTACCCTCCACGCTGCCCTCCAATACTAAATTGGTGATCCCTTGATGCCTCAGAACGTGTCCTACCATCCGATCCCTTCTTCTAGTCAAGGTGTGCCACAAATTTCTCTTCTCCATAATTCTATTCAATACCTCCTCATTAGTTATGTGATCTACCCATCTAATCTTCAGCATTCTTCTGTAGCACAACATTTTGAAAGCTTCTATTCCCTTCTTGTCCAAACTATTTAGCGTCCACGTTTCACTTCCATACATGGCCACACTCCATACAAATACTTTCAGAGACAACTTCCTGACACTTAAATCTGTAGTCAATGTTAACAAATTTCTCTTCTTCAGGAAAGCTTTCCTTGCCATTGCCAGTCTACATTTTATATCCTCTCTACTTCGACCACCATCAGTTATTTTGCTCCCCAAATAGCAAAACTCATTTACTGCTGTAAGCGTCTCATTTCCTAATCTAATACCCTCAGAATCACCTGATTTAATTCGACTACATTCCATTATCCTCGTTTTGCTTTTGTTGATGTTCATCTTATATCCTCCTTTCAAGACACTGTCCATTCCGTTCAGCTGCTCTTCCAGTCTCTGACAGAATTACAATATCAACGACGAACCTCAGAGTTTTTATTTCTTCTCCATGGATTTTAATTCCTACTCCGAATTTTTCTTTTGTTTCCTTTAGTGCTTGCTCAATAAACAGATTGAACAACATCAGGGAGAGGCTACAACCCTGTATCACTCCCTTCCCAACCACTGCTTCCCTTTCATGCCCCTCAACTCTTAGAACTGCCATTTGGTTCCTGAACAAATTGTAAATAGCCTTTCGCTCCCTGTATTTTAGCCCTGCCACCTTCAGAATTTGAAAGAGAATATTCCAGTCAACATTGTCAAAAGCTTTCTCTAAGTCTACAAATGCTAGAAACATAGGTTTGCCTTTCCTTAATCTATTTTCTAAGATAAGTCGTAGGGTCAGTATTTGCCTCACATGTTCCAACATTTCTACGGAATCCAAACTGATCTTCCCCAAGGTCGGCTTTAACGGTTTTTCCATTCATCTGTAAATAATTAGTCTTAGTATTTTGCAGACATAGCTTATTAAACTGGTAGTTTGGTAATTTGCATATCTGTCAACACCTGCTTTCATTGATATTGGAATTATTCTATTCTTCTTTAAGTCTGAGGGTCTGCCTCATACATCTTGCTCACCAGATGGTAGAGTTTTGTCAGGGCTGGCTCTCCCAAGGCTATCGGTTGTTCTAATGGAATGTTGTCTACTCCCGGGGCCTTGTTTTGGCTTAGGTCTTTCAGTGCCCTGTCAAACTCTTCACGCAGTATCATATCTCCCATTTCATCTTCATCTACATCCTCTTCCATTTCCATAATATTGTCCTCAAGTGCATCACCCTTGCACAGGCCCTCTATATACTCCTTCCACCTGTCTACTTTCTCTTCTTTGCTTAGAAGCGGGCAAAAGGGAATACAAACGCCTCAAAAATGAGATCAACAGGAAGTGCAAAATGGCTAAGTTGGGATGGCTAGAGGACAAATGTAAGGATGTAGAGGCATATCTCACTAGGGGTAAGATAGATACTGCCTGCAGGAATATTAAAGAATCATTTCGAGAAAAGAGAACCACTTGTATGAATATCAAGAGCCCAGATGGAAACCCAGTTCTCATCACAGTTACTGTCAAAAAATAGTTGTAGATCAACAACAAATACAAGTATCTTCAGTTTCTCTGAGGTCTCACCAGATTTTGTATTAAGAATAGTGTAACAGTTAAAATCATCAGACAGTGTAGATATATATGACTTATCCTGTAACATACTGAAGAAAGTCATAGGCAGTACAGTGTACCTCTTAACACATTGTATAAACAAATGTCTTGCTGAAGGATATATTCCTGATGAGCTTAAACTGTCTTGGGTAGTTCTAGTTTATAAAAAAAGGGGATAAAGACTCTGCCTCAAGTTATGGGCCAATTACCATAGTCCCATCTTTTGCTAAAGTTCTGGAATGCACAATTTGCAATTATCTGATTACTTTGCTAATATAGGAATTATTAGTGGATCTCAATATGGTTTTAGGAAAAACTTGTCAACAATTGATGTGATCGATGCTATTGTAAAATACATCCATCAAGTATTTGAGGATAAAGAGTTTGCTCAAGTCACTTTTTGTGACCTAAGCAAAGCCTTTGACTGTGTAGAATATACACTACTACTTGAAAAATTGGACTTCTATGGAGTTAGAGGTAATAGCTTTAAACTATTAAGATCATTTTTACAGAACCGTAAGCAAGCTGTCTGTGTTGGCAAAGAATTGTCCAGTGTAGAACTAGTTAAGGTAGGTGTCCCACAGGGATCTGTACTGGGCCCTTTCCTGTTCCTAATAATGATTAACGACCTGCCATCATGTATTAAAACAGAAACTGCACTATGTGCAAATGGTACAACTTTTCTGAACAGCAGTAATGACCTCAATAGCCTTAAAGCTTGTGTTGCACAGACAATTGCTCAAGCATCATACTGGTTTAAAGCAAATGGATTTTTGCTTTTAGTAAAAATAAAACTCAGCAGGTAGTATTTAGTCTAAAAGACAAGCTACCATCTGATGATCCTAGTTATGTTAAGTTTTTAGGGGTATATTTGGATCACAAATTATCTTGGGGTCAACAAGTCAAGTATCTTAGTGGTAAGTTGCCTACGGTAATCTATCTGTTAAGGCGACTAATGGATTTTGTACCTAAAAATTATGTTAGAATATCCTCTCTCTCATTCTGCCAAAGCATAATAACCTGTGGTATCACTTTATGGGGAAACTCCACTTGTGTGTGTGACATCCTTCTACTGCAGAAGAAAGCTATTAGGGTAATTACAGGCTCATCATATAAGGCACACTGTAAACCTTTGTTTTCTGAGCAAAAAATTATGACAGTAGTAAACCTATAATAAACTTCCACTAGCTATGCAAGATTTACCAGAGCAACCATTCAAACAAGCACTGTATGACTGGTTAGTTGCCCACCCATTCTACAACATAAAGGATTTTATCAATTGTAAAAATTATACTGTAATAACAAACCAACTACTCTTTTGCCGAAGGAATTATATAGTAATATAAGTATGACTTTGTAGGATTTCATTAATCGTAATATAACCATGTAATAACAAACCCATTGTTCTTTTGCAACATGAATTATATTGTATCATATGTGTGACCTTGTCAACTGTAATATTATACTGTAATAACAAATCTATTGCTCTTTTGCAACAGGAATTATATTGTGTTATAAGTATGACTTTGTAGGATTTCATCAATTGTAATATTACACTGTAATCACAAACCTATTGTTCCATTGCAACATGCATTATATTGTTTTATATGTATGACTTTGTCTATTGCCTTAATGGCCTGATGACAATAAAATTATTCTATTCTAGAATCAATGTGTTCAGGCCATTCTGTTTGAGATAACTTGAAATGTCTGAGTTCAGAATATATTCTAAGATTCTAGAACAGATGAAAGTCAATGATAATGATTGATAGTTTTGTGGATCTATTTATTTGTTTTATTATCCATCTTTAGGCATTAAAATGCCTTTGATGTCGTCATTTGTGTACATATACAGTTTACATGCTGCACAAGTTATTTGCATTATATTTACATGTGTAAGTTTAATCTAAGTGAAACTATATTAGTACTGATACTTAAGATCATCTTTAGTGCACATTATAAACTCTTCTATCGTATAAAAAGCTTTTTCTCTAAGCCATTTCTTTGTGACACTTTTAAACTCATTCAGTGACACATTATGTGCCTCTATTGGCAACATGTTAAATAGTTTTACTCCCATGTAACTGTAACTATCTTGAGTTTTCTTTTCTGCTAATCTTCTTGTAATACTGTTATGACCTGTGCTCTCTTCCAACCACTGGGAACAGCAGTTTTTTCAAGGGATATACAGTATACTCAGCTTAAATTATGTATAAATCTGACTGGAATGACATTGGGCTGTGGAACCTTATTTGATTTTCAGCAGTTCCTCAATGGCACTGACACTAATGTCTACATAATTCTTCGTTGCAGAGTAAAAGATAACTGACTAATCAAGGGAATTATATAGTACCGGTATATGATGTAGTGGTTAGGGGAAGTATACAGTAGTCATATTTTTGTCATCCACATCTATGTGCACACTCCACAAGCCACCACGCAGTTTATGGGAGAGGGTCATTTCCTTTCCTGTTCCCCTTGCAAATAGAATGAGGGAAAAATAACTGTCTTTATGCCTCCAAATAAGCCCTAATTGCTCATGTCATATCTTTATGTTCCTTATGAGAAATTATGAGCGTGGAGGAGAAATGTTCATCACTCAGCTTCAAATGCTGGTTCTATAAAATTTTCTCAATAATGTTCCTCAAAAACAACGTTGCCTTCCCTCCAGGGTTTCCCATTTGTTCCCGAAGCATATCCATAGTACTTGCATTTTGTTTGAACAAGCCAGTATCAAATATAGCAGCCCACCTCTGAATTACTTCCATGTCTTCCTTTAAGTCAAATTTGGTGCTGCAGATCCGAAACACTCAAACCGTACTCAAGAATAGGTTGCAATAGTGTCCTGTATGTAGTCTCCTTTGCAGATAAACCAAACTTTCCCAAAATTCTCCCAATAAACCGAAGTCGACCATTTGCCTTCCCTACCACAATCCCCACATGTTCATTCAAGTTCGTATCACTTTGCAACATTACACCCAGATATTTAAATGACACGATGGTGCCAAGCAGGACACTACTAATGCTGTGCTCATACCGTCATCAACAGTCTGCAGTGGAGGATCATGTGAGGTGCTTTTTCGAAATCTAGAAGCATGGGATCTGCCTGTTGCCCTTCATCCACAGTTTGCAGTATATCATGTGAGAAGAAGGCAACTTAAGTTTCACATGAGCAGAGTTTTCTAAAACTATGCTGATTCATGGACATAAGGTTTTTGGCATCAGGGATACTTAAGATAAAATATGCTGAAGCAAACCAATACTAAGCATTTTGGTCAGTAATTTTGCCAGCCCATTCTTTTGCCCTTCATCATCATTATCGTCGTCATCATAAGTTGTGCTCACTGCTGAGCATCGTGACCCTGTGAGCCAAGCGTCTCCATCTCGGGCGGTTGCCAGCTTCTCTTAGTGTCTGCTGAAGAGGCAGACCAGAGATCTTCTTGATTTGATCTATCCATCTATTTGCTGCTCTTCCTCTTAGTCTCATTCCCTCAATCTTTCCTTGCAAGATTTTCTCCATCTCTTCTCACAATATGCCAAAGAACTGGAGAATTTTTTTTGGTGACTCAAGAAGAAAGGCATCTGGAGATATCAAGTTGTTCCATAATGGACATATTTGTTATTATTTCGCTCCATTTTATGTGTAGCATCCTACACCAGCACCAAAGATCAAACGCATCAATGCGCTGTTTGTCTGTGGCCTTGAGTGTCCAACTTTTGCAATTATTTAAACTGACAAACTCTGGGAGGTTGCATGGGACACCAAAACAAAAATTTTTCTCTAATATCTAATCTGGTAGAGGCATAGTTGCTCTTGGCACTCGCAATTGCATCAATTGAGCATAACATGGGGGCGAATCAGATGAATATTAATAATGTCTTTCATGAGCAATAGTTAATCCATTTCACTTACAGTGTGTGCACAATCTGTAATCGGATGTTTATCCATGCAGAGCACAGTTTTCGCAGTGGTACCTGGGACAGTGTCAAACGCAACCTACATTTCCATCCTCTGTGCTGTTTACATATGAAGCAACATTGTGGCATGATGGGGTCTTCAACATTCACAATTTGCATGTTTTGAGTGAGATAAATCCACATGCCACATTTATTTGTGCTCATCAGTTGTGGTTCTATGGGAATGTGGTGGCAAATGTTATTGGTGACTATTTAATTGGGCCACATCCCCTACTTAGGCCATTATGACAGGCATCATTACAATTTCCTCACCACAGTTGCTGGATGATGTGCCACTCACTACAAGACAGGGCAAATGGTTCCAGCATGATGGGGCACTGGCACATTTCAGTCGTCCTGTGCACTGACTCTTGAAAAGAAATTCCAGAAAAGTGGTGACAGCTATGGTCTTGTACCATTGCCTACTCCATTCCCTGATTTGACTGCTCTGGACTTGTTTTGTGTGATGAGAGGTGTGCAACCTGATTCAAAAATCCTTGTTGAATCAGAAGAGGATCTGGTTGCCAAAACAGTAGCAGTAGCAGTATGAATTAAGGAGACTCATGCACTCTTTGAATGTGTTAGATAGAACATGACCCACTGGAGTAACCTCTGTTTAAAAGTCAGTAGAGTCATCTTTTGAACCTCTACTGCAATTGAAGTAACTATGTTATGTTAATGCTTTTGTCCAAACTTGTTTGTGTTACTTTTTGTCCTCACAGACAAAACACACTAGAAAAAGTATTTTCATTGATCCATGTACCCTCCCAGAATATGTTAGTTTAATTTTCTTCTACAGAAAACTTCCTCTAACAGTTTAAAAAATTCTCACAGGAAGATATGATATTAGAGAAAAATATGCATTTCAGTGACCCATCCAATCTCTCAGAGTTTGTTGGTTTCAATAATTTTCATCCTGTATACTGGAGCCACTTGCACTTTTTTCGTCACTTGGGAATTTGCGCTGGGCGAGAGATTGGCAATAAATGCAAGCTAAGTAAGAGGCCAATGCCATAGAGAACACTTTGTAAAACCAAACTGGTATGCCATCCAGACCTGATGACTTATTTGTTTTCAACTCTTTCGGTTATTTCTCTCTGTCAGGAATGCTTATTACTATGTCATCCATAAAGGACTCTGTGCGATGGTCAACAACTGCTGCATGAACAATTTATTAAACACAAAATTTAAAACTTCGGCTTTTGTTTTGCTATCTTCTACTGCTATACCAGACTGGTCACTGAATGACTGGATGGAAGCTGTAGACTTGCTTACTGATTTTACATGGGACCAGAATTTTCTCGGGGTATTGGCCAGGTCTTTTGTTAAGGCATGACACTGGTAGTTGCTGTATGCTTTAAGCATAGATCTTTTCACAGGTGCATGAATCTCTACTAATCTGTGCCTGTCTTCATCCGAACTTTATCTTTTGAACCAGAAGTGCAACATCCTTTGCTTCCTCAGCATTTTCCAAATTTCATTGTTAAACTGCAGTGGGTCTTTTCCATCCTTAATCCACTAACTAGGCACATAATTCTCTAGAGCATGATTTACAATCTATTTAAACGTTGTCCACAATTCCTCCTCATCAATCGTACCAGAACTAAAGGATGTCAATTCATTGGCTGAGTGAGATGCTAACAACTACTTATCTGCTCTTTCCAGCACAAACAGTCTCCTAGCCTTCTTGATGATTTATTAACTTTTGTATCCATAGCTGGTATGATGACATCATGAACACTAATCTCCATCTCTATACTGATGCCATTGATAAGGTTTGGCCTGGTTGTAGCTACAAGGTCTATGATCTGTCCATTGCATGTAAGCTGCCAAACTAGCTGCTCAAGACTATTTATCAAAAATGTGTTCAAAAGTACTTCGCAAGAGTGTGTGTCTGTACCCCCTGCAGTGAATTCATAGATTCCCCAGTCCATACTTTGAGGTTAAAGTTGTTTCCAACTAGTATTGCTAGATCTGGGCATTTACGCACTACTAACCATAGACTTTCTTTGAATGGCTCTAGAACTGTCACAGTGGATCAGGTCACTGGTAAAAACATCCAATACTTAACTTGGTTTCACCTAGACCTCTTATATGCAACCATATGACTTCTCTGTCAGACACAATTTCAATAGAGACAATATTTTTGTCAGTTGCAGCAAACACTCCCCCTCCTATGGATCATAATATGTCTTTTTGACATATATTCCGTGTCTCGCTAAGCATCTCGGAGGTTTCTATGTTGGGTTTCAGCTAGCTCTCGGCTCCAAGAACAATTTCAACATGTGGACTTTCCTGGAGGGCAGTAAATTCAGAATGTTTGTTATGAATAATTTGACAATTTACCAATAAAATTATATCAGTCAAAAGGTGTCTTTACATTGAACATGGTCTTATTTCACTAACTGCATATCAACCAGTGAGTGTTCATCAGAGGAATTTAAACTACCGCCTAGCCTAAAATACCACCACGTGCACTCCACAAGTACCCCACTACCCAAATAGCTGCTTCCTTTGCATTGTGCATTCCTGACCTATCAAGGGGAGTCCTACAATTCTCCATCCAATAACGCACGTCCAGACATCAGCAGCCAAGACTGTCGCACAGTTGACAAAACCTTTGGTCAAGACCCTCCACTTGGCTCCAAACCAAATGACCCTGATCAACTCTGGGAACAATGCTGTAAATTATGAGCTGTGCTTGCACCCCACACAACACGCCATCAACCTTTACCACCTCTGCCAGTGCCATGATGAACTGGATGGCCTCTGAACCCACGTGACAGATGTCAGTGCCGACACGAGCCACAACTTGCAGACTACTGCACCCTGCACACTCGATAGCCACAGGCCAGGCTGCCTCCACATCTTGGATGAAATCCCCTCCCCTCGAGCAGACATACCGAGTGCACATTGGCTTTCCTCCCAGCCCTGAGTGCTATCTTCCTAAGGGGGTCTGTAACACACCTAACATTGGAGCTCCCAATTCCTAGCAAAGCCCCACCCACTTGTGCCTGCTCAGGCCCTGCTGAAGAAACGGCCACCTGTGGCCCTGCACTTGGAGGGATGTAAATACATTACCAGCTGCCACTCACCCTGCAGTGAGGTCAAATTCAATGTGTCGGTACACTAGGAGGTGCCTTGGGAGCAGAGGCAATGGGTGAAATAAGTAACACTTCCAATTAAAAATGTGTGACTAAACCTCTCAAATAGTAAACATGCGTGAAATATACTAATAGAAGAACACAAGAAAGGTAAATATGTAGGTTGCCATTCTGGAGATGAGGACAGGTGACAGCTGAGGGCCTAAAGCACTGAGATATATTTCACAATAATCTGAATATTTAAGAAATATAAATAGTTATGTGGCAGAGATCACAAGTGTCTCTTTGCTGTTCTCTTTTCATCACTCTGTAACTAAGTCTATATCTACATCAACATCTATATTCTGCAAACCACAGTGACATACATGGCAGAGACTTTGTTCCATTGTACCAGTTATTAAGGTTTCTTCCTGTTCCATTGACATACTGAATGCCTCTTTGTGTGCCGTAATTATTCTAATCTTATTCTCATGATAACTGTGTGAGTGATACATGGGGGATTGTGGTATATTCCTAGAGTCGCCATTTAAAGCTTTGTTAGTAGGCTTTCTTAGGGTTGTTTTTGTCTGTCTTTCAGTTCAGTTCCTCCAGTATTTCCATGACACTCTCCCATGGATTAAACAACTGTGACCATTTGTGCTATAAATGTTCAATGTCCCCTGTAAATCCTATTTGGTATGGGTCCCACACACTTCAGCAATATTCTAGGATGGGTTGCACATGTGATTTGTAAGAAACCTCCTTTGTAGACATATTGCACGTCCCTGGTATTCTACCAGCAATCTGAGATCTATCACCTGCTTTACCCATGACTGAGCATATGTCATCATTCCATTTCATACCCCTACATAGTGTTACACCCAGGTATTTGTATGAGTTGGGCAATTCCAGCAGTGACTCATTGATATTACAGTCATAGGATACCATGCTTTTTGGTCTGTAAAAATGCCCAGTTTTACATTTCTGGACATTTAAAGCAAATTGCCAGGCTTTGCATTACATTGAAATCTTATTAACATCTGACTGAATATTTATGCAGCTTCTTTCAGATAGTACTTTATTATAGATAACTGCATCACCTGCAAAAAGCCTACTATTATTATTAATAATATTGTATGCAAGGCCATTAATATACAACATGAACAACAAGGATCCCAATGCACCTCCCTGGGATACACCTAAAATTACTTCTATATCTGACAATGGTTCTCCATCCAAGATAACATGCTGTGTCCTCCCTTCTAAAAAGTCCTCAGTCCAGTCACAAATTCTACTTGATACCCCATATGATCGAATTTTTGACGATAAGTGTGGATGTTATACTGAGTCAAATGCTTTTTGGAGATCAAGAAATGCTGTATCTATCTGATTGCCTTGATCCACAGCTTTCAGTATGTCATGTACAATGTCTTGAGCATATATTGAATACAAATGAGTTCAGAATAACTTGTGCAATTTTTTTTTTTTTGACCAGCGAAATCTGTGATTACAGTAAATATTAATTTTTGATTTGAACATTATAGTTTTTTCAGTAGTATTTGCTCTAGTATCTGTTGTGATTTGAACTAACGCGTAAGTACATCCAAAACAATGCACTTGTGGCTTACACTCCCCCTGCCCCCACTCACTCACTCACTCACTCACACTCTCTCTCTCAAAACTGAGTTCAGCAATTCTGCTTTTGCTTTGCCACATCACCTTCGGTTCGTGTCACCCTTGAATCTCTGGTTTCTCACCTAACAAGGCTTACGGAAAGTGGAAGTAAACTTTTACTTATCACTGCTGCATTTTCTCAGTTATCTGCAATGCCTGCATAATTATTTGCTGGCTTTCCTTTCCTAGAACACCACATCTTTGTTCTACATTGAGTAAAAAGCAGGGATGGATTCAAGCAGTCTTTTAGCTATCTTGAGCATAACATTTGTAATTGGGTGGGTGCAAAATTTCATTCACTAGTTGCTTAACCCTGTGGTGCATGAATTCCACTGCAGTGAACAGTTTTTAATGGTCACATCTCTGGTGTTTCCATTCAGGCATGAGGCTCCAAATGAATGCAGGGTACACCACCAGTAGAAAGTGCTTACTGCAGTGGATTGTGTGCATTTACTGATTGAAAACACCAAAGAAATGACCATTAATAGCTGTCTACTGTAGCGGACACTATGTGCCACAAGGTTACTCAGTCTTTTTAATCTCTCTAGAAATTCACACTGATCCTTTAACATTTAAAAGACTTCCATATGAATAATCACATTTTGCTGAATGTCATAAAATCTGACTCAATGCATTTTGAAAGCTATTTTGTCTTGTGCAAGAGGTTAGTAGTTTCTATCTTCTTAATGTTATGATACCAATCTATCTTTGTCCTTTTTTGTTGTTCTGAACAAACTATCACAATACTCTCTGCATAAAAGTGCTATTTTGTACATATCTAAAGTTATTTTGAGGTGGTCTTTTCTTAACAGAATGCTGACTAAACACATATGGCTATCAAAATTATACATTTATCATGCAGTACAAACTTTTATTATGTTGGTGGCAAACGGGTGTAAAATATGCACTTCATTTTCTGCTACAAATTTAACCACAAATTCTAGATTATGCAAGTCAGGCATTAGGATGAGTAAAGTTTATCAGACACCACCTGAACAAAGTGGATATGAATATAATTTCCTTGTGCTGGTACACTGCCATATCACTACAACTAAACTTGGCATTTTGTGACATGAGAACCATGCAATATCTTCTTTAGATGTCAGCTGTAGGTAAATGCAACCAGTTTTGTTAACAAGGTGAAGAATGAATCATCGACAATCTCATACAACCTTTACAAAGCTCTAGGTGCATACATTACTAAGTGAAAGAGAGATCCTAAATGCAGGAAAATTAAAGGAGCAAAGAGAAGTAGTCCGACAAACATCAAGAGCTAAGATGACAAGTCAGTTCTACTACTACTACTACCACCACCACCACCACCACCGCCGCCGCCGCCAGCAATGACGAAAAGGCTGAAAGATGGAATGAATGTATACAAGTGCTACATAAAGCAAAGGAACTAGAAGACAATATCGTAGAAAGGGGTGAGGACATGGATGAAGATGAGGTCCTGGCAAAAGAATTTGGTGATATATATGAGTTACACTAATGAATGCAATAATTGCAATACCGAAGACAGCAGGTGCTGACAGTTGTATTACCAAACTATCAGTATAATGTCATGTTTGCAAAATAGTAACATTAGTTATTTACTAAAAGATGGTAGAAAGCAACCTAGATCAGTTTGGCTTCTGGAGCAATGTAAAAACATGTGAGGCACACTGGCTATATGACTTATCTTCTAAGATCATTCACAGTAAACGAGTCATAGGACGTGAAAGGAAGTCTGTAGTTGAGAAGGCCTGTGTTACTCAATTTTTCCATCGTGCAAACAATTACAGATACCTCGCAGAAATTTGGAAAGGGAATTAATGTTCAGGGGGCAGAAATAAAAACTTTGAGGTTTGCTGATAATGATATAGCAGTCAGAATAACAATGGACTTTAAATATATGTGGAACTGATGGTTTCTTGAAAGGAGGTTATACCGTGACACCAACAAAATTAAAACAAGGGCCAAGTGTGTTCGAATTAAATTTTATAATACTAAGAAAATAGACTAGTAAACAGAGCACAAAAAGTAGTGCATACCTTTTGCTATTTGGGTAGCAAATTAACTGCGTATAACAGAACAGTACATAAAATGAAGATGGGCAATAGCAAGAAAGGCTTTTCTGAAAAAAAGAGAACTATGTTAACATTGGAAATACAATGACAAGCCCCAGCATTGTGACCATCTGCTCAACAGTGTGTTGGTCAACATTTTGAATGCAATACAGCAATAACTCCGGATGACATTGATTCGAGAAGTCACTGGTGGGTTTGGAGAGGTCTGTGGCACCAGATGTATATGTACAGGTCACACAATTCCTGTAAATTATGGCCAGTCATTTGTGGGTGCAGAGCTGGCACCCAATAGTGTGTCATCAGGTTCAAATCAAGGGAACTTGGTCGGAATGCCATCAATGTTCATTTTCCTGCGCCTTCAGCCAGTGTACCACAGTTCTCACCTTGCGGCACAGATAGTTACCATGCTATACAATGCCGTCTCTGTCAAGGAAGACAATAAGCCTGAAGAGATGTAGGTGGTCTGCAATAATGTTCATGTAGTACACAGCTGTTATGGTGCCTTTGATTAATATCACAGGTCCCATGGAAGCACAGCAGAACATCCCTTACAGCATATTACTGCAAGCACGCACTTCTGTCCGTTGCATGGTTCCACATTTCAAATCACCATTTTCCTAGGTGAAGGAGTACGTGGACGCAACCACTGACCTGGTATAACAAACCACGCAGATTCATCTTCTGATACAACCAAAAACCTTATAGAAAATCTCAGGTACTTGTAGGCACATTCCCCAGTCAATGTAATCAACAGTGGTGATGTTAATCATACACACTCAACTGGAAAAATTAACAGTTTTGTGATATGACAAGATATCCCATGAAACATTTCCAAATGCTTTCTTTGAAAACTACCTAGAACAGATAGTTCAGAAACCCACTCATGATGGAAATACACTGTTGGAGAAAAAAAAATCTAATGGCAACAAATAGACCTGACCTCTTTCAGAATATCCACATTGAAAATGGAATCACTGACCACAGCACAGTTGTGGCAACAATGATCACCAAAGTACAACTAGAACAAGCAGAAAGATATATATGTTCAGTACATTAGATAAAAAAGCAGTAGTATCATGTCTGAATGAGGAACTTTGAATGAAAGCTTTGGATCAAGGTGGTCAAGTAGATGCATTATTTCTTGATTTCTGAAAAGCATTTCACTCACTCAGTACATCTACACTTACTGTTGAATGTACGATAAAATGGTGTAGCAAGACAAATCTGTGACTGGATTGAGGAGTTTTTGGTAGGGAGGACATAAAAGTTATCTCGGATGGAGAGTCATCGTCAGATGTAGACGTAACTTCAAGTGTGCCCCAGGGAAGTGTGTTGGGTCCCTTGCTGTTCATAATGTATATTAAGTGATCTTGTGGAATACAGTAACCTCAGATTTTTTCAGATGATGCAGTTATCTATAATGAAGTACTGCCAAACAGAAGCTGCATAAATATTCAGTCAGATCTTGATAAGAATTTAGAGTGGTGCCAAGATTGGAAACTTGCTTTAAATGTTGAAGAAAATATAGTATCCTATGATTTAATATCAATGAATCACAGTTTAAGTCTGTCAACTCATATAAATACCTGGTTGGAACACTTTGTACAGATATGAAACAGAATGAAAACTTCCTAGCAAATGAGAACTGTGTGCCGGACCGAGACTCAAACTCGCAACATCTGCCATTTGCAGGCAAGTGCTCTTGCCTGCGAAAGGCAAAGTTCCGAGTTTGAGTCTTGGTTCGGCACACAGTTTTAATCTGCCAGGAAGTTTCATACCAGCACACACTCCACTGCAGAGTGAAAATTTCATTCACGAGACAGAAAGATCACATAGGCTCAGTTGCAGGAAAAGCAGGTGGTAGATTTCAGTCTATTCACAGGATACTTGGGAAATGCATTCGGGCTACAAAGGAGAGTGACTCATGCAACCCATTTTACAATACTGCTCAAGTGTGCAGGACTTGTACCAAATGGGACTTACAGGTGATATTGAACATAAACAGAGAAGGGCAGCACAAATGGTCATAAATTTGTTTCACCAGTGGGAATGTGTCACAAAGATGCTGAAAAAAAAAAAAAAACTGAACTGACAGGTTTTTGAAGATAGACAAACTATACTGAGAAAACTTACTTGCAAAGTTTCAAGAACCATCTTTAGTTACAGACTATGTACATATGGGTACTACAACCCCCAATATATCACTTATACATGAATTGTGAGGAGATTAGATTCATTACAGCACGTACAGAGGCACTTAAACAATCATTCTATCCATGTGTCATACATATAGGAAGAAACTTAATAACTGGTACAATGGGGCATACCCTCCACCATGAACTTCAGAGTGATTTGTAGAGTACAGACGTAGATGAAATGTGATACATCTAACCAGGCGATACATTTCTATTAACCACAGTCTGATCTTGACAATCCCACGCCCACTGCAATCTTAACTCACAAAATCATTGGGCGGACATGGAAAAATATAAGGTTTATCTGCTGGTCACTTATGTCACTGTATTTCTCTGCTTGTGTACGGTATTATTACCAGTAACATTATCACCATTCATCTCTGCTCCACTATGTACTTTCCTTACTGCCAGTTGCATGCTCTGCCCCCACGCAGCAGCCATTCTCCCACTGAGCAGTGGTTGTAACGATTTTGCCTCAAGAGTGTAATTTAAATAATAGGAAGTCTTTCCTGGATGTATTTGTCTTGAAGAGTAGCTCCATATGGAACTGAAATGTGGATGATAAAAAGTACAAATAAGAGGAGATGAGATGCTTGGAAATGTGGGGGGATTATGGAAAAATGCTGAAAATTAGGTGGGTAGATAGGATACGATAACTAATGAAATTACCACAATATGGCTAGAAGAAGGGATAGGTGTACAGGACACATCCTGACATATCAAGTTACAGTTAACATATGGTGTGTGTGTGTGTGTGTGTGTGTGTGTTTGGGGAGGGGGGGGGGCAATTATTGTAAAGAGAGATCAAGGTTTGAATATAGTAAGAAGGTTCAAACTGATTTAGGTTGCAGTAGTTCTGCAGAGACCAAAAGACTTTCATAAGATACTCCAGGGTGGAGGGCTGCTTCAAACCAGTCTTCTAACTTAAGACTATATAACAACAAGACTTATTTCATTCCTTTTCCTATCCGATATAAGACTGGGTAAACAAAAACCTGGCAATGCCACTAATCAGTTAGCCTTTTAAAACAACAGCTGCAGCTATGTCAATTAAGGTCGCATTTATTGAAATGGTCTACATAACTAGACATCTATGTATTAAGTGAGAATATTACTCTTCAAATAGTTTAAAGCACTGAAATGAGCTTGAGCTGTTTGCCAAACTGTTGCTGAGCTATACGAAAAATGAAGCGGACTACACAAATCAGCTGGGGTATAACACTTCCCACAAAATACGCGGATATGTATGATGTTCTTGGTCCCTATTTAATCATACTGATTCATTTACTTTGAACGAATTTAATAGACTTATGTTATTTACAATGTGAGTTCTGGATGTAGACTGAGTGGAGCATAGAACAGGTTCAATATTTAAAGGAAAGCAGGAATGGTAACGCCAGTTCACAGATACCACAGATCCCCAATGCTGCAGAACTGCCATTCATTTACCAACTAATTAGTGAATGAGTATTTTTCAGTTCACTTTTAAGAAGTTTTGAAGATTTCTGTACTTAGTTTGTAAAACAAGCAGATTAAAATAACTCCTGTCTGAGATGGCAGCCACAGTACTATATCTTCACTCAGAGAAAGGTATTGCTGAGGTGGCATATGGGAGTAGCAGAATCACTAGAAACTGAAATTAGTTGACTGTCTCCAAATGCTTGCCAGCCACTATCAACTTCAGTTGGCATACAACACAGAGTATTATACACCTAGAACATCAATAAATAAAACTATTTTGAAATAAATTACAAAAACATTCAGCAGTCATTTATTTAACATGTCACTTCTGTTTTCACAAATGCAAAGCCACTAAAAACAGTTTGTCTGTTGATTCAGTTTGGCATCAAGCAGAGTGTGCTGGTACTGATTACCAACTTATGTCAGTCAATTTTCACTGATTCAACTATTACCATCAGTCAACTCGTCAAGAATCTTCTTCGAATTTGCATATGGTCAACAGCTGTAGGTTGTAGTTTGCTCTCAAGCCCATGACTGTTTTCACACAACATTCATTATAGTATCAGCACTGCAATAAAAACCAAGGAAAGTTTTTTATCAGTTTTTATTGACATGCCTTCTTACAAAAATATTAGATAATAAATAATAAAACATAAAGCAATATGTAGGAAGCGTGTCATTACCTGTTACCTTTGATGGACAGTCCTGTACAACTCTCATTAGAACTGACTCCCATGTCCAACGATTACAATTCTTCAACTGTTGTACAACATGACATTTATAATTCTGCAACTTGCACTATTAATGCATACAGAAAGTGCAAGACACACAAGTTCATATTTACACATTTACGTCAACACTTTCTGTAGTTATATCTTCTATCACTTTCAGAAATTTCAACCAGCAGCTTGATATTTCTAACTGTAGGCTATTGCACACATTTGTAAAATATGTAGTCTCTATAAATTGGTCTTTTGTTAACAGTTTTAATACTCATACACTTAAATAATTTAATCAACAAAATATCAAGGCACTGTCATGTATGACTGGTTCAAGAAGCTGATATCTTTTTACTACGATAATCGAATATATGAATAAATAGATCCCTATATAAAGTTTTTTCTGATGCAATTGTATTACAAAATAATTCCTAAATTATAAAAGAAAAATCTACTTACATCAACATGTACAAATTTTATAACAAACAGAGCCAATGAATCATTTTCATTCATCTTAAATAAAAACAGATCAAATATGCTCCAAGAATTATGAAAAAAATAGTAAATTAAAAAAAACAAGAAATATTTTACTTTGTCATTTTAGCGCCTATGTCTTAAGGTGCACAAATCTGAAGATATGGCATTTGTGATCTTTTGAAATTAACAACTAAAACATGTGTCAGTATTTTTCTACACAAATTGGTAATGTCAGTTTCTCAATGGAGAGGAGTATACATAAGACCATGGCACAGCCTGGCTTTACAAGCAACTCCCTATGCATATTATATTTTTCATCTCAGTCATGGAGATACGTTAAAACTCCAGGTTACATTAAAGTCACACAAACAAAAGAGCTATTTACAGTCCAATACATTGCAACTTGCCTTCATCTGGCTTACAGCTATATATTACCTAGCTATTGTACAAAAATAAGCTACTAAAATTTATAATACATGCAAGTCCAGACAAAATAACTGATGCACAAAAATATCTCTGCAGTACGCAGAGTTCATTTCAGCAATAAAAAAACAGCATCAGGCTTGAACTGAGAGTTGTGTCTTCACTACACAGTACAAACACAATTGACATAATCATTCTAAATCACCATCCTCATAGTCAAGTGAGATAAAATCATCAGCTCCAACATCTTCTGTGCTTCCAGAGGCAGAGGATGCAGTACAAGAATGTATTCTCCTCTTGTATGGCATAGAACTCACATCCACGGACACATTCAATTCGGGCAGCGTTGCGGACTCCCTGTAAAATTAATTTAAACGTAAACATTTTCTTCTCTCAATAAATATATGGAGGTTGTCCATGAAGGAAGTCAAAAATATGCTCTGTACGTAATGGTTTTAAGATAGTCCATACACAGTTATTTTATTCCTATTTTTAACTAAACAGCTAGCGACGTTCAGTAGCCATACGGAATGCTGCACTGAACTTCCAACAAGATCAAGCTCTTCCACGTTCTCCCATGAGTGTAAGACTATACCTCAAATGTACCTTCCCTTATCAGTGTTCGCTGTAGGGCCATTTCTTGAAAACTTAAACCAAGAAGGAATTTTCTTTCTGTAAGTGAAGGTCAGTATGTGTTAAATTTGAAGTAAAATGGACCTAACTCTGTGAAATTGTATAAACAACATGTGGAAACACTGTTACATATTTATTATTGTTATATTACTGCATGGTGACAATGATTACAGAACAGCAACGCCCTGTGCGAGATTAATGATTTAGTCAAGCAATTTTATCAAAGGCTCCTGGGAAGAAGGATACTGTGACAATAAGAGCAAATGAAGAATAGAGAAAAATTTTAGGAGAGATTTATGTACAAGACTATTTCAGACGCATATGAAATATTTAAAAAGGAAAACCCTGACAAGAAACTGGAGAAGTAAAAATCCTTTTCACTGTGACCAAAACTTGTCCTTCGAATCAGTGAAATACCTCACCACAGTTGCTTGTGTCACTATCATGAGAACATCAATTTGCTCTTGACTGTTCTATGTGGATATAAGGAGGATTTTCCTAAAATGTCATCAGAACTAATCCTACATTAGTATGCAATCCTGAAAATCATATCTCCATGTCAAACACATGTGGTAGTTGTGGTATCAGAAATCTGCTGTCACCTTAATTCCTTAACAGTTGATACAAATGACTTAGCACGGTTTGTTTGGAAAACTGTTACTGGAAAAACTGAAAAGTTCCGGAGGAAAACACTGTCTCTGAAGTATTTGAAGAACTTGTTGAAAAAATACCCCAGTTCTTAAAACACTGCTTCTTGGTAAGAACTCAGGGTACATATCTTCAAGACAACAAAGGTGCTGTAGATGGTAAAGCAATCTTAGTACAGATTGATTTCGCCAAAAACTACACAGCCAGATTTCAAATCAAAATTCAATCTGCATACTGGAACTCTCAACAGTTTACAAATCTTCAGATCAGTTGCCTGGATAAGTCCTGAAACGGTACAAAGCTATGCAACTGTTGGTTACGAAATATCACATGATAAATAGGCTGACTGCACATTCCTTCGAAGACTGATTTCTGTGATCAGGGAGAGGCATCAACAAAAAAAAAATTTTCAGACAGTGCTGCAAGCTACTTTAAACAGTGTTATTCTCTCTGTAATTTAACTCACCTTCAGGAAGAATTTGAAGTTCTGTTAAGATGGAACTTTCTAGCTACAGGTCATGGGAAGGACAGTGTTGATTGTGTTGGTGAGGAACTGAAGAGATTAGTAAGCATTCAGTATTAAGTGGAAGACATCTGGTTACCGATGCAGATTCATTTTACTAATGTGTCAAGAAAGTGTCAAAATCACTGGAGATGATATTTCGTTCTAAAGATGAAATGGATCAACAGAAACCACAATTTGATGCCAACGTTAAAGACATTAAAGTGATACCTGCACTCACTCTAAACACTACACTGAAATTGTATCCCCATATAATGTGACTGACAAAGAGCATGCTTTGTCCAAAAACATGTTTCAACTTTAATTTTATGATAGGCAAATGTGTCCAGATTGAAACACTGGAACTACATTCGAACATTCAAGTATGTGCTTTTATAGTGATGGAGTTTATGACAAAAAGACAGCTAAAAATGTCAGAGGACAAACCTTAAAACTTGACAATACTGAATGTGAAATCCGTTTTATGAGAAAAAACAACTCTGATCTCAAATTTGCACTCAAAAGCAATGAATGTCATCAGTTCCACTTTCTGACACATTGAAAGTACTTCCGGTTCCTGGTATTGATAATCGCCAGAGGTCTTCATTTCCTGGTGTAGACATCACTTATACATCATAATGTGAGTTCCGATAAAGAATACTGACACTGTGACACCAGTAATATAATTATTTTATATAAGTTTTCATTTGGTATCCGTCCCTTTCTGTCACACTGTCACCTTCCACCACACAAACAAAAAACGACAACAAAAAAACCAATGATTTCCGTATAATTCTCCATACATTAATACTTCATATGTAGCTATTAATTACTGAAATCACGAGACAGCGCATTTCTATAGTTTCATAGAACTTCAGAGATGTTTTAACTCAGACAAAAATTTCATTTTGTATGACTCCCTTTCCGTCACAGGAGTAGTATTTCAAATTTTTAGTTCAGTTAACAAGATATTTTACCTTTTACACTTCTTGTATCAGCCTTAGGATTGAAGTTATCTGTTAAGAACAAAAGATTTATAATGTGTTTTAAGTGTTATTTTTGTAACAATACAGAAGGGAAAAAAAAACCATCCAAATGTCCCATACCGTCACACGGAAAGGCCCTGTAACACCATTAGCTGGATAACACAAAATCTTCGTAACTACAACCATTAAAATGTACTGTGATCTGTTGCAAATGTGATGTATACAGATAAAGCATATAGAAAAGTAACACAATGCAGATTGGTAAAACCACTGACATTAAAGAACACTCATTTAATCTTTACCATCAAGAAGTAAGAATCCTCATATATAAAGGACAAAATTTGAATACCAATAATGGAAAACTAAATGGTAAATGGAAGGTCAAAACATGTCTTTATGAGAACATTACACAGAAATGATTGAATTTAACAGGTACATACATATGACGGCAAGTTAATATCCTACTTTAGAAACAGTAAATGTGGAAGTGGCATTGTACACAAAAACTGAAGTCAAGTCCCAGACTCTACCGGTTAGCAATATAGTGTTGAAGAGCTCTCAAAGTGATTTCAGAAATTTTTTCAGCACCCAACTCATTGATGGTACGTTTCCACGTATACCACCAAACTGACCATTTCATATTTGTATGCAACTTTTTGACGAGTAACCAAACCAATTTCTTCAAGTTTTTTTAGTGGTAGTTTTGTGTGCGCTTTCTGCTTCGATTGTTGAATTACTTGTAGCGTTACAGAAATAACAAGTCAGTCATTGAGTATTGTGTCCAAACAAGGAATAGTCTGGCTTTCAGAAAATCCAAAAGGATACCATCTGCTCAACTGAAATCAAATTATTGTAACCATTCAGATTTAATGACCTACGGAACCTTAATCTCTAAGACATGGTTGAGGTGTGTGTTCACTAGTTGGCTCTGGGAATAGCATCAACAGTGGAGCATTGGAATCTATTTCCATTCAACTGATCATCTTATGGAGAGCAACAAGAGTTTTTGTTCCCTCTTGTGCTGCTAACTAGTTTGCCTGTTTGTACCTGGTTATTTTCAAGTTACCTCTGACAAAAGTAATGTTAACCAGTACTAAGCAGAGTGTAAATTGTCTACTTGGATGTGATTAATGCCACTATATACTTCCAAACACTAGTTGAGGAATAAATATTTTATATGCAGCTTAAAATTATTTGCTTGAAAAAACAAAACAAAAAAAGTCATAACAATGGGAAGGACTATACTGTTAAACTGGCAACTGGATTTAACACACTCATACCATCACAGTGGTTGCTCCTTGAAGTGAATGTTAAGTATGTGATCTCTTCTACTACATGATCTTTGGTTAATGTTGTGCACTGAGAGCCTGATATTTAATCTTCCTCAAAAATTAGTAAGATAATTTTGCAACAGAAACTCCAAAACAATAACACACGCATCCATTAACAGTATTTAGCATTTTAAGAGATATTTTAAGAAATTTTTTAAGGTTATCCTTTTTGTATTGAGACAGATAATAAGAATCATTTCAAGATACCCTACAAAATAAAACAAGAATTTGAAAACCAGATCAAGTTCAATAGCAGCATTCTTTTCAGGAAGGGAAACAAATAATCTTCCTTGAACAGATTTAAATTTAAACAAAAACGTAATGGAGTCTTCGACTGAACTGTTAATTCACTGCTCACTACATCAGCTTGAAAAAACACAGCTACTGAACTTTGCCAAAGTTACTAAGTTGTAACCAGCAAAGTCAACTGAACAGGTTGGGGAAGTCAATATCAAAATGTTATTTCCAGGCAATTCACAAGGACAAAGCAAAATATCAATAATCAGTACACAAATTGTTGTGCAGGGATAACTGCAGCTGAGATTGGGAAAAACAGGTCGTAAATATAGATCCTCTCAGATGATTGTCAAACACTGTAATCATCAAATGTTTATTGCACATGGAAATAGTCACACACTGAGTTTCAAAACTCATTTCTTAAAAAATGATTTCTACCCACAGCCTAAGTTAATACAGGGAATGACCCATAGCAATTTGTTACTATTTTAAGAAGTAGATTAGGTGATACATACATACTTTATTTTACACTCTTGTGCATACAGCAATATACTAAGCTTAAGACCAGGAAACTGAATAGTGCGAAATAGTGAGCCAGTAACTGTGGCTGAACAACAACTTAATACAAATGTAAAAAAGAAAGGAACTGTAGTTATGATGGTGGTGGTGGTGGTGGTGGTTTGTGGGGCGGCACTCAACATCGTGGTCATCAGTGCCCATACAAGTTCCCAAACTTCCCTTTTCCAGTCTCGCCATGTCTCGAATGATGATGAGATGATGATGACAATACAGGTGATGAAAGGGAAAGCCACACCATACTTGGCAGGGTGCAACACAAATAAACCAGGAATGTGCTGAACTGAAGCTTGCCAATAACACAGAATGTGTTTGGCAACTGTGTGATCATTGAGTTACTTCTCAGATGGCACATAATTATGCAGCAAAATTTACTTGATATTATATTGTCATTTGAACTGAATAATATGAGTGATTTTCACTGAAAATCTGACATAAGGTTATCAGTTTATGAGTTTGATTCCAGTAAGATCATTCCACACAGAAATTGATGCATTTTTGCAGAAGTTTATTGAACATAAAATGTAAAAGAGAAATTAATCATCAATAGTTTATTCTCCAACACTGTCCAAAACAGTCTCATTATGCTCAGGTAGTTAACCAACTCCACGCTTGCAGGAACATATTGGTTCTGAATTAAAAATGTCATCGAGACAAATTTTAAGGCCCCCCAGAAAGAGGACTTCTTGATGGTTAATCGATAAGGAAAGGCTAGCATTTGAGATTTGAGGGCATAAGATCAGGAGAATAAGTGTGTAAGGGATGACTAACCCAAACGAACTCCTGGATACTTTTGTTTTTGAAACCAGCACAGTGCGTTGTCATAAAGCAACAACACCTGCTGCAGTTTTGTTAAGTCATTTTTCTTACACAGCAACTGAAAAAGGTCTCAGCTGTTGGCAATAAATACCAGCTGCTGTGGATATACACCTGGGGAGGAGTTTGTGGTGTACAAAACCTTCTTGAGCCACCAAATGCAAATTATATTATCTGCAGACACTGCCCTTTGCTTGGGAAGATGTCTTTTGTTAGAGTTCGGCCATTTCTTCCAAAAAAACTTTAATATTAAGGCACCATAGTTTGTCACTACTAACAATATTGCACAGGAATACTCAATGAATGAACAGTGACTTTAAAGAAGAACGCAGTAATAGTCGCCACTTTGATTTTTGTTGCTTTTAATTAGAGCATGCAATACCTCTACATGCAACTTATGAATCTGCCTACTGAAAGGAAATGTCACACAAAGGTTGAATAGTTACTGTTATTCATCGAACAGTCACATTCATTATTAAAGTTTTTAATTCCTAAACAAAATAATATTCAATACGCCCCTTATCTTTTCATATAATCTGACCCTCCTTCATACAGATTATAACAAGATTTTTGATGATAAGTACTGTAGCTACTGACAACATTCCTATAGACACATCAAGATTGGTAAACAAAACTGTGTATATACTTGAAGTTAAACTGTAAGGTTAATGAATGAAAACTGAATTTACGGTTAATAAAAGAAATATGAACTGTATTAACAGAGTGGAAAGATGTACACAATACACTCGCCATCAGTGATAAATTATTCTGTAAGTAACCCACAATTCCCAAAACAAGTATTTCGAAACTAGTTCAAATGTAAGTATTTGTAGGGATACAGTGATACACTGTGACTGCTGCTAAACATAGCAGTTCCTTTTCATAGCAGATCTTTTCAACACAGTGCCATTTGTAATATTGGCTGAAAAACGTCACATGTGATGGTTCGCTGCCATCTGCTGCTTGTATGCGGGGCACTTAAGAAAAATCAGTGGTCTTCCTGTGTATTTATGGGAAAACAGCTATCAGAGTTCCTCACAGAGACATGAGATTCTCTGATAGTCCCCTGCAAAGTTGCCTGAGACCTAGCATTTGCAGGATACCTAAATGACAACACATTTCAGTTATGATTAGGCTGAAACAACTGTAACCTGTACAGCTGTTCACACTGACATTTTTGGCAATACATTACTTTTAAATGTGATATTTGTCAAAAATAGGGAAAAAATTATTTAAAAAATAACCTTAAATGATAGTTAAAAGCCTGAGATGAGAAATATACAGCTTTAGAAAAAAAAAAAAACATACCATCCTTAACCTAACATGTAAAATGTTTAGTGGAGAACGAAATGCTCAATCATTTCTTGAAACTTAAAACTCTGGGAGCACAGCTTATACAAATATTACAAGTGCTATCTGAAACTTACTTGTCATCAGGAGTAGGGTCCCAAGCATGTAACTGTTGTCTCCAGATTCTCACCATGCCGTCCCAGGCACGTCGGCTATATTTTACGTGCTTAGGTGGAGTCCGTGGATCCCTGTTGGTACGCTTCTCCCTAAAGAGAACAAAGAAACAGAATCAACGCTCAAGGATGTGCTTTCATTAACTGCTATAAAGTGAAACTTCCTGGCAGATTAAAACTGTGTGTCAAACCAGAACTCGAATCTGGGACACACGTCTTTCACAGTCACGTGCTCTACAAGGGAAAGTCATTTGCAAAGGCAAGGGATCAAAGGAACAGTCTGATAAATGGAGTGGAAGGACAGAGAAATGACGTCTAAGAAATGGTCATTCACTGTTCCCTTCAGGTCGGTCTCACTCCAGTTCAACCATTCTTGCTTCAATCTCGTTCTTTTCTGTGTGGTCACTCATTCCTCATTCAGAGTTTACTGTTCGTCATTCATTTGTGCTCCCTTTCATTTCCTTCTGGGTGGACTCCACAGCCTCAATAAATTTGAGGACATTATTCCACCAGGCTGCGTTTCACTCACTGTGTTCACCCTTTCTTGTTTAATTTTATTTTATTTTTTATTTACTCATCAAGTTCTGTAGGACCAAATTGAGGAGCAAATCTCCAAGGTCATGGAATGTGTCAGTACATGAACTTACAACATAAAAGTAATAACACATAAAAATAAATGTTCATGAACCTGAAAAAAAGTTGTCCATAAGTTTAAGTAAACACTATCAGAAATACAATAAGAATCAGCTTAATTTTTCAAGTAACTCCTCGACAGAATAGGAGTGACCCATGAGGAAACTCTTCAGTTTCGATTTGAAAGCGCATGGATTCCTGCTAAGATTTTTCAATTCGAGTGGCAGCTTATTGAAAATGGATGCAGCAGTATACTGCACACCTTTTTGCACAAGAGTTAAGGAAGTCCGATCCAAATGGAGGTTTGATTTCCGCCGAGAATTAACCAAGTGAAAGCTGCTTATTCTTGGGAATAAACTAATATTGGTAACAAGTAACGACAATAAGGAATATACATATTGAGAGGCCAATGTCAAAGTACCCAGACTCGTGAACAGAGGTCGACAAGAGGTTCGTGAACTCACACCACTTATTGCCCGAACTGCCCGTTTCTGAGCCAAAAATATCCTTCTGGAATGGGAAGAGTTACCCCAAAACATAATACCATACGACATAAGTCAATGAAAGTAAGCAAAGTAGGCCAATTTACTCGTCGAAGTATCACTCACTTTTGATACCGTTCAAATAGTAAAAATGGCAGTATTAAGTCTCTGAACAAGATCCTGAACATGGGCTTTCCATGACAGCTTACTATCTATCTGAACACCTAGAAATTTGAACTGCTCAGTTTCACTAATCATATGCCCGTTCCGTGAGATTAAAACGTCAGGTTTTGTTGAATTGTGTGTTAGAAACTGTAAAAACTGAGTCTTACTGTGATTTAATGTTATGTCCATTATAATTATCTGGGCTGTTATGCCGTGGTCGGTTGATGAATTTTGTTATTTAATGTTAGTTTATTTTCTACACGCCATGAACTGAGGTCATGTACTGCACTATTTGAAACCGAGTCAATGTTGCACACAACATCCTTTACTACCAAGCTAGTGTCATCAGCAAACAGAAATGTTTTAGAGTTACCCATAATACTAGAGGACATATCATTTATATAAAGAAGGAACAGGAGCGGCCCCAATACTGATCCCTGAGGCACCCCCAACTTGACAGTGCTCCGCCCAGATCCCACATCACAGCTGTTACCAACATTGTAAATAATGACCTTTTGCTGCCTGTTGATAAAGTAAGAGGTGAACCAATTGTGAGCTACTCCCCTTATTCCGTAATGGTCCAACTTCTGGAGCAATACTGTGAGATCAACACAGTCAAATGCCTTAGCCAAATCAAAAAATACGCCAAGCGTTCGAAACTTTTTGTTTAGCCCATCCAGTACCTCACAGAGAAAATAGAATATAGCGTTTTCAGTTGTTAAACCACTTATAAAGCCGGACTGTACATTTGATAGCAAACCGTGTGATATAAAATGATCAATTAACCTTACATATACAGCCTTTTCAATAACTTTTGCAAATACTGATGGCATAGAAATAGGTCTAAAATTATCTACAGTATCTCTTTCTACCTTTTTATAAAACGGCTTTACTAGTGAGTACTTTAATCGCTCAGGAAACTGACCATTCCTAAAGGAAAAATTACAAATATGGCTAAAGACAGGGCTAACATGTGCAGCACAATACTTTAATATTCTGCTAGACACTCCATCATAACCATGAGAGTCCTTAGTCTTCAGTGATTTAATTATTGACTCAATCTCCATCTTGTCTGTATCACAGAGGAGTATTTCAGACATCAATCTCGGAAAGACATTTGCTAAGAAATTTATATGATTTCCTCTAGAAACTAAATTTTTATTTAATTCACCAGCAATGCTCAAAATGATTTTAAATACTGTACATATATCTGATTTATCAGTAACAGAAATGTTATTACTGTGAACTGACGTTCTATCATCGATCTTGTGCTGCTGACCAGACACTTCCTTCACAACTGACCATATGGCTTTAATTTTATCCTGTGAATTAGCTATTCTATTTGCATACCAAATACTCTTTGCCTTGCTAATAACATTTTTAAGCACCTTACAATACTGTTTGTAATGGGCTACTGTAGCTTGATTGTGACTACTTCTAACATTTTTATATAATTCCCGCTTTGTTCTACGTTATATCCTTATCCCACTAGTCAGCCAACCAGGCTGTCCATTACTGCTAGTACCCCATTTAGAATGTTCTAATGGCAAGCAACTCTCAAAGAGCATGAGAAATGTGTTATGGAAAGCATTGTATTTATTATCTATATTATCGGCACTATAAACATCTTGCCACTCTTGTTCCTTGACAAGTTTTAAAAAACTCTCTATTGCTGTTGGATTAACTTTCCTACATAGTTTGTAATTAAATATGACATTGATTTGAGTACAAAAGCCTTTTAGTGTTAAAATTTGTGCATCATGGTCTGAAAGGCCATTCATCCTTTTACTAACAGAATGCCCATCTAGGAATGAAGAATGAATAAAAATATTGTCTATGACTGTGCTACTGTTGCCCTGCACCCTAGTTGGAATAAACACAGTTTGCATCAGATCATATGAATTTAGGAGATCTGCCAACATCCTTTTTCTTGCACAATCATATACAAAATTAATACTGAAGTCACCACATATAACTACGTTCTGGTACTTCCTACAAAGTGAATCAAGAACTCTCTCTAGCTTAAGCAAAAATGCTCTGAAGCCGGAGATAGGAGACCCATAAACAACAACAATTAAAAGTTTAGTTTCACTAAATTCAACTAATGCTGCACAACTTTCAAATATCTGTTCAGTGCAGTGTCGTGATATGTCTATGGACTCAAATGAAATACTATTTTTTACGTATAGAGCCACTCCCCACCCCACAAGGAACTCCTTGAGAAACAGCCAGCTAATCTGTAGCCTGAATTATCAAATTATTTAAGTGGTGCTCTGATATACCAATAATTTCAGAGTTAACATCTATTAGCAGTTCACTAACTTTATCTCTAATACCTCTTACATTTTGATGAAATATGCTAATTCCTTCTCTACTTGGAAACACTACATCCTCTGACGGTGAGCCCTTTGTTAGAGGAACTTCCTTTAAGCAGGTATACCTATCAGCTGACTTCAACGTAAAAAAGGTGCAGCTCTAACACCAACTACTACAGGAATTTTTCCATGAGTGACACCACTACCACCACCACCAACTACACTGTCACCTATAAGCTTAGCCAGCCTCCCCTTCCCATACCTATTGAGGTGCAGGCCATGCCTAGTGAAACCCCATCTACTGATGGACCCAACTGGCACCACTGAGATGTGATCCATGCCCTCCGCCATCAGTGCCCTCGCCAGCCCCACATTAACATGCCTAACAGCCGCATTAAGGTGAGGCCGATCATGACGCTGAAACAGTTGCACGAAATGCACATTAGCGCCACCAGTTTGAGTAGCTATCATAACCAAGTCACCACTGCCATCATATTCCCCGTCCCTATCGAGACTGTTCCCTGCTCCACCCACCATCACTACCTGATCCTCCTTCATAAAATTCTTACATTACTCCCCTATGCTTTCAGTCACCTGAGCCAACCCTGCACTAGGCTTCACAATGCTGGTGACCTGGTACTCACTCCCCAACACTTCCTGCAACTGCTGGCCCACATCTCTACCGTGGGAACTACCTAGCAGCAGAACCTTCTTTCTGCTAGGCTTTGCAACTAACCTAGGCCTCCTAATTGCTGAGGACTGCTGCAAGTTCCCTACATCTACAGCTACATGAGGCTCCTCTCCACTCAACTCTGACAGTTGGTCGTATCTATTGTATGTATGCAAAGTAAAACTGTCTGAATACCTCCTCTTCCTACTTCTTGCCAACTGCCAGTTCCCATTCCCCACCACCCTCCACCCTCCTCAGCCAATCTAGTTCCTCCTTTGGGCATTGTAACTGCACCTGAAGGGCGCAGATCTTACGCTCCTGCTCCTCTATTAACTTGCTTCTACTACAGATTCCACATTCCCAGGAGAGGATCTCCCTAAAATGACCACTGGCTACCCCACTGCATTCCCCCAATAAAAATACTTTGAACAAATCCCACACCGTAATCCACTACTCACAAACCTATGACAGAGCCCACACTTTTCATTCACGGTAAAATTTTACAGTTACTGAAAAAAAACTATAGTCTATGTTACCAAAGTTCAGTTACACCAGTAGAACTATTTAAGAACTAACAATAATGGTCTCGAAATTCTCTGCCTACTAAGAAAGCACCTACTTGTATTAATACTACTACGACACAGCCAATACCAATACCAGCAAAAATTCACAAAATTACTAGCTAAAACCAAAAAGTTAAAACGGCCACTGTAACACTAAGTGAAGTTTTATTTTACTAGAAAGAAAAATAAATGTTAGTTGAAAACTAAAGCACGAAATTTACTAAACGACTTCAACACAATGAAAACTCTAAAAAACACAGCGAGTGATTACAAAAGTTTATTAAGTCGTTATTTCGCCACAAACGGCATGCAACACCGCTGAAATCTATTAAATTTAATAATTGTATTACA
Source organism: Schistocerca serialis cubense (assembly GCF_023864345.2). Classification (NCBI taxonomy): domain Eukaryota; kingdom Metazoa; phylum Arthropoda; class Insecta; order Orthoptera; family Acrididae; genus Schistocerca; species Schistocerca serialis. The sequence goes on along the minus strand of NC_064642.1, from coordinate 122,087,530 downwards.
GAGCACAAATAAGTTTGTCACTACTTAGCTTATAACCGCTACAGCTGCAGTGCACGCCGCAAAATGTAAACACACTACTGAGGCGCGAGGCTTAGACGAACGACGAAAGCACACTCACAAATAATAGACCACTCGAGTCAATAACACAGGAAGAAAGACTGAGATTAATGAAAATCCACTAATAAGTTACTTTTATGGCAAATATTTACACAAATAAATGTTAAAATAAGTAAATGAAGTCTAAAATTTATAAAATATTAACGAGCTATTTCAATAGCAGTGCAGCACACGTGACATCACACCTCAGCATCAATGGCTGGTAATTTATAACTTTGCTGTACTTACACATTGTATTAAAATTAACACACACACACACACACACACACACACACACACACACACACAGAGAGAGAGAGATAAATTTTGGTAATCCTTTCAAGGGATTACAGGGTAGTCAGACTACTTGGAGTCCATCATTCAACTCACAAATTTTAGTCTGAATTTCTAATACCACTTGAGTTTCACATATATACAATGTTTACTTAAGACGGGAGCTTTACAGAGTAGCCCTCTTCAAAATTCTTGATATTTTTTGGAAGTATGGTGGAGTTCTCAAAAAGACTTTGTAGTGATTCGGGAATTTCTGTGTAAATTCTAGAACCACTCAGCCTTCTACCATCTCGAACACACGATATTCTAGATATAAGTGTGGGATGGTAGAATCCTACCTACTGTGCATCACATGTTTGTGCATGCAGGTTTACAATCAGTCGCGGAAGAAAGTAGACGCGGCTGTTGAAGGGCACCAACAAGTAGGTGTCGGGCAATCCATAAATGTGGTAGTGATTGTGTACGGAAGAACCATGGAGTTTATATGCAACTCTGTGCATATTGTGTCACTGACTATTGTTATGCGAAACAAGAATAGTACTCTTGTAGACTCTTGACTGCCTCGTTACAGGCAAGATGTATTTTCAGACTCTTTTTCTGAAAGTCATGGTGTCCAAGCAGACTTTCTTTTGAATGTAAAACAATTTGTTTCTAAAGCACAACTGTACGAGAGACTTGCTGTAAGTTACATATTTTGTTGAAAGTGAGAATTTGTTATTGTGCTTGAAAGTCAAATACATCGTTGATTGACGAAAAGTAAAGTTTATATGTCTACTTTCACACTTTAAGTCGTCAAAGCATTAGAACGTGGCGACCTGTGTGAAAGGACCAAAAAAACATGAATTTTCAGTTGAAAATGAGAAAAAAAGTAGTTGTGTGTTGCCATAGCAACCAAACACAATAAGACAAGGGACTTACCCTGAGACATTGGAATATGTTCAAGTATCCTATGGAGCAAAATTTGAATGTAAAATGGTGAAGACTTGAAAAATTCACAACAATAAAAACAGCAAAGAAGATTTTGACGTATTTGTCTAAGAAGAAGTTCGACTAGAACACTTCAACCAAAACAATCCAGTGTGGGGAGTATACAGCTCTCACACACATTGCGGGGACGCAGACACGGAAACCAACCTACATCCGACGCTGCCGGCACCAGCTGCTGTTCACTGGTGCTCACCTGCCGCCACATCCGCTCACCAGCACAATGAGAATTCTACGCCAGGCGAGTGTGAAACAAAACTCTATTACTTTAGTACGAAGTGATACGCACTGTTGAGTGGAAGTTTATTGTGTGATTACAGTATTTAAAGTTAGTTTTAAAGACTTACAAGGGGTAAAGCATACAAGAGTATGGAAAACATACAACTGGTTGGAGAAACTCAAGACCCAGCTACAACAATGAAAGTTAGCAAAGAAATACCTGACTCGGCTGAGTTGGTAAATTTAATCAAAGCTCAGGGTTAGATTCTAAGTTCGGTAAATTCTCAGCTAAATCCTCAGAATGCGACTAAGTAAAGAACCAGGTCTGTTAAACGCCAAAGTCGACTCTCAAAGTAAAGAATTTAGTAATCTATGCTGTAAGTACAAAAAAAACGAAGTCATGGGTGCTTTGAAGACTGAGTTCAATGCTGTAAGTACTAAAGTAGAAACTTTAAAAATGGACATAAAGAACGAGTTGAGAAATTCTTTAATTACTCATATAAATCATATGTTTACCGACCTTAGAATCAGAATGATACCTTTCAGGATTTATTAAAAAGGTTATAACTTAACATTGAGAACAAATGTAATAATGCAGAATCAGAACTTATTGAACGGTTAGGATCTTTAGAAAATGTGTACAATATTAAGTATAATGATGTAAGGCATGGGTTGCACACTTTGCAAGAGAGTGTAGATAAGCAGAATGAGTTAATGCCAATCATTCAGTCACAAATTACAGGTGTCAATACACGGGTAGACAATGTAGAAAGGAATTTCAAAGAGAAAATAGCTAACTCTGATATTGTAAATGTAATTAGTTTTGAGGAACAATTTGGGGAAACTATAGATCGGAAAGTTACCGAGGGACCGATGACCGTAGCAGTCTGGTCCCTTTAATCCCCACAAACCAACCAAAGTTACCGAAAGAATAACATCCGGGAATGTAGCGCCTATTCCTTCTTCTGAACTTAATGATACCAGGAAGGGTATAGATGACCTGTGGAAAGAGGTTAAGCTTATCCAAGATAAAGTAGAAAAAAGGGTATCTTTACCTAATGTTGTATTAACCAGTGAAACTGTGACTGATTTACAATGGGGAGCTAATTCAGGGTTATCCAGACAATTCCCAAAATTCAAGCCAGAATGAGATCTACATCTGACCCATTTTTTAAAAAGATGTAACCAAGCTTTATAAAAAAAATTGGGAAGATTTCAAGAAGATCGAATTTGCTGTGGGGTACATTTTAGGGGAGGCCTCAGAATGGGGAACAGTAAATATTGAGAATTTTTCCTCTTGGGAAGACTCTCAAAAGAAATTTAAAGAAAGTTACTGGTCTGCCAGTGTACAAGAAATGTTAATATCAGATCCATGGACTTGGGCAGAGTCATCTATCCCCCAGGGATGTTAACATTCTGAGTTAATGGGCAGAGTGACGACCGTTGGATCCTGAGTTGTTTTCGGTGTTTTTCAAAACAGTTTCCTGCAGTGAATTCCTTTAAAATCTAGAACTATCCTGTAATCTTATTGCTCGGAAAACCAGATATGACTACAAAATAGAGAACAACATAAGAGAATCACAGAAATAAAGTGATATCTAAATGAAATAAACTGAATAGAGAATTATATTTGTGGAAAATCTAATAAGATGCGACTAGCTGAACAACTATATAGATTTTCTATTTTGTGTAGAGTATTTTATAACTTTTATGAGATTTGATATAGATGGTAGGGTTTGTATAACTTTTGAAAGGGGTGGGTATTGTAGCTAAAAGCATCATTTCCTTCGGGGACCTCAAAGGGTGAAGGTGGGACAAGTCCATTCTGTAGGAGACGATTTAACACCAAACCTCCTCCGGCATCTCACTCAAGTGCCTGAGAGGTAGGGATCCTGGGGAAGGAGGGTGGGAAGGGTTTCCTGTTTTTGGGGCTATCTTCTTTCTCTTCTTCGATCCTAGCATCCATATCTTTTTTTCCTTTCTTACTCATCTTGAGGACCTGTATATCTTTTCCCTCTTTCCATATTCATAAACTTCTATTGCTGAAGTCCTTACTTATTTCCGTGGTTACTAATAACCTGCATCTTATCTTTAGATACGAAGGCCGAAGAACCAGACTACACAAAAACACATCCACATATACACAAATATACACTTCTACGCAAACAAATTATAAAAGACAAAGCCTGTCACGATGTAAGAACCGCCAGGTGTTGTAGGAGAAAAGGTGTGTACATAGGGAATTATGTACACATATATGGAGAGTTGTGATGGTTCTACATTGAATATATATAACACATACATAACGAATAACTATCAAATAGTAATGAGTAATGGATAAAAAAGAAAAAGGCATGAGCAATGTCAGTGCCATAAAACCTCTGATGAATTGAAGGATAGTGGAATGTAAGTAGTATATATACAGATGTAATAGCTATTGAAAGTTTAGAAGTAGATACGTAGAGGAGGACTGTAGGGAGTAAATGATATATTAAAGAAAGAATGCGAAGTTTAAGATAGATCTATAGCTTTACCAGAAGATACTTAATTATGGTATACAAAGAAATGTATACTAGGGTAATGAATCGTGAGACCTACTCAGAAAGGATAAGGGGGGCGTACCTGGCATTCACTAAGTATAAAGGGCAGACGTACCTATGTGGAGATAGGACGATCTGTGGCCTAAAGAATAGAGATGTTTTGTAAGGGGCGTGCGTACCTACCAGAACGGAAAGAGGAAGTGCTCTCATAAGGTCAACCCACAAGCAAGGAAGAAGTGCTGATTCTAGGAGAAGGGGACAGTATCGCGACAAAAGTCACAAATTTTATACGAATTATTCTGTTAAGTGTAAATTCTATGAACAACTAACATTATTATGTTTCATGAAAGTAAATGAATGTCAAAAGAACACTTTCATTTCAATGGTTATGATTATGTAACCATTGTTTTGAATCTCACTATTAGAAAGGTTTTTTAGTTTAATTTAAATTCCATATATATTAACAAATGGAAACTTTAATTTACAAATACTGAATTGCAACTTTTTAATAAAAGTAACACCTCTTTATCTTTTATTACTGGTCATATGAAAGTAAATTAAAACTTAATGCAGACATACACTATTACATAATTAGAAAATTGAAGGAACAGTGAGTAAAAATGAACAAGTCCCAAAAGGGGCCAGAAACCAATGAACTAGTTCCCAATTACAAATGAGTTTGCCTGTCTCGACTAGTTTACCGACTAAGCCACCCAGGCACAGCTTAAATTGTGCCCTCACAGCTAAAGATGGGAATGAAATCAACTGATCCAGTTGGAACCTGGAACACACTCGACTCATTCTTGTGTGTGTGTGTGTGTGTGTGTGTGTGTGTGTGTGTGTGTGTGCACGCGATACAATAGAGAAATGGTGTAAGGTGCTTTTCTTGGTATAAAGACATAAAAAAATGACAAGAGTGTTAAAATAACAGCATAGGGAAATGTGACTGGCTGACCAATAATAAAAAACTTTGTTGAGCCAGTCACGCCGTTACCACATTAAGAGCACCTCCCTAAAATCTTAGGAAACATGCTGGGCATATCATATCCATTCGAATGTCACTTAAAATAGTGGGCAGATCTGTAGACAAATCTTCCAATTCTCACTGGTCTGAAAACAAAACACAGTCTAGTAAAAGTGGCGCACAGTAATCTGTATGACACACCTTAGTGGGTCCTCTCATCAGAGGACGAAGCTGTGCAACATAGTGCTCTGGCCTATGTGACGACAAGTAAGGAGGACATCATCCCACCTGCGTGGCTGGCTGGAGAAATGCCACAGCCACACTGTGGACAAAGACACAGCTTACTGTCTGCCACTTCATCCACTCTCATTTCCATCGACACATGACTTTGTACCTCAACAGTGAGGTGATAACATGTAGGGGGATGGCTCACTGAACTGAGGATCACGACATGACCTCTTGGCTGCAGTATTATGTATCGGTTGAATTATTGATTCATTATTTTGAGAGAACTCAGTCTGTGGGAGCAAGCAAATGAAAACAATCAAGTGAGTTGTTGTTTTACCTAGTGTTCCAATTATTATTCATTCACTTCTTTTGAGTGAACCCAGCATACAGGTGTAACTGAATGAAAACAGCTGATACATTTGTTGCACTTTTGCATAGGGATTGAATTATTGATTCCTTCTTTTTCAAGTGAAACCAATCTTAGGTTTTTTCTGTTGGTTGAACCACATATTTGTTCCTTTAAACTGAAACCCCGCTTTAGGGTTTCAGCTGAATAAGCTATTCACTCATTCTTCTGAGTGAAACTAGTCTTAGGACTTTTATTAGTTTTAACTAAAGCAGTGGCATACAACCGAGGTACATATACCTCAGGAAGGTAGCCCTACATCTGGGAGCATGCCAAAGTTAAAATAAATATTACACACATTTATTTAATTATTTACTGAATGGACTAATTCTTCTTTTCATCATTTAAAACTGGTTAATGTATTGCTGTAGTTGTATCAGATGTAGTTAATTAAGCCAAAGTGTCATTGGGGCTGCAATGCTGAACATTAAAGTTCCCTTAGGAGTATTGTATTTGTGTAAGGATAGGCCAGACTTGTTTGTTAGTTTTGGATTAAAAAACTATGGTGCGCCATATAATTGAGATTTTTCCAGTCAGATCATAAATCGTCAATTTGAAAATGACCATTACACATATCTTGTGGGTTGAAATTAATGCCATTAGAAGTTACTGCAGTTACTTTTGTAAACCATCAAAGACTTAAGAAGAAAAAAGCAGAAACACTTACACCTTGTTCACAAATACAGCAGCTTTTTTTGAAAAATAAAAGCAACTTTGTTTCGCAAAATCACATCAGCTTGTTTGTTGGTACCCAAATGACCCATCAGCATCCAATTCTTCACCCTCACTAGATGATCCACAGTGCTGCTCGAGTCACTGTCACAAAGGCAGTCATCTTCAATCCCATCAAGAGTCTTGGAAACTTTTTTTTTTTTTTTTTTTTTTTTTTTTTTTTTTTTTTTTTTTTTTAGCTTTTCATGACTAGCTCCTCTGATAGTGCCCCGCCAGACAAAATCCAACAGTAGGCTTTGACACAGATGCACCTGGCATTTAAGTAGTTTTGTTCATGATGTAATTTCTATAGAATCGGTGGTTCATGGTGTGGGTTCCTGTAGTCATGTCCTAGTTCATGAACCACGGGCAACGTATGAGTGGCCAAGTAAGTGGTCCCGACAGTCGGGATACAGTTACTTTGGAATCAGGCTGGGCATCTCGGACATATTCTGAGTTGTGGTCACCTTTGTGCTCATACGGCAAAGACTACCAAATCCACCGGTTAGTCCCTCAGCCGTTAGGGGTAAAACCCAATGGGACTCAGGGCAAGTAAGGCTAGCAACCTGCTTCCCTTGTACTTTAAATATGATGCTGGCAACAATCAGAGCAAAATGCCTCGGACCTTTGGAGGTGACGGAGTCCCACCTCTAACTGACAAACCAGGGACTCCTAAGATACGACTTGGCAAACAAATCGTAATGAGATGGGGAGCTATTAATATCAACGGGGGCTACTCTTGGAAGAAGGTACAGCTGGCAGAGGCTGCAAGTAAGATGGGGCTGGATGTCTTAGCTGTTAGTGACATTCGGGTAAGGGGTGAGAAAGAAGAAGAAGTGGGAGAATACAAGGTCTACTTGTCAGGAGTCAAAGCAGGAATAGCACAATGGGGTGTAGGGCTTTACATCAGGAAAGAAATGGAACCCAGCGTAGTTGCAATAAGGTATGTAAACGAACGACTGATGTGGATAGATTTGACAGTGTCTAGCAAGAAAATTAAGATTGTGTCAGTATATTCGCATTATGAAGGGACTGATCAAGATAAGATAGATAGTTTTTATGAGGCACTCAGTGATGTAGTTGTTAGAGTAAAGGACAAGGACAGTGTTCTGCTCATGGGTGATTTTAACGCCAGGATTGGAAATCGAACAGAAGGGTATGAAAAGGTTATGGGTAAATTTGGAGAGGATATGGAGGCCAACAGGAACGGGCAGCAACTCTTGGATTTCTGTGCCAGTATGGGCTTAGTAATCACAAACTCCTTTTTTAACATAAGAACATTCACCGGTATACTTGGGAAAGCAGGGGAACCAGATCTGTCATTGACTATATAATAACAGATCAGGAATTCAGGAAGGCTGTGAGGGACACACGTGTATTCAGGGGATTCTTTGATGACACTGATCATTATTTAATCTGCAGTGAAATTGGGATTGTGAGGCCGAAAGTGCAGGAGGTCAGGTCCATATGTAGGAGGATAAGAGTGGAGAAACTTCAGGATAAGGAAATCAGGCACAAGTACATAACAGCGATCTCAGAAAGGTACCAGTTAGTTGAATGTAGTCAATTACAGTCATTGGAAAAGGAATGGACAAGGTACAGGGACACAGTACTAGAAGTGGCTAAAGAATGTCTTGGAACAGTAGTGTGTAAAAGTAGGAGGAAGCAAACAGCTTGGTGGAATGACACAGTCAAGGCAGCCTGTAAAAGGAAAAAGAAGGCGTATCAAAAATGGCTACATACTAGAACTCAGGTAGACAGAGAAAGTTATGTTGAAGAAAGAAACAAAGACAAACAGATAATTGCAGCATCCAAGAAGAAATCTTGGGAAGATTTTGGAAACAGGTTGGAGACATTGGGTCAAGCTGCTGGAAAACCATTCTGGAGTGTAATTAGCAGTCTTCGAAAGGGAGGTAAGAAGGAAATGACAAGTATTTTGAACAGGTCAGGAAAACTGCTGATGAATCCTGTGGATGCCTTGGGCAGATGGAGGGAATATTTTGAAGAGCTGCTCAATGTAGGTGAAAATACGATCAGTAATGTTTCAGATTTCGAGGTAGAATGGGATAGGAATGATGATGGAAATAGGATCACGTTTGAGGAAGTGGAGAAAATGGTCAATAGATTGCAGTGCAATAAAGCAGCTGGGGTGGATGAAATTAAGTCGGAACTCATCAAGTACAGTGGAATGTCAGGTCTTAAATGGCTACACAGGATAATTGAAATGGCCTGGGAGTCTGGACAGGTTCCATCAGACTGGACAAAAGCAGTAATCACACCAATCTTTAAACATGGAAACAGAAAAAATTGTAACAACTACAGAGGTATCTCTTTAATCAGCATTGTGGGTAAAATCTTCTCAGGTATTGTTGAAAGGAAAGTGCGAGTATTAGTTGAGGAGCAATTGGATGAAAATCAGTGTGGGTTTAGGCCTCTTAGAGGTTGTCAGGACCAGATCTTTAGCTTACGACAAATAATGGAGAAGTGTTATGAGTGGAACAGGGAATTGTATCTATGCTTTATAGATCTAGAAAAGGCATATGACCGGGTTCCTAGGAGGAAGTTATTGTCTGTTCTACGAGCTTATGGAATAGGAGGCAAACTTTTGCAAGCAATTAAAGGTCTTTACATGGATAGTCAGGCAGCAGTTAGAGTTGACGGTAAACTGAGTTCATGGTTCAGAGTAGTTTCAGGGGTAAGACAAGGCTGCAACCTGTCTCCACTGTTGTTCGTATTATTTATGGATCATATGTTGAAAACAATAGACTGGCTGGGTGCGATTAAGATATGTGAACACAAAATATGCAGTCTTGCATATGCGGATGACTTAGTTGTGATGGCAGATTCGATTGAAAGTTTGCAGAGTAATATTTCAGAGCTAGATCAGAAATGTAAGGACTATGGTATGAAGATTAGCATCTCCAAAACGAAAGTAATGTCAGTGGGAAAGAAATATAAACGGATTGAGTGCCAAATAGGAGGAACAAAGTTAGAACAGGTGGACGGTTTCAAGTACTTAGGATGCATATTCTCACAGGATGGCAACATAGTGAAAGAACTGGAAGCGAGGTGTAGCAAGGCTAATCCAGTGAGCGCTCAGCTACGATCTACTCTCTTCTGCAAGAAGGAAGTCAGTACCAAGACTAAGTTATCTGTGCACCGTTCAATCTTTCGACCAACTTTGTTGTATGGGAGCGAAAGCTGGGTGGATTCAGGTTACCTTATCAATAAGGTTGAGGTTACGGATATGAAAGTAGCTAGGATGATTGCAGGTACTAGTAGATGGGAACAATGGCAGGAGGGTGTCCACAATGAGGAAATCAAAGAAAAACTGGGAATGAACTCTATAGATGTAGCAGTCAGGGCGAACAGGCTTAGATGGTGGGGTCATGTTACACGCATGGGAGACGCAAGGTTACCCAAGAGACTCATGGGTTCAGCAGTAGAGGGTAGGAGGAGTCGGGGCAGACCAAGGAGAAGGTACCTGGATTCGGTTAAGAATGATTTTGAAGTAATAGGTTTAACATCAGAAGAGGCACCAATGTTAGCACTGAATAGGGGATCATGGAGGAATTTTATAAGGGGGGCTATGCTACAGACTGAACGCTGAAAGGCATAATCAGTCTTAAATGATGATGATGATGTCTTACATCAGCTTTGAATGGATGACGATACACGCATTCAAAGGCTGCAACATCCATGTCATGCTGACAGGAAAAATCACTAGGTACAGTTTCCTTCTTTGATTTTTTTGTTTCACTTGAACACCTGTGAGCCCACTACAAGTATCAACAAAAGCATTGATTTTTGAGTGATGAAGATCTTCTAGCCACTATTCCACTCTGCTGAAATCCAGTCTAGTATTAGTTCCTTTGTTATCCACCCACTGTCACGAACTCTTGCAGAATATAAGCTGGGAAGCTTTCTCTCTTGGGAAAGGTTTTCCAACTAGAAACCATGTACGGGGCAATTTTCGCCCATCAGCTGTCATGCTCAGAATTACTGTGCACTGTTGTTTTGCATCACCGCTTGTACGTACTTGCACACAATGTTCCCCTACATTGTTTACTGTAACATTGTTCAGCAAATCAAAATAGACCAGTGTTTCGTCTGCATTTCCTATTTGAGAATGTTAATAAACATTTTTGCATCAAAGTTGGATCACATGAAGCTGAAAAGATATCATATAGTGGAGATGCTGAGTCGCAAATAGGCACAATAAAAAGATTTTCACGCTTAAAGCTTTTGGCCAATGGCCTTTGTCAACAATGGACACACACACACACACACACACACACACACACACACACACACACACACACACACACGACTGCAGTCTCAGGCAACCAAAACCACACTGCGAGCAGCAGCACCAGTGCATAATGGGAGTGGCGACTGGGTGGGGGAAAGGAGGAGGCTGGGGTAGGGAGGGAGAGGGATGTATGTTGGGGATGGCGGACAGTGAAGTGCTGCACGTTGGGAGGTGGGCAGTGGAGTGGTGGTGGTGGGGGTGGATAATGGAAAAGGAGAGAAATAAATAAAAAAAAGCCTTGGTGTGGTGGTGGAATGACGGCTGTGTAGTGCTGGAATGGGAGCAGGGAAGGGGCTAGATGGGTACGTTTGTCAGTGGCATTCATGCGGACAGATAGCTTGTTGGTTGTCATGCCTACATAGAATGCAGCACAGTGGCTGCTGCTTAGCTTGTAGACCACATGACTGGTTTCACAGGTAGCCCTGCCTCTGATGGGATAGGTGATGTCAGTGACCAGACTGGAGTAGGTGGTGGTGGGAGGATGTATGGGACAGGTCTTGTATCTAGGTCTATTACAGGGGTATGGGATACGAGGCAAGGGAATGGGGCAGGGATTATGTAAGGCTGGACCAGTATATTGTGTAGGGTTGGTGGGCGGCAGAATACCACTGTAGGAAGGGGTGGCAAGGATAGTGGGCAGGGCATTTCTCATTTGAGGGCACGATCATCCTCCCCAACACCAGCTTTTCTGAACTGCGCAGGTGGGAACTTCCCTGCAATACATCCCAAGTTCCCATAACCCTCTTCGTTAGTCGCTGTCCTCACCCATCCAATCTCTTGCCTGGTCCCATTCCAGCACTACGCAGCCGTCATTCCACCACCACACCCAGTCTCTGTTATATTTATTTATTTCTCTCCTTTTCTGTTGCCCCCCACCCACCAATCCACTGGAATGATGGCTGTGTAGTGCTGGAATGGGAGCAGGGAAGGGGCTGGATGGGTACGTTTGTCAGTGGCATTCATGCAGACAGATAGCTTGTTGGTTGTCATGCCTACATAGAATGCAGCACAGTGGCTGCTGCTTAGCTTGTAGGCCAATCCAGCACCTCACTATCCACCATCCCCCCCCCCCCCAGCTTCCTCCTTTCCCCCACCCACTCACCTCTCCCATCAAGCACTGGTGTTGCTGCTCGCAGTGTGGTTTCAGTTGCCTGAGACTGCAGTAGTGCGTGTGAATTGCGTTTGCGTGAGCCTCTGTGTGTGTGTGTGTGTGTGTGTGTGTGTGTGTGTGTGTGTGTGCGCGCGCACACACACACAAAAATGTTGACAGAGGGCATTGGCCGAAAAGTGTAAGTGTGACAATCTTTTTGTTGTGCCTATCTGTGACTCAGCATCTTCGCTAGATGGTGAGTAGCAACTTTCCTTCTCATAATATTGTTACATTCCATCCTGGATTTTCCATTGTTTGAAAAGATATCAAGCTGTTAGCGCAAACTCGAGGCAGTTTTTGCACAACAGTAATTCTGTGACAAACAGATTATTTCATTGCATAAATTTCTGAAACACCCAAATGAAACTTTGAATTCCACTGGTGAAATGTTACTGTTTTATTTTGCAGTCTTCAATCTGAGTTATTTCAGCTGTCACAGCATATCCACATTTTCTGTTTTGAAATACAAAATCAAGCAAATCTTTTCCCACATCTGGATACCTGCATGTTTGCCCTTGAAATGAACTTCGACTTTTTGAATTATTTACACGTTTCTATTCACTTGCAAACCTCAGTGAATATTTTCTTCATCAACATGAAACCTGCATCCAGCTTCACGCTTTCCATGTTCTTTCACATAGCTGATATCTTGATGAAATTTTGCTATGTAACTGGCAATCAAAGAGCCAAATGATTAACTTTTCTCTCACCCTCAACCTATACTGTCTCTCAAATTAATCATGTCACCAGACCTACCAACACGCCAAACCTGTCCTGCTGATGATGAGTCATCCTCTGTTATAAGGTAGGTGAAGGGAGGGAGATAGACAGGCCCTGAGAACCATAAGGGCCTAAAGCACACTGTTCTTGTTTTTGAGATTGTAGCATGTATGCATGCTCCTGACATTGGTGAATCTTAAGGTGAACGAACTTAGTCTATACTGCTGGTCCACATTGTATATATGAACATTCATGAAAATCTGTCTCACAAATTTCTCTGATACTCATTTCCTCATGGGTCAAGGCACAAAGCATAATGTTGTTGGTCTGCATTGTTCAACTGTTACGGAGGATTGCCAACAAAATTAAGTGTCTGCATCATGTTAGTTGTAGCAGCACTTCATAATTGGAGGTATACTGTCAGTTTTATCTGAATATCAAGCCACGGAATGTGCTTGGTAAAAATTATAATGAGGACCATGAAGTGTTGGAATAGGTCATAACTGTGTGTCTGGTATGTTTAGTATCTGTTCTTTATGTTCTGATTCTAGTTTCTCATTAATTACAAACTTTACAACTGTCAAAACACACTACAGTCACTAGCCTTTATATGGAAATATTGTGAATTAAGAATAATAATAAATATAATCCTAAATATTAATTAATAATTTCATAACATGAAAGGGTACTTCATTTTTTCATAGCAAACAAAGGAAGTTGACACTTGGCTTTAAAAAAACGTATGAGACAGGTGGTTTGCCTACAAACTTTATTTTCACAAACAGTTCTTTTCCTCAAAAATTCATGTCTGTGCTTTGGGTCCTTATGGTTCAGTGCCTCAACTCTTTTCTATTTGAACTTACTATTTAAATCTGTCCTTTTAGTGATGACTCACCATTAGTTATGTGGGAGATGAAGAAGGGTGGGAGAAAGTACTATTTAATTGAACTTTTACGTAAATTCATTAGTGTGGCTTATATTCGAGATTTATTTTTTATTATAATCTCGTGTCAAAAATGTAGGTATGGCCTATATTCCCACGCAGCCTATATTCGCGCAAATATGGTATGTGAAGAAGAAAACAACAGCGTCTGACTTTAGTGACTGTTTGCACTCTGTTTTCCTGAAGAGGTGTGATGGTGTCCATTAATTAAAATCCATTTGAAAGTAGCCTTCAACCAGTTATTCAACAATTTGTTTGTGTGGAAGGAAAATACTTTATGCAGAAAATTATGCTACTGGTTACATATATACAAATTACACTCATTCACACAAACCTATTTACATTTTGCAGTGTTTGGAAAATAGCAGGGACAGTATTTCATGGATATTCAAAAGTACAGGTACCATTCATATTCATATATCGGTCCTTTAATTTCAAATTTTGACACCATGCTTGCACATCTCTGGACTGCTGACAGAGATGCGCTATGTCACTGACCAGGGCAGTGAAGAAGTTGTGTGTTTTGTCTGCTGCCTGTTAGCAGCAGGCACTCACTACCTCCTATGTTTGCTTGCTCTTCTGGATGACCAAACGGCCATGCAATCCGTTTGGCACGACATGCGTGCAAATTGCCAGAAAAGGGGGAATGGGAAAGTGTGAGTATTATGTAACCTACTCCTCATACGACGCGGCTCTCAACATATCTGCTCTTACAGTATCCAATAGTTGTCTACCCAGAATTCCTGTAAAATGACGTTTTCTGCCAAAAAACTAATACATTTAGAAACATACTTTTTAGTTACCTCTCCTTGAAATACGATATGATACTTGTCTCTAATAAACATGGCAACCTAGCCACGGTTCATATATAACAATGAAGACTACAAAATGTGTATGTGGAACCACTCAACTCAAGAGAATGAGTTAACACTCATATTGCTGGCAGGGCTACAGAGTCCTTTCATTCACTCAAAAAAACTGACTGAACGAAAAAGCAATCAACTAACCAACTGTTTGTTAAAACCAGTTGGTTGTCCCATCACAACTCACAGCTTTACTTCAACCAATACCTCTCTCCTACTTTCTGAACAGGACTGAGTCCCTGCCTGACACACAGTTTCAATCTGCCACGAAGATTCAAATGCACACACTGCTGCAGAGTGAAAACTGATATAGATACACACGCTTTCATAAATTTAGAAGCTGCATTTGGGGAAGGAAAGAAGATTATAGCAGCATGTCCAATCCTCAATGGTCTTTAATGAGACTGGGCAAGAATAGGAAATTGGCAAGTGTTTCTTCTCTGCTTGCATCCTAACATTTGCCTTAAAAATCTGTTTGGCCAACCAAGTATTTCTTTCCTACAACGTTATCCAATTTGTTCTGCAACTAAATTATAAGAATTGAACACCTTTTCTGTTTCTGTTGGCATGTACAATTTAATAATCACTGAAACTGGAAACCAAAGTAACAAATATGAGCAAACATTCCATTTACTGTGATTCATTAATTCCAAGACGAGCTTCTGAACTCCTGGGATGATTCTCCAGCATGCACTTGACTCTCACCACCCAACGAATCATTATTTCTACCATTTTCTTCCCCTCAGTGCATCAATCCTGTTCCACACCTTCCTTACTTCCATCTCTATTTACGTTTTGCACTGTATTTCTTTTGCTCCCAACCAGTCTCTCTCAATAATATTTATCACTTTCAAATTATACTTCCCCCCATCACCTTTCTTCTTTCACTCCCTCGCACCTCTTATCTCTCATTTTTTCTCTTGCTTTACGTCCCTTAGGTTTCCTACATTTATTTGTCTTCCTTGACCAATTTATTAATAATATTCTAGGATTTGAATGTCTGCTTCTGTAACTGAGGAGGGTTCAATTTCCAATACTGCCAGTGATTTTTCTTCTGTGGTAGGACTGGAGCTTTTTTCCCTTTTGCAACCATATATTTACCTATTTTATTTCCTGATTCTGTTTCAGTATGGAACAGGTGCAAAAAAACATGTAAATATCATACAGCAATACAAACCAAGACAAACAGCATTAGCTTTCATTATGCTCATGTGTGTGTGGTTTTTAAGCAGACAGAAATGTTCAGTATCTGAAATGTTACACTAGTTAAAATAACTGGTGACAACTTCATCCAGATGGCTCTCCCTAAACTTCTTAAAACAATGGTACACAAATATTTTAGGTTCATGAAATATCACTGTTTAATTATCTTTGTCAAATTGTGCAAAATAGAATTGCACTTCACTTTAGTTAGAAATAATTAAAAAAGATGCTAATTTTAAACAATGACACTGATGCCTGCTCAACGTAATGAAAAACTGTCTAGCAGATTTGTCCAATTTTGTTCTACCTATTCAACGTTATTATGGTTGCACCTTTACCTCATCCTAGTAATATTTTGAAGAATACAGTTTTACTCTGGTACAGTTGTTGTGGTGGTAGTGGTTTGATGAAGCTCTCCATGCTACTCTATACTGCACAAACCTCTTCATTTCTGGATATATACTGCACCCTACATCCATTTGAACCTGCTTATTGTATTCATGCCTACATCTTCCTCTACAGGTTACCCTCCACCGCTTCCCCTTCCATCACCAAAGTGACAGACTCTTGATGCCTCTGAACATGACATATCAACTGAGCCCTTCTTTTAGTCACGTTATGTCATAAATCCCCCCCATGAACCATGGACCTTGCTGTTGGTGGGGAGGCTTGCGTGCCTCAGCAATACAGATGGCCGTACCGTAGGTGCAACCACAACGGAGGGGTATCTGTTGAGAGGCCAGACAAACATGTGGTTCCTGAAGAGGGGCAGCAGCCTTTTCAGTAGTTGCAAGGGCA
This sequence comes from Schistocerca serialis cubense, assembly GCF_023864345.2. Lineage (NCBI taxonomy): Eukaryota > Metazoa > Arthropoda > Insecta > Orthoptera > Acrididae > Schistocerca > Schistocerca serialis. Next base: position 122,071,099 of record NC_064642.1, on the reverse strand, counting down.
ACAGTCTGGATGATTGACTGATTTGGCCTTGTAACAATAACCAAAACGGCCTCGCTGTGCTGGTACTGCGAACGGCTGAAAGCAAGGGGAAACTACGGCCGTAATTTTTCCCGAGGGCATGCAGCTTTACTGTATGATTAAATGATGATGGCGTCCTCTTGGGTAAAATATTCCGGAGGTAAAATAGTCCCCCATTCAGATCTCCGGGTGGGGACTACTCAAGAGGATGTCGTTATCAGGAGAAAGAAAACTGGCGTTCTACGGATCGGAGCGTGGAATGTCAGATCCCTTAATCGGGCAGGTAGGTTAGAAAATTTAAAAAGGGAAATGGATAGGTTAAAGTTAGATATAGTGGGAATTAGTGAAGTTCGGTGGCAGGAGGAACAAGACTTCTGGTCAAGTGACTACAGGGTTATAAACACAAAATCAAATAGGGGTAATGCAGGAGTAGGTTTAATAATGAATAGGAAAATAGGAATGCGGGTAAGATACTACAAACAGCATAGTGAACGCATTATTGTGGCCAAGATAGATACGAAGCCCACACCTACTACAGTAGTACAAGTTTATATGCCAACTAGCTCTGCAGATGACGAAGAAATTGAAGAAATGTATGATGAAATAAAAGAAATTATTCAGGTAGTGAAGGGAGACGAAAATTTAATAGTCATGGGTGACTGGAATTCGAGTGTAGGAAAAGGGAGAGAAGGAAACATAGTAGGTGAATATGGATTGGGGCTAAGAAATGAAAGAGGAAGCCGCCTGATAGAATTTTGCACAGAGCACAACTTAATCATAGCTAACACTTGGTTTAAGAATCATGATAGAAGGTTGTATACATGGAAGAACCCTGGAGATACTAAAAGGTATCAGATACATTATATAATGGTAAGACAGAGATTTAGGAACCAGGTTTTAAATTGTAAGACATTTCCAGGGGCAGTTGTGGACTCTGACCACAATGTATTGGTTATGGCCTGTAGATTAAAACTGAAGAAACTGCAAAAAGGTGGGAATTTAAGGAGATGGGACCTAGATAAACTGAAAAAACCAAAGGTTGTACAGAGTTTCAGGGAGAGCAATTGACAGGAATGGGGGAAAGAAATACAATAGAAGAAGAATGGGTAGCTTTGAGGGATGAAATAGTGAAGGCAGCAGAGGATCAAGTAGGTAAAAAGACGAGGGCTAGTAGAAATCCTTGGGTAACAGAAGAAATATTGAATTTAATTGATGAAAGGAGAAAATATAAAAATTCAGTAAATGAAGCAGGCAAAAAGGAATACAAACGTCTCAAAAACGAGATCGACAGGAAGTGCAAAATGGCTAAACAGGGATGGCTAGAGGACAAATGTAAGGATGTAGGGGCTTATCTCACTAGGGGTAAGATAGATACTGCCTACAGGAAAATTAAAGAGACCTTTGGAGATAAGAGAACCACTTGTGTGAACATCAAGAGTTCAGATGGAAACCCAGTTCTAAGCAAAGAAGGGAAAGCAGAAAGGTGGAAGGAGTATATAGAGTGTCTATACAAGGGCGATGTACTTGAGGACAATATTATGGAAATGAAAGAGGATGTAGATGAAGATGAAATGGGAGATACGATACTGCGTGAAGAGTTTGATAGAGCACTGAAAGACCTGAGTCGAAACAAGGCCCCGGGGGTAGACAACATTCCATTAGAACTACTGACAGTCTTGGGAGAGCCAGTCCTGACAAAACTCTACCATCTGGTGAGCAAGATGTATGAAACAGGCAAAATACCCTCAGACTTCAAGAAGAATATAATAATACCAATCCCAAAGAAAGCAGGTGTTGACAGATGTGAAAATTACCGAACAATCAGTTTAATAAGCCACAGCTGCAAAATACTAACACGAATTCTTTACAGACGAATGGAAAAACTAGTAGAAGCCGACCTCGGGGAAGATCAGTTTGGATTCCGTAGAAATACTGGAACACGTGAGGCAATACTGACCTTACGACTTATCTTAGAAGAAAGATTAAGGAAAGGCAAACCTAAGTTTCTAGCATTTGTAGACTTAGAGAAAGATTTTGACAATGTTGATTGGAATACTCTCTTTCAAATTCTAAAGGTGGCAAGGGTAAAATACAGGGAGCGAAAGGCTATTTACAATTTGTACAGAAACCAGATGGCAGTTATAAGAGTCGAGGGACATGAAAGGGAAGCAGTGGTTGGGAAGGGAGTAAGACAGGGTAGTAGCCTCTCCCCGGTGTTATTCAACCTGTATATTGAGCAAGCAGTAAAGGAAACAAAAGAAAAATTCGGAGTAGGTATTAAAATCCACGGAGAAGAAATAAAAACTTTGAGGTTCGCCAATGACATTGTAATTCTGTCAGAGACAGCAAAGGACTTGGAAGAGCAGTTGAACGGAATGGACGGTGTCTTGAAGGGAGGATATAAGATGAACATAAACAAAGCAAAACGAGGATAATGGAATGTAGTCGAATTAAGTCGGGTGATGTTGAGGGTATTAGATTAGGAAATGAGACACTTAAAATAGTAAAGGAGTTTTGCTATTTGGGGAGCAAAATAACTGATGATGGTCGAAGTAGAGAGGATATAAAATGTAGACTGGCAATGGCAAGGAAAGCGTTTCTGAAGAAGAGAAATTTGTTAACTTCGAGTATAGATTTAAGTGTCAGGAAGTCATTTCTGAAAGTATTTGTATGGAGTGTAGCCATGTATGGAAGTGAAACATGGACGGTAAATAGTTTGGACAAGAAGAGAATAGAAGCTTTCGAAATGTGGTGCTACAGAAGAATGCTGAAGATTAGATGGGTAGATCACATAACTAATGAGGAAGTATTGAATAGGATTGGGGAGAAGAGAAGCTTGTGGCACAACTTGACCAGTAGAAGGGATCGGTTGGTAGGACATGTTCTGAGGCATCAAGGGATCACCAATTTAGTATTGGAGGGCAGTGTGGAGGGTAAAAATCGTAGCGGGAGACCAAGAGATGAATACACTAAGCAGATTCAGAAGGATGTAGGTTGCAGTAGGTACTGGGAGATGAAGAAGCTTGCACAGGATAGAGTAGCATGGAGAGCTGCATCAAACCAGTCTCAGGACTGAAGACCACAGCAACAACAACAACAACATGTCATAAATTTCTCTTTTCCCCAATTCAGTTCAGTACTTCCTCAATTGTTATTAAATCTAACCATCTAATTATCAGCATTCTCATACAGCACTGCATTTCAATAGCTTCTATTCTCTTCTTGTCTGAACTGTTTACTGTCCATATTTCAGCTCTGTACATGGCTACACACCAAACAAATAATGTCAGGAAAGATGTTCTAATGCTATCCAGTGTTAACAAAAAATGGTTCAAATGGCTCTGAGCTCTATGGGACTTAGCATCGAAGGTCATCAGTCCCCTAGAACTTAGAACTACTTAAACCTAACTAACCTAAGGACATCACACACATCCATGCCCGAGGCAGGATTCGAACCTGCGACCATAGCAGTCGCGCGGTTCCGAACTGAGCGACTTAACCGCGAGACCACCGCGGCCGGCCCAGTGTTAACAAATTCCTCTTTTCCACAAACACTTTCACACTACTTTATAGCTTCTCTGCTTCATCCATCAGCACCAAAATCCATTGACTACTTTTAATCCTCATTTCCTAATCCATTTCCCAAAGCATAGCATGATTTAATCTGACTATATTCTATTGATATCATTTTGCTTTTGTTGATGATCATCTAATAAGCTCCTTTCAAGGCACTCATCTTTGTGTGTTTCCCACGCTGGTCTCGTCGTAAAATCATGGCTCAATCGTTGAAAACCTAGGTGGTTATGATTCCAAGCTCGGATGCAAAAAGGCTTAGGTTTTATTCCGCTATATTCAAAAGTTTTGTAGATGCGCTTCTCAAACCATTCTTGGAGCTTAAACCTTTCAAAGTTAGCACAATGGTGATGTAAAAAAAAAAAAAAAAAAAATAATCAGCACTCCAAATTTAAGTTACACTTCCTTTTAACTGCTTTTATTGCAATATCACATATCACAAAAACATCACTTCACAATACAAAACATACTTGAAAACATCTTCCTCACATTTTATAAGCCAACTACAAAATGCATCTTTCCAACATGACGTCCAAGACTTGACTTTCTCAAGGTTTGACTCTCTAACAACTCAACAACTAACTAACTATCGCTTACGAGCCCAAAAATCAGAGTTACAAGTACGTCAAAGATCATAGTGACAAAAGAAAGAATACACATAAGAATAATATCATTGCAATATAAACATATCGATGTATCACAAATGAAATCAAATCTGAATGTTGTCTCAGAAATATGTCAACTACTTTACAGAAACACAGTAGAATATTACTAGCATCGAGAGGTTCAGGTGAGGTGCCGTAATGGTTACGTAATTCAAGTACCATTACAACTTGCACTTGAAATGCAGCGAACAATTGAAACTAGCCAACAGTGTGAAATTAAACACTTCGTTTCAAACAAATTGACTGCCTCAGCGCAAAAGATTAATAAAAGCCAAATCTCTTTAGCAAACCGACAAAAATAACTTCATTGTCCTGCAAGGCGATTAATGCTTGACTGTCAGAAAGGTGGAAATAAAACCTGAAAGTAACAACATATTTTAGCCATCTGTAATTATGCGAATGTATTTTAATTCATCTGGTAGCTCCTGGCCACAGAAATCCATTTTGTTTTCATTTAATGTGAGAACAATAAACGAAGAGGAAACAGCAAAATCACTGGAGACTACCCACCTCCCCACTACAACTCAGACTGCTCTGTGCATCAGGTCCGGATCTACGATATTTCCGAACCGGAGCACCCAGCCACACATCTGTAGCCAGAAGCGGGAGAAGGTACTACTCATACGTGACTCAACTGCGCATGCGCAAGAGCCCTCCCGCAAGTGCTCAAATGAATCTAATGTAAACAGCTGTCACGTCATGCTCATCAGAGGCAATTTGTTGTTAGGAAGCACTACATATTCTTCCTAAAGCCTTTGACACATTTTGGTTGGTAGACGCTTGTATGAGCACTGTGTTTTGTTGTTGTATATGGCGCATTTCCTTTGCGACTTAAGTTTTATTTTCATTTTTTTTTTTTCCTCTCGTTCATGTTTTGTTGCTGCAGTAGTATTCTGCAGAAGCGGGATACAGTAATATCCTTTGTTAGAATATTGGTTCTTACCAGTCAAAATCACAAAAATTTAACTGGTAACTAAAACAATGAAAATTCCCGAGTTTTTCCCGGTTTTCTCCACGATGAAAAATTCCTGGGTTTTTCCCGGATCGTATACACCCTGTCTTTGCTATCTCTGACAGAATTACAATGTCACGCATAAACCACACAGTTTTTATTTCTCTCCCTGAATTTTCATTTCATTTCCAAATTTCTTTGTGCTTTCCTTCACAGCTTTCTCAGCGTACAGACTAAATAACATCAAAGATGGGCTACAACCCTATCTCACTTCTCCACTTCTGCTTGCCTTTCGTGTACTTCAACTTGTATAATTGTAGTCTGACAACTGTAAAAAACTTTTCAGCCACTGTATTTTATACCTGCTACCTACAAAACTTCAAAGTGCGTAGTCCAGTCAATACTGTCGAAAGGTTACTTTAAATCTAAAATTATATAAATGTTGGTTTGCCTTTCCTCAAACTATCTCTTATGACAAGTTGCAGTGTCAGTAATGCGTTCAGTGTTTCGAAACAATCCCCAGAGCCAAAATGATCGTTCCAGAGGTTGACTTCTACAAATTTTTCCATTCTACTGCAAAAAAATGTGTAAGTGTTTTACAACTATGCCCTATTAAACTGCTATGGCTTTCTATCAATGCGTACAGGTAAGTTTTCCATGAATACTCAGAACTTTTTAAGTCATCTGAACGAATAGGACTACCCATACTTGGAAATAATATATATATATATAAAAACAAAGATGATGTGACTTACCAAACGAAAGCGCTGGCACGTCGATAGACACACAAACAAACACAAACATACACACAAAATTCAAGCTTTCGCAACAAACTGTTGCCTCATCAGGAAAGAGGGAAGGAGAGGGAAAGACGAAAGGATGTGGGTTTTAAGGGAGAGGGTAAGGAGTCATTCCAATCCTGGGAGCAGAAAGACTTACCTTAGGGGGAAAAAAGGACGGGTATACACTCGCACACACACACATATCCATCCACACATATACAGGTGTCCACACATATACTGGTGTCTGTATATGTGTGGATGTGTGTGTGTGTGTGTGTGTGTGTGTGTGTGTGTGTGTGTGTGCGCGCGCGCACAAATGTCTGCTTGTGTCTGTGTATGTGTGGATGGATATGTGTGTGTGTGCGAGTGTATACCTGTCCTTTTTTCCCCCTAAGGTAAGTCTTTCCGCTCCCGGGATTGGAATGACTCCTTACCCTCTCCCTTAAAACCCATATCCTTTTGTCTTTCCTTCTCCTTCCCTCTTTCCTGACGAGGCAACCATTGGTTGCGAAAGCTAGAATTTTGTGTGTATGTTTGTGTTTGTTAGTGTGTCTATCGACCTGCCAGCGCTTTTGTTTGGTAAGTTTCATCATCTTTCTTTTAAGAGATATATATATATATATATATATATATACACACACACACACACACACACACACACACACACACACACACACACACACACACACACACACACAATAGAGGGAAACATTCCACGTGGGAAAAATTATATATAAAAACAAAGATGAGGTGACTTACCGAACGAAAGCGCTGGCAGGTCGATAGACACACAAACATACACACAAAATTCAAGATTTCGCAACCAACGGTTGCTTCGTCAGAAAAGAGGGAAGGAGAGGGAAAGACGAAAGGATTTGGGTTTTAAGGGAGAGGGTAAGGAGTCATTCCAATCCCGGGAGCGGAAAGACTTACCTTATGGGGAAAAAAGGACGGGTATACACTCGCGCGCGCACGCGCACACACACACACACACACACACACACACACACACACACACATATCCAGACACGACCTGCCAGCACTTTCGTATGGTAAGTCACATCATCTTTGTTTTTATATATATATATATATATATATATATATATATATATATATATATATATATATATATATGTGTGTGTTAAATAAGGAAGTCAACACAACTGCACGAAGACTAACAACAACACGCCTCTTAATTAAAACGTAAAGGAACGTTTGTATAAACTCTGATACTATGTCAGAGAAATTGATCCTGGGTCTGAAAAGGATAAATTGAAAAGAAATACTCCTCTGAGAGTCTTATGTCACTAGGCACACAAATATGACTAGTTTTACAGATATTTAAAAAATGTTACCCATTATGTTCAAATCCTGTGTATATTGTATTGCCTATGAAGTACTTACTTCGGTACTAGCTGCCTGTAGCGATCATAGCCTATTGTATTCTTCCCATAATCAATTTGTTTCTGCCTCCTAGCTAGAATTTCAGGGTCATTTTCGTACTCAACTGGCTTCTTCTCTTTACGAGGTGTCGTAGCATTGCTGCTGCGACCACTGCTACTACTGCTTGCAGATGGATCCCTGGAAATGAGGAAAGATTGATATTATTACAGTACATCATGCAACAAACTGCATCAGCTGTTAAACAGAAATCCTGGATCAATACACATGAAGGGTATAGGGGAAAAGCAATCAAAGTTTACTTTTCGTGAAATATGAGATCCTGGTAGCAATGGATTCCATGCTTGTAGCACTACATTCATGAAACTTCATATGAGGAAAAAAACCACACATAGCCCTTAAGAAATCAGCATATCAAAAAAAAAAGCATTAAAAAAAAACAGCATTAGAAAAAAAGTATCTAGGGGAAAAACAAGTACTCTGAGAAGTGGAAAAAGTCAGAGTCCACACGCATTTTAAATGAAACTAATTCTGTACTATTTCAGGAAAGTTTATTGTTTTAAATGTCAGTCAGCTTGGGTTTTTTTGAATTTGTTACATACCTATGCATTATTGTGGCTTATATTTTTACTGGTAGCAAACTGCATTATTGTTCAATGAAGTATTTGCCTGTGAAATGAGGAAGACCACGGAAACCAGAAGAAGATAGTAACCTCAGGGATCACTCTTATTCCTGTGAGGTACATTAACAGAAGGACTAAAAGTTACTGAAATTGTAGTTTGTTGCAATGCCTCCATGAGCGTTCACAGGTTAAAAAACCAGAATATGTTAACACTCAAGAAATATCTTTCTACTAGTGGTTATGCTCATACTGACTGGTGAGGTACATTCTATTTGACCAATGAGAAACGACACCTGAGGCCGCTGAAAATTTAACGAACCACATCAGTTCGCTGCAAGGCTATCCTTCTCCCTACAGCCCTCATGATGTATCTAAAATTTATCTACCTGAAAAATTAAACATTATAATATTGCACCAAGAGACATTTCCAGTATTTTCTCATTTCTTAAGAATTTAAATCAGAATACGTGACAATATTACGATAAGATTGCTACTCACCATCACTTCTGAATTAGACACACACACACACACACACACACACACACACACACACACACACACACACAGGCACACGACCACATCTCTGGCTATTGTCATTATTCCTGGATTTTTTGCTTTTTGATTTTGCCTTATCAGGATATATTTCAGACCAAATTTAATATTGCTTTTGGGTAACTCACGTCAGATACTTGCTCTGCTTGCAATGACTTCAAAGTAAAAAAGCAGTTTCTTCTTGCAAGGAAACTTAAATACACTGTGTGATCAGAAGTAGCTGGACACCCCCAGAAACAAATGTTTTTCATATTAGGTGCATTGTGCTGCCACCAACTGCTGGGTACTCCATATCAGCGACCTCAGTAGTCATTATACTTAGTGAGAGAGCAGAATGGGGCACTCCGCAGAACTCACGGACTTCTAACATGGTCAGGTAATTGGGAGTCACTTGCGTCATACGCCTGTATGTGAGGTTCCCACACTACTAAACATCCTTAGGTCCAATGCTTCCAATGTGATAGTGAAGTGAAGTGAAAACGTGAAGGGACACGTACAGCACAAAACTGTACACACGTACAGCACAAAACTGTACAGGCGGACCTCGTCTGTTGACTGACATGAAACCGCCGACAGTTGAAGAGGGTCATAATGTGTAATACACAGACATCTATACAGACCATCAAACAGGAATTCCAAATTGCATCAGGATCCACTGCAAGTACTATGACAGTTAGGAGGGAGGTGAGAAAACTTGGATTTCATGGTCGATTGGCTGCTCATAAGCCACATGTCATGCTAGTAAATGCCAAACGATGCCTTGCTTCGTGTAAGGAGCATAAATATTGGACGATTGAACAGTGGAAAAACATTGTGTAGAGTGATGAATCATGATACACAATGCAGCGATCCCATGGAAGGGTGTGGGTATGGCGAATGCCCATGAACGTCATCTGCCAGAATGCGTAGAGCCAACAGTAAAACTCAGAGACGGTGGTGTTATGGTGTGGTCATGTTTTTCAAGCAGGGGGCTTGCACCCCTTGTTGTTTTGCATGGCACTATCACAGCACAGGCTTACATTGATGTTTTAAGCACCTTCTTGTTTCCCACTGTTGAAAAGCAGTTCAGGGATGGCAATTGCATCTTTCAACACGATCAAGCACCTGTTCATAATGCACAGCCTGTGGTGGAGTGGTTACACGACAATAACATCCCTGTAATGGACTGGCCTGCACAGAGTCCTGACCTGAACCCTATAGAGCACCCTTGAGATGTTTTGGAACGCCGACTTCGTGCCAGGCCTCACCGAGCAACATCGATACCTCTCTTCAGCGCAGCACTCTGTGTAGAATAGGCTGCCATTCCCCAAGAAACCTTCCAGCACCTGACTGAACGTATGCCTGCAAGAGTGGAAGCGGTCTTCAAGGCTAAGGGTGGGCCAACACCATATTGAATTCCAGCATTACTGATGGAGGGCGCCATGAAGTCTTAAGTCATTTTCAGCCAGGTGTCCGGATACTTTTGATCACATAGTGTAGCAGTAGTGCAAAAGAAGTTAATGAAGAAACTAAGTGGCTGTAAGCTCTTGATTTATTACATAAGAAAGAGCTTTAAGTTTTTTACCAGGAAAACGTGAAGCCAAAATTAAATCTAGGCAAAATGATGAAAATGGGGCAATATGAATAGCTTTCATGAAAAATCTTCCGGTACCTAATATTACCTCTAATGATGTATACTGCAAGTGACAACTGTCTTTTTTTACACGTTTAATGTGCATGTTTTCACTTCCAGAGAAGTATACTTTTATGCCTATGATGAGACCATAGCCAAAAACAGAGCTGACGAAGTGTTGTTTGACTTCTGCTTTTATATTCTGGGCTCTTCAGTTAAACATTTGCACTTCTTACCCTTGCCAGAATAAAAATTGTGGTTATTCACCTCATCCATGCTATGGTTCATAACTACAACAGATCTGAATCAAAGTACCTTTCCCACTGAAGGGCACAGTACATGGAATGGGACAAAGATATGGGTTTCATAAATCAGAAAGCTCACATTTAATCAACCAGCAACTGGAATGAGCAAATGAAAAGATGCTGCATAAAACCAAGCCCCTTCAATGTCATCGAATGTTTCCAAGACAGGTTCAAGTAAAGAATACAGAAAGAAATGTCCAATGAAGGTAAGACAAATATGAGAAACGGAAGTTGCCAGAACTTTTTCTAGAACCACAACAGTCACACCACTTACAATGGCTCCCAGGAGCCCTACGTTATTGGTGGTGTTTACATTTTTCTACGACAAATAGCTATGTATAATGTAATACATTCCATAAAGTAAATAGACTGTGGTTGTTTTGTTTACAAACGTGTGCCTTGACTTTTCACTGTTAATTAACAGGACCCAATAACACATGACACTGCTAGAAAATATTAAAAAGTTGACCTTGATTCTTTACCCCTTGCACCTTTCACATTTAAGGGAAATATCCAAGCCTTGTTGAAATGCAAAACCTATTCAGAAGAATAATCTGTATGATGTCCTGAAACTGTATTATTTCTAGGGATTGTATTTGATTATTCAATGTTGAATAAATATTATTATTATTATTATAAAATAGATGTGTCACACTCAGTTAAGACTATGGAGCTGAGGAATTTTAGGAAATGTGCAAGGAATTCATTAATCCAAAACTGTTTTTGTATCCTGGAAGTATTCTATAAGCATAGTTTTTAATTACAGATTAATTATATTACAACTGGAAGCCAGGATGAAGTACAACAATGTGTATTATAGATAGATTGATACCCATTATGTAGAGGAGACAAGTTGCAGACAGTCACAACAGAAAGATTGCTACATATTTAAGCTTTTGGCCAAAAGGCCTTCTTCTGAAATAGAAAATACACACATTCACAAAAGCACCACTCACATTCATAGGTGCACTGTGTCTGATCGCTGCATATGTCTTTGTGTGTGTTCTACTTCAGAAGGAGGCCTTTTGGCCGAAAGCTTAAATGTATAGCAGCCTTTCCGTTGGGTGACTGAATGTCTCCTCTATGTCATGAGTTGCAATCTATCCTTTTCAAAATATTGTTAGACTAATGATATATGTATTCATTGTTTATTTTTGCATGTGCATTTATAGACATTGCTTAGGCAAGCTTTATACTTGTGCAAATGTTTTGTTTTTAGGGAATAAAATCAAGTCACTTCTCTTATAATTTCTCGCACTGTCTATCTCTTCCATTTCAAGTATATCTATAAGATGCCTTCTTCCTCGTATGCAAGCATAAACTCATTGGAACAACAGCACTTGTGAACACATTGCCTCACTGTTCACACAGTCTGCTACGCAACCACTTCTTTGTTTGGCAATTTGTGGTGTGTTGATTGTGATGAAATGTGACAGAAAAAGACGGAAGTGGCTGTGAATAAAATAGTTTCTCAATAAAAGAGGTACTATGTGCGAGAAATATAAAGTGACAGCAATGTTTTTTATTTGCAAATTTCAGAAGAATATTGTGGCAAGATTTTGACTTTGTGCTTGGAAAACAGTGAGAGTATCTCTGTTTGATTGTTATGCAAGACTGCTATGCTTAATGTATTGTCTGCAGCTACAAGGAAGGCAATAATATTCTGTTATCTAATAACCAGCAACTGTCATACCCATTTGAGCTATTTATTTCACATTTTAAAACAAATGCATTTCAGTGATTATTCCTGAAACCGCAAAATACTTAAGGAATGTTCTTAAACAGGCATTTGAAGGTTGAATGGCTTTCATTGCATAATTTTATTTTAGACAAAAAATTGTTTTCAAAACTTCAACAAAAAATGATAATAGATTAACATCGGACATTACAAATTCGGGAATGGCACAAACCACTACAAATGATGTCTTGCTATCAAATGTGAATATTTTGCTTCCTCCTCCATTTCAATTTCTAATAGTCTGTTGAGCTGTTCCACCTGTGTCATCTTTTTCAGTTGATCTGATGGCAGACTCCTCAACTATTATGCTGTAAGTCAGCAAAGCACGAATATTTGTCCACAGTTTTTTTCATGCACTTTACATAAATTTGTAGGCTGTTTCTTACGGTTGTCTGCTTTGAGCCTTATTTTATTCTTCGATATACTTCGCAGAGACTTTTTATTCTTAGTTTCTATTAAGTCAAGCACATAGTTAGAACTCAAGCCACTGCATCTCAAATTATTGTTCAAATAATCTTTGAAAGCAGACTTCCATATTACTTTTCTTTTTTTTGTTATCTGTACATGTTATACACTACTGGCCATTAAAACCGCTACACCACGGAGATGACGTGCTACAGACGCGAAATTTAACCGACATGAAGAAGATGCTGTGATATGCAAATGATTAGCTTTTCAGAGCATTCACACAAGGCTGACGCCAGTGGCGACACCTACAACGTGCTGACATGATGAAAGTTCCCAACCGATTTCTCATACACAAACAGCAGTTGACTGGCGTTGCCTGGTGAAACGTTGTTGTGATGCCTCGTGTAAGGAAGAGAAATGCATATCATCACGTTTCCGACTTTGATAAAGGTCGGATTGTGGCCTATCGCGATTGCGGTTTATCGTATCACGACACTGCTGCTCGCTTTGGTCAAGATCCAATGACTGTTAGCAGAATATGGAATCGGTGGGTTAAGGAGGGTAATACAAAACACCGTGCTGGATCCCAACGGCCTCTTATCACTAGCAGTCAAGATGACAGGCATCTAATCCCCATGGCTGTAACGGATCGTGCAGCCACGTCTCAATCCCTGAGTCAACAGATGGGGATGTTCGCAAGACAACAACCATTTGCACGAACAGTTCGACGACGTTTGCAGCAGCATTGACTATCAGCTCGGACCATGGCTGCAGTTACCCTTGACGCTGCATCACAGACAGGAGCGCCTGCGATGGTGTACTTGATGACGAACGTGGGTGCACGGATGGCAAAATGCCATTTTTTCAGATGAATCCAGGTTCTGTTTACATCATCATGATGGTCGCATCTGTGTTTAGCGACACCGCGGTGAACGCACATTGGAAGCGTGTATTCGTCATCGCCATACTGGCATATCATCCGGCGTGATGGTATGGGGTGCCACTGGTTACACGTCTCAGTCACCTCTTGTTCGCATTAGCGGCACATTGAACAGTGGACGTTACATTTTAGATGTGTTACGACCTGTGGCTCTACCCTTCATTCGATCCCTGCAAAACCCTACATTTCAGCAGGATAATGCACGACTGCATGTTGCAGGTCATGTACGGTCCTTTCTGGATACAGAAAATGTTCGACTGCTGCCCTGACCAGCACATTCTCCAGATCTCTCACCAATTGAAAACGTCTCGTCAGTGGTGGCCGAGCAACTGGCTAGTCACAATACGCCAGTCAACTACTCTTGATGAACTGTGGTATCATGTTGAAGCTGCATGGGCAGCTGTACCTATACACGCCATCCAGGCTCTTTTTGACTCAATGCCCCAGCGTATCAAGGTACTGATTTCTCACGATCTAAGCTCCCAAATTGCGTGAAAATGTAATCACATGTCAGTTATAGTATAATTTATTTATCCAATGAATATCCGTTTATCATCTGCATTTCTTCTTGGTGTAGCAATTTTAATGGCCAGTAGTGTAAATTAAAGCCCCACCTGATTTTCTGTTTCCAAATTATGAATAACCTCAGGTATTACTGTAGGGATTTTGATATGGTTTTCATTAACAGATAGACTGATTCATAAGGAAGGTTTATGTATATCACCACTTATTACAAACAAATCATCTGGCCGTAGATATTTAGTGCTACCCCGGTGAAGTCAGGGCAGGTCACTAGCCACCTCTGAATTTCAATGTACTTTCTTAAAGAGCCAACAGCCATCACTGCACATAATGCACCTTACAATATAACAACATAGAACACAATGAAACACACATGGCCACCAGCAGCCTGTCATCTGCTGAACAATGAAACACATTCCCACCAAATACAGGAAGTAATATGCCAAAAGGCCCACCTTCCATTTAAAACAATTTCTGTGTGCGTACTTACAGTCCTACAATTGCTGTTTGTCTCAGTTGGGAAAGTCTCACAGCATATACGGTGGGGATTGGTCGGTTTAAAAGAGCAGAAGGGGAGGGGGGGGCACACACGACCAAACTGCAAGGTCATCAATCTCTTGTTCCCGGTAAAATAATTACACAAGGGAAAGAAGAGAAAAGAAGGAGATGTACAGTACAATAACAGGAGAAAGGAAGAACCAGAAGAATGACAGGAGGACAACCAACAATACTATGGACAATGTACAGGAAAAGAAAACCACAGAGAAAAGCAAGAAACAAGTAGAAGGGGTAAAAACAAGAGAGCAGATGACCATGGCTGGCCGAACACGAGAATAAAAAGGAAAATCCAGCCACTCTGCGACACATTAAATTATCCCCCCCTAAAATAATTAGAGTGGAGAACACAAAGGGACAAAGGACATGAACTAAAACTTATATAGAATGATAATACCCACCGTCATGTATAGAACGTACATCTAAAATAGCCAATGAGGCTTTGTCAGCTAAAATTAATGGCAACGAGTCCCGTAACTGAAGAGTCCGCCACAGGACAGACAAAGGAGGACAATTCACCAAGATAAGGGCCACTGTCAGCCAGGTGCGGTACCTACACTGAGGTGGGTCATCATAGCCATGTGTCACGCAAGTGTGGCCAATGCAGAGCCAGCAGAGAACCACAGCGTCCCTGCAAGAGGCCCGCATGGAGGACTGCCACAAATTTGCAGTCTCCTTAATGGCACGCAGTTTGTTGTGCGTGCTGAG
Source organism: Schistocerca serialis cubense (assembly GCF_023864345.2). Lineage (NCBI taxonomy): Eukaryota > Metazoa > Arthropoda > Insecta > Orthoptera > Acrididae > Schistocerca > Schistocerca serialis. The sequence goes on along the minus strand of NC_064642.1, from coordinate 122,055,745 downwards.
GTTATGCCACTTTGTCTCCCAAAGCCGCAAAACCCTGCAGCATAGTGCTGCACGCAGGTCAATTGCAGAGAAGCCGATCTCCACAAGCGGTTTCTGTGTAGCCTGTTTGGCCAGCCTGTCAGCAAGTGCATTGGCTGGATTCCGATGTTACCTGGGGTCCAGACGAGCACCACTGAACGACTGGACTGTTTCAGGGCATAGATGGACTCCTGGATGGTCGCTACCAAAGGATGACGAGGGTAGCACTGGCTGATAGCTTGTAGGCTGCTCAAGGAGTCAGTACACAGAAGAAATTACTCCCCAGGGCATGAACGGATGTGCTCAAGAGCACGAGATATATCCACCAGCTTAGCAACGAAAACACTGCAGCCAGCGGGCAAGGAATGCCGTTTAATATGTCCTCCATGGACATACACGAAGCTGACGTGAGCATCAGGCATCTACTCACTGGTGTAAACCACTTTGTGGCCTTGGTACATATCAAGAATAGAGAGGAAGTGGCAGCGGAGAACCTTGGAGTTAACTGATTCCTTAGGGTCATGTGAAAGGTCCAGGCGAAGCCATGGTCTAGATGTACACCATGGAGTTGTACGTGAATGGACCTCAAGTATAGGTGGTATAGTCAAGGTCTCCATTTAGGAAAAAAGGGATCGGACACTAACTGAATTTGGAAGCCCAGACCTGGGTCGCCGATGCCGAAGATGAACTGCCTGGTGTGGGAAAAGGAGACGGTGATTCGGATGCGCAGGAGATCTACGAACATGAGCAACATAATTGGCCAGCATTTGTGCACGCCTAACCTGCAACAGAGGAACTCTGGCCTCCACAAGGTCGCTGTTCACCAGACTTATCCCAAAAGCTCCTGCTGCTAGCTGAACGCCACAGTGGTTCACTGGGCCGAGTAAACGCAATGCTGAGGGCGCCGCTTAACCATAAACATGACTCCCATAGTCAAGGTGGGATTGAACAAGTGCCCTGCAGAGCTGCAGCAGCATAGAGCGATCTGTACCCCAGTTGGTGTTGCTTAGGCAACAGAGAGCATTGAGGTGCTGCCACCACTTTCGCTTAAGCTGACGGTGAGGAAGCAAAGTCAATCAGGTGTCGAAAACCAGTCCTAAAAATCGATAAATCTCCACTACAATGAGTGGATCGTCATTAAGGTAAAGTTCTGGTTCTGGATGAGCGGTAAGACGCCAACAGAAGTCCATAACACACGACTTTGTGGCCGAAAACTGGGAACTAGGGGCTAGAGTGCATGACTGCACCTTGTGGATGGCTCTCTATAGGTGCCGCTCAGCAACACCAGTACTGGTGGAGCAGTATGAAATGCAGTTGTCTGCACACAGAGAAGGTGAGACGGAAGGCCCTACAGCTGTTGCTAGACCATTAATAGCCAATAAGAATAGAGATACAACCAATACAGAGACCTGCAGGACGCCATTCTCCTGGTTATGGCAGGAACTATGGGAGGCACCGACTTGTACACAGAAAGTACGAAGCAACAGGAAATTTTGGATAAAAATCGGGAGTGAGCCTTGGAGACCCCACTCGTATAATGTCGCCAGGTCGTGTCATATCCTTTTCATAAATAAAAAAAGACAGCAACCAGGTGTTGGCGTCTGGAAAAGGCTGTTCAGATGACAGACTCAAGGGACACAAGATTATCGCTGGTAGAGCGACCCTGGCGGAAGCTGCTCTGACATGGAGCCAGTAGGCCACGTGACTCCAGGACCAAACCCAACCGCCAACAAACCATACGTTCCAGCAGCTTCTCAAGGATGTTGGTGCTCAGCCAAATGCTTCGCAATTGCTTTGGCATCGGTACATAACATGCCATTTACGTTAGCACTGGGAATACCTGTTTGGGTCTGGTACCCAAAAACACGTCTGATCTTTGCCCAGGCTTGGGAAGGTGACTTATGGCACACAATGGTCAACACATCTCTCTCCCAACGCTCCTGCTTCTGATGTTTGAGAAGTTGGTAAACGCGGGCACAGAGCCGTTTAAAGGCTTAAAGGCTATGAGGTGTTCCAGGGAAGGGTGCCACTGTAGTGCTCACTGACATTCTGTAATTGATTCAGTGACTTCCAGCGAGCACCATGGGACTGCCTTTCACCGGAGGGGGGGGGGGGGGGGGGGGGCAGATGTGAAAGTTTCCCAGTCTGCCTTGTTTAAAGCCCATCTGGGCAGGCGTCTGTGAGCAGTGACAGGAAGATGGGGAAATGGTCACTACCACACAGATCACCACATGCTCTCCGGTGGATAGATGGGAGAAGTCCTGGGCTGCAAACTGATAAATCAGTGGCCAAGTAACTACCATGAGCCATACTGAAATGTGTGGCGACACCAGTATTTAAGAGGCAGAGGTCGAACTGAGACAGTAAAGTTTCAACATCTCTGCCTCGGCCAGTAAGCACGGTGCCACCTCAAAAGGTGTTATGGGCATTAAAATCTCCCAAAAGTTGGAAAGGTTTAGGGTGACGATCAATCAGTGTCACAATTCCACTGGAGGATGACGTAATCGTGTGACTGGGAAGGCACGGAACATTCAATGTAGCAGTTTACACCTCAGGGTCACCTGCTGCCACCGACTTACTGCCTGAGCAGTATATATCCATTGTGTCTGAGGGTCCGGAGGTATCCAAGCTCTAAGTGGACGCCAGAATCTCCACCTCATCTGCAGACGAAGAGGTTGTAGGTAGCGGTGGTGTGGGTGCCAGTGCAATTGCCTTGGTCTTGGGGACATTATTTTTGGATTTCTCTTGCTGCTCCCTGGGTTTCCCTGGCTGGGAGGACTTCACTGATTCAGTCTCTGGGACTGAGAATGACTGTGAAGCCCTATGACCAGCTGCTTTTGGGCTCTTCAGCCACTGGCGGGTGTCATCTCTCCCACTAGCAGAAACCAGGGAAGGGAATGACTTAAGGGACCCATTTCTAGCGAGAGGAGCCAAAGAAGACTTATGCTTCTCCGGCTCAGAAGTGGGAACTGATATCCCTGATAATTGGGGGGGGGGGGGGGGAAGGGGGGGAGGGGTTGCTCCTGATGTAGGTAGCGCGGGAGAAACAGGGAGGGAAGTGCCACCCACCATCAAGGGAGTGGGTGTACGTCTTCTGGTTCTGAGAGGAGACAGGAATATGAGGAACCAAAGGGGCGACAACTGTTCTCGTAGCAGCAGCAGTGGTGGTCATAGCCACAGGATGTAGGTGCTCAAATTTCCTCTTAGCCTGTGTAGGTCAGTTGGTCCACAATCTTATATTCCATGATTTTCCTCTCTTTCTGTAAAATCCTGCAGTCTGGTGAACAATTTGAATGATGCTCTCCGCACATAACACAGATGGGAGGTGGCGCACATGGAGTATTGGGATGTGGTGGACGTCCACAATCTCGACATGTGAAGCTGGAAGTACAGCGGGAAGACACATGGCCGAACTTCCAACACTTAAAGCACCGCATAGGAGGAGGTATATGTGACTTGATGTCACAGCGGTAGACCATCACCTTGACCTTCTTTGACAATGTGTCACCCTCGAAGGCCAAGATGAAGGCACCAGTGGCAACATGATTACCCCTCGGACCCCGATGGACACGCCGAATGAAATTAACACCTCACCGCTCTAAATTGGCGCGCAGATCCCTGTGGAATATAATACCCCGGACCATATTTAAGCTCTTATGGGGTGTGATGGTAACAGAAACATCCCCCAACTTGTCACAAGCGAGTAATGCCCGTGACTGGACAGAGGATGCTGTTTTTATCAAGACTGACCCAGAGCGCATTTTGGACAAGCCCTCCACCTCCCCAAACTTGTCTTCTAAATGCTCCACAAAAAACTGAGGCTTCATGGACAGGAAAGATTCCCCATCAACTCTCGTACATACAAGGTACCAGGGTGAATAAGCTTCACTGCCATCCTTAGCCTGGCGCTCCTCCCATGGTGTGGCCAGGGAGGTAAACGATTTGGGGTCATTTCTTAGCATTGAAGTTAGACTTTGTCCACTTAGAGACTGCTGGCACCGGACCACTAGCAAGAGATGATGTACTACACTTCATGGCGTGTCATCTGCTCTGATGCCACCCATTCCGACCAGGGGCTCTCTCCACAGGCACCACCCAGCTGCAGCAAAGGCCACCTGGCAGGATGGCCATTGCCGGGAGTCCCGATGCCCCAGGGTGACGGGCATCTACTCCATAGCATATGTGGGAGTTAACGGTGCAGGCATCAGCAGAGCGATCCCTGTGTAGTCAGGCAGCTACAAACCAACCAGGGTACATGGCGGCCCCAACGCAACGGACTGGCTACCGTGCTGGATATGAGGTGCAAAGAATTCCATGGTCATCGTCGGCGCAGAAAAGACACTGGATAGTGGGTGGAGTAAAACACACCCAGGAAGGTGTCCTTGCGCATAAGATGCGAGGATGAGCAGAACTGCAATGCCTCAATGAGAAATCTGGGGTAAAGATCTCAATGCATGACGGACACGAAGCACATGTAAGGCACCCTTCCCCAATTGGCTCGTTCTTTGGGAAAATTTTGAAAAATGGGGGTCAAACCCCACAGAGGACCATCATATAACGGCCGAAAGGTGTGAGACTCGTTTTAGTCGCCTCTTACGACAGCCAGGAATACCTTGAGCCTATTCTAACCTCAGGGCCCACAGGGGGGCTGCGTGGAAAAAAAACTGCAACACTGTAGTGTTATCTTTGCACAGTACTGCAGAATGTGACATAAGTGTTAAGGTTTCATATTTTCCAGCCGTACTTTGTGGCAATTCTCTCAAGTGCCAATTTTTTGAGCTATTTTATTGTATGGTCTGACGCATCTGTTAAGATAATCTTTAAAACTGGTCTTCCAGAATAAGCTTGTAGCCAATGTCGAATCTGAACACACATTCTTTATTTCTGCAATGCATCAGCTAAAGAGACAAAGGAATAATGCTGTAGCACCTATTTATTTTTCAACTGTTTTTCTAAACAAATCTTCATTTTATCTTCTTATATCCTCTAACAGGCAGTTATGAATAGTTTTGTTCAATTCAACAATTTCAATTATGACCCTGTTTTTTTTTTATGAAAACTCTCCTCACTTCTTTAATAGTTACCTAACTCAATGGAGATTTCCAATCATGTGATGTTTTTGTATACACAAGTATCTATAAATCTCCCTAACTATTTACTAAAGTCTTACAATTAACATATATGAATTCTGGTCTCACAAATTCATTCCTTTCCCAACTTTATATCTTTCTTTCTGTCTGTTACTTGTCAGTGGTCACAGTTGGTAGCCCTGTGCCTGCTATACGGATGTCTGAGTCACAGCTCTCGTACAAGATAAGTAATTTAAGTAGTAATAAACTGTTCTTAACACTTTAAACTAATTTATTACGTTAATTATAGTGCTCTTCAAGCGTACCATTAAAGGTTTTTGTCTTACTCGTGTATTTTCACAGTAATCACATAAAGTTCGTTTTGTTTACATATCGCGGCCAGGCCAAACTTTTGAGCTTTCAGATGAAACTTCATACCGCAATTTTAAGTGCATTTACTGATAGTTTAGTGTGCTAAATACGTTTGCTGCCCCTTTATATCTGTAGAGTATCATCATCTCTTAAGTAATTTCCAGTAATAAACTTCTGAACCATTGTTTACTTTGTCGCAAATAGGCCTAATTTTTCGTACACGTATTTTCATTGTTTTCTGGTAACTTAATTGTCTTTCTGTCACTAAAATCGATTTGTACCATGAGTGTAAAGTGCCTGACATGCCATAGAATCGTTAGCTCCAGGGTCTGGTGTGATGGATGTAGTAACTTTTTTCATTGGGGCGATTGTAGTGGCGTGGGAATTGGGAAAATGAGCGAGACTCATCAGTGGTTCTGTAGGCTATGCAGTAGAGATAGAAAGATTGTGGAACAGGAGGGGAAAATTGCTGCCCTTCAGGCTGAGTTAGATGAAGCTAGGCGAGAACTGGGCAGGTTAAGGGGGGAGAAGGGTAAACAGGGGTGGGAAGTGGCAACAGGCATAAGGAACAGGCCAAGAAACTCTTCTGACAGCTTTGTTATTAATGTACAAAATAGGTTTGACCTGTTGCCTCAGTCAGAAACTGATGAGCCTCTCACAGAAGTAGATGTAGACAGGGCTCAACAAGCTTTCAGCAGCAAATTGAATAAGAAGGTAGGGAAGTCTGCAAAGAGAAAGAAAGTCTTGTTGCTAGGTAGTTCGCATGCTAGGGGTGTGGGCCAACTTCTGCAGGATGAATTAGGGTCAGAATACCAGGTCACAAGTTTTTTTCAAACCTAGTGCTGGACTGGGGCAGGTTACAGAGGATTTAGGTTCACTATGTAGAGGCTTTACTAAGGAAGATACCGTGGTTATTGTGGGTGGGCCGGGCAACAGTATTGACAGAGATCTGGGGTACAGCATAGAGTGTGACCTGGCAAAGATTGCATTAACATCGAGTCATACCAGTGTTGGGTTTGTGTCGGTTCTGGAGTGCCACGACCAGCCTCATTTGAGCTCTTCTGTCAGGAGAGTTAATTTGGAGTTGGAATGGCTATTTGGATCTGGTGCAGGGTCACACATTGGTGTGGTTCCTGTTGATTCACTCTGTAGGTGGGACTATACTAGACATGGCCTACACCTCAACAAGAAAGGGAAGGGTAAACTGGCTGGGCTGATAGCAGGAAATTTAAAGGGGGGAGGAACTACATCTCATGGTGGAACCTCTTTTTTAGTGTAAGATCAGTGTCCAGTGGGAAACTCAGCCAGGCAAGTACTAAAGATGTTAAAAAAGTTCAAGATACTCACAAAAGTAAAGTGAAAAATAACATTAATATATTTCATCAAAATATTGGGGGATTGAAGAATAAAATTGATGAGCTTCTGCTTTGTTTAGAAGATATAGAAACTGAGAATGTAATAGATGTACTATGCCTGTCTGAGCATCACATTGTCACTGATACGCAAAAGGTTAGCATCAATGGGTACAAATTAGCTGCACATGTAAGTAGAGATAATATGATGAGAGGAGGAGTTGCCATATATGTCAAAAGCTTCCACAGTGTCAAAAATTTAGAAACTAAAAAATTTTGTGTAGAGCAACATATGGAAGCATGTGCCACTGAACTAAAACTAAATGACGGCACTTTCATAATTGTAACAGTGTATAGGTCCCCCTCAGGGAATTCCCAGCTATTTCTAGAAAACTTGGATGCTTTGTTGTGCTATCTGTCAGACAGGGGGAAGCAAATTATCATTTGTGGGGATTTCAATGTTGATTCCCTGAAAGAGTGTAATAGGAAGAATGACCTTGTAGTATTACTCAGTTCTTTCAATTTGAGCTCCGTCATTGATTTTCCTAATCGGATAACAAAGAACAGCAGGACATTGATAGATAACTTTTTTATAGACCAAGATAAGTTTAAGGACAATGGTCTTTCAGATCATGGTGCACAGCTAGTTACAGTACATGACATAGCTCCATGCAATATATCAAATCAGAATTTCAAAGCAGTGCGTTCAATTAACAATATAAATATTGCAAACTTTAGGGAAAGCCTAAAGCAGCTAGACTGGGATGAAGTGTATAAGGAACCCGATGCAAACTTGAAATATAACTTATTTCACGATACATTTTTAAGGGTATTTGAAAATTGTTTTCCCAAGAAAATGATTAAACATAACTCCAAGAAAACATATAAAAAACCTTGGCTAACTAAAGGAATAAGAATATCTTACAACCGTAAAAGAGAACTGTATCTAACAGCAAGAGGGAGTACTGACCCCGAAATTGTTCAATATTGTGCGGTACTAAGAAAAGTTATTAAAAAGTCCAGAAGCATGAGTATCATGTCTGAGATCAGAAACTCTGATAATAAAATTAAAGCAATTTGGAATATTATTGAAAGGGAAACAGGGCAACCAAGAGCACAGGAAGACTTTAGTACCATAAAACTGAATGACAAGTGTACTAACAAACAATCAGAAATTGAAAATATTTTCAATAATCATTTTTTAAATGTTCTGGAGAAAATAGGTTCTAGATCTTCACTAGAAGACGCAAGGCTTCTAATAGAAGAGGCCATATCTGTGCAGTTTGAAACAACTGTATTTCCACCAACCTCTCCCTCTGAAATCAGTAAAATAATAAACTCACTGAAAAGTAAAAGCTCTTACGGAATTGATGGCATTTCCAGCAAAATACTTAAAGCTTGTTCCCCACAGATAAGTAGGATTCTCAGCCACGTATGTAATAGCTCTTTGGAGCAGGGTGTTTTCCCCGATAGACTGAAATATGCCATTGTAAAACCACTGCATAAAAAGGGGGATATGTCGGATGTCAACAACTATCGCCCAATCTCTCTCCTGACAGCTCTATCGAAATATTTTGAGAAAGTAATGTATTCAAGAGTAGCCTCCCATATTTGTAAAAATAAAGTGCTAACAGAATGTCAATTTGGTTTTCAGAAAGGCTTTTCAACAGAAAATGCTATATACGCTTTCACTGATCAAATATTAAATGCTCTGAATAACCTGACATCATCACCCATTGGCATTTTTTGTGATCTCTCAAAGGCCTTTGATTGTGTAAATCATGGAATTCTTTTAGATAAGCTAAATCATTATGGTTTGAGGGGGGCAGTGCACAAATGGTTTAATTCATACTTAACTGGAAGAATGCAGAAAGTTGAAATAAGTGGTTCATGTAATGTTAAAACAACAGCTGATTCCTCAAACTAGAGGGCTATCAAGTACGGGGTCCCACAGGGTTCGGTCTTAGGTCCTTTACTGTTCTTGATATACATTAATGACTTACCATTCCACATTGATGAAAATTCAAAGTTAGTTCTTTTTGCTGATGATACAAGTATAGTAATAACATCCAAAAACCAAGAACCAAGTGATTTAATTGTAAATGATGTTTTTCACAAAATTATTAAGTGGTTCTCAGCAAACGGACTCTCTTTAAATTTTGATAAAACACAGTATATACAGTTCCATACAGTAAATGGCACAACTCCAGTAATAAATATAAGACTTTGAACAGAAGTCTGTAGCTAAGGTAGAATTTTCAAAATTTTTAGGTGTGTCCATTGATGAGAGGTTAAACTGGAAGCAACACATTGATGGTCTGCTGAAACGTCTGAGTTCAGCTACGTATGCTATTAGGGTTATTGCAAATTCTGGTGACAAGAATCTCAGTAAATTAGCTTACTATGCCTACTTTCATTCACTGCTTTCGTATGGCATCATATTCTGGGGCAATTCATCGTTGAGTAGAAAAGTATTCATTGCTCAAAAACGTGTAATCAGAATAATTGCTGGAGCCACCCACGGTGATCCTGCAGACATCAATTTAAGGATCTAGGGATCCTCACAGTAACATCACAGTATATATATTCACTTATGAAATTTGTTGTTAATAATCCAACCCAGTTCAAAAGTAATAGCAGTGTGCATAGCTATAACACCAGGAGAAAGGATGATCTTCACTATGCAGGGTTAAATCTGACTTTGGCACAGAAAGGGGTAAATTATGCTGCCACAAAAGTCTTTGGTCACCTACCAAACAGCATCAAAAGTCTGACAGATAGTCAACCAACATTTAAAAATAAATTAAAAGAATTTCTAGATGACAACTCCTTCTACTCATTGGCTGAATTGTTAGATATAAATTAAGGGAGGGGGAAAAAAATCAACTTAAAAATTTATGTCATGCAATATTTTGTGTAATGTAATATCTTGTACAGACATCTTTTATTAACCTGACACGTTCCACATCATTACGAAGTGTCGTATTCATGATCTATCGAACAAGTATTAATCTAATCTAATCTGCAATTTGAAAGTAGTTTAGGACCATCCTGTAATACTTCTTTATTGTGTGATAAAATCAGTTGCTTATTTAGGTGCCTGTGTTTGCCAAGTCTATTTTTTTTCTTCTAGAACAATTTCTATATCTACATGGATACTCTGCAAATCACACTTAGGTGCCTGGAAGAATGTTCACTGAAACAGCCTCACAGTAATTCTCAATTATTTCAATCTCGAACAGCGCACGGATAAAACGAACACCTGTATCTTTCTGTGTAACCTCCGATTTCCCTTATTTTATTATGATGATCGCTTCTCCCTGTATAGGTCGGTGTCAACAAAATATTTTCACATTCGGAGGAGAAAGATGATGACTGAAATTTCGTGAGACGATTCTGCCTGAAAGAAAAATGATGTCAACCCCAAATTATGTATCATGTCAGTGAGACTCTCTTGTTTGTTAAAGTAAAACATGCTCTTCATGGCAAATTCTGTGATCTTGGGAAAATAGCATCATTTCTGTTTTCACACCTTTTTTTCCAATGAGGAATCATTCTTTAGTTTTTGTTCCGTTACTGTATTCGAAAACCCCTTTATTGTCTTGCAATGGGATCGGCTGTTATTTACCAGTTCCTGTAACTACATTATCAGAATTATAACATCTTGTTGCATTGACCTGAATTAATTCCTTAGAATATCATTTATTCAGTCTTTAAACAAGTCCTGTTATTATGTTGAAGATTCCTTCCATATATGTGACAATAATTTTAGTTTTCTTCAAATACAATATAGCCTGCACATTAGTTTCCTCCTTGTTCAGTTCTTTTGTAATAAAAAAGATCTAATTTTAATTACATTCTGCTCTACTATTCCCTCCATAATTATAACTATACTACATTCCAAGGTGCATTTCTAGGAGTCAAGTTATTGTTTATTCAGCCAAACTTAAGAACAGCGAGGAGGGTGTGGTAATTGTTGGGTGTGCCTAACGGCTTCTAAGGCACTACTGAAGTTTCAGTCTCCGAACCTCAATAAATTTTCTCTTGGGGTGGAATCCAAATTTCACAGGAACTAGCAAATGGAAGGGGGGCCAATGACAAGCCTATCCAAGATGCACTTCTCTACCATGGTTCCTAGTGTTTGGTGAGAAATGTGAACAGCACTAAACCCCGTCTGGGCTAAGCTCACAGCAATCTCTATCAAAAACGAATTCTTGTAAATGTCACAGCATAGGATCGATACTATCAATTTTCTTGTTTATCACTTGATAGCATAGACCTCTGTTAATACTGTCACTTAGCAGTGTGTCAGCATATCATGCTTAAAATGTTGCAGACACTGACTCACCACACTATGATCTATATGGTTGATTAATGAGCAGTCCATCTATATTTATTCCCCACTAAGCAGTGCTACAAACTGATTACTTTATGGGTAATTGGGGCCTGAAGAGAAGGGCTCTACCAACTGTTCTTAGAATTAAATTTTTACAGCCAGAATCATGAAATATTTCAGAGGGTCCCCTCCCCAATACTGGAAATGGACTATAACATGATGAAGTGGTATCTGTGTTCCTGATTAGTAAGTGTTCAAAAATTTTACTTAATGTGTTACACGCGTTCAGTCATAACTGAAAAGTATTTGAAAGCACACAAAACCTTTTACGCACTAGGCCCCTAATGCCTTAAACTATTTTTTTTTGGGTACGTAAATGGTGCTGTTACTTTTGAATAGTTTTTAGCATAATATATGGATGTGGAACATATTTAACAGGAAATTATTAATAAAAGTAACTAAATTAAACCAAAGAAATTATTACCACCAACCTGCAAGAATATTTCCTCCTGTTGTTTCCTACATTGGACGAACTTTTCCTTTTACGAGTATTTCTATTTTTCCTTGGTGAAGTCTGTGTGCTAGTTGAAACATGTCTCGTATCATCCATCTTATCAGAAGCTTTATGATCACCATTAACCATTGTTTCTGGGTGTACAAATGTGTGTGTTTCAGTTTCCTTAGCTACACTATTTGCACTGCTCTCTACAATGAGACTGTCTTTACATTTCATAACAACATTATCTTTTACAGAATCACTAATGCCAACTTTTACAAAATCACTAACCCTGTCTTTTACGGAATCACTGTTTTCCTCTTGTACATTGAACAGCTCATTTTCCATGAGATCCAGTTCTTTTGAAATTCGATCATTATCATCATCAATTTCCTCAACTTCACTTTTTATCTTTATAGTACACACATTTGTCTCTTGCTTGATACCAGCAACTAAAGCATCCCCATTGCATCTAATGTGAGTGCCTGGCTCAGTCTTGATTTTATCATTTGGCAAAATAGCTTTTGTAGACAACTCATGGGTTGAAGAAGCTTCCATTTCTGTTTTCACTTTAATATCAGAAACTTCAAGTTTTCCCTTCAATTCAGTTCTGGAATGCTCTTGTACATCCAAACAGCTTTCTTCATGCAGCTTTTGTTCTTCACTTTTCTTAGTCACCTCATCAGCATCAAAACTTTCTTTTTTAGCTTCTAGCCTTTCTCCCATGGTATCCAAGTCGTCCTCAGCTAGAAGCCTCTCTTCCTCGGATAATTCTTTATCCCGAGATTGTAGTTCTTCTCCTGAGGTTTCTTCCTCTTCCTCCATTAACTCAACCCAGCTTTTGCCTGTAATATATTCTTTGGCCATTTCTGGAGGTGAATGACTGTTTCTGAAAAGAAAGATAAATCAAAATTCTTCAAGCATAACACAATACTTTCATTACAGACTGAACAGGTAGAATGATAAAGACTTTAAAAGTCCATAATGATCACAATACATACTTATCAGGAGAACGTATCTCCCAATGTATCTTAAAATGAAACACAATTACAGTTATTAAACATGTAGGTGAGTGTTGTTATTTTAAAAAGTAACTTAAGTGGAAAATGAATATCAAATTTTTATTTAACTTCAGCAATCTCCCAGACCATGTGACAGATACTGTCAAAAGTACACTTAATGCCACAAAAATAGGCCAGAGAATATTGCTGCCCCAATTGAAGTCCAGTCCAATACAGCAAATTTATAATGGGGCACCAAGAAGAGGTAACAGTTCTTGAATATTACACATAATTTGCCTGTCACTATTCTACAGATACTGAACTGAGGTGGCAAGTGTGTGTGGTAATTTGTCTGTTGCTAGTGGCCTACAGCTGTATGTTCAACATCCAAGCTTTCGATAGTGCCATCTTGACTACAGGTTACAGTACCTCTCATCCCTTTTTGTGTACAAAGATAAACTTCCTTCTGATTACACAACTGCACATCTATGATGTTCTTACACATCTGCATCAAACACAACCACTGGATACGATGACATCCAATTAACATCTCACAGCATATGTGGTAATGATTATTTGATTATACAGCAGTTATTTCAACTAATTTCCAGAATGAGTGGATCAGTATTAAATGTGTGCGTAGATAGTGAGTCAAGTAAGACTCAACACCTCTTCCGGTTCACTAACAGTGCAAGATGTCAAAGCAAGGTTTTTTAGCAAATGATAGTATGCAGAAGGGCGTGTAATTTTGTTGCTATTTAACCATTTAAACTCTTGAATCAACTGTGATATCAAAGTACATATATTTTTTTTTTGATTAAGCAATATACTACATTAAAGCACTCAATCTCTTATGATCAAAGTGATTATAACTTGTTCATGTTGGTGTTGGAACTTTCTGCAAAAGTATCTAAGAAATGTACAAAATCTGAAAAGAATGGCAACAAACTACACTCTAGCCCTACTTTTTATCCCACCGAAAATGAATGGATCAAGATAAATAGATGGTGCAAGAATAATAACAAGACCCGATGACATAATCTTGAGAAGATCTATGGAATTTCATCCCAACTGCCCACCAAATGGCAAAAAAAGAGTGACTTTATTTCTATGTCTCAGACTGTTTCATACATGATGCAAATGGACAGTGAAGTTGAAGGCCGTTAAATGACATATTAAGTAGTGAATAATGACATGCTATTCCCATTTGTTTATTTATTCATCCAGGGATCATCTTTCAATGATACTGGAGACACTGTAATACAATGAAAATTAATAACTGAAGAACATGCATACATACAGTATATATAAATATGCTTTGTAAAGATAGGACAGATGGTCGGCCTTTATGATGGAACTGTCCTAGCATTTGTCTGGCATGATTTACGAAAACCACAGAAAACCTAAATCAGGATGGCCAGACAGTGTAAATGCCAACCTCACAAATATGAAGTCATTGCTTCATTTGGTAGGAATCTACAGTACAATGTTCTTTGATTTACACACAACCTGCTCGAGACAACTTATAACATGAAACACAGTTTTGCTCTTCATTACCGAACACCCACTGGTGAGTCCTGAGACATGCCACATGAACTAATTCTACTCTGCTTAGAAAACTGATTCCATCCCTCTGCACGTGTTCACGTCCTCCCCTCCATCAATCTGAATGTTTGAGTCAGCATCCCCCTGATGAGAGAGACGGTGAACTCAGGAGAATTACAAGGGATTACTATCATGCACTATTGATCATGGCACATGATTTTCTTGTGAAAGCAGTAAACAGTTATCATAAAGCATAATGTGACAAGGTGTTGTAGTTATATCCTTTCATTACTAACAAATACTCTGAGTCCTCTAAGTAATCTTTAACTTTGTAGTATGCATTACTTACGAAGAATATTTTAGCCGTCTTTTTAAACACATGTATTCTAGTAACTTTTTTCATCTTCTTGGGCAGTTTATTGTAAGAAATTTTTGAGAACACTTCTTGTGGAGAACAACAGCCTGGCAAAAAGTAAATTAAAAATGAGGACAGTCTCGGCCACAAAAAACATTTACTTTGTGGTAACCAGCTTCGGTCAGTTTTTGAAATTCTTCAGACCTCATACCATGATGGCAGGCAGTGGCAGTGAGTGGAGCTGTTGTTATAACAGTCAACTGATGTTTTTATTGCGCGTTTGTGTCATTAAAAAATTGTGTGTGTTTTGTGCCTTCAGTGCCCGGAAGAGACTTTCACAACTTAGAACTGAGTGTATGCAGGAATATTGGCTGTTACAAACTTATGATAGAATGCTAGGAGCAAAACACAGCGATGACATTTTTGCCAGTACATTTGTTTGTTCATTCCTTATTAACGGACAATATTCATCTTTAAAAGCTTTATGTTTGTCACACAACCTAGAGGTTTATCATGTATGCCTATTGCAGTAGAACTGTTTTCCCTTTTCATGCCGAAGTGCATACGGTTTGTTTTCTTAGTGTTCAATGTTAATTTATTACATGCCGCCCATCATGAACACATCCTTGAGGGTTTTATTTGCTTTTCCTCATAGGAGTTCTGGTATTTAATCAGTGACTATGGTGTTACTGTCATCAGTAAAAAGAACTTTTCCCCTGTTTATTATAACTCTCTGGAAAGTCGTTGACATATATTAAGAACGGAAGTAGACCCAATACACTATCTGAGGGTAAAAAATATCTTCACAAAAATTGTGAGAACTTTTATCTGTTCTTTTCATACCTGCTGTAGATTAAATAAAACAGCACAATAAAACCAACATTTTAACCATATCAATATTTTTACTAAACAGCCAAGTAACACCCATCCAACCTCCTGGTCTAACAGCTGTTCTGTTCTCGATTTCAATTACTCCACTGGACTCTGTAATCATACACATCAGATGATTACTTTTTAGAGTACTGCACTAAATCCTGTAAAATGATTATCCCTTACATACCATCATAGCATTACACTACACATAGTAAATATTTCAGACTTGGAACAAATTTTCTGCTGTCAAAAAAGTGCTTCCATTAATGGATTAAATGGGTAACAAATGTGAAAGGATATCCAGTTGCTTAGAATCAATAAAACTGTGAAAAATGCAATATTAAGTTCCACCACTTACATGTTAAAAACAACATATACACTATGAGATAAACACAATTAGTTTAACATAGAAATCTAATTTAAAAACAAACATAAGAAGAACAGGAAAGGCAGCTACTGGGATCACCCAAAGAGATGCTCAAGAAAGTTTTTCTTTTTTTTTCAGGTGAAGTGCATATAGAGAAAAATTAGCAATGATTTGCCAGATCATGAGCCACAAATATTAATGGGAAAGAATAACATTAGGAATAACATCAGTCATGTCCCAATATGGTAAATGCTGTATTAATGTGGTTGCTGTGGTCTTGAGTTCAAAGACTGGTTTGATGCAGCTCTTCTTATGGGTCGCGCGCAAGCCTTCATCTCTGGTTAACAACTGTAACCTACTTCCACTTGAAACTGCTTACTGTAATCACCCCTTGACCTCTCCCCACAATTTTTACTCTGAACACTTCCCTCCATTACCAATACGATTCCTTTGCACCTCAAGAGGTGTCCTACCAACGTACCCTTCTCTTAGTCAATCTGTGCCATAAATTTCATTTTATCCCAATTTGATTGGATGCATCCTCATTCATTACTTGATCTAACCATCTCACCTTCAGCATTCTTCTGTAGTTCCACAAAGATTATATGTCTACTTATCTGAAATGTCGTCCATGTTCCACTTCTGTACAAGGCCTTACTCCAGACAAATAACCTCAGAAAATGATTTCTAATCCCTAAATTTATATTAAATGTTTGAAATTCCTCTTTTTCAGAAGTGCTGTCCCCCATAGTTTGAGCATCATCAGTTACTTTGCCGTCCAAATAGCAAAACTCATCTATCACTTTCTGTGTCTCCCATTTCCTATTCTTAATTCCTTAACCAGTACAAGATTGAATTCCACTACATTTCATTACTATTGTTGATGTTCATCTTGTAACCTCTTTTCAAGATAATTTCCATTCCATTCAGCTGCTCTATTAAGTTTTTTGTCGTCTCTGACAATAACAATGTCCCTATATTTCAATTCCCTTTCCTAATTTCTCCTCGTTTTTCTCCACAGCTTGTTCAAGGTACAGATTGAACAACACTGGGTATAGGCAACAAAACTGTCGCCCTTTCTTCTCAACTTCTGCTTCCCTTTTAAGTCTTTCGATTGTTATAACTGCAGTCTGGTTTCCGTAAAAGTTGTAAATAACCTTCCACTACGCTATGTTGTCAGTTGTGAAAGATATATCAGTGTAGAAAGTTACTGTTCCACACACCTCTCTTTTTGTGGGTAAAATCAAACAATGGAAAGTCCTGGTTGGAATATCAACAATTGCTAGTCACTATAAAAATGACACAGTGAGTTGTAGACAGGCACAATGAAAAGACTGTTCACACCACACTTTCGGCCAATGCATTCCTCAGAAAAGAAAGGAATCCCTATCTCCTGCTCCTCTGGCCAGGCTGCGAAATCCTGAGTGGGGCAGGGAAGGGGGAGAGATACCAGGGTACGGGTGGGGAGAAGAGCAACGTCTGGCGGAGCGTGCACGAACTGGGAGGCAGGAGAAGACTGCCAGGCACAGTGTCTGGCAGGTGTTGGGGGAGAGGGGCAGAGGGGGGAGGGAGCAGGGAAGGAGAGGGGCAGAGGGGGGAGGGAGCAGGGAAGGAGAGGGGCAGAGGGGGAGGGAGCAGGGAAGGAGAGGAGCAGAGAGGGCAAAAGACTGGTGGGTGTGTGGCAGAGAGCAGTGCACAATGAGAGTGAGGGGATGTGAAATGGGAGGAGGTGAGAGAAAAGAGTGGGCAGAAACTGTTGGGTGAAACGTGTGAGGAGTCAACAGTTTCCTGAGCAGCAAGATAGGGTTCCTTTCTTTTCTGAGACTGATTCTGGCTGAAAGCTCAGTTTGTAACAATTTTTTTGTTGTAACTTCCAGGAACTAAATGTGTCTACTTTTGAGGGTAAATATAATTATTAGTCAAGTACCACTAGAGCTGTGTAATACAACTGATAATCAAACCAATATTAATTTGTCTCTTCTCTAATAGCCTTGTCCTCCGAATATACTTATGAATAACTTCTGCACTGTCACATGTACAATGTATTCTTCAAAGTGAACTGTTTACAGACAAATTAGAAAATAGCAAAATGTAAAACTATAAGAGAAATTTATAGAGTTTGGACAATTATTGGTAAATTTACATACCGCCAGCAGTTTCAATTTTACTGAAAGGATTTTGTGTAGGTAAACAATTAAGTACCCTGTCCTTTGCACATTATACTCGTGCCCTGATGAGCCAAACACGCTCAAAGACAAAAAAGTGATGCACCACGGAGGAATTATCTGAACAGGATGTAAATCGGTAGATGTGACATACACGTAAAGACAAAAAAATGATTATGATTTCAGAAAAATTGGATGATTTATTCAATAGAAAGTGCTTCACAAATCGAGCAAGCCAATAATGTGTTGGTCTACCTCTGGCCTTTATGCAAGCAGTATCCAACTTCAAACCGATTGATAGAGTTGTTGGATGTCCTCCTGAGGGATAACATGCCAAATTCTGTCCAATTGGTGCGTCAGATCGTCAAAATCCTAAGATAGTTGAAGGGACCTGCCCATAATGCTCTAAACATTCTCAGTTGGGGAGAATACCGGCAATGTTGCTGGCTAAGGTGGGGTTTCACAAGCACGAAGACAAGCAATAGAAACCCTCACAATGTGCAGGGGGGCATTATTTTTCAGAAATTAGAACTCGAGATGTCTTGGCAAGAAGGGCAACTAAATGGGTTGGTCGGTATAAAGAGGGTGGGGGAAGGGACCAAACTGCGAAGTCATTGGTGCCGTGTTCCCAGTAAAGTAATCATACATGGGAAAAAAGAGAAAAAAGGAAAATGGAAGAACCAGAAGAATGACAGAACGACAACCAACAATACTATGGACAAAACAGGAAAATAAAACCACAGAGAGAAGCAAGAAACAGGCAGAAGGGTAAAACCAAGAGAGCAGATGACCATGGCTGGCCGACCACGAGAATAAAAAGGAAAAGCCAGCCACTCTGCAACACATTAAAACATCCCCCCTAAAAGAATTAGAGTGGAGAACACAAAGGGGCAAAGGACATGCGCTAAAACTTGATAAAACCCACCATCACATATAAAATGTAAAACTAAATTAGCCAATGACGTGTTGTCAGCTAAAATTAATGGCAACGAGTCCAGTAACTGAGGAGTCCATCGCAGGGCACACAAAGAAGGACATCTCACAAAGATATGGGCCACCTCCAGCCAGGTGCCGTACCTACACTGAGGTGGGTCATCATAGCCGTGTGTCACCCAAGTGCGGCCAATGCAGAGACGGCAGAGAACCACAGAGTCCCTGCAAGAGGCCCGCATGGAGGACTGCCACAAATTCACAGTTTCCTTAATGGCATGCAGCTTGTTGTGTGTGCTGAGGTTATGTCACTTCGTCTCCCAAAGCTGAAAAACCATGTGGCGTAGTACTGAACGCAGGTCAGTTGCAGAGAAACAAATCTCCATAAGTGGTTTCAGCGTAGCCTGTCGGCAAGTTCATTACTTGGGATTCCAATGTTACCTGGGATCCTGACAAACACCACTGAACGACTGGACCATTCCAGGGCATAGATGGGACTCCTGGATGGTCACTACCAAAGGATGACTAGGGTAGCACTGGTCGATAGCTTGTAGGCTGCTCATGGGGTCAGTAATACACAGAAGAAATGACTCCCCAGGCCATGAATGGATGTGCTCAGAAGCATAAGATATAGCCACCAGCTTAACAGTGAAAATACTGCAGCCAGCGCGCAAGGAATGCTGTTCAATATGTCCTCCATGGACATATGCAAAACCGACATGACCAACTGCCATCGAGCCATAGGTGCACAACACTTTGTGGCCTCGGTACACGTCAAAAATCGAGACGAAGTGGTAGTGTAGGGCCTTGGGGTTACCTGAGTCCTCAGGGCCATGTGAAAGGTCCAGGCGAAGCTGCGGCCTAGATTTACACCATGGAGGTGTACATGAATGAACCTCCAGTATAGGTGGTAAAGTTAAGGTCTCCAGTTCGGAAAGAAGGGATCGGATACGAACTGCAACTGGAAGCCCAGACCTGGGTCGCCGATGTGGAAGATGAACTGCCTTGTGTGGGAAAAGGAGATGGTGATTCGGATGCGCAGGAGAACTATGAACGTGTGCAACGTAGCTGGGCAGCATTTGTGGACCCCTAAGCTGTCACCAGACTCGTCCCAAAAGCTCCTGTTGCTAGGCAAATGCCACATCGGTGCAATGGGTCGAGTAAACGCAACACTGAGGGTGCCACCAAACCATAAACCAGACACCCATAGTAAAGACGGGATTGAACAAGGGGTCTGTAGAGCAACAGCAGTGTAGAGTGATCTGCAGCCCAGTTGGTGTTGCTCAGGCAGTGGAGGGCATTGAGGTTCTGCCAGCACTTCTGCTTAAGCCCACGAAGGTGAGGAAGCCAAGTCAATTGGGTGTCAAAAACCAATCCTAAGAATCGATATGTCTCCACTACAGTGAGTGGATCATCATCAAGGTAAAGTTCTGGTTCTGGATGAACAGTAGGAAGACGACAGAAATGCATAACATGACTTTGTGGCTGAAAACTGGAAACCATGGACTAGAACCCATGACTGCGCCTTGTGGGTGGCTCCTTGTAGGCGCCGCTCAGAAACACCAGTAGTAATGCAGCAGTATGAAATGCAGAAGTCGTCTGCATACAGAGTAGGTGACACGGACGGCCCTACAGCTGCTGCTAGACCATTAACTGCCACTAAAAATAGAGAGACACTCAATACAGAGCTGTGCAGGACCCCATTCTCCTGTATATGGTGGGAACTATAGGAGGCACCTACTTGGACATGGAAAGTACAAAGCAACAGGAAATTTTGGATAAAAATCAGGAGTGGGCCTCAGAGACCCCACTCGTATAATGTGGCAAGGGTATGATGGCGCCAAGTCGTGTCACATGCTTTTCGTAAATCAAAAAAGATGGCAGCCAGGTGTTGGTGTCTGGAAAAAGCTGTTTGGATGGCAGACTCGAGGGAAACAAGCTTATCAGCGGTACAGCGAACCTGGCGGAAGCCGCCTGACATGGAGCCGAGCCAGTAGGCCACATACTCCAGGACCCAACCCAACCGCCGACACACCATATGTTCCAGCAGCTTACAAAGAATGTTGGTGAGGCTGATGGGCCGATACCTATCCACACCAAGCGGGTTTTTACCGGGTTTGAGTACCAGAATGATGGTGCTCTCCCGCCATTGCGATGGAAAGACACCATCACACCAGATCCAGTTGAAGATGACGATGTTGCTTGTAGTCAGATGAGATATGTTTAATCAACTGACTGTCGGTCCAATCTGGCCCAGGAGCTATGTCAGGGCAATGTGCAAGGGCACTGAGGAACTCTCACTCTGTAAATGGGGCGTTGCAGGATTCACTGTGGTGTATAGTGAACGAGAGGACTTTCCCTTCCAGCCGCCATTTGAGTGTGCGTAAGGCTGGGGGGGTAATTCTCCAATGCAGAGGCTCAAGCATAGTGTTCAGCAAATTGCTCGGCAATCAAGTTTGCATTGGTACATAACAGGCCATTTATATTAACACCAGGAACGCCTGTTGAGGTCTGGTACCCGAAAACACGTTTGCTCTTTGCCCAGACTTGGGAAGGTGACATTAAGCACTCAATGGTCGAGACATATCTCGACCAACACTCCTGCTTCCGACGTTTGATAAGTTGGTGAACATGAGCATAGAGCCTTTTACAGGCTCTGGTGTGCTCCAGGGAAGGGTGCCACTTATGCCACTGTAGAGATCACTGACACTCCTTAATTGCTTCAGCAACTTCCGGTGACCACGAAGGGACTGCCTTTCACCGGGGGCACCCTAAAGAGCGAGGGATCCTGTTTTCTGCCACAAAAACGATTTTTGTAGTCACCTGCTCAACCATCACATCAATGTTGCCGCCTGGGGGAGATTCAACAGTGATAGTAGAGGTGAAAGTTTCCCAATCCACCTTCTTTAAACCCCATCTGGGCAGGCGTCCGTGGGCCTGACGCCGGAGCTGTGACAGGAAGATGGGAAAGTGGTCACTACCACACAGGTCATCATATGCTCTCCAATGGATAGATGGGAGATGTCCTGGGTTGCAAACTGATAAATCAATGACCGAGTAACTAGCATGAGCCACACTGAAATGTGTGGCAGTCCCAATATTTAAGAGGCAGAGGTCGACCTGAGACAGGAAAGTTTCAACATATCTGCCTCAGCCAGTAAGCACAATGCCACCCCACAAGGGGTTATGGGCGTTAAAATCTCCCAAAAGTTTGAAAGGTTTAGGGTGTTGATCAATTAGTGCAGTTAATTCATTCAGGGATACTGCACCATTTGGAGGAAGATACACTTTGCAGACAGTTATTTCCTGTGTCATCCTTATTCTGACAGACACAGCTTCAAGAGGGGTTGGAAGGGGTTCAGTTTCACTACAGACTGAGTTTAGGACATAGTCAGGAACCATGTTTCCTGGACGGCAATGCAGAAGGCAGATGCAAAGCTTAACAGTTGCCTTAGCTCAGTCAGGCTAATTCCACTGGAGGATGATGTCATCGTAAGGCTGGGAAGGCATGGAACATTCAATGAAGCAGTTTACGCCTCAGGGTGATCTGCTGCCACCGACTTATTGCCTGAGCAGTCTATATCCATCGTCTGAAGGTCTGATGAGCTCAAGTTCCTCAGCGGACGCCAGAATCTCCACCTCGTCCACAGATGAAGAGCTTGTAGGTAGTAGTGGTGTGGGTGTCACCGCAAATCCCTTGGTCTTGGGGACTTTCTTTTTGGATTTCTCTTGCTGGTCCCTGGATTCCCCGGCTGGGAGGACTTTACTGATTCAGTCTCTGGGACTGAGGATGAGTGTGAAGCCCTACGACCAGCTGCTTTTGGGCTCTTCAGCCACTGGCGGAATGACTCAAGGGACCCCTTTCTAGCGAGAGGAGCCAAGGAAGACTTATGCTTCTCCGGCTCAGAAGTGGGGACTGATATCCCCGATGGTTGAGGGGGGGGGGGGGGGGGGGTTTATGCTCCTGAAGTAGATGGTGCGAGAGCAACAGGGAGGAAGTGCCCCCACCATCAAGGGGGCAGGTGTGGTCTGCTGGTTCTGAGAGGTGACAGGAATGCGAGGAACTGATGGGGTGACAACTGTTCTTGTAGCAGCAGCGTAAGAGGAGGTCATAGCCACAGGATATAGGTGCTCAAATTTCCTCTTAGCCTCAGTGCAGGTCAGTCGGCCCAGGGTATTATACTACATGATTTTTCTCTGTTTCTGTAAAATCCTGCTGTCTGGCAAGCAAGATGAATGATGCTCTCAGCAGCTGAAACAGATGGGAGGCAGGGCACATGGAGTATTGTGACGTGATGGACGTCCACAATCTCAACATTGACGGTAGAAGTACAGCGGGAAGACATATGGCCAAACTTCCAGCACCACATTGGGGTGTATATATATATATATATATATATATATATATATATATATATATATATATATATAGACACACACACACACACACACACACACACACACACACACACACAGAGCTCGTTGTCAGACTGCAAAAGAAGGTCCCTGTCGAATATAATACCCTGGACTATATTAAGCTCTTATGGGGCGTGATGGTAACAGAAACATCCCCCAATGTGTCACAATGAGTAATGCCCGTGGCTGGGCTGTTTTCATCAAGACTGACCCAGAGCGCCTCTTGGACATGCCCTCCGCCTCCCCAAACGTGTCTTCTAAATGCTCCACAAAAAACTGAGGCTTCATGGGCATGAAAGATTTCCCATCAACTCGCCTACATACGAGGTGCCGGGGCGAATAAGCTTCACTGCCATCCTTAGCCTGGCGTTCCTCCCATTATGTGGCCAGGAAGGGGAATGATTTGGGGTCATATTTCTTAGCACTGAATTTAGACTTTGCCCGCTTAGAGACTCTGGGTTTGTATGCGGACCGTGCACAGTCATCAACAGTAACTGTTCTTTCAAGAACAAGTTACTGTCTTCGTATATATAGTTAAAGTCTACCCAGCCATTGACCTTCGTCTGTGCGTATGCGCACAGGTTGCCCAAACTCTTACGGGAATCGCCAAAGCGTGCGCGAGTAATGAGTGGGTGGGCAAATGTCTATAAGGTACAATTCGTATGTAGAATTGTGGACAGTTGGGAATGTGAGTCTCACGGGAAGCGTGCAAGGGATAAGTTCCTGCAATCGCGCTATTCATTTGTGTCCTCGGTGGCTCAGATGGATGGAGCACCTGCCATGTCAGCAGGAGATCCCAGGTTCGAGTCCCGGTCGGGGCACACATTTTCAGCTGTCCACATCGAGGTATATCAACACCACCTGTCGGCAGCTGAGGTTGTCAGTTAGTCATCATTTACACCAGAAAAATGTTTCTGCGTAGGATCTGGCTGCTTGTAGCTACTGCTGATACAGCTCGTGTCTAGTTACCTAGGATACAGCTAACAGCCGCACTTCAAGTAGCCAGAAGTGGGAGAGGTGTTGCTCACACACGACTCAACTGCGAATGCGCGTAAGCCCACTGGCAACTGCTCAAACGAACCTAATGTTAACCGTTGTGACGTCACGCCCATCAGAAGCAGTTTGTTGTTATGAAGTATTGCATAGTCTTCGCCCTAAAGCCTTCGACACATTTTGCTGTTGGCAGATGCTTGTGCACACGCTGTGTATTGTTGCTGTAAATGACTCATTTCCTTTACAACTTAAATTTTATTTTTTTTCCTCGTTTATGTTTTATTGCTGCAATATTACAATGCAGTAATGGGCTAAAGTAAAATTCTTTATTAGGTCTCAGTTCTTACCAGTCAAAACTACAAAAATTTAACTGAAAGCTAAAACAACGAAAAATTCCCCAGAAGTCTTAAAAATTCCAGGGTTTTTCCCTGTTTTCTCTCGGATGAAAACATTCCCCATTTTTCCCAGTTGTCCTGGAGTGTATACACCCTGAGACTGGTGGCGGCAGACCACCAGTAAGATATGATGCACTATGCTTCATGGCGTGTAATCTGCCCTGATGCCACCCACTCTGACCAGGGACCCCCCCCCCCCCCCCCCCACGGGTGACACCCAGACTCGGCAAGCATCACCTGGCGGGATGGCCATTGCCGGGAGTCCCAATGCCCCAGGGAGATGGGCATCTACTCCATGGAATACGTGGGGAGTTAACGGCACAGGCATCAGCGGAGTGATCCCTGTGTTGTCAGGGGGCTACAACCAACAGGGTACATGGCAGCCCCACAACAACAGACTGGCTACCGTGCTGGATATGAGGTGCTGAGAAGTCCATGGTCATCACTGGCGCAAAAAGTGACACTGCACAGCGAATGGTGGAAAACGCACCCAGGAAGGTGTCCTTGCCCAAGATATGTAGAATAAACGGGGCTGCAATACGATGACGAGAAAGTGGACTAAATATCTCAATGCACGATGGACACGATGCACCATGTAAGGTGCCCTTCCCCAATTGGCTTGTTCTTTGGGAAAATTCACAAAGATGGAGGTCAAACCCAACAGGGGACCATCATATAAAGACCAAAAGGTATGAGACTCCTTTTAGTCACCTCTTACAACAGGCAGGAATACCTTAGGCCAATTCTAACCCCTGGGGCCACAAGGGGGAACAAAATGGGGTATAGAATAATGTCAACTTACTGCTGTGCTGTATGGGTGCCGTGTTTGACAACCAAACGGGTCCTACTGTGAACTGAAATGGCACCCCAGATCATCACTCCTCGTTGTCAGGTCACAAAGGGGGTAACAGTCACACAGGTATTCCATTGCCGCCTATGGTTGTCTCCAGACATGTCTTTGTTGCTCGGTTCGCAGTGGGACTCATCCCTGAAGACAATTCCACTCCTGTCAATGAGATTCCAGGCCCTGATGACCAGCCAAGATGTGCTTGGAGACGGCCTGGACGGTGGTGGGATACCAACCTGACTATCACATGATCTAACAGCTCAACAACCAGGAGTGATGGTCTTGGGTGGCATTTCATTTCATAGCAAACTCTTTTGGTTGTCATCCTCCACAGCACCCTTACAGCACAGTGGCACGTCAACGATATTCTACGCCTCGTTTTGTTGACCCTCATGGCAAGCCATTCTGGGCTTATATTTCAGCAAGATAATGCCTGCACACACACAAGGTAAGAGTTTCTACTGCTTCCCTTTGTGCTTGCAAAACCCTACCTTGGCCAGCAAGATTGCCAGAGCTTTCCCCATTGAGAATGTTTAGAGCATTATGGGTAAGTCTCTCAACCACCTTGGGATTTTGATGTTCTGATGTGCCAGTTGGACAAAATTTGGCACAATATCCCTCAGGAGAACATCCAACAACTCTGTCAATCAGTGCCAAGCTAGATGACTGCCTGCGTAAGGGCCAGAGGTGGACCAACACATTATTGAATTGCTCGATTCATAAAGCTCTTTCACTTGAATAAATCATCCAGTTTTTCTGAAATTGTAATAATTTGTTTGTCTGTGCCTGTGCATGTAAGTTACATCTACAGATTTCCATACAATTTGGATAAATTCCTTCACGGTGCATCAGGGTATATTAAGACTGTCGGTTTAATAACATGATTCATCTTTGGAATGCAGTATATCAACATTTCTGTGTAGCATGGATTTGGTCGCATCAGATTACCATCTTTCTTGCTTTCCAGAATAGGTAGGCCTCTGACATCCACATTCTGTGGTGAGGTATGGACACCTTGTCGCCTACTAGCAGTTTCAGAAATTTTGGTTTTATGAGGTACTTTCGCAAAACAGGATTGACTTTTTGGACACATCTTATATGACATAGTTTTCCATGTAATAAGCTGACAAATCATATACCATTATAAAATTATACTTGGATGAATAAATTACTAACAGATAGAATTTGTGAATTTGCTGCAACATAATACAGTGCATACAATTTCTTTCACCAAATTCCCACAAAACTGAAATTAGATTACTGTAGAATTATCAAACAATAATTAGAAAATTTAAATTCTTTAAGCAGAAATTAAATGAAAAATATTTTGCAAGTGCCATATTCAGGACCATACTCAAAAAATGGGTGGTGCTGCACAGGGCTCCTCTATTACAGAATCATGAAAACTTTTGTACTTTGCTTATTTCCACTCTCTTCTGTCCTAAAGCATCATGGGGCAACTCATTATATTCACCAACAACACACTTAGCTCACAAAATAATGGATCTGAAAGATATTGGTGCCCGTTCATGAACTTGCCAGTTGTTCTCAAAACCTTCATATTTAAATCTGCATCCCTGAGACCATATTCTCCCCACTGGACTTGTGCTTAATGATATGGAATTATACAGACGGAAACAGCAGCATTTATTCAGTGAACACTAGACAAAAAAACTGCATTTGGTAAACACTTCCTTAAGTTTTGTAAAGTAAAGTGTGCACAATTCAGCAGCATCCATTTACAATGGGTTTTCAATAAAACAGAAAAACATGAGTGACAAACTAGATCTTTTGGTGTGAACTGAAAACTATCTATTTAAGACTGTCCTCCTATTCTGTACAGAACCTCTAAACACACAGTTTTGATGTTTTCATCATAAGGCATTACTTATTTATGTATGTCATCCCTTTTATCCACTATCCACACTTTTTCCCAAACTTCCTATTTGTTCCTAACACCTCTGATAAGCATTCTATGAACAGAGTAGTGATTCGCCTCACAATGAAAGCTGCACATTTGGCGCATATGGTCTCTTAGAAACAGAAGGGTGACCCGATAGAGAAATAGAGAGTGAGAATTGGGACTTCCATGACGGTGGTACTGGTATAGGCAGTCTTTACACAAAAAAAGTATGCTAAACATACCAATACTTTAAATTAAAACCAACCAGAAAATATTAATATTTTAGGATTTGTGAGGACCTCAGTCATGGCCTTTCAAAAGAATTATTTCATCATCCACTTTAAATGATTTAGGAATATTACAGAAAACCTAAATGTGGATGGAAGGACGACTCAAATATGAAGCCAGGGTCTTGACATGGCACAGCCTCATTTGTTGGGAGCATGGTTCAAATATAACCGAACTTAACTGTGTTGATTAGGTCTTGTGTAATTCCCTTAAATAATGTCACGTGAATTCGTTAAAGTTATGTAGTCACATGAATTCGCAAAAGTTATGTAGTGGAACTCCTTGCATTTTATGTAGTTTATGGGAAATACATGTGCATAACACACATCGTAATACTAGAGTATTGTATGTTTTCTGAATTTACCTTGATGCTTCATTTTTCGTGATGCACAGTGTGTTTAAATATGGCGTGCGCACCCACAAATTAAGCCATGCAACAGGTCAGTCTATTACCACAACCTTTATTTATAACATTCACATTCGTTAGCTTTGTCAACTCTCAACAAAATATCACCTTCCCCTCTTTTCCAATAATGTTATACTCTATGCCGTGTGTGTGTGTGTGTGTGTGTGTGTGTGTGGGCACGCGCGCGCAAGTTGCATGTGTATGAATATATATCTCTCTCTCTCTCTCTCTCTCTCTCTTCTGTGTGTCAGTCTCCCTCCGTACAATGCACAATGTGGTGAAGTGGTTAGCACACTGGACTCACATTTGGGAGAATGATGGTTCAAATCTTTGTTCAGCCGTACCAATTTAGATTCTCCGTGATTTCCCTCAATCGCTCCAGGCAAATGGGAAGGCAGTTACTTTGAAAAGACGCGGCCGATATCATTCCCTGTCCCTGAAACAGTTCTGCACCACCTCTAACAACTTAGATGTCAACAGGACATAAAACCCTGATCATCCTTCCCTCTAACTATTTTCCAGCTGTGTATAGTTTTAAATGCACCTGCCTGTTGCTCAATGCCTTTTCTTTCAGGTAAGCATCAGTGCCATCATCTACGGAAGGTACAGGCCTAACAGTATAACACTAAATAAATATAAGAATATTACGATATATTAAACTAATACTCATTTAAATATATCTACAACCATTTTTAAGATAATGACTTATCATAATTATTCCAGTAAAATTATTATTTGTGATACTAGAAGTTTCTGCAAAACATAAAAACAGTCAAGCTGTTTTGGATTATGAGTAACCTCTGAGGTAATCAATACTCACCTAATGTGACTGACAATAACATGTAATCAATCATAATTATGTGGACCATATTCTTCTTTGCCATTGTAGCCCTTGATGGGCCTTGAATTCCTCAATAACCTGCTTCTATACCTGTTCTCTGCTTTTCTCTTTCATTTTGCTACTGTCACCCAACATGCTATATTGATCTCTGCTGGTTCTTCTGGTTCAATAATAGTCTAACTAAACACTGATCACCTACAAGTCTTACAGCATTTCGGAACAAATTTCTACTGTTCCCACCTACCAGTAATTAACAGTCACCTGTGAACTGTGGCAAGACGAAGTACTTAATAGATGCTATGAATATTAAGTTTTCTGTCACTGATACTGAAATGCATAAAATACTAGTTTGCTTGTAATGAGATTTTTTGCTTGTGTTTATAAAGGAACACTGTACCAGTGGAAGTACCACTAAAAAATTCCTTTTGTTGTTATACAACTTACAACTATTCTTCAGTTTTGCAGATGTACTTCGTTATGGTAGCATTTCTGCATCCTTACAAAAATAAAAACTATTACCACATAATTCATTTTACACTCATCAATACTTATGTCTGTCACATAACTTAAGCTAATATAATGTAATTGCCACACACTATGGTCAATTCCGGGATAATGCTGAAAGGATAAAAATGCCTTTATAACACTAGTTTCTTACTTCATACTTCTTTGCTCTTTACTAATTATTCCTTGTCTCCGTACAGTAGCAGTTTCCTATACGGTAATGCCTAAATGCATCCTAACTTAACTGCACTTCTTCCATCTATGCTGCAAAATGTTTTAAGTTATCCATTTCTGTACAACTCAGAAACATTTGTTCCAGTATGTTATCAATTGCCATAAAAGTGTCATGAGTTCAAACGACGATGGTAATTACTTACTCTCCCATGCAGTGGGATCTTACGAACGACGTCAAGAAAGGTACTGATGTGCCACAAGTAGATAGTACGTAAACAAACAATAATGGCACAATGAATCCTTACTGATGTTTTGTGTCATGTCTGTCGTATTGTACCACGAATGTTGCATCTGATCGCACGTGATATCAATGTGTAGTCGCAAGCTTTACATTAGCGTACTAACAGATTTTATAAAACGACTAACTGTGCCACAAAATTATAATTTTTAGTCTTATTCTGATTTCTCCCAATGGACAATTTATTATATCTATAATTTACGGCGGTCATATATCGACTTTCTGCAGATTCGTTTGTGATGCTGCAATGTCGTTATCAAAACATTAGTTCAGGGGACTCGACTACAGTAACAGAAGTGCTATACACAATGGGATATTAGAGGTAACGACGTCATTATGAAGAACAAGTCAAATATTTCAAGTGTAAAATTAAAGACTCACACGAAACACCACAGAAAAAAAACTGCAAAACAATTACCTTAAGAACTTCTGGCAGTACTACTACATTAGCCCTAGATGTCATAAAATTAATAAGGTCTACAGTTACCTGCAGAATATATCAGCAATTCACGTGTACTGTTGCACAAGACACCACGTCGTAAATATTATTACATATTATAAGGATACTGTTTGACGTAATTCACTTTGTTTATGGTCCGATTTCTCAACTCCAATTTGGCGCGAAAGAAGTCAGTCTGCTCCTTGTTCTCATCTTTGATAAAAGCTGTATACAAAGATTTTACATTCCGATGTGAATCAGTAAATACGGAAGTGTGTACGAGGGCCAAATAAAATGATAATAAAGTAAATACGCAGTTTGCGTTGCTAAAGTTCAAAAGCGCTAAAGGTTAATTATTTAAAACTTGATGAATAAAAAAGTTTCATCAATGACTGCCTTCCCACACACACATTATGGACCCATTATATTTGGTCGTAAAGTCGAGTTCATACACGCAACTAAAGTGTCACCTACAGTTAATTGCATGCTGCAGTTGCATGTGTGAACTCCCAGTGTTCAGTGGCGCAAATCACGAAACGCAATTTCTGTCATGTCGCTGTAAAGTGCAACTTGGCTTTACTTTATTACGCCGTTTTCCATCCTCGACTCCTCCCTAGTAGCTCTATGCCGAAACACGAGTATTCTGTCTCAGTTATCTTGGTGTAATTGCTGCTGTACCTACTCGATTAGTATGTGTTTTCATTTTATTACTAAGAAGATCAAAACATACACTTTCGCAGCTTCTGGAACGGCAAGAAAGACACTCTAAAACCAGTTTTTAATTTTCTGTAACAGTGTGTGTGTGTGTGTGTGTGTGTGTGTGTGTGTGTGTGTGTGTGTGCCCAATATTTGCAACCTGATGACGTAGGCCCACCCCACAATCTTGAAACATTTTTGGATAAATAAATAAATATACTTAATAAGTAACTAAAAAAGCGACTCGTAAAACTTGGTGAGTTGTGAACCAAGCACTATATAAATTGTTGATTAAATGGGGTAAATAGCCCTCGACTATGTTGTGGCAGCTGTTAAACTAAGAATTAGTTATTCGAAACGCCTCGAGCAAAGAATACAATAAGATTCTAAAATCTTAGAAGAGTGGCTTGTCTGTAGATTAGATTTACATGTCAGCTGTTGGTTAATCTGCCATAGCAGACAGCATTTTCGTCTTCGAGTGTTATTTTTTTGTAAATGTGTTTCTGATCCCCGATTTATCCTTGAGTGAAATCTATTTTCTAATCTAACATTTTGGTTTAGTTTCCCTGGTATTTTACTCTTGTCATGGCTCTAATACCATAAACTGCATTTTACCTGCCCATATGATTTCAGCTGACCAGTTGACACCATGCTGAAAGATGTGCAACAATGTAGAATTTGTAGTGTCCTGTGTGGATGTTGGTTCATGGTGCCTCTACAGATAACCACAAGCTATAGTGTCACATTAGTTGCATGTGTGCACCCACCTTAATGTTCAGATTCTCTTAACCACATAATATTTACTTTTATACACTTGCATGAATAGTCAGCTTTTGTTATGCATCAAGAATGTTATTGTACATTGTTGTGAACCGGTTTTGTCTGCAGCATCCTCTGGTAAAGTTTAGCTTATGGATTCAGTTCACTAGTTCACTTTGTTTCAAAGTTCAATGTTTGTTCAGGTATGTACCCCTTCACTTCTCAAAACTTTTAGATGGGTAAATACGCCTTATGATATTTATACTTCTATGTTTGGCTACATTGCACTATGTATCTTGAAGGGTAGGGGGAAAAAATCGATCGAAAAACAAGCACCTCCATTTGGGAAAGGTTCCTGGAGAAACCTGAGCTAAAGACCTGGACAGAGTTGCAAGACTTATAGTTCACATTTACTTTACAATGACATACATAATCAGTTATTCATCGAAATTTTTATTTTCAGAAAAGTTCTGTTTAAAAGAGAATACTACATCAAGAAAATTGACTTTGTATTACATTTTGATTGAATTTTCATTAAATTGCATAAAATAAGATTTTTTTCCATGAGCATCCATAAGCATAATTCTATTTTCTTTTAGTTTCTGGTTATGTTGTTCAATTAAAAGTTCATATGGCGCTTTTGACACTTATGTTAATTATGCATGGATAATGTTCAGTTATTTAGGTATAACACAAACTACTATTCATTCAAAAAGATTGGCTAATTAAAAGCCTACACATTAACACTTAACAACGATTATACACATTTTAAGGATACTCAAAAAATCAGTCACAAAATCTGTTCTCATACATGTATATTATGCTTACTTCCACTCTACATTACAGTATGGAATCATATTTTGTAGATATATTTTCAAAATGCAAAAAAAGGCAATATGTAACCTAAGACATAACGAATTTCAAAACAAATGGCTTTATGACACTGTCCTCTGCTTACATTTATAATATCGTGTCATTTGTCAAGTCATACCTGTTAAACAATGACTGCACATTAAAATTCAATGGAGATATTCATAACTATGCAACAAGGCGGCAATCTGACCTACATATGATTCAGTCCAGAACTACCTGCTACCAAAAAAGTGTTTTAAATGTTGGGATACAAATATATAATAATTACCAAATGAAATCAAAGCAACAAAGAACCCAAGAGCCTTCACACATCAGTTAAAAAAATATCTCTTGCCTATGCCGAGAGCCAGAGGCAGTAGGTTAGCCAAGAGGTAAGAGGATTGCACATGTATGGAATGTGTCGTCACGCAGGGGCAATGACCTGGTTACACACAGCAGGCGAGAGTGAATTGCTTAGGACCCGGGTTTGTGTTAGACAGAGACTTTCGTAGAGTGCAAGACAGAGGTATAGTGTCAGCTGTACTGCATTTCACAACTTCGCATAAGTCTGCCGTAACAACATGTAACTCTGTCGCAAGGACACCTAAGGGGCGAATACGACAGACGAATCAGCAGTATAAGTGGAACGAATGCGTTCATTACAAACGAGCATGACGTCAGGACGTCGCTAATGCTTCCTTTAAATACGCCAGCTTTATTAGCATCAGCGCACTCGCAGTTAGACTTGCAATTATATGTGTACTGGGTCGCTGCGTAGCGCTCAGCTTGGTGATCAACATGTTAATCTTTATTAAGGAGATGTTGCAGTAAGGCCAGCCCATCCAGCAGCAGAAGTGAGGGGACAGTACCAGCTCAGGTCCTCTCTGCTGCCGCTGTCAATCATCAACCCAGGATTAGCAGACATCGCGGCAGACTCGATCGCTGCCAATGCTGACCACATGAGTGAGCCGTCGTCGAGATTGTGCGGGGCCTAGGCCCTGTGCATCCGCCATCGCAACCGGGTGAGCTGACGATGCTGGGGGACTGCAGCCCGTTCCGCCTGTCCACCACGGACCAACCACCAGGAGGAGCAGGGAAGAAGACGGGGTGGGATAGAGTACACTCCGCACTATGAGAACGCCTCTCATGCCGATAGCGCCGGGACTCCAACCCGGAACTCCCCATGTGCAGCGGCTTGCTGTCAGCAGCCGATCTGGCTGGCCAGCCGGGTGCCACCAGCCACGCGCGGCCGAAGTACGAAGTAAGGACATTCCTTCACTACGTCACAGCACGCGACGATGCGCTAGCAAGACTGTTCGGCCTGGAGCTGGTGTCATCGCTACGAGCCAGCGAGGACTCGGGGAAGGTCGTTGATATCACCAAGCTCAGCCAGCCTGTGTTACGTGGGCCACATTGTACTCGGCAGGAATAAAGGTGTTATGAATTAATAATGTTTCTTTGGCGTTTCTGACGCGTCCACAGTCATTTCCTAGCATCCTGACAACTGGAGAGGTCACCGCTCGGCCATCCAGTCCACTGTAGGTGACTAGGACCACCGGGGCGCCTACAGTTCTCTTGACCTGTGCAATATCATATGTACAACCGTACAATTCTATGATTTGTATTGACTGTTTCGTTTAAGATAGATAATTTCCTTGCTACAAAATAATGTAAAAATCAATTTGTAAAAATTACTTGTAAATATGCTCTCTTGACCTATCCAATATAATATGTGCAACTGTACAGTACTATGATTGCCTGGAACAATAAAATACAATGCAATACAATACAACACTTGTATTGCGGCAAAGAGCTCAAGACAATCTATGACTGCTAAGTCGGAGATATTTAAATGGTACTCAAGTTACTAAATAAAACAGTTCACAACACAAAACTTTAGTACTCTCCCTTATTTAATAACTTAAATACTCTCATGTTATTGCACAGCTGTCATAGTCAGGCAGCAAATAATGGTTTAGTTAACATATAGACAAACTGATTCTCTAAACTTAGTCTTGAAATACTAATTTCACCTACTATAACTAACCCTCAATATATTTTGTACGCTGGTGAAATTTAGGATTTTGTGCGAGTCAAACAGCAACTTCATTGTCCACACCTAGGCAAGGTTTCGAATCCCATAGTTGGTAAAGTTCAGTCACTAGTCTCTTAATCCAATCAATTTCTTGTGCTGCTTCACCAGCCACTACAACTTCAACTTCTGTAGTAGAGATTGCCACCAAAACTCTGTCACTGTCCTACTGACAGAGGAACCATAGTATAGTGGAGGTAGATCATCCAGTTCCTAAATCACCTTTAAGACTGACACCACTGTAACATTCAAGAATGCCTTTGTCTTCGCCACTTTTGCAAAAAAAAGTCCGTAGCCATATGATATGCCCCATTGTGAAGGATTCTTTTTACTCTTATAAAATCATGCTCCGCAGATTCTCAAGGCTTTTAGATTCTACTACAACAGTGTATGCTATGTCTGGTCTTGTCCCAGATATCAGGTATATTAGATTCAATTTTCGTTCCATAGACCCAAAAATGAGATGATTCTTGTAGGTGTGGAGCATGTCAGGAATCCAGCTGCTCACTGTAAGGATATTCATTGCTGATAGGGATTTATTCAAAAATGGTTCAAATGGCTCTGAGCACTATGGGACTCAACTGCTGTGGTCATCAGTCCCCTAGAACTTAGAACTACTTAAACGTAACTAACCTAAGGACATCACACACATCCATGCCCGAGGCAGGATTCGAACCTGCGACCGCAGCAGTCGCACGGTTCCGGACTGCGCGCCTAGAACCGCGAGACCACCGCGGCCGGCGATAGGGATTTATTCCATGCCATTATCTTTGATCATTGCATTTATAACAGTTCCAAAATTACTCATGCCGAAGTGCTTCAAAATCTTCTTTGTGTAGTGACTCTGACTGATTTGAATGGATCCATCTTCTTTTCTATCAGTTTTCAATCCTAGGAAATACAACGCCAAGTTTGTTTTTATTTTGAGTTCTCTTTCAAGATCTTAAATAAATTTTTTCTGTCTCATAAAAAGTAAGGGATCAGCTTCACTTCTCTAAAATCATAATTCCATAA
The DNA here is from genome assembly GCF_023864345.2 of Schistocerca serialis cubense. Lineage (NCBI taxonomy): Eukaryota > Metazoa > Arthropoda > Insecta > Orthoptera > Acrididae > Schistocerca > Schistocerca serialis. Next base: position 122,019,949 of record NC_064642.1, on the reverse strand, counting down.
TGTAATTAGTGAATCTCTCATTCCAGCAATGGGGTGCCTGTTGCAGGCCATATAAGTTTATCATTAATTGATATGCCTTCCTAGAGCCGTCATTATAACCCATGGACTGTGTCATAATATCGTTTCCTTCAGGACACCATAAATAAAAGCAGTAGTCACATCAGTTTGTGCAATGTTCATCTTCTCCTTGGCGGCAACGATGAGTAATGTCTGGGTAGTCGACATCTCGCCATAGAGCTGAAAGTTTGTTTGTAATCAATCCCTTTCTTTGGAGCAAATTCTTTGATGATTAATCTTTATTTGAATCTGTCAACCAATTCATCAGCATTTTCTTCAGTTTGTAGATCCACTTATGCAAATCGAAGACATTCGCGGAAAAACTGGCTGACCCACAGTACGAGGTGCATTCAAGTTCTAAGGCCTCCGATTTTTTTTCTAATTAACTACTCACCCGAAATCGATGAAACTGCCGTTACTTCTCGACGTAATCGCCCTGCAGACGTACACATTTTTCACAACGCTGACGCCATGATTCCATGGCAGCGGCGAAGGCTTCTTTAGGAGTCTGTTTTGACCACTGGAAAGTTGCTGAGGCAATAGCAGCACGGCTGGTGAATGTGCGGCCACGGAGAGTGTCTTTCATTGTTGGAAAAAGCCAAAAGTCACTAGGAGCCAGGTCAGGTGAGTAGGGAGCATGAGGAATCACTTCAAAGTTGTTATCACGAAGAAACTGTTGCGTAACGTTAGCTCGATGTGCGGGTGCGTTGTCTTGGTGAAACAGCACACGCGCAGCCCTTCCCGGACGTTTTTGTTGCAGTGCAGGAAGGAATTTGTTCTTCAAAACATTTTTGTAGGATGCACCTGTTACCGTAGTGCCCTTCGGAAAGCAGTGGGTAAGGATTACGCCCTCGCTGTCCCAGAACATGGACACCATCATTTTTTCAGGACTGGCAGTTACCCGAAATTGTTTTGTTGGTGGTGAATCTGTATGCTTCCATTGAGCTGACTGGCGCTTTGTTTCTGGATTGAAAAATGGCATTCACATCTCATCCATTGTCACAACCGACGAAAAGAAAGTCCCATTCATGCTGTCGTTGCGCGTCAACATTGCTTGGCAACATGCCACACGGGCAGCCATGTGGTCGTCCGTCAGCATTCGTGGCACCCACCTGGATGACACTTTTCGCATTTTCAGGTCGTCGTGCAGGATTGTGTGCACAGAACCCACAGGAATGCCAACTTTGGAGGCGATCTGTTCAACAGTCATTCAGCGATCCCCCAAAACAATTCTCTCCACTTTCTCGATCATGTCGTCAGACCGGCTTGTGCGAGCCCGAGGTTGTTTCGGTTTGTTGTCACACGATGTTCTGCCTTCATTAAACTGCCGCACCCACGAAAGAACTTTCGACACATCCATAACTCGATCACCACATGTCTCCTTCAACTGTCGATGAATTTCAATTGGTTTCGCACCACGCAAATTCAGAAAACGAATGATTGCACGCTGTTCAAGTAAGGAAAACGTCGCCATTTTAAGTATTTAAAACAGTTCTCATTCTCGCCGCTGGCGGTAAAATTCCATCTGCCGTATGGTGCTGCCATCTCTGGGACGTATTGACAATGAACACGGCCTCATTTTAAAACGATGCGCATGTTTCTATCTCTTTCCAGCCCGGAGAAAAAAAATTGGAGGCCTTAGAACTTGAATGCACCTCGTATTTAGAAATGGAGAAAAATGGGATTGAGTAAATGAGGCTAGAAAAAATATACCAAACTATTTTATTCTTACTTTTTAACGGAAATTCTATAGTGTGGACCAGTTACTGTTTCTAATATGTCACATGTTTTATATTAGAAAGAAACACGAAAAATAATAATTAACAATGAAGAACAATAATATCTAAAGATTTGTTTTGTACCTTATCAAGCATCCACAGCCACAGCCACTGTAGTAAAGAGTCCTGTAAGAGGGAAAATTGGCGATAAAACATCTCATATGGCTGAAGAAGATCTAGCCAATGGCCACTATCATAGTCTGATGTCACAAAAAATGGCACCCATTGATGAAAGCAATGACTATAACAGATTTACAAGTTTTTAAATATTCTGAGTCAATTTTCAGATTTTCATAGGCAGTGATAGCCTGCATAAAATGGAAGTTCAGTTTTTCGTCTAGTTGTTTCTTTTTCTGACCGTTTTTCTCACATGAAATTTGAGTCTCTGCCACTACGTGGTTCTATAAAGCCAGTAATGAAAAAATGATAAAATATTTTACAATACATGCCAACACTAAGAGGTACCTTGTTGCTGTCTTTGCACTTATCTTGATGAAGACCGTACATCTTGCTAATGTTTCGATCTGCACACAGATACGTCGTGTTGAGATTCTTCTTCCTGGAGTAGTGACTTGACTGCGTAGGAGAGCTATTTAGTTGTACACGAGTCCATGCAAATTCCTGGTCCTTCTTGCCACATTTATTTGGGCAAGTGTTACGTCTCCCCACTTATCCACCTTATATAAAATATTTAGCTTTTAATGTCATGTTACAGATAAATCTACTGTTGTGAATGTACACCTAGTGTTTTGTTGCTTGATGATACACAGCAACTAACTTCAAGAGTTTCAGATTTTTCTTTTGTTGACTCACATGGGATAGGTCTCTGTTGCTTGTACTGAATACTGCTAGAAAGGATTTCACACAAATCTGAACGTCTGCTTCACCTACAGTAACATTGTAAATGTTGATTGTATGCCATCTACACTTCTCTGTGTCTTCAGTATATCTCAGCTTGACTCGATTCATATTTCTACATCCAAATATTTAAGAATTTTCAAGATGATTGTTATTTAGATTTGGGAAATCACAACGTAACTTCTCCCATGTACTAATAAATACATTATCGAAGCCTTTTCTCGTATAGGTTCAATCTGCTTTTCTGCTATACCCTTATAATAAGTTTATTCTTTATCATTGTTTCCTTGTTTATCTCAACTTCTTTGCACCAGCTCTGTGGATTACGCTTCCTCTTTCGATAATTTCCGTTTATTTTTCACACTTTCGTCAACTTTTCCCATTTCTATATCCACGATTTTCATTACCGGTATTTGTATTCTGTACTGAATGAGCCAACTCAACAGTCCAAAAACTCTAAACTAGGTTCATAAAGTGATTAATATTACATATTAGAGAAGGATTATATATGTCATGTTTACACTTTTATTAATTCCAATGTAATCTACCTCAGCCCCCAAACCTTTTCAAATTACAGTCAATTATCTGTTGCCCGTTTATTATATGGCGCAGTACTGGCCATCCTGTTTCTTAGCTATTCAGGTTCTTTCCACTGAAGGTAAGCCAGAGTACAGTGGAAGGTTAGCCAGTTTTGGACATTATAGAAATCATATCAAGTGAAACGTAAGAAATTCTCTGCACTGTGTTACACCCTAATGTTATATTTAGGAGTGAGACCAATGTCGCTTTTGATAGTTCCTGTATCCAGCATAAGATGGCAGCCCTTATCTCTAAGTTTTTAAATTAGAGGGTTAGCCCATTTTTCTGCGCATGTCAATTCCCCTTTTTCCAGGCGATGAGTCCAAGTTACATTTTCTTGATATGCCACGATTTCTTAGACCATTGCTGCTTTCCAGTCATCTCATTAACTCATATTCATGGGGTCACAGTAAGATTCTGATTCCTCAAATGTCATTAGCCTCAAAGTCCTTTTTAGTGTTAAATGTTCACATAGCTATGGATCAGTCCTGTCATCATCAGACTCAGTGTGAGTTTCTCTTTCATTCCATCCATTTGACTGCAGAGTGTATGACATAGTGAAATGCTGGATTTTTTATGCCCTCCTTCTGTAGTACCATCCTTTTCTGTTTATGAACTATCCTCCATTTTTGCTTAAGACACTTGTAGTTACACGCCCAGAAGTCCTTATTTTGATTATAAATTGACTTATTTTATTAAGAACTTCTGACTTTTCCACGATTAAGTAAACATCTCGAAATTTACTGTAACCATCTTTGAACAAAACAAAGCAACGATATCCTGACTTAGACTTTCAAAACGACCACTGACATCTGAATGAATCAGCTCTCCCAGTTCAGAATCTCTCTTCCAGGTGCCAAATGGAAGTTGATGTGCTTTATGATACATGTAGCCTTCACAGTGTCCAGGGTACAATTCCAAGTTTATGCCTAAGATCTTGTAGATTAACATCTTGGCATGTCTGTTACTTTGATGTGCAAATATTAATTCATGAAACATCTTTAGTTAAGTTTTCTCGACTGATTTCATTTGCTTCAGCAGGAACAGGAGGTTTGATGATTCTCATCCTCAATTTATATAGTCTTCCATAACGATCAAGACTGCAGCTAGTTTTGTGACGTCACCATTTTTAAAATAACCCCTTCCTGTTGTGGATAAAATTGTACTTTTTGGGTTTTTATCTTATGCCACTAAAACAGAAAATAGATTCTTTTTAATTTTTGGTACATTACATATGTCCCTCAAAGTGATTTTGTCCAACTTACCGTTTACTTCTGCTTCGATTTCTAAGGTGCCCTTGCCAACAGTCTCAATACTATCAGCGTCTGCTGATATAACTGTATGTGTTGAAGTAAATGGTTCAAATGTCTTGAAAAAAAGTTAGTATTGTGATGTGACTCGTTGCACCATTACCTACAAAGCAACTGCCAGTATCACACTCAGATGACAAAGCAACCAACATTTTAGCAATGAGAACTATTTCCATATCTGGAATTTCAGCAGCTTCCAGCACATCACTTTTCTGAGGCTTCACAATCCACATTCGGCATTTCTTGATCACATGATTTGGCTTCTTACAATAATGACTACAATTTTATTTCTCCACTGTGGCTAATAAATGAGTTACTTACAAGTGCCTCTTGAGATGTAGAATCTCCTCCTTTACTCGACAAAGCTTTCTCATAGGCACAAAGTTGAGTTGTCAAGTTATCAACAATCCTATCACTTTTTGACATAAGCATTTAACTTGATTCAAATGAAAAATACCCATCTGGTAGTGACCTAAAATTTTACAAATTAAAAATAAATTGGGTAATTCTGGATTATTTTCTCCCTCTTTGGCCATTTCTTGCTTTAATAGTAGATTATTTTATAAATCTAAAAAATCTTAAACAAAGACTTATAACCTTTATCTTCAGAGAAGCTGTAAAATAATTTCCGCAATTCTGCTCATACTTCTCATGATGTTTGAATATGAACTATTCTCTTCAAGTTTCCTTTGTGATCGTATTCAATACAATTAAAGCTTTGCTGCCAGCCTTAAGATAATTATTTAGTTTGTTCATATATGCCTCTTTTACTCAAATAGTAGCATCTTCCACAGTTTCTAAAGGTTTAACCAACCGCCCTTCGATAACATCAAGCACTATTTACTTTGTATTTCGATGTATTCCAATTTGACTGTCCCCCATTAAACCAATCCTTAACATTTTTGTCAGTTCCATAGTCGAAATTCACAAACTGACTCTAGAAGTTAGTCCAACATACAAAAGTCGCAATAAGCTAATTTCAAAATTTATACTTCGTTTATGTATGAAATTTACTACTTGCGTTTCTTCAGTTCACTTTAAATTATGCAATAGCACACTGGGCCCATAACCTGTTTGATTATTGAGGAATAATACAAGTTTTCCTTCGTTCAAAAACACTGAATTATTAAAAGTCTACACATTAACACTTTACAACAATAATAAACACTTTCATTGTGGTGATTGTGTGGTAAGACAGGGATATTTAAATATCATGCAGGTTATTAAATAAAACAGTTTGCAACACAAATCTTTAGAACTTAATGCATCATTTGATTAAAGAAACTGAAAATTATGTAGGAAAGCATAATTTGTATGGGAAGACAATAATTACCAAACTTAAACAACCTTAGTCATCCAATTTTAAATAACTATTGATTAGTAATCTTAAAAAATGCAGTACATAATTAATTTTGGATTAAGAATGTTGAAAGCAAGGTGTTTCACACTCGTGCTTTCATCATTCAAGGGGGCTGTGTGGCGACTCTTTTCTAGATTTGTTATTTTTTTGTATTTTTATTCATGTTTTCTTTCCTATGAAGAAGAAATCATAATTAATGAAGGGGTAAGGTGCATGAGACAGTAAAGTTACAGAGAAAAGAACTGTAAGTTAACTAGGTGCAAATGGTTTAATTTGTAAAAATGTAAATGTGATGAAACAACACAACAACTAAAAACATCCATTCCTCTTTCAGTTCTTACTGAGATTGCTATTCTTATTGCTCATTGCTGGTTCATGTAAGTATATTGAAGTTGAAGATATAATTTCAAAGCAAAATGTTATTAAGAGTCATGTGCATTATTTGGATATCCTGAGTCATGTCACATTTTCAAATAATTAGTAAAAATGACCTTCAGGAATAATTGAAGCTGATGTAGTAGAAAGTTGTAGTTGGCTTCACCAACAATCAGTGAGTGAATTTTATCAGCAAAACAGGATCTGCATCTCTTCGAAATGACATTAAAAAAGTCCCATAGAGTTAGTGCAGGAGACACCGTGATTGTTCATTCGATAATTTCAAAGAAATACCACATAACAAGTTTCCTCAACTTTAGCTTGGGGTTGACCTATTAGGAATAAAAGTCCATAACTTTCATAATTCTATGTATAGAAATACAGTGTGAAAACAATGATTACTACTCAGAACTGTTATGTATTTTTTATTTCGTTAAGCTTTAAGTAAGAATGGAACAGCACAGGGTTTAGCAGTATCTCCACCATACTGTCAGAGCTCTAACCAAGTGACCAATGAAAAGTCTGAGTGGGAAGGCCATCGAAAAGCGCATACTTCACTCACTTACAGGTTTATATTTTAAACTAAGTTACACAAGCTTTGTATTCTCTCTTTGATTTTTCCTGTTGTGTCTCGCATCTAATTCAGCATGATTAATTTTAGTGATAACATTGTGGATGAATAAAAGAGTGAAACAACTTGAATGAGTGGATCTCGTGAATCACAAGATATCTGCAACAAACAGCTAAATATTTGTGACAAAGAAGAATATAAATGTCATTTAAGCTGTGCTTATCAGTTCGCCAGTGCACATTCTGTCTATGGAAAAGTTTTTCAATATTCTACGTTTTTCGCCGTTTCTACTAGATACTAATGGGTAAACATTTCAGCATATATCTATCCTTTAACAGTAAGGTCTATGTTTAATGATTATGATTAAGCCATTTGATGTAGATGTTTTGTTTAGTAATTATTCCGTTAGAAAATGTAGGCTTTAGTCACGTAAACTTGACCCCCTGAAATTGTTTAAATTGGATCCATTAATTTTTCATGTTTAAAGTCTGCTGGTATTAGAGCACACTCTTATTCTCTCGGAATTCTCTTGCTGATTTCAAGAGGAAAGCAGGGAGAATTGCTCAAAAAAGTCTATTTAAAATGACTAAAGCTGTTGATGCAGTTCAAACGCAGGTAAGTTGGAAGGAGGTCAATAAACAGTTTAATGTTCCAAAATCAACTCTTATAAGGGTGTCCAATATGAAGTACAGTACACCTGAGCAAGCAGCAACAACAAAAAGAGAGACTCCTTCAACTTTGGGGCAAGATCGTGAAGAAGAGTTTGTTTGGTATTGTCATGCTATGGAAGCTTCTTTCTTTATGCTTACTCGCAATGACTCAGAAGAGAGAAATGACAGAACTCCCTTCAGAAGACGAAATTACTGGGAAAATTTGCATCAGTTACAAAACCAAAACGTCAGGAAGGACTTCTACAGTTACATCACACAGCAGAACTCTTGGTCTCAGCATGTAGCAGGGCTCTCCGGTTCAGGAAGGAAAAGGCAGAGGAATTTTATAACCTTCTGGTAGATGTTGTATTATACCTACTTTGAAACTAGATAATGTTTTCTTTGATTTAATACCTTTCTTCTAATTTTGTTTACTGTTATTTTGATTACTTTTGCAAGGAGTCCAGTTTTGACAGTCTTTACTAAGCTCACTAAATGTAAAGTTCTTTTTTAAAATAATTTTTCGTAATAACTTTTTGGTACACTTTCTTTTACTAAAATATAAATGGTGCATGGCATTGTAAAGTAAAATTACATGCTTTTAAAACGTACTATTTTACAATTTACTATTGTAACAACGAAATAGGCGTCTGCCTTTAGGCACCTTCCTTCATAAATTTAATTGCTGCTCGTTCACTCACAGTAATTTAAGCAGTACTCTTAGATTCTTGCCTCGCCACACCCATGGAAATCTCGACATAGTCGGAAAAAGCCTTCAAATATTTGTGACAACACAAAAATCATTGCTAGTCTCAGACTCTGTCACTAATGTGAAAATGAAAAAAATGAAGTTTGAGCCTGCAACCTTGAACCTGTTTCTTTTGACATGGAAGTATGATTCTTTTAACCACATGGCCACACCGAACAGTGTGGGATTGTAAGAAAGTTGTAGCTCATGCTAGGATCTCCTGATGACTTTTACCACCGATGCACTGTCAAGTCATATTTAACTGTAAGAAATCCTACCAAGTGTGAGACATCTGTGATAAAACTTCAGTGTTACAAAAACAGCTTTAGTAATAGAATGAATATAAACCTGCATCCTGACGAAATATGGCGCTTTTCGATTTGTCTTACAGTTCTGACTTTTCATTGATCGCTTCGTTAGAGCTCAGAGAGTGTGGTGGGGATACTGCTAGATCCCGTGTTGTATATGTTCTTGTCAGTTTTAGGATACCCAGACATCATATTTACACATAAAAGAATAAGTGGTACATAACATTATAAAGTAAATATTACATACTTTTAAAACATAATATTTTACTATTTTCTATTTTCTAAAAAATCAAAACCAAACAGGTGTCCACTTTTGGGCAGTTTCCCTCATAAACTTCATTGTTGCTAGTTCACAGACAGCAATATCTACAGTCTCCCACCACACAAGACATTTAAGAAGTAGCATAATAGTATGTTATTTGAATTTTACTTAGTTACAACACATGCAAGTGCAATACAACTGCAATATGCCACTAGTCGTGGCGACACTTTTGTTGAGTGTGTGAACCTGGCTTTAGTCTTCAACTAAGTAAAAGTGGCAAAGTGTCCCTAAACAATGCGTTAGGAACATCTTTCTTACATTAAGCAACTCTTTATAATCACTCATTCCTAACACAATAACACAACACTATTTGAACTGATGAAATGGATTAGAAAGTATTGTAACTGAGATTATGAACTTACTGAGGTTCATAATACTACAGAACAGTCAATACTGTAAAGGTATTTTTTTCATTTCAGTATAATGATAATTATTTTTTTCTTTAGTCATTGAGTGTGAAAATCATGTAGAAATGAAAATTTATTTGTGTCTTTGGAGATTTAAAACTAGTCTTGATCCTCATTGAAGCCCTATGCAAACATAATAGTGTCCATATTGGCGCTGTCATTGAGTAACGACTGTTCTACACAGTGGTATGAAGCTTGGTTGCAAAATTAAGTAATGCGCTGGTGAAACAAACCTATATTTCCAACACCTGTGACCTGTCAAAACCTGGACTAACCCAGAAATAAAAACCAAACTAAACTGTTCAGACAAAAACCTTACTTTTATGTACCTTCAGTGTATTGTACAAAAAATAAAAATTTAGGAACCATGGTCTTCAATGTGCATTATATATATTACTTTGACTCAAGTTGCTAGATATTTTAATGTTACTTGTAAATTAATGTGAGTTGGCATGGCATCTTGCATAAGTGTATTAGACTTTTGTTCAGAGCCAAAAATATGGCTCAAAAAGATTTCAAAATTGCTTTTACTCGTCCTCAGCAGATAACTCCCTTTTGCTAAATTACTCCACCAATAATTTCGCTTGTCGCCATACCGAAAGCCGCGTAAGTAGTGTTTCCAACTTCGACATGTCGAAATGCTAGCGTGCATGTAAGTGTAGTGGTGGAAGGATGTATGTGTAAGGAATTCAAGCTAGTGTCGGAAGTTTAATGCGGCTTTTCGCGGATGATGCTGTAGTATACACAGAAGTTGCAGCATTAGAAAATTGTAGCGAAATGCAGGAAGATCTGCAGCAGATAGGCACTTGGTGCAGGGAGTGGCAACTGACCCTTAACATAGACAAATGTAATGTATTGCGAATACATAGAAAGAAGGATCCTTTATTGTATGATTATATGATAGTGGAACAAACACTGGTAGCAGTTACTTCTGTAAAATATCTGGGAGTATGCGTGCGGAACGATTTGAAGTGGAACGATCATATAAAATTAATTGTTGGTAAGGCAGGTACCAGGTTGAGATTCATTGGGAGAGTGCTTAGACAATGTAGTCCATCAACAAAGGAGGTGGCTTACAAAACACTCGTTCGACCTATACTTGAGTATTGCTCATCAGTGTGGGATCCGTACCAGATCGGGTTGACGGAGGAGATAGAGAAGATCCAAAGAAGAGCGGCGCGTTTCGTCACAGCGTTATTTGGTAACCGTGATAGCGTTACGGAGATGTTTAACAAACTCAAGTGGCAGACTCTGCAAGAGAGGCGCCCTGCATCGCGTTGTAGCTTGCTCGCCAGGTTTCGAGAGGGTGCGTTTCTGGATGAGGTATCGAATATATTGCTTCCCCCTACTTATACCTCCCGAGGAGATCACGAATGTAAAATTAGAGAGAGCGCGCACGGAGGCTTTCAGACAGTCGTTCTTCCCGCGAACCATATGCGAATGGAACAGGAAAGGGAGGTAATGACAGTGGCATGTAAAGTGCCCTCCGCCACACACCGTTGGGTGGCTTGCGGAGTATAAATGTAAATATAGATGTAGATGTAGATGTAGACTTAACAAAACTGTAACTGTCCCAATTTATTATTGGGTGATTGCAGTATGTCACAATCATACTGTACCTTATGTACAAGTTACATCAGTAGGTGTGTCTAGTGGTCGGTAGAAGGAGCCAGTTAAAATTTTATGCCCACTCTTGGTACCAAGTCTTGCCCAAACAAACTCATATGCAGCTTCAATTTCTATATCAGTGGATTTGAGTTTCTTGTCTACTGTGAAAAATACATCACCTCAATTTTCCATTAGCATGTCCGTTCGATATACACTTAAAATGTTCCCAAAATTCTCACTGCTATCAGCTTCAGGTTTTAACCAGCTTTCTGTTCCTAGTGTTTAGTGGTAGACTGTGACAAGACATCCTGTTAAACATTACTAAGCTCCTTCTCTGAGAACCACTTAGAACAGATAGTTCGAAACCCACTTATGATGGAAATATACACTGAAGCCAAAGGAAACTGGTATAGGCATGCGTATTCAGATAGGGAGTTGCGTAAACAGGCAAAATACGGCGCTGCGGTCGACAAGACAACAAGTGTCTGGCGCAGTTGTTAGATCAGCTACTACTGGTATAATAGCAGGATATCAAGATTTAAATGAGTTTGACTGTAGTGTTATACACTCCTGGAAATGGAAAAAAGAACACATTGACACCGGTGTGTCAGACCCACCATACTTGCTCCGGACACTGCGAGAGGGCTGTACAAGCAATGATCACACGCACGGCACAGCGGACACACCAGGAACCGCGGTGTTGGCCGTCGAATGGCGCTAGCTGCGCAGCATTTGTGCACCGCCGCCGTCAGTGTTAGCCAGTTTGCCGCGGCATACGGAGCTCCATCGCAGTCTTTAACACTGGTAGCATGCCGCGACAGCGTGGACGTGAACCGTATGTGCAGTTGACGGACTTTGAGCGAGGGCGTATAGTGGGCATGCGGGAGGCCGGGTGGACGTACCGCCGAATTGCTCAACACGTGGGGCGTGAGGTCTCCACAGTACATCGATGTTGTCGGCAGTGGTCGGCGGAAGGTGCACGTGCCCGTCGACCTGGGACCGGACCGCAGCGACGCACGGATGCACGCCAAGACCGTAGGATCCTACGCAGTGCCGTAGGGGACCGCACCGCCACTTTCCAGCAAATTAGGGACACTGTTGCTCCTGGGGTATCGGCGAGGACCATTCGAAACCGTCTCCATGAAGCTGGGCTACGGTCCCGCACACCGTTAGGCCGTCTTCCGCTCACGCCCCAACATCGTGCAGCCCGCCTCCAGTGGTGTCGCGACAGGCGTGAATGGAGGGACGAATGGAGACGTGTCGTCTTCAGCGATGAGAGTCGCTTCTGCCTTGGTGCCAATGATGGTCGTATGCGTGTTTGGCGCCGTGCAGGTGAGCGCCACAATCAGGACTGCATACGACCGAGGCACACAGGGCCAACACCCGGCATCATGGTGTGGGGAGCGATCTCCTACACTGGCCGTACACCACTGGTGATCGTCGAGGGGACACTGAATAGTGCACGGTACATCCAAACCGTCATCGAACCCATCGTTCTACCATTACTAGACCGGCAAGGGAACTTGCTGTTCCAACAGGACAATGCACGTCCGCATGTATCCCGTGCCACCCAACGTGCTCTAGAAGGTGTAAGTCAACTACCCTGGCCAGCAAGATCTCCGGATCTGTCCCCCATTTAGCATGTTTGGGACTGGATGAAGCGTCGTCTCACGCGGTCTGCACGTCCAGCACGAACGCTGGTCCAACTGAGGCGCCAGGTGGAAATGGCATGGCAAGCCGTTCCACAGGACTACATCCAGCATCTCTACGATCGTCTCCATGGGAGAATAGCAGCCTGCATTGCTGCGAAATGTGGATATACACTGTACTAGAGCCGACATTGTGCATGCTCTGTTGCCTGTGTCTATGTGCCTGTGGTTCTGTCAGTGTGATCATGTGATGTATCTGACCCCAGGAATGTGTCAATAAAGTTTCCCCTTCCTGGGACAATGAATTCACGGTGTTCTTATTTCAATTTCCAGGAGTGTAGTTGGCGCACGAGCGATGGGACACAGCATCTCTGAGGTAGGGGTGAAGTGGGGATTTTCCCGTACCACCATTTCATGAGTGCACCGTGAATATCAGGAATCCGGTAAAACATACAATCTCAGACATCGCTGCGGCTGTAAAAAGATCCTGCAAGAATGGGACCAACGACGGCTGAAGAGATTCGTTCAACGTGACAGAAGTGCAATCCTTCCGCAACTTGCTGCAGATTTCAATGCTGGTCCATCAAGAAGTGTCAGCATGTGAAGCATTCAACAAAATACTATCGACATGTGCTTTCGGAGCCAAAGGCCCACTCATGTACCCTTGATGACTGCACGACACAAAGCTTTACGCCAGTCTTGGCCCGTCAACACCGATATTGGGCTGTTGATGACAGAAACATGTTGCCCAGTCAGACGAGAGTCGTTTCAAATTGTATCGAGCGGATGGACGTGTACGGGTATCGAGACAACTTCCCTGAATCCATGGCCCCTGCACGTCAGCAGGGTACTACTCAGGCTGGAGGAGGCTCTGTAATGGTGTGGGGTACGTGCAGTTGGAGTGATTTGGGATCCCTGATACCTCTAGATACGACTCTGACAGATAACATGAACGTAAGCATCCTGTCTGATCGCCTGCATCCATTCATGTCCTTTGTGCATTCCAATGGAATTGGGCAATTCCAGCATGACAATGCGACACCCAACACGTGCAAAATTGCTACAGAGTAGCTCCAGGAACACTCTTCTGAGTTTAAACACTTCCGCTGGCCACCCAATCCCCAGACATGAAAATTATTGAGCTTAAATTGGATGCCTTGAATGTGCTGTTCAGAAGTCTCCATGCCTTCGTATTCATGGATTTGCGGACAACCCTGCAGGATTCGTGGTGTCAGTTCCCTCCAGCAGTACTTCAGATATTCGTCGAGTCCACGTAATCTCCTGTTGAGGCACTTCTGCATGCTCACATGGCCCTACACGATATTAGACATCACCTCAATTTCCCATTAGCATGTCCAGGTTGTCGACGTGATTATGATCGCACAACGGTAATTAACAGACTTTGAGAAGAAAGTGGTAGTTAGAGCTAGACACATGGGACTTTCCAGTTCAGATATCGTGAGGGAATGCAACATTCCGAGATCCTATTTGTCAATACTGTGCCGAGAATACCACACTTCAGGCATTACCTCTCACCACGACCCCATTCACTTAACGACCAAGAGCAGCAGCGTTTGTGTAGAGTTGTCAGTGCTCACATACAAGAAAAACTGCGTGAAATAACCGAATAAATCAATGTGGGACGTATGACGAAACAATCTGTTAGGACAGTGTGGTGAAATTTGGCGTTAATGGGCTATGGCAGCAGACGACCGACGAGAGTGCCTTTTTGTAACAGCATCGTATCCCCTGCAGCGCCTCTCCTAGGTTCGTGACCATATTGGTTTAACCATAGACGACCGGAAAACCATGGTCGGGTCAGATGAGTCCCAATTTCGTTTGGTAAAAGCTGATGTTAGTGTTCGAGTGTGGCACAGAACCCATGAAGCCATGGAGCCAAGTTGTCAAGTAGAAACTGTGCAGTCTAGCGGTGGCTCCATAATGGTGTGGGCTGTGTTGACATGAACTGGACAGGGTCCTCTGGTCCAAATGAGCCGATCATTGAGTGGCTATATTCGGCTGCTTGGAGACCATTTGTGGCCATTAACGGACTTCACGTCCCGAAACTACAATAAAATATTTGTGGATGACAATGTGCTATGTCACTGGGCCACAATTGTTCACAACTGGTTTGAAGAACATTCTGAAAATTAGAGTGAATGATTTGACTACTCAGATCACCCAACATGAATCCCATCGAACTTTTATTGGACGTAATAGAGAGATCAGTTCATGTACAAAATCCTGCACTGGTAACACAGTTTCGCAGTTATGGACAGTTACAGGGACTGCGTGGCTCAATATTTCTGCAGGGGACGACTTGTTGAGCCCATGGCACTTCAAGTTGCTGCACTATGTGAGAGGTTGGTTGGTTGGTTGGTTTGGGGAAGGAGACCAGACAGCGAGGTCATCGATCTCATCGGATTAGGGAAGGACGGGGAAGGAAGTCGGCCGTGCCCTTTGAAAGAAACCATCCCGGCATTTGCCTGGAGCGATTTAGGGAAATCACGGAAAACCTAAATCAGGATGGCCGGACGCAGGATTGAACCGTCGTCCTCCCGAATGCGAGTCCTGTGTCTAACCACTGCACCACCTCGCTCGGTATATGTGAGAGGAAAAGGAGGTCGGACACGATATTTTTTTCGAGGTTTCCTATGACTTTTCTCATCTCAGTGTATTAGATCTAATGGCAACATACATGGCTGACCTCTTTGAGGATGTCCTCTTCAAAACTTGTACGAGGGGCGTTTAAAAAGTCCGTGCAAAGTCCGAGAGATGGCATCACCGGTGCGTATCGAGGTCATGTTTAGTTAGTAGCATCTTTGGAAAGAACTCACTCCAAGTTTCAGCAATATTGGTCTAGTTCTTTGCGTTTGGCATTCGCGGGAATGAAGGAGGTCGAGTGATTGTCAAAAAAATGGACGAAAAAGAATTTCTTGTGGTGATTAAATATTACTTTATGAAAGGCAAAACGCCTCAGGAGTCTAAAGAGAAGCTTGATAAACATTACAGTGACTTTGCACCTTCGGTTAGAATAGTTTATAAGTGGTTTCAAAATTTTTGGAGTGGCCATATCGGCACAAGTGATGCTGAACATTCTGGACGCCCTGTGGAGGTTACGACTCCAGATATCATTGATAAAATACATGATATGGTGATGGATGACAGAAGAGTTAAGATGTGTGAGATTGCTAGTGCTGTGGGCATCTCGAATGACCAATTACATAATATTTTGCAGAAACATTTGGACATGAGAAAGCTATCCGCAAGAGGGGTTCCGCTATTGCTCATGCTTGACCAAAAACGGAATCGTGTGAAGTGTTGCAAGGATGGTCTGCAGCTGTTCAGGAAGAATCCGCAGGATTTTAAGCATCGTTTCGTTACTGTGGATGAAACATGGATACATTACTATACTCCTGAGACCAAAGAACAGTCTAAACAATGGGTTACCAAGGGAGAATCTGCACCAAAAAAGGCGAAGACCATTCCTTTGGCCGGAAAGGTTATGGCGACTGTCTTTTGGTATTCGCAAGGGATAATCCTCATTGACTATCTGGGAAAGGGTAAAACTATTATAGGTGCCTATTATTCGTCGTTATTGGACCGTTTGAAAACCGAGTTACAAGAAAAACACCGGCGATTGGACCGCAAAATTGTCCTATTCCATCACAACAATGCACCAGCACACACCTCAGCAGTTGTGGTCGCAAAATTAATGGAAATAGGGTTCCAACTCGTTTCACATCCCTCCTATTCTTCAGACTTGGCTCCCTCGGACTACTATTTGTTCCCCAATTTGAAGAAATGGCTTGCGGGACAAATATTTTATTCAGACGAGGAGGTGATTGCAGCAACTAATAGCTATTTTGCACACTTGGACGATTCCTATTATTCGGAAGGGATCAACAAAATTGAACATCGTTGGACGAAGTGTATAAATCTAAAAGGAGACTATGTCAAAAATAAAAGAATGCTTACCCCAAACACGGACTTTTCAAATGTCCCTCGTATCAGCGACTGTGAGGTGGTTGTGGCAAAAATCGTTACCAAAGTACAAAGGCCAAGAAAAACAAGCTAGAAGCTACATAAAATGAGGAAAAAAATTGCAGCATCAAAAAATAATTAAAGTAGACTAATGAAATTTCGGGGTTACATTTGTCTAGGTAACATATTGAAATGATTAATATTGCAAGATCACAGGTTAATGTAAGTGCGAAATGAACTTTTGCAACTGAGAAATGCTGGTACACTAATAACCAATGTAACTGCCAGAATGTTGAACGCAACCATTCAGATGAGCTTGTGTTGTACAGTTGCTGGAGGTCAGTTTGTAGGATGGAGTTCCACGCTTCTTGCACTTGGTCGGTCATTACAGGAATGGTTAATGCTGTTTGTGAATGACATTGGAGTTTCGACCAATGATGACCCATATGTGCTCGAATGGAGACAGATCTAATGATCAAGCAGGTCAAAGCAAAATATCGATACTCTGTGGAGTGTGTTGGGTTTCAGCAGCGGTATGTGGGCGAGTTATGCTGTTGGAAAACACTCCCTGAAACTCTGTTCGTGAATGGCAACACAACAGGTCGAATCACCAGACTGGAGTACAAATTTTCAGTCAGTGTGCATGGCATAAGCACGAGAGTGCTCCTGCTGTCATACAAAATCAAACCAACATACAGCCATTACTGGCACTGAGACAGAACAGACCTCCATCTTGGCCTCCAATGAGTTCTCGCATGACACCATTGAAGTCGCAAATGGCGGTGGTTTGGGGACAGCGGAATACATGCTACAGGGTGACTGGCTCGAGTCTGTCCTGGAAGTAACGGATTTGTAATAGTTCGTTGTGTCTCTGTGATGCCAACTGCTGCTCAAATTGCTGCTGCAGATGCAGTATGATGTGCCAGAGCCACATGCCAAACACAGTGGTCTTCAATCTTGGTAGTGCCACATGGCCATCCAGAGCCCAGTCTTCTTGCGACTGTACATTCTCGGACCACTGCTGCCAGCAGTCATGTACAGTGGTTACATTTCTGCCAAGTCTTTCTGCAGTGTAGCAGAAGGAACATCCAGCTTCTTGTAGCACTATTACAAGACCACGTTCAAACTCAGTGAGGTATTGACAATGACATCTTTGTCATCTTAAAGTCATTCTTGATTACCATCAACTCACCACGTCCATCCTCAAAGGTAACAAACGCTCACGACCGTTAGAGCATGTTTTCTAAGCAAACCTGATTTGCATTCTCATAATGGCGCTATTAGCACCACTCACTCTTATGAGCTATTAGCGCCACTCACTCTTATGGGGCTGGGGTGAAAGTTTAATAGATATCATGTTTCAGATGTAGAAACACGCCTACCAACTTTGGTTTATGATGCATAGCTCTTCCTTGGTGTTGCGCCTCTGGCTGAAGCCATCAAGCATATCATCCACAACGAGCGCCTCGGATCCAAACTTCAGTGACACCTCCATTCCCTCATTGATCCTGAACACATGCCAGACATAGCCCTGTGAGCTTTGTGGTTTTAAGAGCTCTCATGAGCTGCAACTCCAGCTCTTATCACATGCATTCGAGCCTGACGAGAAAAGCTCTGCTTGACTGACCAGGCCCTGAGAATTATAAGACACAGGCAGCTTCTACTGGCTATCGCTTCAAGGGTGGGAACATGGTTGGTAACGATGTGCATCCTGACCCTCTGCTTCCTTGATTCAGCAGCAGGACTTTTGTAAGGTCAGCTGCACAACAACAGCACAGCGTGCTGCCACTTGGTGGCCACCAGCTCGCGCTACCAGCACCAGAACCCTGACTGCCACTGACTCCACACGAGCAGACACCCAAAAGTGTCATGACTGCTAGGAGATGTGAGGAGGACAATACTGCAGGTACACTCCACACTCCTTATAGTATCATCGTCATTAACAGTCAGCTAATACATCCATCAGACCCAGTCGACGACTTTTTTCAGGACCTTGTATCTAGCAGGCACTTCCTTATTGATACTGGAGCAGATGCAAGTGTTATTCTACCTCATCTTGCACCCTCACAACCTCTGCCCACTAAACTGTTATTATGTGCTGCCAATATGTCCCTCATCAATGTGCTTGGCGCTATTGGGCTTCGTGTTGCTTCACGCTTGACAAAATGTTTCAGCAGACATTCCATGTGGCCAACATTAAAGAACTGGTCATAGGCATCGAATTCCTTAAAAACTTTTGTCTGTTATCAGACCTATAAACTGTTACTTTACTATACTATGATACCAGTTCACATATACTGGATCCTTTGGCCACCCTTCAAAACTGTTCCTTCTCTTTATGACACATTCCTGTCCGTGCTTTCTGAGCGCTCTCTTTGAATCATTGCTTGGGTTTCTTACTTGTCGAGCTCTCCCGCAAGCTACTGGAGGTCTACACCCTGTGAGCTCAAAATGGCGAACTCACAGAGATGATCAACACCATGACGGTTAACCTGACATGGGGGTGCCGGACAGTATGCAATCTCAGTGGCTCACCCTCCACATGGCATCACCTCACTGACTACTATTTATGCACAGTGATGGAATCTCAGCCACCGGGCACAAAGGTTTGTGACATTTCCTCTCCCACTCCCGTCTGATCGATAGGTAGCCCCTAGCGAAAACGTATTGCTCCATGTGTGTGATGGATGTATAGGTAGGAGCGATCACTGACAGTACCTGCCATAGGATAAACACTATGGAGGGTCTTCTGTGCTCCACCCAAAAGCTATTGTTAACAGACTTTATATCTGCTGGGATTGTGCAACCATTAGACAGTAGCTGGTCTTCGCCTATTCACTTATGCCTAAGTAAGATGATTCATTCCATTTGTGTGTGGTCTATTGCCAGTTGAATGCCCACACTATCTTTCACAATTATCCTACCTCTCATATTTAGGATTTCATGGATCTCCTTCACGGGGCACAAGTGTGCAGCGTACTGTATTGTCGGAAGGTATACTTACAGATCTCCATGTTTAGCAATGACATTCCCAAAACAGCAATCATTACTCTGCTCAGGCCTACTGAATTCTGTTTTATGCCACACGGTCTCAAGAATGTGGCCCAAACCCGGCAACACTTCATTGATTCCATCTTGTTGGGATACTCGCATTGATGGCGTATCTTGAGGACATCCTTACAGTTTCTTCCTCAATTGAGATAATAAACAACATGTCAATCAGGAATGAGCTGCCCTATCTGCCAACAGCGACGAAATAAACACTGACAAATATCGGATTTGACGTAGTAAGCACCTACCACTCACTGTCTCCATTCAGGTGGGCCAGAACACTTCAAGAAGTGTAAGGTTCTACAGTCAGAGGAAACTGTTCAGGCATTAGGCAGTCTGAAAATGGCACTAGCAAACACCATCATGCTTGCATACCTGATACGAGTTGCTTCATTTCCATCACAGCCGACGTGAGCGACATGTCGATCACCGCTGTACTTCCACAACATGTAGGAGACTCTACTTAACCCTTTAGGTTCTTTTCGGAGAAACTTACCTCCTATCAACATCAGTAGTCAACATTTGGCAGAGAATCACTTGCAGTATATGAAGCAGTGAGATACTTCCGCGATGATATTGAGGGCATGCTGTTACGCCGGCCGCAGTGGTCTCGCGGTTCTAGGCGCTCAGTCAGGAACCGCGCGACTGCTACGGTCGCAGGTTCGAATCCTGCCTCGGGCATGGATGTGTGTGATGTCCTTAGGTTAGTTAGGTTTAATTAGTTCTAAGTTCTAGGGGACTGATGACCACAGATGTTAAGTCCCATAGTGCTCAGAGCCATTTGAACCACATCACATGCTGTTACTATTTATACAGATCATAAGTCACTCGTCAATGCAATCGAAAGCCCAGTGCAGGCCCTTCCTCTAAGGAAATTTTTGCCCTATAGACCTTATCTGTCAATGCTCTATGGACGTCAAACATATATGTGGGGCAGCCAACGTGGTAGCGGATTATCTCTCCAGGACCAATGCAATCACTAGCTCACTCGACCTGGATGAGATGGTTAAATTACAAGCTGACGACGACGAACTACAAAATTTGCGCCGATTTGCCAATTCAGTATTACACTTCGTGTCTCGTCAGCTTCCCGGTTCGCCCTCCCCTGTTTGGTGCAATTCCTCCACTGATAAACTCTACTCATTCGTCCCAGCCCCCTATGCCAGACTGTTGTTTAGCCCTACATGACCTCGCACACCCGGACTTCAAGGCCACTAAACATCTGGTTGCCAAACATTTTGTTTGGCCTGGAGTACAGAAGGACTGTCGGTTTTGGGATAGGGCTTGCATTCCATGCCAACATAGTCATGTCAGACTACACATAAAACCACCATTGTGCGCTTTTCACACCACGAAGGCCTGCCTACAAAACGTTTACTTCGATTTAATGAAGCCCCTTTCAGATGGGTAAAAATATATTCTGTCTGTGATTGATCATACTACCAGGTGTGTTGAAGCAGCTCCTCTGGCTGCCATTCCTGCAGACTTAGTCGCCCAAGCCTTTGTGTCTGTGTGGATTGCACACTTTGGCTGTCCCTCTTCCATTACAATGGAGATTCAATTTGAATCTCTACTGTTCTCCAAGTTGTGCACTTCATGTGGCGTGGACAGATTCCATACCATGGCTTATCACCAACAAAGCAACAGGCTAGTTGAAAAATAGCATTGTACACTTAAAGGAGCCCTAATGTGCCACAGACGTTCATGTTTAGAGGGTTTGCCCTGAGTCCTAATGGGAATTCGCGCAGCCCATAAAGATGATTTAAAGGCTTTCCTCGCAGAAGTAGTCTATGGCGAGTCGTTCGTTTTTTCCGCCAAATTCGTCTAAGAGACCCCTATACTACCTGAGCTAGTCAAATGCATTTGTTCTCACATTTCAAACATTGGTACCTCAGCCCCGCGTGCACAAATGCTCACACGAGTGTTTGCTCACAGTGACTTAGTGCATTGCGAATACATTATGTTTTGCGACGACACCATTCAGTTGGTGCTTCAACCTCCCTCTTCAGGTCTCTACAAGGTTCTCAGCCGTTCAGCCAACGCCTTAAACATTCTTCTAAACAGAAAGCGTCAAACTATCTCACTCAGTAGAATTAAACTTGCATGGACATTGGATGATGAACGGCCTCTAGGCAAAGACACTGCTCTGGAGGGGATGGCCAATGATAATGCGAACTTGTGTGCCGCTACTCTACTAGTGATACCCTTTCTGGTTTATGAGTCGAGATCGCCTCTAAGAGTGACACCCCCTTCCAGGGTGTGGAGCTACACAAGTGCCTTTAGACCATTGACTCCCGCTGGCTTCCTAAATACCAGGATGATGGTAGCATCGCAGCCCACTTCACTAAGGACAGCTACCTTCATGTCACCGTCCCATCATGGGCTACTGCACAGAAATGAAGTACCTCAATGGGCCTCTCATGCTCTCGTGTGGGCCAACGTTCATGCCCACCTGTTTGGCTGCATGATTTTGTCCTGGCGGATACACACACATAAGACAACCTCCAGTCTCCGAGAAATGGTCCAGTCATTTCTCAAGCAAGTGCCAGTCCCAGCATGACAGGTTACAGGCACACTGATGTATCGAAAAATGGTCCAGCTGTGCCTTCTGAGTCCGCCTGTTTAGCTGATGGTAACACACTTGCCTACTATGCAGCAGTCCCAGGTGCAGTTCCTGGCTGGGTTGGAGATTTTCTCCACTTGTGGACTGGGTGTTGTGTTGTCCTCATCATCATTTCATCCTCATCACCAGCACGCGAGTCGCCCAATGTGGCGTTGATTGCAATAAGACTCACACTCGGCAGCCGAACTTCCCAGGATGGGGCCTCTCGGCCAGCAATGCCATTCGGTCATTTCTTTTTTATGCCTTCTGAAGGAATCACGGCTGGTCAGGCAAACATGCCTCGCCACCTCGCCGACGCCATTACGACTTATGTGGCCTCACTCTGGCCCAAGTTGTACACATCCTTTCCCATGTGCTCTGGCTGCAATCGACAGTTGATCGACTATCTACGTCGCTAACTCGAGTGATCTCTCAGAGGTTGGCTGTCTTTGAAAAATTCTTTCTTGACTGACTTAATATGTGCGTGCTTTTACTCTGTTCTATAATCCATCGTTAATAAAACGTGTTTATCCAAACTGCAGTATTTCTGTTATACATCAACTCCGTATAGTACTTGAATACTCAAAAACACTTAATTTTTATTTATTTTCAGTTGTGCATTTAATAAGTCTGACAGATTCTAAAGTTTATCCTTTGGTGTTAATTTTTTATAGTCAGCTACCCATTATGTTCAACTTCTCATACGAATCATTCCAGTTATTTCCATCATTTTAATATTATGCCATCACAATAAGGTTAGCATTCAAAATTTACATACCAAAAGTACGTCAGACACACAAAGATTTTCAATCATTCCTCAACATGATCCTAGATCAAAAATTACTTCAACGGTTAGTATAAACTCACTTTACCCTTTTCTCAAAACCATACACTGCATACTGACATGTTGTTGTTGTTGTGGTCTTCAGTCCTGAGACTGGGTTGACGCAGCTCTCCATGCTACCCTATCCTGTGCAAGCTCCTTCAACTCCCAGTACTTACTGCAACCAACATCCTTCTGAATCTTCTTAGTGTATTCATCTCTTGGTCTCCCTCTACGATTTTTACCCTCCACGCTGCCCTCCAATGCTAAAGTGGTGATACCTTGATGCCTCAGATCATGTCCTACTAACCGGTCCCTTCTTTTTGTCAAGTTGTGCCACATACTCCTCTTCTCCCCAATTCTATTCAATACTTCATCTTTAGTTATGTGATCTACCCATCTAATCTTCAGCATTTTTCTGTAGCACCACATTTCGAAAGCTTCTATTCTATTCTTGTCCAAACTATTTATCGTCCATGTTTCACTTCCATACATGGCTATACTCCATACAAATGCTTTTAGAAACGACTTCCTGACGCTTAAATCTATACTCAATGTTAACAAATTTCTCTTCTTCAGAAACGCTTTCCTTGCCATTGCCAGTCTACATTTTATATCTTCTCTACTTCGACCATCATCAGTTATTTTGCTCCCCAAATAGCAAAACTCCTTTACTATTTTAAGTGTCTCATTTCCTAATCTAATTTCCTCAGCATCACCCGACTTAATTCGACTACATTCCATTATCCTCGTTTTGCTTTTGTTGATGTTCATCTTATATCCCCCTTTCAAGACACTGTCCATTCCGTTCAACTGCTCTTCCAAGTCCTTTGCTGTCTCTGATGTCATCGGCGAACCTCAAAGTTTTTATTTCTTCTCCATGGATTTTAATACCTACTCCGAATTTTTCTTTTGTTTCCTTTACTGCTTGCTCAATATACAGACTGAATAACATCGGGGACAGGATACAAGCCTGTCTCACTCCCTTCCCAACCACTGCTTCCCTTTCATGTCCCTTGACTCTTATAACTGCCATCTTGTTTCTGTACATATTGTAAATAGCCTTTCGCTCCCTGTATTTTACCTCTGCCACCTTTAGAATTTGAAAGAGAGTATTCCAATCAACATTGTCAAAAGCTTTCTCTAAGTCTACAAATGCTAGAAACGTAGGTTTGCCTTTCCTTAATCTTTCTTCTAAGATAAGTCATAAGGTCAGTATTGCCTCACGTGTTCCAATATTTCTATGGAATCCAAACTGATCTTCCCCGAGGTCGGCTTCTACTAGTTTTTCCATTCATCTGTAAAGAATTCGCGTTAGTATTTTGCAGCTGTGACTTATTTAA
This sequence comes from Schistocerca serialis cubense, assembly GCF_023864345.2. NCBI lineage: Eukaryota > Metazoa > Arthropoda > Insecta > Orthoptera > Acrididae > Schistocerca > Schistocerca serialis. The sequence continues at coordinate 121,995,566 of NC_064642.1, read as the reverse complement.
CTGATAGTTCGGTAATTTTCACATCTGTCAACACCTGTTTTCTTTGGGATCGGAATTATTATATTCTTCTTGAAGTCTGAGGGTATTTCGCCTGCCTCATACATCTTGCTCACCAGATGGTAGAGTTTTGTTAGGACTGGCTCTCCCAAGGCCATCAGTAGTTCTAATGGAATGTTGTCTACTCCCCGGGCCTTGTTTCGACTCAGGTCTTTCAGTGCTCTGTCAAACTGTTCACGCAGTATCGTATCTCCCATTTCATCTTTATCTACATCCTCTTCTATTTCCATAATATTGTCCTCAAGTACATCGCCCTTGTATAGACCCTCTATATACTCCTTCCACCTTTCTGCTTTCCCTTCTTTGCTTAGAACTGGGCTTCCATCTGAGCCCTTGATATTCATACAAGTGGTTCTCTTTTCTCCAAAGGTATCTTTAATTTTCCTGTAGGCAATATCTATCTTAGCCCTAGTGAGACAAGCCTCTACATCCTTACATTTGTCCTATAGCCATCCCTGCTTAGCCATTTCGCACTTCCTGTCGATCTCATTTTTGAGACGTCTGTATTCCATTTTGCCTGCTTCATTTACTGCATTTTTGTATTTTCTCATTTCGTAAATTAAGTTCAATATTTCTTCTGTTACCCAAGGAGTTCTGCTAGCCCTCGTCTTTTTCCCTACTCGATCCTCTGCTGCCTTCACTACTTCTTCTACTGTACTTCTTTCCCCCATTCCTGTCAATTGTTCCCTTATGCTCTCCCTGAAACTCTGTACAACCTCTGGTTCTTTCAGTTTATCCAGGTCCCATCTCCTTAAATTCCCAACGTTTTGCAGTTTCTTCAGTTTCAATATACAGTTCATAACCAATTGATTGTGGTCAGAGTCCACATCTGCCCCTGGAAATGTCTTACAATTTAAAACCTGGTTCCTAAATCTCTGTCTTACCATTATATAATCTGTCTCATACCTTCTAGTATCTCTAGGATTCTTCCATGTATTCAACCTTCTTTGATGATTCTTGAACCAAGTGTTAGCTATGATTGAGTTATGCTCTGTGCAAAACTCTACCAAGCGGCTTCCTCTTTCATTTCTTAGCCCCAATCCATATTCACCTACTATGTTTTCTTCTCTCCCTTTTCCTACTCTCGAATTCCAGTCACCCATGGCTATTAAATTTTCGTCTCCCTTCACTACCTGAATAATTTCTTTTACCTCATCATACATTTCTTTAAGTTCTTCATCATCTGCAGAGCTAGTTGAGATATAAACTTGTACTACTGTAGTAGGCGTGGGCTTCGTGTCTATCTTGGCCACAATATAGCGTTCACTATGCTGTTTGTAGTAGCTTACCCGCACTCCTATTTTTTTATTCATTATTAAACCTACTCCTGCACTACCCCTAATTGATTTTGTGTTTATAACCCTGTATTCACCTGACCAGAAGTCTTGTTCCTCCTGCCACCGAACTTCACTAATTCCCACTATATCTAACTTTAACCTATCCATTTCCCTTTTTAAATTTTCTAACCTACCTGCCCGGTTAAGCGATCTGACATTCCACGCTCCGATCCGTAGAACGCCAGTTTTCTTTTTGCTGATAACGACGTCCTCTTGAGTAGTCCCCGCCCGGAGATCCGAATGGGGGACTATTTTACCTCTGAAATATTTTACCCAAGAGGATGCCATCATCATTTATCCATACAGTAAAGCTGCATGCCCTCAGGAAAAATTACGGCCGTAGTTTCCCCTTGCTTTCAGCTGTTCGCAGTACCAGCACAGCAAGGCCGTTTTGGTTAATGTCAGTCAATCATCCAGACTGTTGCCCCTGCAACTACTGAAAAGGCTGCTGCCCCTCTTCAGGAACCACACGTTTGTCTGGCCTCTCAACAGATACCCCTCCGTTGTGGTTGCACCTACGGTACGGCTATCTGTATCGCTGAGGCACGCAAGCCTCTGCACCAACGGCAAGGTCCATGGTTCATACTGACATAAACAAGAGTAAAATAAATTTCATACCAGGGACAAATAAGTCCTCTACATACCTCCTTCGTAACATCAATATAATCATCACAGAATACTTCACAAAACTTCATCTTAATATCTCTAGTGTAATACCGCAGCCGCTTTCGCCAAGTCGCAGCGAGCAACCGTGGAGAAGGAAGCGGCCGGACTCCTTGGGGCGAGCCACCGGGTGCAGTCATTCTGCGAGGACACAGCGGGATGCCGGGCCGACATCCTCGCCTCACTCAAGAAGGGAGACGATGCGAAGGGCCCGTCTGACAACGCGAAGCATGCCGAGAGCTGATGGACATCTGCAGCTATTAGGATGGAACGCCAAGAATGCAAGCGCGAAAGCATCTGAGTTCTTCTGGCCTTGCGACAGTCATTGTACCTGCCCTAGAAAACAGGGATGTGCCGACAATTCCAGCACCCCACGGATACAGGGAGCAGCATGAAGAAAAGCGCGGGGAATCGGCGCAGGTAGGCGAGTGAAAGAAACCAGCATTCTTAAGAAGATGTTTCCTTGCAAATGACAGACGCCGGCAGATTTTGAGATGGAGCCCAAACATGAGTCTGTCCAGGGCTCACGCAGAGAGGGCGGTGATAAAGGAGTGCTGTGTAGCTGCTCTCCCAACAGCCTCGGAATGCAGGAAAACATCTTAAGAATGGTGAAATCGAGAGAAGGATGCCAATTGACGAGGCCCACGCCAGATAGATAATTTCCACCCTGCATGGAGAGGCGTGGCGATGAAATGGCGATCTGTCATTGGGCTACATTGAAGATTTCGTCCGCCAATGACAACGCCGAAAGGAACAATGTTTCGAAGAGGAGTTGAGCTGCGAGATGGATGAGAAGTGAAAGGGGGAGTGGTGGAGACACCGCGGAAGCGAGAGGACATGGGCGCTCTTCCACACAGCGCGAACATCCGCCTTCCGACACCGTGACAGCACAGCTTCGGCCACGCAACCGACGGTGGGCAGACAACGCGGAGATCGTACCTGGGCCCCGCCGCAAAGCCGCGATTGCTGATGGTAGTCAACCCGTGCAGCACAGCTCCGACGCGTCGTGCCGCACCGACGCAGAGCCTGCCGCCGACAGCAGTACCGATGGACGATTACAAGAATGGTGAGACGATTCGTTCCCTCCTCCTTCCCCTTAATAACTGAGTCGTGTCCACGTGCAGTGAAATCGGCCCTGAGATTTATAATTTTGTTCTGTCATGTGTAAACAGCACGAAAATAAATACATTTCTTATATTCGTACAAGAACCCTTTAATTTTGCGCCCTTTGTGTTTGATTTCATTTAATTTCTCGAATTCACTACAGTTTTGGCGCCCAACTGGGGCGACCGGTATCTGATGTCACATCAATTGATCTATACCAGGAGTAAATCTAATGATTGTCTCTAACTAGAAGTCTGTAAATATATGTGTATACGAATCAGCTTACTTTAAATTGATCTAAATTTGTAAATACTTTGACATGTCCTATATCCTTGCAAAAAGAGATGTACGGATGAATAAAGCTATTACTACTACCACTTCTACTACTACAAAATAATTTCCCGAGTTGATCACTACATTTTTGGCGCCCAATGTGGGGCGACCAGTATCTGATGTCACAAAATAATTTCACGAGTTCACTACACTAGTAAACTTTATTAGCTTCATCACAATACCATATATACCACAAAATACTTCAAAATATCTCCACAGTACCCTAAAAATCATTGCATTACCCCTAATTAAAAATTGGCTCTGAGTATAATTCATATACCTCACCCACGAAACACAGTACTTGTTCCGAACCAAGAGAAAACGTACACAGTAACTGGCCTATCAAGCAATATGTCATAATTATATAACTTCCAGGTTTCATAATTCATTTTGCTTTTATGATTTTACAAAACCTTCTTCTCAAGTAACATTTTTCTATCTCAATGATGTAAATAGGCACACAATGGATATGTTTTAAGAAAATAGTTTCACTATTTTCATTTCCCACCATCATCTTCCGCCCACTACAATTTTAGATATTTTAATTTTATTGGTAACAGTTGCTGGTTATAATTACTATACAACAAGAAAAATCGTTTTCGAGTCTGACTTCCCATTCCCGAAATATTGGTATTTCATAGCTGCTTATCTTTACTCTTTCAAGACAGCAAAAATACAGCACACTATAACTTCGTTTTAATAGCACTGATCAGAAGTAAATTCTGATAAAATTCTTTTGAGCTTCTAGCTGTGTCAAGTGGTTTAAAATCCATGGGCTTTGGGCTGAGCACTCCTCGGCCATTGTCAAGTGATGACTATTTTTTGGTTATCCATCCTCACATACTCGCACTGCAATCTGTGTCGCTATTGGTGCCCATTTCAATGGTATATATGGTAATGTCTTTGTTGTGCGTCCACTTCGATGTTGTGATGACTGTGTCACAAGCCATGCTTAGCCGTAGGCCACCGTCTTTTACTGAGGGTGTTGTCACAAATTTTTGTCTCAATCGCTTCTTTAATTACGCTATCCCAGAAACTACTAGTCCTCATAATAACTGATGTCTCTTCAAAAGCAATACAGTATCCTTTTTCTAGAGTATACTCCGCGTCCGCAGCTCGTGGTCGTGAGGTAGCGTTCTCGCTTCCCGCGCCCGGGTTCCCGGGTTCGATTCCCAGCGGGGTCAGGGATTTTCTCTGCCTCGTGATGACTGGGTGTTGTGTGATGTCCTTAGGTTAGTTAGGTTTAAATAGTTCTAAGTTCTAGGGAACTGATGACCATAGATGTTAAGTCCCATAGTGCTCAGAGCCATTTGAACCAGCATACTCCGCTACCACTGATTTCTCAGAGTACTGAAGGCGAAAGCATCTCTCCTGTTCTACGAAATGCTGTTCGATAGTAGACACAGTCTGTCCGACATAGAACTGTCCACAACATGTGGTATTCTATATACTACCGGCGTTCTGAGCTCCACATTGTTTTTCACAGGCCTCATGAGTTGCCAAATTGTTGTTGGAGCCCTGAAGACAGCTAAGCATGGCTTGGGACCCGGCCATCAGAAGATTGAAGTGGGCGTGGCAGGCGCGCAATGAAAGCATTGCCTTACATGCCGTTGGATCAGGCACCAGTGACGTCACAGAAGTCAGCGTGGCTGTCCATGAATTAAAATAATTTCTAGCACTAAAAGTACTAAATATTGTTTCTTCCACTATAACAGGAAAATGTTTTTGGTTTTAGCATCTGTATTTTAAAATAGTATTTTCTGGTACTGTAAGGTTATTTTTATTTGTATCCTAAGACATCTAAGCATTCATAACGTAATTTTTCTACAAAATAGAAGAAAATAGGATGACAGTGGAAGATAACTGTGAAAAATTGATGAACTGGAGGAAAACATGCCATCAGTAAAACATAATTTCTGAAATAATTCTGCACAAGCAATGAAGCTATCGATTTGTTGTCCCTATGTCACAAAAATAGCTTCTGACACATTGGGAGTGTCATTGCTTCAGTTCTACATCAGGTATTTCCTGGTTACCTTTTGTTTCAAATATTGTCACTGATTCATTTGCAAGCCCTATTTGCATCACATTACTGTTAAATACTTTGATCACATGTTGCCTATAACAATACTTAAGCTTTCTTCTTTCAGAATTTGTTCAAAATATGTAGCAAATCATAGTATTAACAGCATTGGTAATATATGCAAAATCCCATTTTCCAACTTTCAAGTTTCTCCAAATATTATCCAAATCAAAATTCTCACAGTAACCTGCTATAGATGAAGTCTTACTAATGTGCATGTTTGTCAGCTTAAAGATACAGACTTCAATTGTCCTACAAACATTTGCCAAACACAGTTCCGCTTTTACTTCACTTTTTCCTCTGATTTTACTTCTTTTGCTAAATTTATTATTGTGGTATAAAGATTTATTACATTCAACCATGTGTACGCTCATCGATAATGGGATTGTGCTCACACAGGATTCCTATACAGCAAAAGTACTACTGTATGTTTCAATCACACGTTCCTCTTGTATGACAGGACTGATTTTAGAATTAGTCCCTTCTGTTATCCTATTCAAAGAAGTATTTGTTTCTATTAGTTGGTGCTTGTTAGCTCACTACACTTTTTCATCTCATATCTTAGAGTTATAACTGACTACTATTCTAGAATCTAATTCAATTCCGATTTTAAAGAGTCACTGTTGGTTTTCACTGTCGATTCTAACCTCTACAAACTACCTTCTAAACAGTCATAACCGAGTTTCAATGTAGTCTTTATGTCATCTAATTGAGATGAAATTGCATTCAACAGTTCACTTTTTATCATTTTTGGTAATGTAATCACAAACTATTTGACCCAACACTGAAATGTTTTGATTTTAGTATATTTATTTTAGTTTCTGTTCCAGTTCATTGTTTGCAAGTCCTCTGTTATCCTTTTTTTCATTCATCATTATCCATTATTCTTGAAACCAGCATTGTTTACAATAATGTACTTCCAGTTGAGAGTTTTTACGTTTTTTTTTCATGGTGGAATCTCATTTTTTAGTAAATATAACTTTGCAATATTTTTTTTCTTGTTATCTGATACAAAACGGCGTTAGTGCTTTCACAACAACAAAGTGCTCCCAGCACAACATCACACATTTATACACCCCATCCCATTAATGTAATTAACAGTCAGATAATAAAAATCATGAAGTGTAACTTTTGTAACATATGTTTGTTAGTTCAATCTGACACACAAATGTATGACATTTGATGGGTAACGGCACTGCAGAGATTCAGTTTAAAACGGTTCTTATACGAAGTATAAAACAATGGAGATACTCATCATGATTTTCTTGTAGAACATGTGATTCAGATGTCATCCACTAATTTGTTGGGGCATGATCCATTTGAGGCCCAAGCCTGGTAAGTTTCTAAAAAGATATCAAGTTGTTAAAGAATAAATTGTCATAGCTTATATTATAGTTTCTTCACAGACAATAATTCATTTCTCATTGTTATTGTACAACAAACTGGATGGAGATGGTTAACTTTTGAAAATAAACACTGGTTTCCAAAGCGTTTCACATAGTTGATGACATAAATAAGTTAAAAACTGGAAATACGAACTTTTCCACATTATTCAGTTCACAAAATAAAAGTTACATCCATCTTACATGACAGCAAACTGCAGACTTGCTTTATCACCTGTACCCTCTACCAGGACTCACCAAAGACTACTATAGTCACCCAACCAGTAAACAAAGATAGCATGACTCATTGGTGCAATGAGCCAGCAACAAAGACTTACAGAAAGCTTAAGTTGACATTTGCAGGAAAAATGATGTTCAAGACATAAGCAAATTTTATAGTAATAACTTAATTAAATAATCTTGTGTATAATTTTGTAATGAAGCTTTGGTTTCTTAATAATGTTAAATGCTTAAATATCTGCCAGTTACTGATGAAAGAGGAAGATGTAACTTTAAAGGATAATTAACGTTTTTAAAACTTCGAACCCTCCATGAACTAAGGACCTTGCCATTGGTAGGGTAGCTTGCATACCACAGCTACACAGATAGCTGTTCTGCTGAATCAACTACGATGGAGGGATATCTGTTGAGAGGCTAGACAAACATGTGGTTCCTGAAGAGGAGCTGCATTCTTTTCAGTAATTGCAAGAGTATGGGTAACTGACTGATCTAGCATTGTAATATCAACCAAAATGGCTTTACTGAGCTGGTGCTGTGAATGGCTGAAAACAATGGAAAAAAACGGCCATGACTTATCCCGAGAGCTGGCAGCTCTACTGTATGGTTAAATGATGATTGCATCATCTTGGCTAAAATATTCCGAAGGTAAAATAGTCCCCCACTCAGATCTCTGGTCAGGGGCTACTCAGAAAGACGTCATCATCAGGAGAAACAAATCAGGCCTCCTACAGATCGGAGGGTGAATTTTAGATCCCTTAATCTCACAGGTAGGTTAGAAAATTTAAAAAGAGAAATGTGTAGCTAAAGGTATTGGGAATTAGTGAATTCGGTGGGAGGAGGAACAGGACTTCTGGTCAGGTGAATAGGGGGTTATAAGTACAAAATCAAATAGTGGTAATGAATAAGAAAATACGAGTGTTGGTGAGCTACTATAAACAACATAATGAAAACATTATTGTAGCCAAGACAGAAACAAACTAGTTCTAAGAAAAGAAGAGAAAGTGAAAGCTGGAAGGAGTATGTAGGGGGTCTATACAAGGGAGATGAACATGAACACAATATTATAGAAGTGGAAGAGGACGGAGATGAATATGAGATGGGAGATATGATACTGAGAGAAGAATGCAACACTGTGACGCTGGAATGTACAATAGCAGCACTGAGGAAGAGAGAGACAGAGATCGGCACTAAAGTCTCCAGCAGCAAGCCTGTGAAAGACCTGTCGGACATTATGGCCACATCGTCATGTGACAGCTTATAAATAGGGCCTTCGCTCTGTCCTGAACTAAAAAAGTCCTAAGCCACCCCCCTCCCCCCTGTACCTCAGGAGGATGAGGGACTCGTAGCAGATCTTCAACAGTATCCTCATATTAACAAAGGATCCCCAAGCCGCCAGCTTGCGGCAAGCCAGAAATGGCGGCATCGGAAGCTTCTGTACAATATGGGGAATGCACAACCCCAAATAGACAATGGCATATCGCTTTCGTTGCAGGGTGCCTAGCTGCTGCAGACAGTGAGCACATACCCCTGCTATTATTTGGTTTAATAGACGTCTGCAATTGAGGGCTACATCGGGCAGCCCCTTATCTAAACACGGAGCATGAGATTTTTGGACTATACCCGATGCCGCGCCGTCGGTCGCCACGGACATCATCGCCGCCATGAAAGAAGAGTACAGAGGCAGTGGAACAAAAAGTGTGTGCGTCGATTGTTATCCACGCCAAGCGCTGTTGGAGGCCTTTGGAGGCCACAGAGCAGCGTCTGCAAGGTGAAGGCGTACAACATCGCAGCCAGCCCTGTCCCACTGAGCGCTGGATCAAGATCGGCTGCATGACATGCCTGTTACACAACACCCTCGACATTGCCCAAAAAAGAAGACTCATCACGATCTCTACAATGGTGTCACAGACCCCAGTTTGTCGTAGTAACGCCGCCAAAAACGCGTTCTCCACCCTATTAAAGGTCTGACTGAAGTCGATGAAGGCCAAGACGTCAGGCATTTGGCGAGCCTTGGCGGGAGCAATCATATCACGATACCGATGGAGTGCAGTGCGGATGTTATTACCTCCTAACGCTGCCTGGTACTGTGAAATGACATAAGAACTGTCCAGTTGAGACGTGCTGCCAGCAGTAAAGCGAAAATGATCATGTCACTGTTAAGTAAGGTCAAGGGGTGATAATAGCAGACCCTGGAATTGTCTCATGGTTTATGTATGGGTACAACAATCCTTCAAGGAAGGCCCCAGGAGCTACACTATAGGAGACAGTAGATCATGGCAGATGACGCTCAGGTCAGCGCCAGCAATTGTTCGAAAGCCCAGTAGAACTCCAGAGGGAGGCCGTTGGGCCCTGTCGACTTACGAGTGGATCCCATCTGTATCTCCTCAAGGACCTTAGATCTTCCAAAAGTTAGCTGTGAGATCTCTGCGATCGCCTCTGGGGATGACAATGCTCTGAATACAGCCTAGTGTAGTTGGCATGAAGGGCGTTTCCTATATCACACTGAGTATCTAGGCGCCATCCATCATCTATCATAGTGATGTAGATCAAGGCTCGTCGCTGGTATTGTCTTTCTGCAGTGATATGATACAGTGACGGTCCCACATGAGCTACTCAGTCTTCAGTGCATTCCCTGACAATCGCTGCCTCGAGGTGGCAGCGTTTGAGTGTTGTGATATGGGCTTTGGAACGACTCAACATCGTCTGCCATGGTGGAGAGTGTGGCAATAAGGAACATTCCTGTAGAACACTGTAATAGAAGTCCATGAAAAGTCGCCTTCATGCAGTCAGGACTCTACCATAGCCAATCAAGCTCTTCCAGACAGCAGGCTTGGTCCAGAGTAACCACCATGAAACGGCAGACTAGTACGTGCTGCATTGGCAAGACCAGTAGTCCCACATTGCTCCTTGGCTGTCTGGACACACTTCCCTTGCCCCCCCCCCATCCTCAATCTGACAGGACAACCCCACACAACACACACACACACACACACACACACACACACACACACACACACACACACACACACACACATATATATATATATATATATATATATATATATATATATATATATATATATACGTGCTGACATAAGGAAAGTTTCCAACCGGTTTCTCATACACAAACAGCAGTTGACTGGCGTTGCCTGGTGAAACGTTGCTGTGATGCCTTGTGTAAGGAGGAGAAATGCGTACCATCACATTTCCGACTTTGATAAAGGTCGGATTGTAACCTATCGCGATTGCGGTTTATGGTATCGTGACATTGCTGCTCGCATTGGTTGAGATCCAACGACTGTTAGCAGAATATGGAATCAGTGGGTTCAGGAGGGTAATGCAGAACGCCGCGCTGGATCCCAAGGGCCTCGTATCACTAACAGTCGAGATGACAGGCATCTTATCTGCATGGCTGTAATGGATCGTGCAGCCACGTCTAGATCCCTGAGTCAACAGATGGGGACGTTTGCAAGACAACAACCATCTGCACGAACAGTTTGACGTTTGCAGCAGCATGGACTATCAGCTCGGAGACCATGGCTGCGGTTACCCTTGACACTGCATCACAGACAGGAGTGCCTGCGATGGTGTACTCAAAGATGAACCTAGGTGCATGAACGGCAAAACGTCATTTTTTTGGATGAATCCAGGTTCTGTTTACAGCATCATGATGGTCGCATCCATGTTTGGCTACATTGCGGTGAACGCACATTGGAAGCATGTATTCATCATCGTCATACTGGCGTATCACCTGGCATGATGGTATGGGGTGCCATTGGTTACACGTCTCGGTCACCTCTTGTTGGCACTGACGGCATTTTGAACAGTGGACGTTACATTTCATATGTGTTACGACCTGTGGCTCTATCCTTCATTCGATCCCTGCAAAACCCTACATTTCAGCAGGATAATGCACGACTGCATGTTGCAGGTCCTGTACGGGCCTTTCTGGATACAGAAAATGTTCGACTGCTGCCCTGGTCAGCACATTCTCCAGATCTCTCACCAACTGAAAACGTCTGGTCAATAGTGGTTGAGCAACTGGCTTGTCAGAATACGCCAGTCACTACTCTTGATGAACTGTGGTATCGTGTTGAAGCTGTGTGGCCAGCTGTACCTATACACGCCATCCAAGCTCTGTTTGACTCAATGCCCAGACATATCAAGGTACTGATTTCTCAGGATCTATGCACCCAAATTGTGTGAAAATGTAATCACGTGTCAGTTCTAATATAATATACTTGTCCACGAATACCCGTTTATCATCTACATTTCTTCTTGGTGTAGCAACTTTAATGGCCAGTAATATATATATATATATATATATATATATATATATATATATATATATATATATACGAGGTGCAACAATAAAGTAATGAGACTGATTTTCTTTGCAAGATGTAACAACCCTGCAGGCTTGCGTAGGCACAATATCTTTGACCTTGGTCTATAAGCTGCTTCTAGTCCAAGTGACACGTCGATGCAACTGCTCAAACTGCTCAGTCATGAGTTGTGCTGTAATAAGTTAACACCTGTTTGTGTCTCTCATCACGGAAATGGAACCACTTAATATTCCGCAATGGTATGCCATTTCTTTTTTACGTTAAATTGGCTGACAATGCAACGACAACTTACAGTCATCTTCAGAAGGCTTTTGGGGAGGAGATTACGTGAAGATCTCAAGTTTTTCGTTTTCATAAAATGTTTAGTGAAGGCAGAACGAATATTGAAGATGAAAACCACAGTGGACAAGCATCAACCTCATGGACGGATGCCAACTAGGCCAGGATGCATGAACTTGTACGATCTGATCGAAGACTATCTGTGAAAATGATTGCAGAAGAACTGAACATCAATCGAGAAACTGTTCATCTAATAAAAACTGAAGATCTTGGTATGAGAAAGATTTGTGCAAAAATGGTCCCTAAAAATCTCACACCACAACAGCAAGAAACACGGTAAAATGTGGCAGCCGATCTGTTAGAGCAAACGGAAATCAATCCAGAATTGTTGAGCCGTTTTATCACTGGTGATGAAAGTTGGTTTTTTCAGTATGATCCAGAGACAAAACGCCAATGTTGACAATGGTGCTCAAAGGGATAACCCGGACCAAAAAAAGCTCGATGTCAAAGTCAAAAGTGAAATGCATGCTTGTGTGCTTCTTTGAGTCCAAAGGAATTGTTCATAAAGAGTAGGTACCTCCTGGACAAACAGTTAACCAATATTACTGCAAAGAAAGACTTCGTAAAACAGTTCTTCGTGTCCGTGCCAGCATTGCTGATACTTGGATTCTGCATCACGATAATGCACCATCCCATACTGCTCTGTCAGTACAGCAATTTTTAACCTCAAAACAAATTTAAGTACTACCACAGCCACCTTATTCACCAGACATCGCTCTGTGCGACATTTTTCTATTTACAAGAGTCAAAATGGGGGTCAAGGGACATCATTTTCAAACGCATGTTGTGTTGCAAACCATTTAAACAAGAATATTGTCTCTGTTACTGATAGCATGGGGTTGGCAGGTTCAGTAAATAATTCAATGGAATATCTGAGACCAGTGCACACAAGCAATCTCAGTAAAATGGAATTGACACTTACTTCAGCCAAAGAAATAGAATCCATCATAAAGTCCTTGAAGTTAATAAAAGAGTGTTCATGTGAGCTTAGTCATATCTTAAGTTATTTTTGTAATCAATCACTTGTCACAGGAACATTCGTGGACTGGCTTAAATATGCTGAAGTTATACCTCTCCACAAGAAAGGGGACAAAGAAACGCCGTCAAATTACCGACCGATCTCACTTTTGCCAGCTTTTTCAAAAATCTTTGAATAGGTTGTGTTCCAGCGTCTACTTAAGCACCTTAGTGAAAATAACATACTGTCGAAGTCACAGTTTGGGTTTCTTAAGGGTTCTGATATGAGAAAGCTATTTACACTTACAGCAAAAATGTCCTTAATTCATTGGACAACAAATTAGAGGCAACTGGCATATTCTGTGATCTGTCAAAGGCGTTTGACTGTGTAAATCACAGCATTCTTTGTCTTGCGGTAGCATTCTAGCTTCTCGCGCACGGGGTCCCAGGTTAGATTCCCGGCGGGGTCAGGGATTTTCTCTGCCTCGAGATGACTGGGTGTTGTGTGTCTTTCATCATCATTTCATCCTCATTCACTCGCAAGTTGCCGTAGTGGTGTTAAAGAACTTGTGGAGCGGCGGCCGAACCGCCCCGCGAGGGGTCTCCCAGCCACCAAAGACATACACTCATTATTACAGCATTCTTCTAAGTAAATTAAAATTTGGCATCACTGGTAGTGCTGCAAAGTGGTTTCAGTCATGTCTTACTAACAGAAAATAAAGGGTGTTATTATGTAACGCTTCAGCAGTAGGCAACCAGACATCATCTGTCTGGGAAGAAATTACATGTGGTGTTGCCCATGGTTCCATACTAGTTCCACTACTGATTCTTGTGTATATTAATGACCTGTCATCTGTTACATTACCAGATGACAAGTTTGTCTTATTTGCAGATGATACAAACATTGCAATAAATAGTAAATCAAATATAAATTTAGAAAGGGCAGCTAATCAAATTTTTACTGACATTAATAAGTGGTTTGTAGCCAATTCATTCTCATTAAACTTTGAAAAGACCCACTGTATGCAGTTCAGAACTTCCAAGAGATTTCGTTCTGGTGTGTGTATAAAATATGATGACATGGAAATAGGATAAGTTGAGAATGTAAAATTCTTGGGATTACAACTTAATAATAAATTCAGTTGGGAGCAACATACTAACGAACTGCTAAAGCGCCTAAACAAGTCTGTGTTTGCAATGCGAATGAGGTCAGACACAGGAGATAGAAATATAAAAAACTGGCATATTGTGCTTATTTTCACTCCATTATGTAATATGGTATCATATTTTGGGGTAATTCCACAAGCACAGAAAAAATTTTTAGAGTACAGAAGCGTATAATAAGAGTAATGAGTAGTGTAAATCCAAGAACATCATGTCGAAATCTATTCAAAGAATTGGGAATATTAACCACAGCATCTCAGTATATTTATTCCTCAATGAAGTTTGTTGTAAATAATACATCTCTTTTTCCAACTAACTGCTTACTCTTGCCCAGAAAGGAGTCCAGTATTCAGCAATGCATATTTTCAATAAGTTACCAGCAACCATTAAGAGTTTAGTTCCAGACAAGGCAAAATTTAAACATAATTTAAAAGAGTTTTTGGTGGCCAACTCCTATTCCATCCATGAGTTTCTCAACAAGTGCAGTAGACCATTTTAATGAAAATTTATTATACTTTAATTTTTGACAATACTTGGTTGTAACAGACAAGTAACTACCTACTGCGTGAATGATGGATGTACGGTAAGCAGATGTAAGTCTTAAGTCTGCAAATAGTGGAAGTTTAATTTCAAATCTTGTACATAATCTGACTGTTCTTAAGTGAGGATCACTGAAATGAATAAATTACTTTAATTTTTGACAATAGTAGGTTGTAATAGCCAAGAAACTAGCAAATATCTGAATGATGGATTTAATGAAAGCAGATGTAAGTATTAAACCTGTAAATATTAGAAGTTTACATCTAATTCATGTACATAATTTTACTGTTTATTGACTGAGGATCATTAAAATTAATAAAACTCAAGTTTTTCTAATTACATTTTTGTAATGTGTTTATCTGACATGTTCCACACCCAGATGGATTCCCTCTTTCATGGGTCTATGGAATGAATAATTAATCTAATCTCTAATCTAATCTAAACAACACAAGATGTCCATAATGCTGTGACGAGGGTTTTGGAGGATATTACAGAAGATGAGTTCCAGAAATGTTACCATCAATGGCAGAAGCGCTGGAAAAAGTATGTGCAATCAGAAGGGAACTACTTTGAAGGAGACAACACTAAACTTGACAAAAACGGTGAGCAACATTTTTTTCGAGGCATTACTTTATTGTCGCACCTCATATATGAGTGAAGGTGACTCTAAGTGCTTTCACTGTGCATGTACCATATCTTACAAACCCCTGAGGGTCTCAGTGGGGTTAATGGATGGGGGCGCTACTTGCGCATGGCAGGTTGAGAGTTTGAGCTGGATGGAAAGCATGTGCAGATGGTCAAGGCGACTAAGGCAATCGTTCTAGAGAAGCGGAGCATCCAGATTCTAATCTTGGTCTGAAACAAATTTTGACCCTTCACCATTGGTTTATTTCAATGTCTGTTGGAGGCTGAAGTCCTGATTTCTCGTCATGCAGTTTATTTACAGCCACTATACCAGCATTGGTGACCGTTCAGTGAAACATGTCCGACAGAACAGACACCACGTATCTATGAAGCACATAAGTTTGCAAAGGTATTTTCTGATGCTGTTTCTCCTCTGTTTCCTGCACAGCTGATGCTGATGACAATTTCATTTAAGGTATAAACATTTTTGGAGCTGATGTCGAGTTACCAGACATGCGCACAGGGGTCTTTATGCTAACACTACCTGTGATTGTTACTAAAACTGAGCGTTCTTTTTCCAAGCTAAACTCAATAAAATCTACTTACATTCCACAGTGTGACACGAACGATTATAATGATGTGGCAGTACTATGAGCAGAAATGGAAGCAGCACGAAAAACTGGTTTGTTTTAAACGAATAGATTATTTTGTAGCCACAAAATAAGAAGAAAAAATCTCATTGTCCAGAAATTTCGGTTGCTGAGAAAATACATTTCATCAGCAGATTTTATTATAATGTGGGTATTGAGACTTATTTTGCAAAGCCCCTTTGTTAGAGTGTACACACAGTGTGTGTATGAGTAATGCTGTACTTGCAACGGGAGTATCATGCCTAAAAATGAATTAATCGTGATGATATTCTATTGCAGATTAACTAGGAAATCGATAACGTTGAATAGATATCCAATTTGAATGAACACAACTAGATACCGAAAAATTATTTAACTTTCAGGCAACAGAGAAATGAAATAAATGTATAAATCAATCTCATTCTTAAGACAGATCTGAGACTGGGAGAACACTGGTTGATGCTGATTACCCCTGTGAAACCGATGATCTCCTCCCTGACTGGTACCGACAGTAAAGAGCTCAGAGAACAATCAAATGGAACGTAAAACATTTAATGTGACTGTTTCCCTATCTTCCGTGCTAAGGTTGGTATATAACCGATCACAATGCTGGGAGGCGAGGTTCTGCATTATAGACTGCTAGGTGTCGTTTGTCGCCGTGCATAGGATGCACACTATGTGATCAAAAGTATCCGGACACCTGGCTGAAAATGACTTACAAGTTCATGGCGCCCTCCATGTGTAATGCTGGAATCCAGCATGGTGTTGGCCCACCCTTAGCCTCGATCAGGCGCGGCTCGTGGTTTCTATACTGGTGAAGGCTGCAGCATTTATCGATCGGAGCCAACATAGACCTCGGGTTACGCTACAGATTAGTCTGACATAAACAACAAAGAATTCAGGGGGTGGGGGGGTGGGTGGGCAGATCACTCTCTACTCATTTTTTACGTACTGTATCTTCTACGCCAACGGCCTTGCCGCAGTGGATACACCGGTTCCCGTGAGATCACCGAAATTAAGTGCTTTTGGGCGTGGCTGGTACTTGGTTGGGTGGCCATCCAAACGCCATGTGCTGTTGCCATTTTGCGGGGTGCACTCAGCCTCGTGATGCCAATTGAGGAGCTACTTGACCGAATAGTAGCGGCTCCGGTCAAAGAAAAGCATCATAACGACCGGGAGAGCGGTGTGCTGACCACACGCCCCTCCTGTCCGCATCCTCAGCTGAGGATGCCAGGGCGGTCGGATGGTCCCGATGGGCCACTTGTGGCCTGAAGACGGAGTGCTGTATCTTCTATAATCAGGTATTAAATATCATTAGAAGCTAACTTCGAGTTAAAATCTTAGGTTAGTGTTTTTATACGTCATCATTACATTTTATGACACTTTGCAGCAAATCATATGAAAAGACGCGCTTTGAAGAGATCTTAATGCGATGAATGTTAACTTTGCGGCTGCTTAATATTTTTGGTGTTTTCAGTTCTAAACTTAAGGCATTTAGTGTGGTTTACCTCCGAAGCTAGCAGTTTACGAGTTCGCATGACGATACTGTGATGTTTTGGTGACGGCACAGGTCTTGTGCTGTGATTGGGTGGCATGAGCAATCCGTGCAACTGCCGTATTAGTTCACATGTTTGAGAAGCGAACAGTTCGTATTTTTTGTGTATTATGAAAATATGCATTTATGTGAAATAGCGCACTAAAGATCTCTCCAAAATACGTCGTTTTTAGCACGGTTTATTGTGCTAAAGTACACAAAATGTGACACTGTAGCGCAACACACTGTACCGGTACCAAAAGTGATTCGTTCCGGAACATGTCATCACGTTTATGACTGCTTAAGCATGACACTACCCTTTTTTACTCACTTCACTTAATAAGCTAAGTAGGACTTAATATAAAGAAATTACCTCTTATCAATTATGAATGCACTTTTGCTTACCTCAATTCATTTGTTTATAGACGAAGTCAGTTCGTCTCCCCTTCTGCGCAGCAAAATGGTCTATGACCATTTCATTGAAATTTCGCCAATTCAGTAATTCTTTTTCTAGGGAACACATTGCAAGCGCACAAAGTCTGTCCTCATTCATAGTGATGCGCATGAATGTTTTCACTCGTTTTAACGTAGAGAGGCAGCGTTCTGCCTCTCCGGTCGTCACAGGGAAGGTTATTATTATTTGCAGAAGTTTTACACTTTCAGGAAAAGCTTTAGCCAGATTGTTATCGTAAAGAAAGTTCAACAAGGTCAAAGCACCTGACGCCTTCATAAAATCTTTTCGGCTGTACAACACGTTCAGCTCATGACGTAGATCTGAAGACTGTAAATTGAACAAATTAACAGCTATTTTAAGCTATTTTTCCGGAAAAATAGTTTGATGTTTTGCAAACAACGATGGATCAAACAGCTGTGCAATTGATAAGTGATCATTGAAACTGAATCGTTCTCTGATCTGAGTTGTGATGAGGTCGCAAACGTTTCGTGCACACACTATTCTCGATTCTGTGAAACGTCCCCGTTTTGCAGTTGGTTCTACCTGTTCCCAGTGATCGCCAGTGTCAAGTAAGGCCCTAATTTGCTGGACAGAATCTGCGAAGTGCGATACATATTCAACAGTTTTCACTGCATCAGCTGCAGTTGATGAAAGAGAATGTCACAATGAGGCGTGACTGTATTAAAAAAATTTAACCAGATGAGGAAATCTTCGTCTTGCAGGAAACCCTTCGGTCCCGTGGCCTTGTTTATTGTCTTGTAATCACTGGCATCATCATCAATAATTCTTTCTAGGCACTCAACAATTTCCTTTTGGTATTGTACACAGTGGTTACGCTCCGTGATTTAAAATTCCATCTGATGGACTGAGGACAGGTAAGATTACGCTTCTTCAGTACTTCGTCAAGAATGGCTGTATGGCTAGAAGACCGGGAAAGAAAGGTGGAAATTCCTTCCAAGTTGCTACAGAAGGTCCGCACTTGTTTATTGCCTGTCACACAACGTTCAACAAATAAATTTAAATGGTGGGCGTTACAGCGAATAAAGTGAGCACTCCTGTACATTTCTCTAATTCTAGTTTGAACCCCACTTTTACGGCCACTCATAACAGGCATAACAGGAGCACCGTCGTAACACTGAGCCATCAGTTTTGCGGTGTTTCATGTACATTCATTTTCTCTAGCTCGCAGAGAACAGCTGCAGTTACATCGTCTGCACTGTGACTTTTTGGGCGTACAAAGGAAATAAATCTTTCATTTATGTGTCCCAGTAGCTCATAGCGAATTATTAGGACCAATTGTGACAAATTTGCACAGTCAGTTGTTTCATCAACTTCTATTGCGAGAAAGTTTGCCATCGACAGTTCACTCCTGATGAGATTGAGGCATACCTCATAAATTGATTCCAGGAGTTCATTTTGAATTGTCTTCGATAGGCCTAAGAAAACATAGTTTTCTGATTTCTCAATGTGCTGCTTCAGGACACAGTCCAGTTCTGCCATAAGACTGACTAATCCTCGAAAAATTCCTGGGTTTTTGAAATCTTCTGTTTCGTCGTGGCCCCTTAAGGCAAGCTCGAATTTGACGCAAAATTTAATACAGTCTATCAGTTTACCCAGAATATGCCGATTTTTTGATACATATTCATTATATATCTTTACATTACGGCGGTAAGCACTGTCTAATTGGCACATAATGTCCACTTTCCCTAGCATTGAAAACTCAATGAAACCATTTAAATGTTTTTCGCTGGAATTATGTTTTTTCACCTTTGCGTGAAAATTCTTTACGTCAATGATACCAGTTTCAGTCCAGGCACTAGCAGTACTATTTGTAAGAAGACAGGTGTAACAGAAAAATGCATTTTTCACTTCACAGCCACACAACCATTCAGCTGCATAGAACATGCTCTATTAAAACTGCGTTTGTATCCTTGCATAGATTTGCACTGTTTCTGTTCTTGATTGATCGTTAGATCGGGTCTGGGTGCACCAAGTTCTTTCACTTTCATCCTATGGCCGTGTTCCAAGTTTTTACATATTAAATTGCACACTGAATTCATATTGCGCGGGTTTCACACTCGCGGTATGTCACAGATATCCACAAGCAAGTAAAACTGTCTAAAATCTTGCAAAATACACTCCGAAAAAGAAACCTGCAAATATCACACGGTATCAACAAAAGCAGTCAGCATCAGTTAGCAAGGAAAGTAAAGTAAAGGGACAAATTTCGCGCGCTTTGTCCTCTAATCACTTATGAAACTCTCGCTAGATGACAGTACTGTTATGTTACTGTAGTCTAGTGCACTCTGGCGGGATATTTGCAAACTTATTCTAAATGTGGATAAAATAGCCAATGGCAGAAACAAAACAACTATGTAAAACATTATCAAAACAATAATACTAAACGTCGATCAATGACGCATCGAAGAGTAGTAGAGATGTGCAGAGACAGAGATTGGATAGCGAAATTTCGGCCACTCTACATTCCTTTATTACATAGATAGTGGAACGAGAAAAACGTGTGGTGGTTGGTATGACACCCTTAGGCTGCAAGCTCTGAGCCTTCGGGTCGCCAATAAGAGCAGTACTATGTAGAAGCCACACCCCCAAACCGTTACTACATGCAGCTTACGGACGTGCCAGGGCGCAGCCTAAAACTACTAACTGTTCGGAAAACATCTATCGATACAAACAGTTCCAAATGCGTTGGCTGTCGTTATTTTAATCGGAATGGGAAATATGCGAAATTCGTTCTGATAATTTAAATTATGTAATACGTTCTTGCGAAATTTACTTCAACATATATTTTGGGGCGGCTCCGCCTTAGAGCCTTTAATTACGAGCCGCGCCTGGCCTTGATGATAGCTACCACTCTCGCAGGCATACATTCAATCAGGTGTTGGAAGGTTTCTTGGGGAATGACAGCCCATTCTTCATGGAGTGCTGCACTGAGGAGAGGTATCGATGTCGGTCGGTGAAGCCTAGCACGAAGTCGGCGTTCCAAAACGTCAGGACTCTGTCCAGGCCAGTCCATTACAGGGACGCTACTGTCGTGTAACCACTCCGCCACTGGCCGTGCGTTATGAACAGATGCTCGACAGTGTTGAAAGATGCAATCGTCATCCCAGAGTTGCTCTTCAACAGTGGGAAGCAAGAAGGTGCTTAAAACAACAGTGTAGGCCTGTGCTGTGATCGTGCCACGCAAAACAACAAGGGGTGCAAGCCACCTCCACGAAAAACACAGTCAAACCATAACACCATGACCTCCGAATTTTACTGTTGGCACTTCACACACTGACAGATGATGTTCACGGCCTCGCCATACCCACACCCTGGGGTTGGATCGCCACGTTGTGTACTATGATTCATCACTCCACACAACGTTTTACCACTGTTCAATCGTCCAATGTTACACTCCTTACACGAAGAGAGGCGTCGTCGTTTAGCATTTAATGGCGTGATGTGTGGCTTATGAGCAGCCGCTCGACCATGAAATCCAAGTTTTCTCACCTCCCGCCTCATTGTCATAGTACTTGCAGTGGATCCTGATGCAATTTGGAATTCCTGTGTGATGGTCTGGATAGATATCTGCGTATTACACATTACGACCATCTTCAATTGCCAGCGGTCAACAGACGAGGTCAGCCTGTACGCTTATGTGCTGCACGTGTCCCTTTACGTTTCCTCTTTACTATCACATCAGAAACAGTGGACCTAGGGATGTTTAGGAGTGTGGAAATATAGCGTACAGACTTATGACGCCAGTGACACCCAATCACCTGACCACGTTCGAAGTCCGTGAGTTCCGCGGATCGCCCCATTCTGCTCTCTCACGATGCCTAATGACTATTGAGGTCGCTGATATGGAGGATCTGGCAGTAGGTGGCAGCACAATGCACCTAATATGAAAATTGAGAGGTGTCCGGATACTTTTGACCACATAATGTACGTTGCATAAGAATAAATTTTACCTACTCAGTGGACGTAATATACTGTCCGCCAACTCCTAGAGCTGAAACTACTTCAGTACGGCATAGGACACAAGCCGAGATTTCTGTTTGCTCGTAAGCCAGGAAGAGAAGCAAAGAATCATCACTCTGCCTACAGAGTAATGGCTTCAACTCGCTCCTGATGGCGAAATGGACACTTTTCAAGTTCTAACAGTGAGACTCTTCACTGCCACCCTTGTCAACGAAGTTTCTAAATTGCCCCCGTGCGATGTGTCGTCTTCCGACATCCACAGGAGAGTCCTTAAATGTCGAACGCCGTATTCCAGCAAAGGTCGCGATGTCCGTGTATGCTGCCCTTGCAATGAATTCACACACTCTTTACTAACCCAGTGCCTCCCACTACACAGGTCATTAAGCTGCAAGCCAATCTCCTTCAGTTCATACTTCATATAGAACACTGTTTTAGAGCATTTTAAAACTTGGCCTGCGACTAAGGACACCACCAATCAAATTCACTTCTGTGCTATTTGGCGGTTTGGCGGTAAACGTCGCTTGCTATTTCTCGTGTGAAGATATGTGAAGTGCATTACTCCATATCACAAGCATGCCTTCTTCTCTTGTAAGATATCATTCTTCATTTCCGGCTGTCAGCCTTTGGCCGTTTCTTTTTTTTTTTTTTTTTTTTCATGGAACAGTTGTGGTGTTACTTCATCCTGCAGAAAAGTGACTTGTGTGTGTTCATAAGACAAGACCTGCTCTATATTGTCCCAACCTCTCTCACACCATTTTGTTTGGAGACTGCATACTTTTAATCATCTGGACATTAATTAGACCCTAGATGGTATCTCTGGGAGCAAAAATCTTGGTCTGGTGTCTCAGCAATAACAATTCAAACAGCAGAATGACCAGCGACAAAAAACAAATTTACAACAGATCAGTGTTTACATTGACATCGTTTCTAGACCGTCTGTTTTTACAAATGACAGCCTCCAAACTATCTTTGAGTACACTGATACAGCTCAGCTTACAAAGCCTACCACAGACATCCATCCACAAACACTCACATTCGAAAACCTTACGGATATTTCCGTCAAACGTGATAAAGCCAAATGAGAAGTTAATGGCGATCTGCAGTCACATTTAAGTATTAACATGAATTTAATGAACGAGCAAGCATGACCACCTTCAGAGAATGTTAATGCAATTACCATTAGAAGCTACTGGTGATCTGCATTTATAGTTAAATTAAACAACGTAACATCAGTCAAAAAACAAGCACGACCCAATTTGAGAATGTCTGAGCAACAAAAAGAGAAGTTTTTGGTGATCTGCATTTGCCTTTAAATTTTAAAAAATATGACATTAATCAAAACCAAGCATGACCACCGTTTGAGAGTGTCCGCATAATTTTTTTTATGTTATTGGTGATCTGTAGTCACTCTTAAATTAAAAACTTAAAATGGTTTTGTTGGGCTCTAATGTTGGACATGTGTTTACTCTAACATAATACGAGGGCTATCCACAAAGTACATTACGTTTTGGAATTAAAAATAAATAAAGTACTGGAATTTTTTTTTAATTATATACAGATGAAAGCCACACTTAAATACCACTTTTCTACATAGTTGCCATTTAAATTAAGGCACTTATCGTAGCGATGGACGAGCTTGGAAATTCCTTCGCCGTAATATTCGGCCGCCTGCGCCTTCAACCACGTGGTTACCTCTTCTTGAAGCTGTGCGTCGTCATCAAAACGCTGCATAGCCAACCATTTCTTCATTGCCGGGAATAAGTGGAAGTCGCTCGGTGCCAGGTCGGGACCGTACAGCGGATGAGGAAACAACTCCCACTTAAAAGATTCGAGAACTTCACGAGTGGCATTTGCCGTGTGGGCCCCGGCGTTGTCGTGAATCAGCAAGATCTTTGAGCCCAACTTTCCCCTGCGCTTGTTTTGTATTGCTCTTCTGAGGTTGTGCAGAGTTTGGCAATACCTTTGAGAGTTTATTGTAGTGCCTCTTTCCAGGAAATCCACAAAAATCACACCTTTTCTGTCCCAAAAGACAGTCGCCATCACCTTCCTTGCCGACATTGTCTGCATGCATTTCTTGGGTTTTTGGGGAGAACTTGTGTGCCCCCACTGCATTGACTGCAATTTTGTCTCGCAGTTCACATGCTTAACCCATGTTTCGTCACCAGTAACGATGCGATCGAGTAATTAGTCGCCATCTTTCTCGTAAGCGTCCAAAAACGTTAACGCTGCAGCCATTCGCTGATTTTTGTGAATCTCTGTCAAGATTTTTGGTGTCCATCTTGCACAAAACTTGTGGTAACCAAGCTTTTCGGTAATGATTTCGTGCAACAAACTTCGTGAAAGAAAACTCATAGGGAGTTCCGTTATTGTGAAATTACGTTTTTCACGGACCGCGGCATCGACTTTTTCGGCAAGTTCGGCAGTCACTATGCTGGGTCTTCCACTTCGCTCTTCGTCGTGAACGTTAGTTCGGCCATTTTTAAATTTTATGACCCATTGACGCACTCCACCTTCAGTGATTATGTTGTCCCCATACACTTAACAAAGCTACCGATAGATTTCTATCGGTGTACAGTTTTTTGCAGTCAGAAACCTTATTACAGCATGCACTTCACACTTCGCGGCATTTTCAATTAACGCTGACATTTCAAACTGTCACAGTAACTCAACGGAGTACAGCACGAACCTCTCACTAGCACGGCAGGATGCCGACTGACCGGCGGAATGCCATGACACCAAGATGGCCGCGCTAGCCCCGCCCCTAACGGACACAAACGAAAACGTAATGTACTTTGTGGATAGCCCTCGTAATTCGTGCAAATGCGCATACAGTGATTTAAACAGACAAAATAAGTGACCGATACATATATTAGCTTAATAGAAACAACAACAAAAAGAAAACAAACGCAAGCATAAGAGTTACAAGTAATATTAAAAATAATATTGTTTTTAGCGTCTGCAGCGGACTTATGGAGACTACTGTTTTGTCGCACAGGTATTCACGTCACAGAATTATGAAGTTCACTTGGGGCAGAAGTAATAATTTGTTTGTTGGGGCATGACACTGGAAAGAGACAGGGCGTGTGTCTTGACCACTTGTGGTGCATGCATTTGCACAACTCCCAGACGAGCTAATGCACCATCTGTAGAGTACATGCCACATCTCGACAATCTTGGCATGGCAGTTGTTTAACTTCAGGCAGAGCTAGCGTACAGTGTGCCGTAAGGTGGACACATTAGGTGCATGTGATTGTATTGGAGACAGCACTGTGTCGAGTATAGACTCCTGATGGAAGCTACCCCATGTGTGCTAGTAACAAGGATCCCGTAGTAAATGCGCTGATGAAATCAAATATTCTTTTGGCAATGATGGGGCCTGAGGATGGCTGTAATGTGCCGCCGAAACTAGTCATGTGATATAATAAAGACATTCTCAACTCACAGCTGTGGTGGTACATTTTCTCATATGTACCATGTATGTTGTTTAGTTATGAAACAACATTTACCAATCGTGGCTAGGTAACCTGTCGAAACATGCACTGTTGTTCTGCTGACAAACCCCATTGGCTTATGGAGTGTAAACCTGTGGTGTGGGATGGTGAACCATCACATCATATGTCCATTTTTAATAGACAGATCACTGAATGCACACAAGTATCGCAGCCTGTTAACAGACCACCTTCCACAGATAATAGATGACGTTCAACTGTAGACTAGGAATACCCTGTGGTGTGAACATGATGACTGCCCAGCTCATAGTGCACGAAGTACTACAGCTTATCTTCATGAATTGTTTCCAAATCGTTGGATTGGACTCAGAGGACCTGTACCTTGGCTGGCCCATTCCCCAGATTTGATACTTGTAGACTTTTTTCTGTGGGGAAAGCTGAAAGACGCTGTCTACAAGGACATACCAGCTACACCTGCTTGGACATCACTGTTGAATTGCTAGCACTTGTGCAGCAGTCATTCCGAGCCAGACTGGAAGCGTGTATTGCCCCTGCTGGTGGTCATTTTGAATGCAGTCTGTATCGTTACCGTTCAGAATCTACACAACTAGTGTATGCACTTGTGTTTTTCTTTAATGTGTGCTACCATAGGTCGGTGTCGGTGATGGTACTTTCTAAATACGATATCGTAAACGATTCGCACTAGAATCCTGCAACAGACACCACTGACATTCTAATTCACCCTACTTTTAGTTTATTAATGTCAGTAGGCATTGTTACGTTTAAGAACATGTATGTTTGCAAAAAAATGTAATTTCTAAGTATTATTACAATCTGATGATTGACTAACAATACTAGCTCCTGACTACCAATCTGTTCTGTGAAAGAACACATCGATATTTGCGGTGCAAGTTTTAGGTCATTCACCCTGTGTACCTCCTGCTTTCTTTCATTTCGCACAGACATTTCCGTACCATTCTTGGTCGCAACATTATGAAAATTTTCCTATTCCATTTGCCTATCGTCATGTGTTTCTTCACAGAAAGTCTGCTCACACGCACTGAGTGAAGCCCTCTCAAAACCTCAATGTAAATCATCGCTCTCGGTTCTGCGATGAACCCACCAAGCATCAAAATAATTGACTTTTCACGTCGGTCTGACAGTGAGAAACACCACAATAATAATGAAGTCACACTAGCTTGTTCGGGAAACAACTGACGCCGTTCGTCACCCTAATCGGAAAATCGTATTCTCGTGTTCCTGAACAGAATACTCAGGATACCTACCTTCACGCTCTGACTTCCGATGAAGATTTCGACATATCGAAGGTACTTTCAGTTTATTTTGCCTTCGATATGCCGTGTTTCTTCATATCTCCCTACCAAATATTCGTCGTTCAAGCGATAGAACAGTCCCGCCCGTCAAACTCATGTTGGAATCTCAAGGAATGATTCCTCATTATAAAAAGAAACACAACCTTGTTCTAATTTTCGGATTATGTTCTAAGAGCACAGTTTTATTTCAACATTTCTGCTGAATTTTGTCAGTTTACAAATGTTTCTAGCCGGCCGAAGTGGCCGTGCGGTTAAAGGCGCTGCAGTCTGGAACCGCAAGACCGCTACGGTCGCAGGTTCGAATCCTGCCTCGGGCATGGATGTTTGAGATGTCCTTAGGTTAGTTAGGTTTAACTAGTTCTAAGTTCTAGGGGACTAATGACCTCAGCAGTTGAGTCCCATAGTGCTCCGAGCCATTTGAACCATTTTGAACAAATGTTTCTACTTACCTTTTCTAATTTTATGTTTCACAATTACATTTTTATTTGTATATATTATCTACAATTTATTCTATGTTGTTCAGTTACTTTTATATTTGCACACATTCTACTCTGCATTATTTACAGTTTCTACACATTACGCTCTCTATTGTCAATTTTGGCGACTTCAGCAACTACGACACGCCCTGGGTTCGGTGGACCAATCTCAATCAATTGAACCCTCGGTTGCGTCTCGTTTTTCACAGTTTCATTTCGCTGATAAAGTAAAAAATCATTCCACGGTCCACCATTCCAGGTCCGCCCGTTATCATTCTGATTTCGGAACTGCGAATCGTTATGGTGTGATCTGTATCCGTTACTTTGTCAGTGTTTTGGTTACTTAAAATTCCCTTTGTTATTGTTAATACGCGGCTGCTCAAAGTTTCCCTCTCACTTATTTAGTAACGTGCCTGTTCCTCGATCATCACAAATTCTACTTCCAGAAAAATTTCTCTGACTGCTTCAATATCATCTCCACATTAGCCTATCAGTAATTACTGATACAGCATCTGCAGTTTTGCGAAGCACACCTGAATGATTTCTCTGTCGCTGTATGATACATCGAAGTACTGATTTTTCATGGCATTCTGGTCAAAAATTTTTACTGGGCTTTTAAATCCAGACGACTCCATATATCTATGCATCGTGAGCCCACGTTTTATTCTATCTTGAGTACCCCGTGACCAGTAGCGAGGCAAGAACGCATGTTAAAATTCTTCATACAGGTGCATGATTTAGTCATTTTTCGCGTCGTTTTGGCGACCACACCTTCTAGATGCGCGCAGATGTGATCTACGTTTTTGTGCTCTCACTACGGAGGTATGGCTTCTGCAAGCTGTTCTATGGAACTACAGTGATGTAGAGTGTTCCCTTCTTCCTTCTAGTGCTGGAATTTTCTGATAGATAAATTTCGTAGAAAATGCCACATCAGTTCCCCCTCTATCCCGTTCAATCACAGTACCTCGTGCAAGAAGGCATGTTTTCCTGTTGTGCTACTTTCACCTGGTGACGTGACCCAATCATATTCATAATACGAATGTCTCATATTCTTAGTGGAATGCAGTCATTGTACCGCTACGATTCCTGATTTGAAGTAATCTCTCGCCCCAGTTCCGTACCTTGGCGGTCTAGTGACATAGGAGTTGAAATCTGTGCATGAGATTCTGGCCATTTTGGTATTCTGATTTTGGTGTTTCTGATGGCCGAACGTAGTTGTTATCACCCATACCCTCGCTCTGTCGCGAGGATGCGCTATTCGTATCTGAATTCATGGCACCGTGTCTGTGTGTTTCCGTTTCCTGTGCTTTAGATACCGATTCCACAGAGGCCTATTTTTTTTTTTTCAAAAGTTGCCACTGTTCAAAAACTTTCTCTATGCGTTTGTACTTTGCATCTTGAGCTTCAGCCGTCACGCGGTCAGAGTGCTGTCCTTTTTCTTGTTCTAATTTCTTTATCCGTGACTTTTGTTTGGAACCGTTTTCCCTGCTTTCGCGGTATTTCGAATTTCCACACGTCTTTGTTGTGCAATTCTGTTAGCACAGCTTGCAATATAATTATCGCATCCTTCGCCTCTTTCTCCTTCTCGAATTCCTGTTATAATTGCCGGCTTGAGTGGCCGAGCGGTTCTAGGCGCTACAGTCTGGAACCGCGTGACCGCTGCGGTCGCAGGTTCGAATCCTGCCTCGGGCATGGATGTGTATGATGTCCTTAGGTTAGTTAGGTTTAAGTAGCTCTAAGTTCTGGGGGACTGATGACCTTAGAAGTTAAGTCCCATAGTGCTCAGAGTGTAAGTAGGCTGTTTAGGTTTTCTTATTGGTAACGCCACGTAGCGCTCTGTATGAAAATCACTGGCTGTGCTGTGTGCAGTCTGTGGCTAGTTTGCATTGTTGTCTGCCATTGTAGTGTTGGGCAGTTGGCTGTTAACAGCGCGAAGCGTTGCGCAGTTGGAGGTGAGCCGCCAGCAGTGTTGGATGTGGGGGAGTGAGATGGCGGATTTTTGAGAATGGATAATCTCGAGGTCTGTCCATCAGAGACAGTACATTTGTAAGAATGGATGTCATGAACTGCTATATATATTATGACTATTAAGGTAAATACATTGTTTGTTCTCTATTAAAATCTTTCATTTGCTAACTATGCCTATCAGTAATTAGTGCCTTCAGTAGTTTGAATCTTTTATTTAGCTGGCAGTAGTGGCGCTCGCTGTATTGCAGTAGTTCGAGTAACGAAGATTTTTGTGAGGTAAGTGATTTGTGATAGGTTAATGTTAGTCAGGGCCATTCTCTTGTAGGGGTTATTGAAAGTCAGATTGCGTTGCGCTAAAAAAATATTGTGTGTCAGTTTAAGCACAGTCATGTACAATTGTTCTAAGGGGACGTTTCAAGAGCCCTTTGAACCTGTTTTAATTCAGCACAGAATACCATGATTTTGTTTTCCAGCTGTGTAATTTGTCTTTCGGTTTCTTCTTACAGCTTCTGTACCTGTTCTCTTCTCTTATAGACCTCTGTCTGTACCTGTTTTTGTGTCTTATCGATTTCCCCTTGTAAAATTTTCGCTTTTGCTTCTCTGTCTTGTCTCAAATCTTCTAAGTAATCGATAAGCATGATACCTCATTACTCATCTTTCTCTACCTGCATCTAAACTGACGGGTGAGAGTCTGCCATCCTGTGATCCTGCCTGTTCTCGATCAAACATTTCACATCCACGTGTTTCTATGGAACTGTCATCCCCCAGTCCAAGTGACGGCAGCCCACTAAAATTTTTGCTCGGACTATCTGACATACACAGGGTAGTTCCGAACCGTTACTACAGCCTCAACGTGACCCCCTCATTCCTCGTCATCTGAGTGACCTCCTGTTACACCATCATAGCTAGTATCATCCAAATAAGGTAATTCTTTGTTAGGATCTGCTTGTCCATCCGGAATGGTAGTATGCGCCTCATCCAAAATATTTTTACATAAATCACGCTTTTGCTCTATTTCTCTCCACTTTCTAACTTACTCTGTTCGCTAGCATTACGTGGTTTACTTCGTGTCGACAGTAACTTTGTTCTCTACACTCCCTACAAAATGAAAAATGATGTACAAGAAAACATATAAAATTACAACGAACTAACTAGATCTGAAATGTATCTGACCATACTTAATCGTTACCAGCAGAAAACAGCACCATAACTGACTTTAAAAAATTCGTTGGTAATCACACAAACATAACAACAAGACACAAGGCTGACCAAAAAATGTGTGGGGTGAGAGCCCACCGCACTAAAAGAATTCTAAAAAAAAACCACAATACACTAATTCTAATCAAAACTAGTTGCTGCATCATGTAATTAGGGCAAATTACTGAGCTTGTGGCCAGTCTTCTTACTAAGTGTATAACAAAATTATGTGCTGACCATGTGCATTGTTGCAGACCATTGATGGTCGAACTCAGGAATCCAGTTGGCAGAGCTGAAGCCAGGACCCACCATGCCATTTCTTGTCAGGAGCCCAAGCAAGTTCAATAGTGTCAAGGGGCAGTGCAGAGTGATACAGCAGTATTCGGAAGTACTCCTTTATTCACCTAGTTTATAGAAGCGTAATGTCGGCGCGCCATCTGCGTGCTGTTCTGTGAGTCCAGCTGTCTCAGCATTCCTGGACTGCCGACACCTCTGCTGAGGTCATCAAGGCCACCTGATGAAGGAAGTCAGCTGCGCTGGCCTGGTCATCGCCCGCCAAGGCGTCACGTCTTGCGCCGCGTAGCTGCCCTGGTCCTAGCTGGCCTCCACCCTGTTTGGCCTGCTCTGATGAAGGTGGTTGTACTGGTCACCCATGGCCCTCAGCAACTGCTGCTCTCAAGACAGGACCGGACTCCAACTCACGCCCTCCTGGACGCTGTGCTGAAACTTGCCATCAGTGGTGCTTGCCAGATGGCAATACCCACCACAGTCCCTGACGCCGTTTCAGCACTGCTGCACCTCCCACAGCATAAGCCAGGTGGGAAGTGAATGTGGCCCGTCCTGGACCTGCTGCAGACTGCTGTCACTGCCCACCTTCAGGCAGACCCTGCAGTCCCCAGGTATCCAGCTGCCATTCCGTCCTACCCCAGTGTTGTGTCTCTGGAGGCGAAATACAGCCTGAAAAAGTACATAGAAACAAAGTACAGGTTTACACAGAGTATTTACAACATCGCTGCCAGACTGGGCCATTTAAGCGTAGACCAGAACAGGTCCGACCTGACTTTCGACTGACCTGGCACACACCTCAAACTA
This sequence comes from Schistocerca serialis cubense, assembly GCF_023864345.2. Lineage (NCBI taxonomy): Eukaryota > Metazoa > Arthropoda > Insecta > Orthoptera > Acrididae > Schistocerca > Schistocerca serialis. The sequence continues at coordinate 121,964,283 of NC_064642.1, read as the reverse complement.
AAAGTGCCTGACTATTTATACTGCTTTTCCCCTCACTTCTGACGTAGTGGCAGAGAGAGACAGAGACTATGGCAGGAGTAAATTCCCATACGTCAGCCACTTACACATCGCCACTCCCGGCTCTGGCCTACTGCCTCGTCTCATACATCGCAATAACTTAAAACACCGCTGCTGTTCCCTGCCTCGTTGTTGCTTAGCCCGAACAAATCGTACGTGCAATATGCCGCTGCAGGAGCCGACTATTACCACACACTGCCAGCGGCCCCAGACTTCATCGCCCAACCGCGCCTTTACTGAATTTTAACAAAATTCCCCCTTCCTACGACTAAGACTAATATTGGTGTAGCAACATCTTGACTACTCCCAGAAATTCCTCAATCAGGGTCGCCATTATTTTTTGTAAATCCCTGGTGTACATACGGCAACTGTAAGAGTGACCGCCAGTGTTGTGTATGCAATGGTAATATCACACCTACAAATGAATTAAAAACACCCCTGCCATTGACAACCTACATGCAGAGGAATACATTAGATGATATATCTAGTCGTGATGATATTCTGTTGTTGCATAAATACGAAATCGTTAATGTTCAATAGATATCCTACTAGAATGAATATAACTGGGTACCATAGAAGTATTTATTTTCGGACAACAGAGAAACAAGATAAATGTATAAAATCCACACAGAATGTTAAATCCTACTCTTAACCTAGATTTGAGATTGGGAGAACATCTATCACTTTACTTAAAATCTTGCCCCGCCCCCCTCCCCCATTTACTAGATTAAGTTGATTGATATCGATTAGTCCTGTGAAACTGCAAACGTCCACTGCGACTGGCACTGACAGTAAAGAGCTCAGAGAACAAGCAAATGGAACGAAACACATTTACTGTGACCGTTTCCCTATCTGCCGAGCTGTCACTGATTACAGTACTGGAAGACGAGGTTCTGCAGCATCGATCTGCTCTGTACTGTTGGTCACCGTGCAGAGGATGGAGTCCTGGAAAGGCAAAAATTAATGTTTCGTCTCGTCATTTCAGTTAAAACATCTTGCTACTGCCGAGAAAATCCGATATGTCACAGTTGATTGTGCTTCGATAACAATCCGACTGGGTTCTGGGTTCGAATCTCTGTGCAACACAAAGCTTTACCTCACGGCATTTCAAGTAAATTACTTGTGAAGAAGCAATATTTATCATCTCTCGTAGTTTGTTAACAGGGACAATAGATGCTGGGTAGGAATTCGCGTCTGTTAAAAATGTCTACTTTATGTAATTTAAAGTTGATATTTACTAACTGATACTGTCTAAAATCGAGGTATATCACTCTCTGTATGCCTAGTCAGGAATGACTGTTGTATCCGTCAGTCACGAAATCTTTGCTTAGTCTGCATGACCTGGGTTTGACTCCATATACAGAACGAGACGGTTCGTCGTGTCATTTGAAGTTCATACATATTCTCAACTAGCAGCTCGTGAATAACTTAAATTTTAAATGTTATTTGGTGTTAAATAATAAGTATGATATCTTACTTTGAAGAGGAAATCATGAATACGACGAACTTACTGCGTGCATTACCTATCTGACGTAATAATGAGAGTGGTAACATTTCAGTTATGTCATTTATTGTAATAAATGTGAGATTACAAGCCTTAAGGACAGTCTTATCTGTGATGAGGTGTTCCCTGATGTTTGTAATATCGTGGTATTACTTTATATCTTGAGTTATTGCGGTACAGAGCAGTGAGCAGTGAACCATTTTCAATAGTCAAACGATTGTACCGAGGAGCGATTAGAGGACCTGCTAGACAGCCGCGTTATGAGGTTGTATGCGAATCAGGCGAAATGCAATTCAGGTCGTTCGAATACTTTTGAGCACGACTTTACAACATGGTAGCGTATCTAGGAACAAATAATCTATCAAAAATTGCAGTTGTTGCACCCGAAAAAATATTGTCAGTACTATGTTTAGTCGTCTGTCTGCTACAGTATTATTCTACTCATATCAACAAACAGTAAGTGAAATCAAATTAAGCAGACGTATTATCAAAAACCAGTTAAAAGTTTATTTTTGAAACAGTAACTACTGGAAACCAGTACAAATTTCAATTTTCAAGCACAAAAAGATATTGAAACACTAAAGAAACTCAGTTTATTTGAAAGTAGTACATAGGAAAGGAAATCTACTAATGTGCAATTACACGATTGATGAGAAATTGCTGGAAACAGCATACATCTTAAAATATCTAGGACTAACTATCAGAGCGACCTGAACTGTAACTACCACATAAAACAAGTAGTAGAAAAAGCAGATGCCAGACTGAGATTCATAGGAAGAATCTTAAGGAAAGATAACTCATACAAAAAAAAGTAGCTTACAAGGCACTTGTTCGACCGATTCCTGAGTATTTTCATCAGTCTGGAATCCTTACTAGGTAGAACTGATAGAAGAGATAGGCACCAAATCTACATTCATATCTTCATGGCTACTCTGCAAATCACACTTCAGTGCCTGGGAGAGTGTTCGTCGAACCGCCTTCACAATAATTTTGTTATTCCACATTCGAACAGTGCGTGGAGAAAACGAACACCTACTTATTTCTGTAAGAGCTCTAATTTCCCTTGTTTTATTGTGATGATCGTTTCTTGCTATGTTGATCAGTGTCAATAAAATATTTTCGTATTCGGAGGAGAAAGTTGGTGATTGAAATTTCGGGAGAAGATCCCGCTGCAACGAGAAAGCCTTTATTTTAATGATGTCAGTCACAAATCCTGTATGATGTGCGTGACCTTCTCTCCCCTATTTCTTGATAATACAAAACTTTCTCGATGTACTCTGTTAATCCTGTCTGAAAAGGATTCCATACCTCACAGCAGTACTCCAAAAGAGGATGGACAAGCGTAGTGTAGGCAGTCTCTTGAGTAGATCTGTTGCATGTTCTAAATGTTCTGCCAATACAACACAGTTTTTGCGTCGCTTTTCCCACAAAAGTTTTTATGTGTTCTTTCCAATTTAAGTCGTTCATGATTGAAATTCCTAGGTATTTAGCTGAATTTACGGACTTTTGATTTGACTGATTTATCGTGCAACGAAAGTTTAACGGATTCCTTTAGCACACATGTGGATGACCTCACACTTTTCATCATTCAGGATCAATTGCCAATTTTTGTGCCTCGTAGATATCTTTTCTAAATCGTTTTGCAATTTTATTTGATCTTCTGATGGCTTTACTAGACGATAAACGTCAGCATCAACTGGAAACAGCCTAAGACGGCTGCTCAGATTGCCTCCTAAATCGTTCATATAGGTAAGGAACAGCAGAGGGCCTGTGATACTACCTTGGGAAAATCACTTCTGTTTTTCCGATGACTTTCCGTCAGTTATTACGAACTGTGATTTTTCTGATATGAAATCACGAATCCAGTGGTACAGTGGTACAGTGTCAAAAGCATTCTGAAAATCTAGAAATACGGAATAAATTTGAAATCCCTTGTCGATAGCATCCAACACTTCGTGTGAGTGAAGAGCTTGCTGTGTTTCACAAGATCAATATTTTCTAAATCCGTGTGGACTGTGTGTCAATAGACAGTTCTCTTGGAGGTAATTTACAAAGTTTGAACACAATGTATGTTCCAAAATCCTGCTGCATATCGACGTTAATGGTAAGGGCCTGTAATTTGGTGGACTACTCCTATTGCCTTTCTTGAATTTTGATATGACCCGTGCAACTTTCCAATCTTTGGGTACGGATCTTTCGTCGAGCGAGCGGTTGTATATGGTGGTTAAGTACGGGGCTATTGCATCAGCATACTCTGAAACGAACCTAATTGGTATTCAATCTGGACCAGAAGACTTGCTTTTATTAAGCTGCTTCAGTACTCAGAGATATCTATTTCCAAGTTACTCATGTTGGCAGCTGTCCTTTGTTATTTCTAAAAGAACAATACTGCATTTTTACTGCAGAATAGAAGTGACAACAAAATTCTCGTTAACTGTGTAGCTGTGAACGTACTGACGACTTGCAGAACCTTGTCAACCATTCGTCAAAGTCAGTACCACTGATGAATTAAAAGGTATCTGTAGCAAGAACATTCATTCCCTCATGCTGCACAGTAAGAGGAATGGAATATCGTACTCTATGTCAAATATAACTGAGGTGCAGGAAGAAAATACTTTGGTAAGTTTCAGTCCCAGATGCTCATTATTAATGAGACACTGGGATACAGGAATCCCTGAAACTGCAACAAAATTGGCGATTTATTTTCATCCAAGTTGTTCCACTTTTTCACTTCAGAGAAGCTCCATCAGTAGTAGGTTTGAGTAGCGCATACATTTATCTAATTGCCAAGTTAAATATTGCTTTTTGTCAAAATGAAGTATAAACTGCGCAAACTCACCTTGCGATAGCCATTGCGACAGGATATTGAAACAGTGTGTCTCATTTAATTAGCTATAGGTGACAAGGGAGATCAATACCTTATGGGAGAACTTCTTGTGTCGATTTGCTGTAATGTGGGAGAAGAAATTTCACGTTTATTTTCGCACAAGCAATGACCTTTTAAAAATTACAGTGCTTGATAGAAAAATGAAAATTAAATGAAAATGTAGATTCAGCTATATCATCGTAGGTAAAGTTCTGCACGTTAACCTCGTGGCAAAACACTCTCCTAGCATTTACCAAAATCTCGTTTCGATATCTCGAACGTTTTAGGTGATATGAGTTACGCTACGAATATTTCAATCTCACGCGCGTGCAATCGGAAGTAAACTCCATACATAAATTCCATTTTCTCGAGAATGGAGACAGGTAGAGTCCTCCTCCCATGCCTGAAGAAAATTTCAATATCTTAGCTACATTTCGTTTGCAGCAACACATGGTGTAATATGTACCAGTCGCAAAATCATCGTGATTCACATTTTTCATTGCAGACTTTTCCGAATTTCGCACAGTATCTTACTTAAGTGCAAATGCCAGAATAAGTATGACCATTAGCGAGGTGATGAACACTTTACCATGAAGCTGACATACTAAGCTATAGACAAAGTAAAAATCATTTTTTATGGATAGTTTTTGTAAAAGCGTGTGAGAGAGACTACTGACTTAACGGAGCAGGCATGACGTTCTCGACCTGTTATGGCACTGCTGCAGCTTGGCTAGTAGGCTAACCAAAGTTCTCTTTGTGCACCTGAAGGCGCGTACAGCTGCCTTGGACAGTGCAGCGAGTCGGTACGCCAGACTACGTATTTTTTGTCTGTTCTTACACTTACGCTCATAGTGCGGGTAAATCAACGAGACGTGCCAGGTCAGAACTGAATACACCTACTGCCAAAGTGTGGGTGGTACTACCGAAACGCCTGTCATTTAAATCCTACAAAAGTGGCGAAGAAAAGGGAGCCAAGTTTTGTGAAGAAAGGTTTAAACAAAGTGCAGACTGAAGATGATTTTCTTAATAAAAGCGCGTTCAGTGACGAACCCACCCTCCGTATCTCTGATAAAGTGAATCGGCGCAATGTTTGGATGTGGGTTGAGCAGTAACCACGTCGTATAATCGAACATGTACGGGACTCGCCTAAGGTAACAAGATTTACAGTCCTTTTTTGCCGGATCAGCTGTCGATACAAGCAGATTACTTGAGTTAAATAATATTTTTTCGCCAGCGTTTATGTTTCTGTTGAGATGTCAGCTTTTCAGATTGCTTTGACGGACGCCATAAGATGTTTTGATGATGGCGTAAAAGGTAGATTAAAAACCATGAGCAGTCTAGGCATCAAAACTTGGGACAAAATGAAAAGTGGGCTGCTAGGTGTGGTCAGGTAATGTGTCACTGTAGTTGGAAAAACTGCTTGTAGCATGACAAAATAGGCCAGTATAACAAAGAAAAGAAAGAAAACTAAAGAAGATGAAAAGGACATTCAGAATCAACAAAATTATGGAGATGGAATGTTTCGACATTTTATCACTGATAAGAAAGTGGCACACTAATCTTTTGTTTCATTTTCCGGTAGTCAACGTTCTTGCATACTTAGGTCCCATTATCTCATTCAATATTAAAGCTACAATAGAAAAATTTTGCATACAAGATCGTGCTTGCTTACGCAGTGAAGCACATTATTCAGTAACGTATTAAATATTGTAAGCTAGAGCATGTCATATGTTTTCAATTACTACGAGAAAAAATTGACTTGTAAAAAACATTTTTTTGAAATACACGCAAAACAACAGATTTTTAAATATTCTTGGTTTACCGTTTCAACAAGTTGATAATTGAAAGAACAGATCTTGTTTTGACCTTTTATTTTGAATTCTAACTTAATCATAGCTAACACTTGGTTCAAGAATCATGAAAGAAGGTTGTATACATGAAAGAACCCTGGAGATACTAGAACGTTTCAGATAGATTATATAATGGTAAGACAGACATTTAGGAACCAGATTTAAAATTGTAAGACATTTCCAGTGGCAGATGTGGACTCTGACAACAATCTATTGGTTATGAACTGTAGATTAAAACTGAAGAAACTGCAAAAAGGTGGGAATTTAAGGAGATGGGAACTGGGTAAACTGAAAGAAGCAGAGGTTGTACTGAGTTTCAGGGAGAGCATAAGGGAACGATTGACAGGAATGGGGGAAAGAAATACAGTAGGAGAAGAATGGGTAGCTTTGAGGAATGAAATAGTGAAGGCAGCAGAGGATCAAGTAGGTAAAAAGACGATGGCTAGTAGAAATCCTTGGGTAACAGAAGAGATACAGAATTTAATTGATGAAAGGAGAAAATACAAAAATGTGATAAGTGAAGTAGGCAAAAAGGAATACAAACGTCTCAAAAATGAGATCGACAGGAAGTGAGAAATGGCTAAGCAGGGATGGCTAGAGGACAAATGTAAGGATGTAGAGGCTTATCTCACGAGGGGTAAGATAGATACTGCCTACAGGAAAATTAAAGAGACCTTTGGAGAAAGGAGAACCACTTGCATGAATATCAGGAGCTTTGATGGAAACCCAGTTCTAAGCAAAGAAGGGAAATCAGAGAGGTGGAAGGAGTATATAGAGGGTCTATAAAAGGGCGATGTACTTGAAGACAATATTATGGAAATGGAAGAGGATGTAGATGAAGATGAAATGGGACATATGATACTGCGTGAACAGTTTGACATAGGACTGAAAGATCTGAGTCGAAACAAGGCCCCCGGAGTAGACAACATTCCATTAGAACTACTGACAGCCTTGGGAGAGCCAGTCCTGACAAAACTCTACCATCTGGTGAGCAAGATGTATGAGACAGGCGAAATATCCTCAGACTTCAAGAAGAATATAATAATTCCAATCCCAAAGAAAACAGGTGTTGACAGATGTGAAAATTAGCGAACTGTCAGTTTAATAAGTCACAGCTGCAAAATACTAACGCGAATTCTTTACAGACGTATGGAAAAACTGGTAGAAGCCGACCTCGGGGAAGATCAGTTTGGATTCCGTAGAAATGTTGGAACAAGTGAGGCAATACGGACCCTACGACTTATCTTAGAAGAAAGATTAAGGAAAGGCAAACCTACGTTTCTAGCATTTGTAGACTTCGAGAAAGCTTTTGACAATGTTGACTGGAATACTCTCTTTCAAATTCTGAAGGTGGCAGGGGTAAAATATATAGATCGAAAGGCTATTTACAATTTGTACAGAAAGCAGATGGCAGTTATAAGAGTCGAGGGACATGAAAGGGAAGCAGTGGTTGGGAAGGGAGTGAGACAGGGTTGTAGCCTCTCCCTGATGTTATTCAATCTGTATATTGAGCAAGCAGTAAAGGAAACGAATGAAAAGATCGGAGTAGGTATTAAAATCCATGGAGAAGAAATAAAAACTTTGAGGTTCGCCGATGACATTGTAATTCTGTCAGAGACAGCGAAGGACTTGGAAGAGCAATTAAACTGAATGGACAGTGTTTTGAAAGGAGGGTATAAGATGAACATCAACAAAAGAAAATCAAGGATAATGGAATGTAGTTGAATTCAGTCGGGTGATGCTGAGGGAATTAGATTAGGAAATGAGACACTTAAAGTAGTAAAGGAGTTTTGCTATTTGGGGAGCAAAATAACTGATGATGGTCGAAGTAGAGAGGATATAAAATATAGACTGGCAATGACAAGGAAAGCGTTTCTGAAGAAGAGAAATTTGTTAACATCGAGTATAGATTTAACGTCAGGAAGTCATTTCTGAAAGTATTTGTATGGAGAGTAGCCATGTATGGAAGTGAAACATCGACGATAAATAGTTTAGACAAGAAGAGAATAGAAGCTTTGGAAATGTGGTGCTACAGAAGAATGCTGAAGATTAGATGGGTAGATCACTTAAGTAATGAGGGGGTATTGAATAGAACTGGGGAGAAGAGGAGTTTGTGGCACAATTTGACCAGAAGAAGGGATCGATTGGTAGGACATGTTCTGAGGCATCAAGGGATCACCAATTTAGTACTGGAGGGCAGCGCGGAGGGTAAAAATCGTAGAGGGAGACCAAGAGATGAATACAGTAAGCATATTCAGAAGGATGTAGGCTGCAGTAGGTACTGGGAGATGAAGAAGCTTGCACAGGATAGAGTAGCATGGAGAGCTGCATGAAACCAGTCTGACGACTGAAGACCACAACAGCAAACAACAACTGTGGAAGTATAGGTGGCGGACTGCACGTACATCGGTTTTGGAGGACTGGGTTCTACATGATTCTGGGACGAACCCTACTACAAGCTCCAAATCTGATGTACGCACTGTCCGCCATCTCTAAGTAGAATCGTCAGTCTGAAAGGACCCATGATCACACAAACGCCCAAAAACGACTTTCTCTTGAAATGTTGTGTGGTGTGGTTGGTGTCTGTGAGGATACTTGTTTTGGTATAGCCGTACTGCATATCAACTGTCTCCATCTGCTTTGCCATACACAAACATCATCTCGGCATGTTCCCGACATGAATACCAGAGCATTCTGCTACTTACAGTGACCTGCGTCAATCATGCAGTCTGCAGCACGCAAGGAACACACGGCTCCTGGCCAGAACGGTCATTCGTCAGCGTCATTTACTGTGGCAACGATGCATTTCCGGACACATGTTCACAGGTCCTTTTTTCCTCCACTTCCTGTCAGGAATCCGTACCCGCTGTTTGTCGATTTTATAAATGTTCGTCCTATACTTAATAGCTAATATGCATTTGTCCCGGTTTTTTGGGAGAGGATCACGGCGAACCTAGCCTTGTAACATGTCTTTTCACGTTTGGAGAAACATTAAATTACGGAAGTAATTTTTATAATTTCAGAGGAAGACCGCAGCACTTAAAAATTTAATGCCATTATTTAAAAATGAAATAAGAAAATATATTAAACTTTTATTATATAACCAACTAGTAACGAAAGTGTGAAAACTGCTTGAAGGTGCAACACACTCTCCTACACATTAGGATGATCAACGTCTTTCTAATAAGCTAACACAATGATGAAAGGAAATCCATTGTGTTTCGAAATGTAGCCGCAAGGCACGAGTCGTGGGGTGGCTGTAGGATGGCGTATGAAGTGCATGCACAAAAAAGAATATCTTTCGCTTGAAAGCCCCTTAAAATTTTCAGTGAAATCTTTTTGTTTCTGTTACAGTAGTATAAACATATTGAATTTTTACTTCCACTAACACTACACCTCCACTGTACCACGAGTAGTCTGCTACAAGATTTATGCCACAGTCTAACATAAACAGTTGCAACACTCTTATCCATTTTTATCACACTCTGCGACAGCAGCGCACCAAGTGGCCAGCGAGAAACACCTTTGAATACGATATCGGATGAGTGCGAATAGTGTTGTTTATATTGATCTGTAACATAGTTTTTGCAATGGAGAGCTTATGAAGTGCCACAAACACCGAAAACTAAAAAATAACAACACATTTGGCTTTCTTTAGTTTTCTAACAACTCTGGGAGGTATGAAACAGTAGAAGACGTGAGTTTTTGCAGAAAGACTTTGTGTATCTATTCAAAAACACGAAATTTTGTTCACTATACTACCAGTGAAATCAGTGAATGTGGAACGCAGGAAACTTGTAAGGAATTCACTCCTACATTATGTAATCTACCAAGTAAGCCACCAAAACTGTAGCCAAAGAGAAAACTTGATAGACGTGTTAATAACACGTCAAAAGTCATTGTTGCTACATCTGAGCCACAATCGTCAAAGACCTGCAACACTTTCGCTTCTAAAGCAAAATTAGTTACATTTGGGCCTCGTCGTCAAATAATGAATCCTGCCTAGTCGTCAAAGATGGGAGTCCAGGAAACCGGCTTCCTCAGATCGCTAGGCAACAATTCAAGCAAATCGTATTAATGAGTTTTATTACGAAATGAAATTTACAGATACTTAACTTTGAGTTATACAGATGCGTCGAAAGCAGAGGGCGACATGCAAAATAGCAATTTTCTCAGTTTAAACAATTCGAAGTCGCTCCTATACAAGTGCTGCTGGTGCCTCATTTCTCTCTGATATCTCATGTTTCCCTTCAATTACCATAATTACGTAAGAGTTAAAAATAATGGAAATAACTTCACGAAACTGTTTCTAAACAATAGCTGCAAGAGCACTATTATTTGCTAACTGACACCGCCTATTTCCTTGCGTGTAGGTGTTTCACATGTTGTAATGTAACGTTCTCATCACACTCAGGTGTCATCTTGTGCTCTTGCGATGAGAAGAAATGCGCATTACGTTTCGTAGAACTTGCTATGACGTGTAGCTCTTTGGAAATGTGGGATCAAAACCTTCCAGACGAAAATAAAATTTCTTATGTTTTTCCCTCTTTTGTCCATAAAACAAAGAAAATGCTTTTCAGGCAATTCATTATTTATTATAGTCATGTTAATTAGTTTGTCTGGTTAAAAAAAAGCAATTTAGTCATAACTAACTCATCGTGGATCCAGAGAAAGTGAACGACTAAAGATACCAAAGAGTTACTATTATGCATTTCACAGAAATTTTAAATCAGTAGTAGAGTTTTATAATTCTTTATCATGAATCACATATTTCCTTCCTGAGAGTTATGAAAGGGAAAATGTCTCCCTGAATTAAGTCTCACATATAAACTGTGTATTGCTCTGAATGCCGGAAGATGAGTCGTCTAAGGAATCTAAGTCGAGTCGTCAGTCCCTTCTCCTGGACATGCTTGCTGGTGGCACAGCATCTGCAATTTCAAAAACCATAATGGCGCCTATGGAACGAGTTAAACTGCTGTTACAAGTGCAGACCAAATTGAAGAAAATTGAAAACAAAGCAAATTACAGAGGTTAGTATTCTGCAAGGCGCAGTGAAAAGGTTTTTTATTTTTCTCAGTATGTCTCCTCACTTTTTTTCTAGTTTGAGTGTCAACACACACATACACAGGGAATGTGTGATGCAAATTCTTCCCGTACGAGAAATGGGCTTCAGAATAAGAAAAAGAATACGCAATAGACAGAAGCAACTATCACATCATAAATGGCTTTCTCTCTCTCTCTCTCTCTCTCTCTCTCTGTGTGTGTGTGTGTGTGTGTGTGTTTTACAACCACTGATTGTAATCAGTTATAGTTCTCTCTGTGCGTCCTCAATCCAGGCAATTGGTAATTCCCTGTTAACGATATGAGGTGTTTCGAAATCTGTCTTACGTGTCCACAGCGGCCCAGTTAACATCAAAGAAAGTTGTTACTTTTTCGATTACGGTACCCTAATCAGCTATCATATACGTGCCATAACTTACTGACATTTGCCGGCGTCGGTCAAAGACGTAACGTCTATATGAAAAATTGTCTTGAATCGTGGCTCATAGTTAAAAAAATAAATAAATTTTGTTATTAGTCACAAATGCTGTTAAAGAAGAATAAGCTTATAATTAGCATGCATTATAATTTATGACAAGTGCTGCAGAATTCATGGGTATAGGACCATGATAGAATATTTACTTACCGTAACGACACTATATTGTATACTTGTCTTGTTGTGAGTTTATTTCTTACAAGTGACATCTTCCTTATGGGTTATATATCACGTGCCTTCGTATAGAAATAATAACACTTGTTTTTGTTTATCTGTGCCAAACTTCGTAATGAAAGAAATATGCTTGTATATAAAAGATCAAGAAGTTTTTATGTGAGAAGTGAATCTGTTTATGTAACTTTATTTTTTCATTTATTGTTGATGGAATGATCTAGTGAGAATATCGCTAAGTTCATAGGAACGGTTCCAAGTACAGTAGGACAACACATACCTGAATAATCAACGTAAAAGTTCCAGACTTAATGACTATCCTCTAGTTCATATAAAATGCTAATGATATTCTGCCCATTTACATGACAAAATTTTTCCCAGTCTGTTTTCCGAAAACTAGGAAGAGAATTAGCTCTTACGTCTTTCATTAATGAAACTGTCGAACAGGTTCGAATTCCTAAACTAGATTTGGAAGATGAGCCGTGGAAGCTCGAGCACCGTAGGCATTTCTCAAGAGTCAAATTCTCATTTCAGCTCATGAGAAAAGCACTGAGATAGCAGTTTCGTCAAATAGAATGAATGCTTCACTGTGTTCAATGTGAAGTAGAAACTTGGTGATCGCCTGTTGTGGAATGGTATCGAGCATTTTCGAATTTTTAAAAAGTGACTTTGCTTACCGAGATTTTGCCTTTTACATCTGCTACTGAATCTGAATGGAAGTGTTTAGTACCTTTTAAATTCCGCTATCCTAAATACACGGCGAGTATTCAAAAATTAAAATGATTAAGTTGGCAGTTCACCGCGTAATATGGAGGTAACTTTTTATCGCAATTTTTCCCTTAATGAACTTTGATGTGAAAAACACCATCGGTATGATTCGCTGCTTACAACTGTATACCTTTTTGAGTGTAGGAATATCGACATGTGCAGAAAATATACACGTACAAGATCCTCTAGAGAAGCAACTCAAACGTCAAGATATATAGGGACTATTTTTAGAACAAAGCAGACCTTGTAAGAAGAATTTTTATTATTTTTGTATCTCTCTGATAAGAAAGGAGCGGATGATCACTACTGTCCGTGATTGTGACCTTACGTGAATCATCCTCCAAAACTCGAAAATTCAAAAATGGCAAAGGATTTGTTATATTTCTCATTCACGGTGATAAATTGGGTAAATGTACGGAAAACTCAGCAGCATGCCATACTTAATCTCGATATTTGTACAGCGTTTGCACTTACGTTCTCAGAGCTCAGCACTGTAAATTTTTTGTTCAAAATTTTCGAGAATTCGCGAGAACAAATGTCGTTCCCACCTTGATCCACGCACCGAAAGTTCACAACTTTCGTTAGTTTAAAAACAACAGTGCTTGATCATCTTCTGATAGCAGTCGACAAATAGTCAAGTTTTCGTAAAGAAACAAAACTTAGGTTATATCCATAATGTTCTTTCCAAATTGTTATATTCTATATACATTAAATATCAGATTTTTAACAATCAGTATTTATTCCAGAAATTATTGCCAAAAGTGAATTATTGAAAAAATGATTTGGATATTGTCATCTAAACATATTTTGTGTCCTGTTCTCGCTTCCCGCACACGGGGTCCCGGGTTCGATTCCCGGCGGGGGTCAGGAATTTTCTCTGCCTCGTGATGACTGGTTGTTGTGTGTTCTTTATCATTGACTCGCAAGTCGCCGAACTTGCCCGCATGGGGCCTCCCGGCCAACAATGCCATACGATCATTTCATTTCATTTCATTTTGTGTATTACCTTCCTGTGCATCATGAATTTGCAATTGAGGACTTTGTGAGTCGCAGATAAATTTTCCATTTTGTACACTAAACACTTCACCAGAGTTAGGTATATAACATCTACCTGACATCAGTATACTTGAAGAATTTTCGAAAATATCAAATTCCTGGTTAGAGAAGACAAAGTTAATATTGACTACTGAAAACAGCTCGATTTTCTCCATTCCGTTCACGAACGTATGTTGGGTAACCATCTGGAAAATCTTCATAAAGTTAACTTCCTTTCCACCTAAAAGCAGCTTTATTTATTCTTCTTTGCAGCATCAATAAAATGATTAACTGTTACAAGAAAAGCAATTTCTCAAGTTTCAGCACCTCAACTTCAATTAGATAGAGGAAATTAAGCCATTTTTGCCTCACTATGTTTGTGAATTTTTTTCGTAACTGAGTAAAGCCTAAGAAAGTTTTGGCGAGCATGGACAGTCTGCTATATAGAAACGGTAAATAAATTAAATAATGGAATGAAAAGAAGTACCCAAAATCCAGTTACGATTGAAACTCATAACGTAGCATCCAATGCAGTGTACAATGGGATTTTTGACTGCTATTTTGTTTTGTTTTAGCTGTTCACAATTTTTACTTCGTTTATCGTTTTATCCACACCTGTCACATCTGCCTTCGTACCCAAAATCAGTCGACACACTAAACACAGAGCACAGTGCTGTTAGCTAATAACTTTAGCCTAGGATGAAACAGACGTAAAGCTGTCAGTGATGGCCGAGTACCTTCTGTTTTTTATCGATGTAATAAATCTCTAGCAGTCATTGCGTTAGAGTCTTCAAGGAGTGCACGATTCTGACCAGATAAATTGGAGAACCTATCCTGCAGAAGCGTAGACTGTAAAACCCGGTCCCTGGTGATGGCGGCGGTGCGTCATGGCATGGATTCACAAGACATCAAAAGCATGTAAGCAGCTATCCTAATCCATGACCACTCAGCCAACACACGCAAATCAAGGAGTTTGATCGAAGTTGAGAACCGAGTGAGATGGCGCAGTGATTAAAAACACCGGATACCGGATCAAATGCCCGGACGCCCATGCAGATTGTTCTCCGCCGTTTTCTTAAATCGATTCAGACTCTTGTCAGAATGGTTACCTTAAAAAGGACATATCCCATTTCCTTACCTATCTTTAGCGTTTCCAAGAATGTTTCCTGTCCCTTGTGGCATTGTTGTCGACCTTTCGTGAGACCACAAATCACGCTCTCTGGCGACACAAATGTGTTCAGCGCGTCGGGTCACCTGGAGGATGCTTCGCGTATGTGGGGAGTTCCTCACACTTCTATAGGACAATCTGGGAGCTATGGGGTAAAGGTTCGTGATCACGTTACGAGATGTCCGCTATCAGAGAGGCCAGAGGCACAGTGAGAGGAAAGTGGTTTGCGCGCTTGCTCAGACGAGTAAAGTTCTAGCGTGAAACATCAGCCGCCTCATTACCAGCTAGATAAGTGGGCCAATATTAGTATCTCTGGCTGTAACGTCGGCGCCAGCTGTCATTCCTACGAACAGCTCTCATTTCATACGAAGTGAGATGAATGTGGCGACCTTATGACGTGTATCGAAGACGATGGAATCCGTGTATCGATTTTTATGATCGTTCGAGGCGCTGGACTACTGAAGGCACCGTTAGATGTCTCTGGTCTCACAACCACGTAATCCTAGCCATTCTAGCAGATAAATTAATGCAACAACTCATTGTATCTTCAATTAGTATATTCATTTCAATTTTGGAAGTTGTTTCTACCTTTTTTCTGTGAAAGAACTTGCGAACATCATACTCGTTATGCATTCCGAAAAGTAACAATAAGTTTTCAGAGTTGTAAATAAGTATCTGTTTATAATAAAGACGAATTCCACGTTGAATTCGGTAAGTTAGTTCTAGGATCGGAAAAAGGAGACGTGGGCATAATACAGGTAACAGGACCATTTCAATGGCAGCAGCATTCATTTATCACAACGCTCTTGACATTTACATCCTTAATCTGCATACCACTGTGAAATACATGGTAGAGAATTTTTCCCATTGCATCGCGTAATAGTGTTACTAGTGGTCAGCGTTAATTATTGTAGCGTGACAGGACGGGACTTTACTGATTGTTTGGACAACAACGAACTCCTGTAATATCGTTATGCATATTTATGGATTGTTGAACACCTGTTCTTTCATTCCTGTGCTAGTAGTTGTGGGCCTGAGTCCACTATTGGGAACAATTGGCAACTGAAACATTTTTTCTACAGCCTAAATCTCATCACCCACATTATTTACTCTAGGTATAGCAATTTAAAAGTTTTGTCATTCAGATTCGAAAACTGTTAGTAGTTCCTTAATAAACCAACAATCACAAGCCATTTATTTAAGTTTCTGCAACACTATTTGTATCGCTGAGACACGTGCTATATTTACAGCGTTGGCCGTGTCCTACGTGAGCGATGGAAGCGAGCGACAGCTTCAGGCGACAAAACACAATCCATAGAGGTAGAATAAGGGGAGATGGCGCTACAGACTTACGCTGTAAGCGGTTTTGAAGCCAGTGGGCGGGGCCTGCCGCCATCTTAGATCCCCCAAAACATTAGCAGACGAGTGTTTACAATTGCTTCTTGTTCGTTATTTCTGTCTTGTGCACGCGATATTTATTAAATGTTACTCTGTTTTAGTGAACAACACAGCATAAGGAACGCAACTTCAAACGTTTTTCTGATCTTAAATGCGTACTCGATACAGTAATACGACACGAAAATATGACGCTTCTGGCCTCAGTACAGTAATTCCTTTTTGTTTATACACTTCGAATAACAGAGATGAGAAGCATGTGCTATGAAAAGCGTGCTTTCTTAATCCATTTCTATTCACTTTCATTGTGTTTGTGTCGATAATTGATAAAGCAGAACTCTAAAAGCAATGATTGATAGTTTAAAGGCACATATCTGTATTCGTTGCATTTTCAAGTCCAACGCAAATTTTTAATGTTTAAGTTTGCAAGAAACTTGCCTTATTTCCTTTGGTGTCCCATAGATGTATGGAGGGATGATATGAACAAGACAGCTGTCATGTCAACAAAGTGAAAGATTCGTTAAATTACGAAGGAAAAGAACAGAATTTAAGATTGTCAGGCCCATTGTAGTTTACACATCTGCTTTGTTCATAAATTGTACCTAGCAAGTGACATTCAGTGTGGCAAATAACAGCAATTTACAGGGTAACACGACAACACAGTGATTAATGTAATGATCTAAATAGCCTGACTTAGATGGGGAACTTTGCTTTAACAAATATGTAACCAAATTTATAATTTAAGCACTGTAACATGTAACCTATAGCTTGATATCCTTAAATGATAAAGGTCAGAATTTATTTTCGTTAATCGTCATACTTACTGTGCTGCACGAAACTGAGTACATGGCTGAACGAAATTTTTAAGAATTTGCAGAGGTAAAATCACGATGTGTACGTATAGTTCATTTAAGGCCATACATTATTGCGTATGAAATGTAACCAATATATCTAACTTGTATTTAAAATTGAGACCGGAATGATATCTCTTTTAATTCTTGAGGTATTGGTTGTTACACTACTGGCCATTAAAATTGCTACGCCACGAAGTTGACGTGCTACAGACGCGAAATTTAACTGACAGGAAGAAGATGCTGTGATATGCAAATGATTGGTTTTTCAGAGCATTCACACAACGATGGCGCCGGTGGCGACACCTACAACGTGCTGACATGAGGAAAGTTTCCAACCGATTTCTCATACACAAACAGCAGATGACCGGCGTTGCCTGGTGAAGCGTTGTTGTGATGCCTTGTGTAAGGAGGAGAAATGCGTACCATCACGTTTCCGATTTGATAAAGGTCGGATTGTAGCCTATCGCGATTGCGGTTTATCGTATCGCGACATTGCTGCTCGCGTTGGTCGAGATCCAATGACTGTTAGCAGAATATGGAATCGGTGGGTTCAGGAGGGTAATACGGATCGCCGTGCTGGATCCCAACGGCCTCGTATCACTAGCAGTCGAGATAAAAGGCATCTTATCCGCATGGCTGTAACGGACCGTGCAGCCACGTCTCGATCCCTGAGTAAACAGATGGGGACGTTTGAAGACACGTCTCGGTCACCTCTTGTTCGTATTGACGGCACTTTGAACAGTGGACGTTACATTTAAGATGTGTTACGACATGTGGGTCTACCCTTCATTCGATCCCTGCGAAACCCTACATTTCAGCAGGATAATGCGCGACCGCCTGTTGCAGGTCCTGTACGGGCCTATGTGGTTACAGAAAATGTTCGACTGCTGCCCAGGCGAGCACATTCTCCAGATATTTCACCAATTGAAAACGTCTGGTCAATGGTGCCGAGCAACTGGCTCGTCACAATACGCCAGTCACTACTCTTGGTGAACTGTGGTATCGTGTTGAAGCTGCATGGGCAGCTGTACCTGTATACGCCATCCAAGCTCTTTTTGGCTGAATGCCCAGGTGTATCAAGGCCGTTATTACGGCCAGAGGTGGTTGTTCTCGGTACTGATTTCTCAGGATCTATGCACCCAAATTGCGTGAAAATATAATCACATGTCAGTTCTAGTATAATATATTTGTCCAATAAATACCCGTTTATCATCTGTATTTCTTCTTGGTGTAGCAATTTTAATGGCCAGTAGTGTATATCCGCGGACGGGTCGCTTGCGGCGCGTCCGAACCGTTCCTGCGCTTTGGGAATCGAGTGGTAGTAAAAACCGAAGTATCTCATACAAGGTTCAAACGACGAATTTTGGAAATGACAGCACGCAGAAAGGACTATTTTATCATATGATTAACAATCGAAACGTTTTTGCAAACGCGTGAGCAGAGCGAAAACAAGACTCCCTATATCTTACACCATGAGTTTTTGTCCAAATTTTCATAGCCAAACAAAGGGAGAGAAACAGGTAAACGGGGTATCAAAGTGACCAGTATGAGGTCTAGTTTGGCATGAAAATATTTAACTGCTTGAAAGTAATCAGGGTAATGAACGAAAACTTAAATAATAAACTGAGGAAAAATTGAAATATTTCACGAAAAGCTGCTGCAAATGAAGTGTCAAAAATTTCATCTGTTCAAGACCCAGCTATTTTGCACTTAAAAAGATACATTGGTGCGGTATTTACATGTCAAAAAGGCTTCATTCGAATCAAGTACATTAGGAAGGCAAACGAGAAGTCACTGAGATCATGCTTTCCGAATAAAACTTGAAACTCAGAAATGGAAGAAATCAGTCAAATGATAAAATTGTTTGTGTAATAGAAATAAGTGGATCAGACAAACGTTCTATGTGCCTTTGAATGATGCTCGAAATCATGAATAGAAAATGAAGTGCACCTAATGCTTCCCTAATTTTTTTTTTTCGTAATTTGAGACAAATCATTACACAAAACGTTTGACTTTCTTTTAAAAAATTTTGGGAGCTTTACTTTTACTGGCTTTTTAGAGTAATAGAAACGCTTTTCCTTAACACTGACTGCTGATGAATTACGTTCGCAACATCAAATATCTGTAAAATTTCATGGTTCATTGTAATTCATTAGGAATTAAATGTGTGTGATATACTCGCTACCCCTACATTACAGCTAGCTGCTTTTCAGTGGTAACAATCTGTGTGCTTATGTTTGTATTTAGTGTAGTTAGTCATGTGATAGTCATACCTCAGCATTTATTGGTTGTTAAAAGCTATTGATCATGTAAAAAAACATTCGCATTTAATTTATTGATGAGATAGTCGAATGCTCCTCTGCTCATTCACGTGTATTCGAAGAGTTTGTATGGTGATCTTCCAGTTGACAATACTTCTGAAATTCTCCATGGAGATTCCTCCCTTTGTACATTTTATGCACAGCATTCCTTTTTGCTTTATTTTCTTAAGTAAACCTAATTCTGTAGCCTTACTATCCAGCTACAGTATTCTACAGGTTAAGGACGCCGTTGTATAGAAACAGCTGGTTGGCTCTAAGCAGCCACCTTGTAGCGCTACATGGTCGCTCGCACGCAGGATACCCAAGGTTGTCGCCCGATGCTGTTGCTTGTTTTGTCACTGGAGTGTTGCGTATCCGGAAGTCGATTGCTGTCGCTCGCTTCTGTCGCTCATGTAGGACACGGCCTAATACTATCACCCTTCAAAGCATGTCCCTTTCCTCCTGACTCACCTTGTATGTAAGCAAGAATTTTAACACGAGGCCTGCCGAAAAGTAATGCCTTCGAATTTTTTTATGTGAAAACTCTTTGAAGTTTTTTAAATAAAACAAACATTTTACATCTTTTTCTCCATGTTTACATATTTTTTCCTCAACATAATCACCCTTTCTCAACACAATTACCCTGGTGAAGAACACATTTCTCGCAACGAGAGACCAGTTTGTTGATACCGCCACTGTGGAATGTTTGATTTTGTAGATGGAGCCACAGCCTAATCTCTGGTTGCACCGCTTCTTCCTCACTATCAAAGTGAAGAATTCGAAGGTTTTCTTTAAGTTTTGGAAACAAATGAAAATCGGTTGGTGGCAAGTCGGGACTGTACGGAGGATGACCGATGACAGTTCACCCAAAGTGTCGGATTGTTGCAGGAGTCGCAGCACTCGTGTATGATCTGGTGTTGTCATGCTGATGATGGAGAGGGTGCTCCATGCGTGAACAAACTCTTCAAATTCGGGACTTATTACTGCACGCTGTTTCTCTTCTCACACACCGACATAGTTATCGTTCCTCGCCGCCATGTAACACGCTACAATTTGGGGGCCTCTAGCGGCAGAAGGCTGCAAATATGTAGACATAAAGAATAAAGATGTGGAATGCTACAGTTCAATTCTTTGATCTTGGCGGCTCGCGCATGCCCGCCCAGACGCGGGAGATTGCTGCGTTGCCAGTTGCACGCCCCAAGAGAAGCAGCGCCATAGTACAGTATAGTTCGCGAACTACGTTTAGGGGGAAGCGCGCAGTTTATGAAGTAAAGCCACCACGGTCGCATTAACCCTTTCGCTGCTACAGAGACGTGCTCCCCGCATTCCGCGCTGTGCGCGATTTTGTCATCACTGCACTGCTCACCTGTACAGACACACGGTGTTCCGATGCTTTGACACACGTATCATTCGATTTCACAAACACTATTTGGCCCAAAAATTTGATTTTTACACGTCTTCTTGAATGATACCTTCCCCCATAAATGACTTAATTTTGTTTCGATGTTCAACGCAGTTATTGTGCAGCATTAAATGTAGTAAACCATTGCAAGAAATTTTGAAGAGTTTGCGGAGGTAAAAGTCCATAGCGTATACTTTCCGTATGGTCGATTTTAGTTGCCACTAAAAATTTCAAAAAATTACATTCAAACGAATAAAATTCATGAAGTAAGACACTTCGATATTGTTTTACATAAAGGTTAGAACTCAGAACTTTTCGCTTAGCAACCAAACACTTTAACCATTACGCTAACGCAATTCGTCATTCGACAGACTTCCTGGAAGACTTTAAAACATCACGCAAAATACAAACACTGTTCGTATGACAATGAATTACTCACGTTTCGTCGAAGTACAGTAGGAAATAAACAACTAGCGATGTTCCTTATTGCGAAAAAGCGGTTAGTGAGAATGATACAGACACCTTTCCTTGCTATCGCCTGAGTTAGGAGGCTTACTGCTTGTTTGGTTTAATTAATTAATATAATATGAAACAATTGGTATAAAGAATGCTTTTTTCAAACTTTCTATACAAGAAAGTCTGCTGTCAAGATATTGCTTTTGTTCAATTACTTTATTTATGACTGAAAGTTTCTAAAACTGAAGACACTCGTTCGTGCTCTGCACTGCAGTCGAGCTTTGGCAACGTCGTTCTCTGTTCATTGTCTGACTGTGTTTTGTGGCGTCTGTTTTTTGTGACGTCAGATGCGCAGAACGAACCTAAACTCGGCCGCCGTCGTAAATGACGCGCACTTTAATAACTTTGCTTCATTTAAAGCTTTCACGTAAAAAATGCGGGTACATTACTTTTCAGCATGCCCTCGTAATTTTCGTTTTTTATTTTTCTTAGAGAACGAAGTTTTGGGGCCTTTGGGACTGTGAGAGAAAATTGTATCCCCAGTAACTGCTCTCTTACAAATAAGTAGAAAATAGATAAAGATGAAAGAGGTACTATTCATTTTTCCGCACAAAAGGAAATTGGTCCGTTTCTGTGTAAACGGCATGATAACCCGGTTTTCTCTTCAGTATCAAATAAAACTGGTGGAATGCGAGAAACTAATGCTAAAAGATATTCTCAGTGGTCAAGGAAACACATTGAAGTTTCTCGACCCTCCATTCTAATTGTATACAAGCACGTGGCTGGAACTGATTAAATGGATAAAAACGTGAGTACAGGATAAATTTCCGCAACAGGAAATGGTAATGGACTCTTTTCAGTTGGTTATTGGGTGTGTCTGTACAGTGTACGCAATGCGTGGATGGCAATAGAAATACCTTTTCTCATGTAAATTTTAGAATAGAATTTGTGAACGTGTACTTGAGCCGGTGAGGTACGCCACTGAAAGGATCTGGACAAGCCCAGCACTCCAGTACTGTAGTAATAGATGAGCTCGAGTTTGATGTAATGAACCATCTGATTGTGAATATACAGGAGCTCAAAAGAAGACGATGTGCTGATGACATCAGCGTGTACCAATTGTAAGGAATGTGGTGTGGGACTGTTTGCTGAATGTTTTGTTCCTTATCATACGAAGTAATTTGTTGTTTTTGTTTTTGATTTTTACTTTGTGTTCATGTTTAATTTATTTCTTTGCATGTAAATGTATATTTTCCATTCAATAGCGCTTTGCATTACATAGAACGTGATTCTGTGATGACTGTAAAGGGTAAATGTGTCAGATTGAGGTAAGGGACCCTGGTCCAGAAACGACCAAATCGTAGGTTATAAGTAGACTGCGGATTTTAGGTAAAAACCTGTTTTGTTCCTGAGTTCCTATTTGCAAACAAATTTGTACTTATGCGTTTCATGACTATTTACACTTAATAGCGTTAATTCTATAGGACCTAAAAAAGCCTATTTCGACGTTACTGCCTATTTTTGCCTATTTCGGCTTTAATATCCTAAAAAGCACCTATTTCATAATATAAGACAGTGGCTCCAACTTTTTCCATACTTTGCCTAACACTTCGGTCTTTTTTTATTTTTTTATATCTCTATCCCTGTTAATACCAGATTTGTTTTCGCTGGGAAAAAGTGAACGATGAACTGTTTTTAATTTTCCTTTTACTGCGGTGCATGGGAGCGGTAGCGGAAGTACCGTATTCGTTGCTGGACATATGGCACCTGTCAGATGGCCGCCCCTTCTGAACAAGCGAATAGAATCTACCGGTGCTTCAGATGAAAACATCCTACTACTGGCAAATTATTTTTCGAACAGGAAAATTCACGTATAATACCTTTCACGAAACAGAGTAGTTTGATAGGACTGCCTGTAGACAGCAGCGAGAAAATGCGCGAAGGGCAGTAATTTAGCTATAGAGGGCGTCTACGATTAACATTGTGATTTTTTAATCCGTAAAACGTTTCTTTGCGAAAATACACAGCTGGCCAGAATCCTACGAACGAAATATTTTCAAATATAACATTTAGTACTCCCACGTTCAATTCTAATGTGTAACTCAAATCTTTGACCGGTTCCCAGTATCTCACAGAAGTTAAGCACTGTCGCGCTCGGCACGTACTTGGATGGATGACCATTCAACCGTGCCGAGTGCTGTTGGTACTAAGGCAAGCAAACGAATTGTAAACAGTCTCTAACGACCTTCGCCTTCGACGGGACGTAAAGCCCTAAGTTTACTTCCTTTTTCTAATCTTTGAAAACACAAGAACTCTATGTCAGATTAACGAAGTAGGTACTTTTTAGGATTTTGATGCCAAAATAGGCAAAATTAGGCGTCAACGTCGAAATACGCAATTTTAGGTCCTATTGAACTAACGGTATTCAGTTTAGTTAGTGTATTTTAATTTATTTTTATTTTCTCTGCATCATTTTTATTAGAGCCTATTTTAGGTTTTATACAGTCTAAATGAACTACTGAAGGAGCCTATTTTAGGTGCCTAAAACACACTTTTTTACGACCTAAAAATCCGTGGTCCAGTTATAAGTGTCAATCTTTCTGATACCTCTGACGATAGAATACGTGTACTGATACTATTATTGTTAAGACTGTAGGACAGACGCCGGCCGGAGTGGCCGTGCGGTTCTAGGCGCTACAGTCTGGAGCCGAGCGACCGCTACGATCACAGGTTGGAATCCTGCCTCGGGCATGGCTGTGTGTGATGTCCTTAGGTTAGTTAGGTTTAATTAGTTCTAAGTTCTAGGCTACTGATGACCTCAGAAGTTAAGTCGCATAGTGCTCAGAGCCATTTGAACCATTTCTTTGTAGGACAGGCAACTTTCGGAGGTGGTGTGTGGACCAAAACAATCAAGTCTAGTAAACAGAGGCTCTAAAATGAATATCTTGAGAACTATGTTCATTGTACAAGTGCTCATAGGCCTTATGGTTCGCATTTTAGATCCAAAGTTTATCAGACTTTTTTCTTGTTTGCTCCATACTGCCACCTCCGAAAGTTACCTACCCTCAACAGTGCCAGTACACGTAGGACTACAACGCACTAGACAAGCTGGCTGCGACTGCCTGGCTGCGGCAGCCAATAAAACAATGACGTTTCATTGTAGCCACGCATTAGACAGCGATGGTTTCCTGGCTGCAGTATAGTATAAGCTGGATTGCACGGCAGCGAGCTGGATCCGCGCAGCCAGTTGTGTGAGGAAGGGTGTCTCGTGGAGACCACATGTGACTGCCTTCATTCTCTGTGCATTTGTGGAAGCACGCAGATCTTGTTTGCACCCAGTCACAGAATTCGCGATGACGTTACATATGAAGAAATTTATTTTCACAATTGTGGTGTTTTACTGCTGATAGTTTTTTTTAAAAAAAAATTCAGCATTTTCTCCCCTGTGCGACCATTTGTAGTTAGTGTCATGAATCTTGGAGTTACTAGGTGACACAGAATTTTGCAACAACAAATACTTTGTTTTAGTTTAAAAAAGGAGAAATAACTAAATTGTGACTATCACCATGTTACCTTCGAATTTATGAACATTTGCTTGACGCTATTTGACAGAAGGTATGTCAGACCTGCAGATTTCATTGTTTTGTTTTATGTTCATTTGATCTGCATAAAAATACAAGCAAACAGAGTAAATAATAATATCGTTACAACAAAGATCTATTAAGCAATAACAAAATAATTTACTTGTGGCAAAAATTGTATTTATCTAACTACAACTGACATTAGATTTAACATAATTATTGGTTGATCAGATGTACTTAACGAAAAGCTGATTAAATTTTGGAAATTTATTTGCCAGTAATATTTGATTAGCAATTCAGGATTAATTGTCAGTGACCATGTCATTTCTAGGTGTAGTGGATTGCTTCGTTAGAGTCTTCAAGGAAGAAGGCTTTCTCAGTTATTGGCGGGGAAACCTTGCTAACATCGTACGAGTTGTTCCCTTACAGGCCTTAAATTTTTCACTCAAAGACAGATACAAGGAAATATTTCTTAAAGATGAACGTAACGCAAGTTTTTGGAGACTTTTTCTTGGAAATTTGGCATCTGGTGGAGCAGCGAGTGCAACATCTCTTACCGTTGTATACCCACTGGATTTTGCTCGAACAAGGTAACTACAGGCTATGAGGACATGACTAATTTTGCACGAACGATGTACACGAGATAAGACTGCAATGTCACTGTAGATCAAAGTTGCTTCTTTGCTTCTGTAATTCTCTGTCTTTGTGAAAACTGCACATAATTTACTTCTTATACTTTTATTGGTTTCATTTGTCATAGATACAGAACTTATTGAAAAAGTTTGTCTTATATTTTGTGCTTTTGCTAAACTTACAATGTAACATAAGACAACTAAGGGTTATTAAATAACGAAATATAAGAAACTATCCTCAGAATAACAGGTGATTTTATGAAATTTTACTATCCAGCATCTTCAGAAGAAAATATTGTCTAATTTCTTTTAGCTGTATGTTGTCAATTTGAACGAATATTTTGTCAGTAGTATCTACAGTCAGATATAATTCTAATTCAGTTAATATTATAAGTCTCTTTTCTGATTGCAGACTGGCCGCAGACACTGGCAGGACTTCCGTTGATAGACAGTTCCGTGGTATGACAGACTGCTTGGTGAAAACATTCAAGTCAGATGGTATTGTTGGGCTCTACAGAGGTTTTTGGATATCCTTACCTGGTGTCATCATCTATAGAGCAGTTGCACTTGGAGGTTTCGACACAATAAAGGCACTACTGCCTCAATCAAAACAAGATTCTATGGGTACATCATTGTGTATTGCTTTGGTATGTACACGTGAAAATACAATTTACATTTGTCGCTGTCAATAGGTACTATTTATAAATGAGATTACAAGCATTATATGTATATATTGCCTATGATTTAGATAACGTGTTACATATCTCAAAGAAGTTATGTAAAGTATTTCAAAACCCTCCAACTTGTAGAAACTGCAAAAACATTTGAGCAATTTTCTTATCTCAGGAAAACTCAAGCGCGAAGCAAAAAAGATCATAAAAAAGTATGATTTGCTTAAAAAACGACGATTACTTCTTTATATTGATAACATTTCAGTTATAACGGGAAATTTTAAGTCAGATTAATGAAGAATCCATCATATAACTTCCCCATCTTTCAATCACCTTCTGTCAATGCAGACAATGGAAATGTTCGAAAACGTGAGTTACTGAATAAATCTGATGCAGCTTGAACGCCAAGAGGATGTTTTAGCAAGGAGCCTCTGTGAAAGACGTCTGTGCCCTATCATGAAGCATTTTACTGCAGGATCTGAAAATAATTAGTAGAAACAAGATGAAATATATACATACGAGAATTTTGGCGGCATCTGAGAAAAACCTTTGGAAGATAGAATAAAGCTTATACAGGTTTCGGAGCAAAAGCAGTAAATAAAAGAAATAAAAAGAAAACAAAGGCAAATTACTGTAGGTGAAAGAATGGTGTAGGAAACGTGTTGCAATGTTTAGCTGCATCATTTTGTAGGAATTTTATCGAATGTCAGCCATTTCTGGTTTGATTCAACCACATTTTACATCTAAATCAGCTATAAGAGTTTAGCGATGACACTGATAAACGTGCTGAATAGTTTCAGCTGTTGTGTGGCCTCTTATTTAGTCATTCTGCTTTTCTGTACGGAGTATTCCAGTGATCAACGTATCTTAAGGAATGATGCATAGGAGGAAATGTGCCGTTTTGCAGTAAGGGAACGGGCTCGAAAGCATTGAAGTTAAATGTGTTGTGTAATAACTGTGCCAGTGGAATACGAGAAGAAATGAGCCGTTCATACGATGTAATTATTTGGTTTATTGCGTATATAGCTAACACCGTGGGCAGGCACCACTGTCTTGCAAGTAACACATTGGGAACAACAGCTAGACCATTATCATTCAGAGGAATAGCAAGGGTTAGGCCCTGCAGACTTCGGACATCACACTCTGTTGGGCCAATAACTGTTGAAAGAAGGTTCGCTTTAACGGCCCATCGACTCCGTGGTCATTAGAGATGGAGAAAGAGCTCGAGTAGAGAAGGGAAATTCGCAGTCACCTTTTCGAGGGAACAGTCCTAGCATTCCCCTCAAGCGATTTTGGGAAATCAGGGAACCTAAATTTGGATGACCGTGCGAGGATTTGAATCGCTGCCCTAAAAAAGGCAGCCCAGCGTCTTACTACTGCCTCACATCATTCGGTCACATGGCTCCTACAACGCAATATGGCCGATACTTAATATTCTGCGTATATAATTTTCTTGGTTTTTCGGTTGGTACGTGCTTCCTACATGCTTAACTACATCAGTGTAGACTTCTAAGAGCCATATAATACTACCAATCGTTCTGTCTAGGCATAAGGGAGACATGTGTAATGTTAACTGTGTTGCATGGAATAAATGACCTGCACCTACCAGTTTCGTTTAAGTTCACAAATGTTGACTGTGAATGTTTCACTTAAGCTGTTGATAAGACATTAAACTGCTCTCTAGTAAAGTAAGTACCAACATAGATCTCCTCATGCCACTGTTTGGCAATTCGTCTTTGAGACGGTTAGAGTAAGTAGATGGTCGCCAGTCCAAATCTTACACGTGCTTATATTAACCATTCAGCTATGCAGCGTTACGGATATTACATGTGGATCATACTATCTTTTTGCACATGCTCAAGAACGTGATTAGCCAGGAAGAACAGTGTCATATTTTACAGAAAACCTTCCTGTACGCTATTTTGTGCAGATATACAGACCATTACTAGGTCCACGTCTACATAGTAACGTCTACTTTTTGAACACATTAATTTTTAGATTTTTTATCTAACATACGACTGAAAACACAATACGTTTGTTAAAGATATATAAAAATATATAAAACAAAGATATTAATGAAAATAAAATAGTTTAGTGTAGAAACCTTTATAACATTTAGGTTAATTCTCATTATAAAGTAATACCAGTAGCCGATCACTGTCATTAGTGATATTTACTGAGAACGAAATCGATGTCGCAACTTTACTGTAATTGAACCTAACTACGAATGAAAACATTTTGTATCAAAAGAGCTGAGTTAGTTTACTGCTACTTACATCGAAAATTCTGCGTCCCTTGGGAGTGTCAAGAAATTTTTTGCATTGTCTACGTATAATATTAAAGTACACTTTGCACAACGTCCTGCAGGGTCTGGAATTTTTCGCCGCAATATCAAGATAGCTTGGTCACTATTTTCGGTATGAAAAGAAAGTTCTCGAATACTGCGCGGTTTGTGCGGATTCCACACGTACATTTACATAACTATTTTGCAATTCACAGTCAAGTGCCTGGTAGAGGGTCCACCTAACCACCTTCAAGCTACTGCGTTTCTCTACCGTTCTATTCTCGAACAGCGCGCGGGAAAAATGAACACTTAACTCTTTCCGTGCAAGCTCTGATTTCTCATATTTTATTACAAGGGTCATTCTCCCCGTATAGGTGGACGCCAACAAAATATTTTCTTATTTGGAGGAGAAAGTTAGTGACTGAAGTTTCATGAGGAGATCCAGTCGCAACAACAAACATCTCTATTTTAATTATTGCCTCGTCAATTCGCCTGTCATATCCGTGACACTCTCACACCTATTTTGCGGTAATACAAAACAAGCTGACTTCTCTGTATTTTTTCGGTGTCCTCCGTCAATACTGTCTAATACGGAACCCACATCGCGCTGCAGTACTCAAGAGGACGGACAAGCGCAGTGTAGGCAGTCTAATTATTAGACCTGTTGCATCTTCTAAATATTCCGCCAATAAATCACAGTTATTTGTTAGCTTTCCCCACAACATTTTCTATATGACAGTTCCCTAAGTATTTAGTTGAATTCAAAGCCTTTAGATTTGTGCGATTTATCGTGTAACTGAAATCTTCCGAATGTCTTGTGATACTCATGTGGAAGAATTCACGCTTTTCATTATACAGAGTCCATTGCCACTTTTCACACCATACAGATAGCTGGTCTAAATCATTTTGCAGTTGGTTTTGATCACCTGATGACTTTACGAGATGGTAAATGACAGCATCATCTGCAAACAATCTAAGAAGGCTGCTCAGGTTGTCTAGTAAATCGTTTATATAGATTAAGAACAGCAGAGGTCCTAAAAACTTCCTTGGGGAAAACCAGATAGCTCTTCTGTTTGACTTGATGACTTTCCGTCAGTTACTTCGAACTGTGACTATTCTGAGGAAACAACGAATCCAGTCATACAACTGAGATGATACTCCTTAGGTACGCAATTCGACTAGAAGTTGTGATTCTTGAAGTTTTCCGGGCGTATTGAATGTTCGATGAGGTTTCGGGATTGCAGCCCGATCATGTTGACTTCTTACCACGATTTTTCGGCTGGCAACTGCCCAGCCATATTCAGGTGAGACTTTAAGTCATTATGAATAAACTGTCTTCTCTCAGAAGAAATTAGAGAGATTACCGGGTCGCAAGCCTTGTGCAGTTGAAACCCGCTGTCACCATTTATAAGATTTTGTGCTAGGCGTATTTCCAAAGATTCTTTAATTACTCAATCCCAAAAAGTTCTCGCTGGGGCCAAGATTTTCGTGGCAGAAAAATCCATAGCGTGTCCTGTGGTAATACAGTGCTCAGCTACAGCCGACTTACTGGGCTGCGAAAGGCGAATGTGGTGCTCATGTTCAACGCACCATTCATGTATTGTGCGTGTCGTCTGAACGATGTAAACATTACCACACTGGCATGAAATTTTGTTGATTCCGGCCTTCCGCAGGCCCAGCTCGTCTTTCACTGAACCGAGAAGGGCACTTATCTTCGCTGGTGGACGTAAGATTAACTTGATGTTTCCTTAGGATCCTGCCTACTTTAGATCAAAGGTTGCCGACCTAGGGGAGGAACGCCCTGGACTTGAACAGCTCTTTATCTTCTTGATGATGTGGGTGGTCACGTTTCTTCCTTCTTCGCGCTGTGCTAATTTGATGTGGAGAGTAACCATTACCTCTTAACACCGGCTGTAGATATTCTAGCTCCTTTGTAAGGCTGTCTCCATCAGAAACAATACGAGCACGGTGCACCAACGTTCTAAGGAAGTTTGTGAAGGGTAATGGCACCTCGACGCTTGCAGGTAAAGGTCCGTATGTGTGGATTTACGGTAGACAGAATGCCCTAATGATCCATCCACTCTCCTAGTAACCAAGACGTCCAAAAACGGCAAGCAACCATTCTTCTCCATCTCCATCCTAAACTGGATGTTCTTGTGGGTTGCATTCAGATGTTGCAAGAAACGTGACAGTTCTTTTTCACCATGGGCCTACACTACAAAAGTGTCATCTACATACCGCCAGAAGACTCTCGGCTTAAGTTCTGCCGAATCAAGTGCCCTTTCCTCAAAGACTTCCGTAAAAAAGTTTGCTACCAAAGGCGAGAGAGAACTGCCCATGACAACACCGCCAGTCAGCTCAAAATATTCGTTGTTAAATAAAAAGTAGGCTGAGGAAAGGACATGATGGAAAAGTGCTGTTATCTCGGCCGTGAACTTATTGCTGATGAACCATAAAGAGTCCATAAGAGGAAGCTTAGTGAAGAGTGAGATGACATCGAAGATCACTAATATGTTAGTTTCACTGAGTTGAAGTGACTTCAGTCTATTGATAAAGTCAGCCGAGTTCCTAACATGATGCGCGCACTTCCCCACAAAAGGTCTCAGTAGAGAGGCGAGATGTATTGCCAAAACATACGTGGGAGCACCGATATTACTGACGATCGGCCTTAAAGGAACCTCTTTTTTAGGGATCTTTGGGAGTCCATATAACCTGGGTGGCACACAACTATGAGGTCTTAGTCTTTTGGCCACTTCTTGCGGAATAGAGGAAGAATTCTGCAGATGTTTTCCTTTCCACTTTCGCTGTGGGATCTTTGTCAATCTTCCGATACATTGGTTCACTCAGCAAGTTATAAATCTTCTGTCTATAAACCTCACTTGGCAACAGCATTGTGGCGTTTCCCTTATCCGCGTGAGGATCTTCTCGTAGCTTCCGTAGTTCGGCCCTTTCCATGGCAGAAATGTTGCTCTTCTGAGGTGGAGCTTTCGTCAGTGCACGACATGTTTTACGTCTTCTTTCTTCTGCTAGGAAGAGGTCTAACAGCTTCCTCAACAGCACTAATAAAATCTGAGGCAGGGTTTTCGGCATAGGGACGGAGTTCAGGCCTTTCCCAAGCACAGACATTGAAGTTTGAAAGGTAAGAGCCGAGGTACTGGCAGAAGTAAAGCTGTGCGGACGGGGCGTGAGTCGTTCTTGGGTAGGTCAGATGGTAGAGCACTTGCTCCCGAGTTCGAGTCTCGATCCAGCACTCAGTTTTAATCTGGCAGGAAGATTCATATCAGCGCATACTCCGCTACAGAGTGAAAATTTCGTTCTGGAAATATCCCCCAGGCTGTGGCAAAGCCATGTCTCCGCAATATCCGTTCTTCCAGGAGCGCTAGTTCTGGAAGTTAGGCAGGAGAGCTTCTGTGAAGTTTGAAGGTAGGAGACGAGGTACTGGCAGAACTAAAGCTGTGAGGACTGGTCCTGACTCGAGCATGGGTAGCTCAGTTGATAGAGCCCTTGCCCGCGAAAGGCAAAGGTCCCGATTTTGAGTCTCAGTCCGGCAGACAGTTTTAATCTTCCAGGAAGTTTCATATCAGCGCACACACCACTGCAGAGTGAAAATTTCATTCCACATGTGCAAAGCTCAACATGCGTTTTAACAATGTTACGAAGTGTGCTGCAATAACTTTTTTACAATAAGTGTGTTGTGGTGGAATTCAAGGACATACACATCCCGCTAGAAAACAACTAGGATCATAACAAAACGAACCGTTATCTACTGGAACGTATTGTGCAGCAGACGACATGCTGTTAACTAAATCATCTATGTAACGAAAAATGTTATCCATCTAAAGACGGACGTGGTAGCCTGAAAGCAGTTGTGGCAGTAAAATAAAACATTCAAAAAGTCTTTTGTGGCTGGTTGCGTCATTCACCAGTGAAAAAATCGATTCTCTGTGGTACGTGTACTGTATAGCTTTCTGGAGGTGTATGGCGCCCACTGTTCACACCCAGTTACGGTTCCAAAATTGTGCTATGCTCGCATTAGTCCTATAAAGTGATCATCAGCAATGGAAAATGCATGAAACAACGACATGCTATGAGGAAATAGAAAAATGTATAGCAGCAATGTTTGACTTATGAAGTTACATACTGTGGTGCACTAACTCGGTGAACAGAACACAGTCTCTTCCACATACAACGTCTCTCAGGCAAATGTATACACAGGGATTGCAGTACCTCTCAAACCCCTGTCACTGACTAGAATCACTGCAGCCATAAAACTGAAGACTCGATTTATGTCTAAGATGTGGCAGGGAAATGGAGTCCTTCGTGTCCATCTTTGTTCATCTAAAGGAGGATGGTGAAATAGGTTTTCCATTGCTTTGGTGGACATGATTCATCAGACATGCATTGGAAGTCTCCTACTGACTTTGGAATGGGGAGGTTTGCTGTTAACGATTGCATGTAGATAGAACTCTATATTGCACACAGAACACACAATTGTATACCAGTCGAAAACAGGTCATACCACACAACTGATACAGTCCAAGAGAACAACGGGAAGAAAGTGGTTAAATTTGTGATAAATGACCTACCACAACATCTCCCTCTCTCTAGAATGCGTCATCAGTCTACCATTAAAGTATACCTCGTTACAACCCCTCTCAACCAATTACTCTATCTACTTTCTATCTACTTTAACGCAGATTCATGTAAATTTAGAGGCAGATGGTTCTCTTTATTAGGAATGTATTCAACAGAGCAGTCAGCTTGTTTGTATTGCTATTACCTCGTAGACATACAGCAGAATGACGTTAAAGAAACCATGCATCAACTGTTTTGTAAGGTATTTGTTAGATGACGCCTTTTGGTTGTGATTGGTGGAGTGTACAGAGACACACATTGTAAATTCTGTTTGCTGGAGTTTAAAATACTTAGACAGTTTTGCACACGGTCAAACATACGATTCATTCTGTAGTTGTATATTGTAGTCTCCAAGCTGGTAATACAATGCTCTTTAACTAAGGAGGACGTAAAGTTTATCAGAGCCACATGTCCGGATACTGTAAATACT
This sequence comes from Schistocerca serialis cubense, assembly GCF_023864345.2. Classification (NCBI taxonomy): domain Eukaryota; kingdom Metazoa; phylum Arthropoda; class Insecta; order Orthoptera; family Acrididae; genus Schistocerca; species Schistocerca serialis. Next base: position 121,930,688 of record NC_064642.1, on the reverse strand, counting down.
GTTTGTTAGAGTTTAAAACACCTAAACAATCTTGCACAGGGTCAAACACGCGATCCATTCTGTAGCTGTATATTGCAATCCCCAAACTGGTTACACAATGCTCTTTAGCTAAGGACAACGTAAAATTTTTCGTAGTCAATTGTCCAGACACTTTATAAAAATCTATAAGGTGGTGCCAATAACTTTGGGGTAACAACCTGGGCGTGTGATCCGACATATATAAATTTATTACTCCACATTTGGCGGTCACCCAAGTTAAACAATATATTCCAGACGTCTTATACCTGTCTACGAAAAATTACTGTCTCCCTGGTTCCCAGTGCTTCCATGCCGACTTTTCTTGTATTCCTCTTGCTGTCACAAAGTCGTTCCCATGTACAAGAATTTTCCTGAACCAGGCAGACATGCAAGTACTCTCTCATTCTCCCTCAATCTCCTCACATTTTGGCGTATTTCCCCACAATTTATACGAATTTTCCGTCAATTTTCATAATTTTACCTATTTTACGGTATATCACTTCTGCTCATGTGATCATGATCTCACTTCTGACCACGTATTCTAAATTGCTTGCAAATGTAGTACAATTGTTAACTCCTAAACAACAGCGCTATTTTTCTGTATGTATGTATGTGTGTGTGTGTGTGTGTGTGTGTGTGTGTGTGTGACGGTTTCACATGCCGCCCCCCCCCCCCTTAGCCCATACTCAGAAAACTACCGCCAGTGAATCCAGCTTCAGACACCGCCCTGGCCAGGCCATATCACAGGTGGATTAGCCTTCGAACACCATCCTGGCTGTAATGTGTGGTGGAGCGACCTCCTAACCCTGTCCTGCTCATAATGCGTGGTGGATCCTCTTTTGAACCATATCCAGGCCGTAACAAAAAGTGGATCGAGCTCCAAATCTTATCCCAGCCACAATGCATGGTGGATACATCTTCGAACCCTAATCCGACCGTAACATGTGATGGATCCACCACTTTCGAACCCTATGCCTGGCTGTGTGGTGAATCCACATCTATGAGCTCTATACCGAACCTAGCATGTGCCATGGGGACACCCCCCACCCACCCCCCACCCCCACAACACACACACACACACACACACACACACACAGACATAGAAAAATAGAACAGTTGCGTTAGGTGTTAACAATTGTACCACTTATATATGCAATTTTAGAATACACTACCATAAGTGAGACAAAATCGCTAAAATTACGAAAATAGAAGCAGAATACGTATAAATTGAAGGAAAATACGCAAAATGTGGGGAAACTGAGGTAGAATGAGAGAATACTTACATTTCTGCTTTGTGCACGAAAATTCTTGTAGATGCTAACGAGTATGTGATAGCAAGAGGAATAGGAGAAAATGTCGAAATGGAAGCACTGGGAACCAGGGAAACATTAATTTTTCGTGTACAGCGATAAGGCGGCTGGAATAGATTGTTTAAGGTCGATGACCACCAAATGTAGAGTAATCAAAATGCTGTATATTATAAAAGTTAAATGCACAATGTGAGTGCCGCTAAAACTCAGAAACGAGTGCCAGTACGATCAAGGGAGTTATATAGTATGGTATCCCTCTATTCCCCATTCATGAAGAAGGTTCCAATTTTTACCTGAAGGGCGTGCTATTGAAGCTACAAGGGCTGGGAAGTTTCGCACTGAAGTTTCTAGAGCATTCCAGTGTATTCGAGAACATTCCAGAACATTCTAGAGTAATCGAAAGCATTCTACAACATTCCGGAATATTCTGGAATATTCCTCGGTGCTCCGGGATGTTCCGGAATTTCGGGAATAGTCTGTAACATTAGGGACTATTCCAGAATGGTGGGGCTACCCAATGATGGGGGAATATAAAGGAAGACCCGTCGTGGTTTCGAACATCAGTTTCTTATCAGTGACGAAGGGTAGAAACGACAAAGTAGTGCAGTGAGTGAATAAAAACAAATAGTGAAGTGTGAGTAGTCAAAGTGATACAGTGACTGAATATAAATCGGTAATAAAGTGTGTACGTGTATTTAGTGTATTTGTTGATAAAAAGTTAATTTGATTTATATTTTAGACAATGCCAAAAAGTAAAAAAGGAGGAGGTCTTGCCACTTCTCAAGCAAAACGACGAAACCGAAAAGAACAGCGAAAAAGCGAAACAGACGAAGAGCTCGAAGCACATTTAAGTTCCCAAAGAACGAGAATGAGCACGGAGAGAAGCAGAGAAACCGAAAATCAGTGAAATGAAGAATCAAGAATTGCGAAGCAATCTTATAATAAAAGACTGTGAACTCAAGCCAGCCGTGAAAATAACGTATTATCCTACGAGAGGCGCGGACTAGGACGAATAAACAGTACAATCTAACAAATGAAGCATTCCTCTACGACCCAATGAAAGAACGTAACAAACACGTGATAATCAGAACAATGGATAAAATCTGCCAATTTTGCAATGCGAAAAAATTCGGTACAGAAGCATGACTGCAAAAAATCGATTACCACCATTGGAAGCACATCCGCAGGAATTTTTACATTACATGGCCGGGGAAACTCCGGAGTCAAAACACTTTCTTCAAAATATAAAAGCGAACAACACCTGCTTCCAAATGACTTCTTTCGGTGTCACTGCGATCAGTGCTACCAGAGATGAAATCGTTTACGTTTTTTTCCATCCAAGAACAAACCTATCACAACATGGGTCATTAATGCCACTACCCAATGAAGACTAAAAATGTCTGCAAGTATATTTCATCGGAAATGAAGAAACATAAATCGATCAACAATGCACAGATATCAGTGGATTGAGACGAGAAGTAGTCAGAGATGTAGAGGATCTTACACGAACACAATCAACTGATTCACATACTCAAAACAGCACAAGACCGAATGATTTCTGATTACTATAAGGCTATAATTCGAGTAATGGAGAATGGAGAACGTTGATTTAATGCGCCTCAGATAGACGAAGTCGCCATCATAATAGTAGACAATGAAAACGCAAGCTGTGACATAATTGTACAACGAAGAACAAGACTACAACGTACTGCAGAGACACACCGTTCATATTATGATGCCCTCAAATATCCATTAATATTTCTGCACGGAGACGACGGATGTCATTTTAATGTGAAACAAAGTCAACCTGAAACAGGCGTAGAAACAAAGACAACAAAAGTCACTTCCGAGGAGTTCTATGCTTACCACTTCATGACCAGAGACAATGAAGCATTATCACATGCTCAACACCCGCCATTTATTCCAACAATTCCTGGTAGATATGTATGCAAAAATAGAAGCGGAACGGATGCTTTACACAAGACTGAATCAGAATAAACTTCGCATGGAAGAATACATTCACCTTCGACAAGCAATCATAAATGACGGAAACATTCACGATATTGGAACAATGTTAATCTTACCCTCATCACACATAGGAAGTCCGAGACACATACACGAATACTCTCAAGATGCCATGATCTACATAAGAAAATATGGATGACCTGACCTCTTCATAACATTCACAATCAACTCGTCGCGGCCAGAAATCAAAGAACAACTAAGATACGGACAAGCCCCCAAGCATCGACACGACATAATGGCCGGAATTTTCCGACAAAAACAAATGAAATTTATTGAATTCATCACAAAATACAAGATTTTGGAGCCGTTAGATGCTGGATATACACAATCGAATGGCAAAAACGAGGACTGGCTCACTCATACAACCTCATATGGCTACACGACAGAATTCATCCCATGGATATCGACAGAATCATCCAAGCTGAATTTCCCAATCTATACGAAGATCAGGAACTGTACCACATAGTAGCGAAAAACATGAATCACGGATCATGTGGGCCATCAAACCCTCTTCGCCATGTATGAGTGACGGAAAATGTACAAAAAAAAAAAAAAAAAAAAAAAAAAAAAAAAAAAAAAAAAAAAAAAAAAGAAAAAGAAATTACCCAAAATCATACTTGGACGATACACAAAACAGAGTTGTCTTCTATCCCAAATACAGAAGACAACCACCCAAGAACGGTGGCTTCACAGTAAAAATACTAATACGAGGCAGCATAATCAGTGGGTAGTACCACATAACACACTACTTTCCAAAATGTTCCAAGCACACATAAACGTAGAACACTGCAATTCAACGAAATCTATCACATACGTCTGTAAGTATGTGAACAAAGGCAGCGACATGAAGTATTTTAAATAGTCAAAGACAGTGCACAACAAAACAGAAACGATGAGATACTCATGTACCAAATGGGAAGATTTCGGTTCTCCCATATGGGAATATGGACCAACTGTGCAACATTTAGCACTACATTTGGAAAACGGACAGAGACTTTACTTCACAAAAGACGCCTTCAGTAAAATTTCGAGCGAACCACCATCACATAACACAATAGTAACATCTTTTTACCAACTGTGCCAAATGGATCCATTCGCGAAAACATTACTATATGTCGACATCTCTATCTATTATACGTGGAGCACAACAAGAAAAATCTTTCGACGACGAAAACAAGGAATTCCAGTAGAAGATGATCCAGGAATCATGAAAACCAGCCCACTAGGCAGAGTATACACCGCACATCCGAACAATGCTGAATGTTTTTATCTCTGGATGTTGCTACTCGAAATACGGGGACCAACAAGTTTCACAGATCTCAAGACTGTTGACTATTACCTACGTCAGACGTACAGAGAAGCGTACCAACGCCTAGGACTACTGGAAAACGACAATCGGTAGGAATTAACACTACAAGAAGCGTAACTCACAGCCTCAGTTGAACAAATGAGAGACTTTATTCTCCACAATTCTAACAACATATAACCCACCGAATTCAAAATAGCTATGGGACTCCTTCAAAGAGGGTACAAGTGATGACATACAGTACGAAGCCCGAAAAGCTCATCCAGACCTGACCATCGAATTCAACTACGATGTCTCCAATGAAACACTCATTCACCTAGAAGATAAATGTGTAGCAATAAACAATCAGACCTTATCACAACTTGAGATACAAGCACCAAGAAAAGATGCTTTTATGGAAGGAGGACGAACTGCCCATTCCGGCCTACAACTACCGTTGAATATAGCCAAAGAACAATTTCCGGTACATAAAGTCTCCAGAGCATCTGGACGGGGTGAACTTCTAAAACAAGCTAAAATTATCTTCTGGGGCGAATGAGGAATGGCACATAAAAAATCATTCAAAGCCTTGGACAGAACATTATAAGACTTGCGAGGAAACTCTGAAGTAATGGGAGGAGCGGTATTCATAATCTCAAGGGATTTTCGACAAACACTTCCAGTAATCCCCACGTCAACACCAGCAGACGAGATCAATGCACACTTATAAAAATCACATCTCTGGCCACACAGACAAATACTGAGAAAAACAAAAAGTATAAGACTTGAACTATCGAAAGACGAAACAACAGCATATTTTGCCCAACAACTTTTACAAATAGGTGAAGGCACATGTCCTACTGACCAAATGACCGGCCTCATTAAACTCAACAGTAATTTCTGCAACATAACCACTACTGAAAACGAAGTCATCGATTAAATTTATCTAAGCATTGTTCACAATAATACCAATTCGGATTGGCTATTTGAAAGGGCAATTTTTGAAACTAAAAATAATATTGTCGACGATATCAACTTTAATATCCAAAAGAAAATTCGCGGTGAAGTGAGAATATATAAATCGTTCGACACGATGGTATAAACTTCCCTACAGAATTTCTTCACTCTTTGCAAGTTCCAGGAATTGCATTACACTGCCTTCGACTCAAAATTGGATCTCCGATCATACTACTCAGAAATCCCAACCCACGAAAACTATGTAATGGAACACAGATGATCGTCAAACAGCTATCAAATAACTTCATCGAAGCCGAACTTATGACTGGAAAGTACGAAGGACACAGACTATTTATCTCCAGACTTCCAATGATCTCTACTGAACAGCCATACCAATTCAAAAAACTGCAATTTACAATCAAATTAGCCTACAGTTTTACAATTAACGAAGTGCAAGGACAAACTTTAAAATGTTGCGGCATCGACGTCAAAGACTCCCTGTTTCTCTCATAGTCGACTATACCTAGCTTGAAATTCGAAAAATCTGTACTTATATAGTCTACCCAGGATAACAAAATGAAAAATGTTGTTTATAAACAATTATTGTAAATAGTTAGAATATGTTTCCAATAAAATTTTTTTGGCTCTTATACTTTCAAGTTTGTCCTTTTATTCCAACTACCACACACTCTCATATCAGCTCCCTGAGCGAAGTCGGGTACAGCAGCTAGTAAATTTATACAGGGTGTTTCAAAACTGACCGGTATATTTGAAACGGCGATAAAAACTAAACGAGCAGCGATAGAAATACACCGTTTGTTGCAATATGCTTGGGACAACAGTACATTTTCAGGCGGACAAACTTTCGAAATTACAGTAGTTACAATTTTCAACAACAGATGGCGCTGCAAGTGATGTGAAAGATATAGAAGACAACGCAGTCTGTGGGTGCGCCATTCTGTACGTCGTCTTTCTGCTGTAAGCGTGTGCTGTTCACAACGTGCAAGTGTGCTGTAGACAACATGGTTTATTCCTTAGAACAGAGGATTTTTCTAGTGTTGGAATTCCACCGCCTAGAACACAGTGTTGTTGCAACAAGACGAAGTTTTCAACGGAGGTTTAATGTAACCAAAGGACCGAAAAGCGATACAATAAAGGATCTGTTTGAAAACTTTCAACGGACTGGGAACGTGACGGATGAACGTGCTGGAAAGGTAGGGCGACCGCGTACGGCAACCACAGAGGGCAACGCGCAGCTAGTGCAGCAGGTGATCCAACAACGGCCTCGGGTTTCCGTTCGCCGTGTTGCAGCTGCGGTCCAAATGACGCCAACGTCCACGTATCGTCTCATGCGCCAGAGTTTACACCTCTATCCATACAAAATTCAAACGCAGCAACCCCTCAGCACCGCTACCATTGCTGCACGAGAGACATTCGCTAACGATATAGTGCACAGGATTGATGACGGCGATATGCATGTGGGCAGCATTTGGTTTACTGACGAAGCTTATTTTTACCTGGACGGCTTCGTCAATAAACAGAACTGGTGCATATGGGGAACCGAAAAGCCCCATGTTGCAGTCCCATCGTCCCTGCATCCTCAAAAAGTATTGGTCTGGGCCGCCATTACTTCCAAAGAAATCATTGGCCCATTTTTCAGATCCGAAACGATTACTGCATCACGCTATCTGGACATTCTTCGTGAATTTGTGGCGGTACAAACTGCCTTAGACGACACTGCGAACACCTCGTGGTTTATGCAAGATGGTGCCCGGCCACATCGCACGGCCGACGTCTTTAATTTCCTGAATGAATATTTCGATGATCGTGTGATTGCTTTGGGCTATCCGAAACATACAGGAGGCGGCGTGGATTGGCCTCCCTATTCGCCAGACATGAACCCCTGTGACTTCTTTCTGTGGGGACACTTGAAAGACCAGGTGTACCGCCAGAATCCAGAAACAATTGAACAGCTGAAGCAGTACATCTCATCTGCATGTGAAGCCATTCCGCCAGACACGTTGTCAAAGGTTTCGGGTAATTTCATTCAGAGACTAAGCCATATTATTGCTACGCATGGTGGATATGTGGAAAATATCGTACTATAGAGTTTCCCAGACCGCAGCGCCATCTGTTGTTGAAAATTGTAACTACTGTAATTTCGAAAGTTTGTCTGCCTGAAAATGTACTGTTGTTCCAAGCATATTGCAACAAACGGTGTATTTCTATCGCTGCTCGTTTAGTTTTTATTGCCGTTTCAAATATACCGGTCATTTTTGAAACACCCTGTATATGTTGGAACACAAACGCAGGTGTGACCCTAAAGTTGTCAGCACTACCTAATAGATTTTAATAAAGTGTCCGGACATATGACTATGACAATCTTTTCATACTCCTTAGCTAAAGAGCACTGTATTACCAGCTTGGGGACTACAGTATACACCTACCGAACGAATCGTGTGTTTGATCCTGTGCAAGACTGTTTAAGTGTATTAAACTCTAAGAAACAGAATTTACAATGTGCCTCTATGTACTCTCTGCCAATCACAACCATGTGGTGTCAGCTAACAAATACCTCAGCTAACAAATACAGTTGCTGCATGGTTTTTAACATCATTCTGCTGTATGTCTACGAGATAATAGCTGACTGCTGTGTTGGATGCATTCCTAATAAAGAGAACCATCTGCCTCTAAAATGTACAGGAATCTGCGTTAAAGGATGATAGAAATCAGATAGAGTAATTGGTTGCGAGAGGTTGTAACGAGGTATGCTGTAATGGTAGACTGATAATGCATTCTAGAGAGAGGGAGATGTTGTGGCAGGTCATTTATCACAAATTTAACCATTTTCTTCCCATTGTTCTCTTGGACTGTATCAGCTATGTGGTATGACCTGCATTCGACTCGTATACAATTGCGTGTTCTGTGTGCAGTATATAGTTCTACCTACATGCAATCGTTAACAGCAAATCTCCACATATCAGAGTCAGCAGAAGACTTTCAATGCATGTCTGATGAATCATGTCCAACAAACCAGTGGGAAACCTATTTCACCATCCTCCTCTAGACGAACAAAGATGGATGCGAAGTACTCCATTTCCCTGCCACATCTTAGACATAAATCGAGTCTTCAGTTTTATAACTGCCTCCAAATTTACATGAATCTGCGTTAAAGGATGATAGGAAGCAGATGGGGTAATTGGTTGAGACAGGTTGTAAAAAGGTATGATTTATTGTTTGACTATTGTTGCATTCTAGAGAGAGGGAGATGTTGTGGCAGGTCATTTATCGCAAATTTAACCATTTTGTTCCCGTTCCTCTCTCAGGCTGTATCAGTTATGTGGTATAACCTACGTTCGTCTCTTACGCAATCGCGTGTTCCGTGTGTGACTTAGAGTGTTATCTACCTGCAATCGTTAACAGCAAAACTCCCCATACCACAGTCAACAGAGGACTTCCAACGCATGTGTGATGAAATCATGCCACCGAACCAATGGAAAACCTATTTCACCATTCTCCTCTAGACGAACGAAGATGAATGCGAAGTACTCAGTTTCCCTGCCACATTTTGTTCATAAATCAGTTCCATAACTGAACGTGTTATAAAGCTGCTTGCAAATTTAGTTCAGTTGTTAACACCTACACAACAGTGCTGCTCTTTGTGTGTGTGTGTGTGTGTGTGTGTGTGTGTGTGTGTGTGTGTGCGTGCGTGTGTGTATGTGTGAGTCGGTTTAGACTGGGGGACCGTCAGCACATTTACTTCTTTTAGGATCCCATTTGCTAATCTAATTCCTACGGCATCGCCCGACAGACTGCGATGTTATTCAATTACCCTTGTTTTAATTTCGTTGGGGTTCATCTTATAGCTTACAATCACTTTTCAAGACACTATCCATCCCATTTAAATAATCTTTCAAGTTATTTGCTGTCTCAAAAAGAATTACGGTAGTACTGACAAAACACAGAAGTTTAATTTCTTCTCCTTGAATTTTAAATCTCTCTTTCCAATTTTTCCTTAGCTTCTTTCACAGTTTGCTTGATGTATAGAATGTGTGACACCTGACAACAGGGATAGGCTACTACCCTGTCTTGACTCCCTTCTTAACTACTGCTTCGCTTTAATATCCTTCGACTTATAATTATAGTCTAGTTCCTATAAAAAATAGTAAATAACCTTTTGCTGTCTTATTTCATCCCTTATACCTTTAGAATTACAGAGAATGTGTTTCAGTCAACAATGCTCTATAAATACTATAAATACAGGTTTGCTTTTCTTCAACCTGTATTTTAAGATAAATCGTAGGGTCAGTATTACATCGCATGTTCCTGCAATTCTCCCGAATCCAACCTGCTTTCTCTGACGTCGGCTTCTCTCTGTCTTCACTTTGTGCTGTGAGTTATTCGTGGCAATATTTTACGTCCACGGCGTATTTAACCGATGGTTTATTAATATTAACACCTGTCAGCACGTCCTTTCCTTGGAACTAGAATTATTACATCCTTTTTACGTCTGAGGGTATTTCGTCTGTCTCAACACATCTTGAATACGAGATGGAGTAGTTTTGTCATGACTGACTTTCTCAAGGATCTCAGAAATTCCGAGGGAATATTATCTAATCCAGGGACCTTGTTTCGACTTAGGTCGCGTGAGATTTTCATATTCTCTTGGTCGCTATGTGCAAACTACTAGTCCTACAGAAAAAAATGAACAGGACCTTTTAGTAGGAAATTTTGTACTAGGATATGTTTTCGCTGGGGGCTGTAGTATTCCAATAATTCAATAAAAACGTACAAAAGTGACCTACAAACGGTTTTTTTTAATAACTCGAAAACCGTGGCGTCCAGAAAATACGTATCCCGTTACAAAATTTAACTACATCAAATTTCCTACAAAAAGGTCTTGTTAATTTTTTCTGTAATATTAATAGTTTGTGCATAGCAAGCAAGAGAATATGAAAATTTCGCGCTTTGTTTTAGAAGGCATTGGGGATTGCATAAGGATCGTAGGCAGGGGCAGCTCAATCACCCCGTATGTTCCTTCTATCTTGCTGCCTTTCCTTTGTTGTTTACTACTGGCTTTTAATCTTCTTCAGTGCTTCATATTTCATGTAGTTCAGCTCAGTTTCACACCATTTTGTATAGAGACTAGCATTTCTGTCCCCCTTTCTCTTCTGTCTTATTCTCTGTTTGCCAGATATTTGTATAAGTTCTTCCATGAAACAATGGAAATTCACTTATTACAAATTAACTGGCAACAGAACGCCACGCCTAGAATTCGCAGCAAACCTCCCGGCTGACTAAAAACTGGGCCTTTGTTCAATTCGTCTTATGCGGACTGGCGACTAGAGAGCTTCTGAAGCACGTAGCCATGGAGAGAGCACTTACGTTCAGAGATTTTATGCAGGTTGGCTTAAACATCACAAATACAGCAACTTATCTTGAAGAGAGAACCACTCAAAGACACAAAACTAATGTAAGGTGCACCGCTGGAAATTTTAGCAGTATTATTATTGTCGGCGTTACACGCCATGTATTTAGTGTATATTACTGGTCGTAACCTCAGACCTTTCTCTGTTGAACCGGTTTATGGCAAAACGTTATATAACAGAATTTGTAGAAATGTCCAGTTACATGTTGACCAAATATCAGAACAGTGTAAAACTGACAACTCTCTCGTAATGTAGAGAAATGTAAGGCTATGTACTTCACAAAACGAAAAAAAGGAAAAGAAAAATGTACGAGGGACGTTCGATGAGTAACGTAACACATTTTTTTCTCCGTTAGTATCATGGCGCAATATTCCTACTTCAGTCCCTATAGTTTCATGACTTTTTTGTAGGTGGCGATACCATACATAGCCTTCAAATTGGCATCTGCAACAAAGATGCGATCCAAGCAAAGAACTGTGTCATTTGGCGGAAAACCAGAGCAACTCATTTATTCATCGGTTCTTGCGCAATGTCTACGGAGAGCTGGCAGTGAACAAAAGCACGTTGAGTCGTTGGGCGAGGCGTCTGTCATCATTCCGTTGCAAATCTGTCCGATCACCCGCGTGCCGACCGGCCGCACACAACTACACTCCTGGAAATTGAAATAAGAACACCGTGAATTCATTGTCCCAGGAAGGGGAAACTTTATTGACACATTCCTGGGGTCAGATACATCACATGATCACACTGACAGAACCACAGGCACATAGACACAGGCAACAGAGCATGCACAATGTCGGCACTAGTACAGTGTATATCCACCTTTCGCAGCAATGCAGGCTGCTATTCTCCCATGGAGACGATCGTAGAGATGCTGGATGTAGTCCTGTGGAACGGCTTGCCATGCCATTTCCACCTGGCGCCTCAGTTGGACCAGCGTTCGTGCTGGACGTGCAGACCGCGTGAGACGACGCTTAATCCAGTCCCAAACATGCTCAATGGGGGACAGATCCGGAGATCTTGCTGGCCAGGGTAGTTGACTTACACCTTCTAGAGCACGTTGGGTGGCACGGGATACATGCGGACGTGCATTGTCCTGTTGGAACAGCAAGTTCCCTTGCCGGTCTAGGAATGGTAGAACGATGGGTTCGATGACGGTTTGGATGTACCGTGCACTATTCAGTGTCCCCTCGACGATCACCAGTGGTGTACGGCCAGTGTAGGAGATCGCTCCCCACACCATGATGCCGGGTGTTGGCCCTGTGTGCCTCGGTCGTATGCAGTCCTGATTGTGGCGCTCACCTGCACGGCGCCAAACACGCATACGACCATCATTGGCACCAAGGCAGAAGCGACTCTCATCGCTGAAGACGACACGTCTCCATTCGTCCCTCCATTCACGCCTGTCGCGACTCCACTGGAGGCGGGCTGCACGATGTTGGGGCGTGAGCGGAAGACGGCCTAACGGTGTGCGGGACCGTAGCCCAGCTTCATGGAGACGGTTGCGAATGGTCCTCGCCGATACCCCAGGAGCAACAGTGTCCCTAATTTGCTGGGAAGTGGCGGTGCGGTCCCCTACGGCACTGCGTAGGATCCTACGGTCTTGGCGTGCATCCGTGCGTCGCTGCGGTCCGGTCCCAGGTCGACGGGCACGTGCACCTTCCGCCGACCACTGGCGACAACATCGATGTACTGTGGAGACCTCACGCCCCACGTGTTGAGCAATTCGGCGGTACGTCCACCCGGCCTCCCGCATGCCCACTATACGCCCTCGCTCAAAGTCCGTCAACAGCACATACGGTTCACGTCCACGCTGTCGCGGCATGCTACCAGTGTTAAAGACTGCGATGGAGCTCCGTATGCCACGGCAAACTGGCTGACACTGACGGCGGCGGTGCACAAATGCTGCGCAGCTAGCGCCATTCGACGGCCAACACCGCGGTTCCTGGTGTGTCCGCTGTGCCGTGCGTGTGATCATTGCTTGTACAGCCCTCTCGCAGTGTCCGGAGCAAGTATGGTGGGTCTGACACACCGGTGTCAATGTGTTCTTTTTTCCATTTCCAGGAGTGTATGATTCCTTCAATGTTGGACCGTGCAGACATACTCTTTCGAGATTATTGACCGATCACAACCAGACACTCGGTTATCTACGGATCACAATCAAACACTTCACTGCTATGCTGTAAGTTTCTGTTGGTAGTGCTGACGAACTCGTCCAGTAGTATGGGTACTCAGAGGTTGGTTCCTCGCTGCCTAACATAAGCCCATAAAGAGCAAAGAAGGACTGTCTGTTCGGAATTGCTTGCGCCTTACGAGGCTGGGAGTGACAATTTTTTGCCGAACAGTGGTTCAACACTTCGTATCGGAAATAAACGGCAATGCGTGGAGTGGCGCCACACCACCCCTAATCTCTCTAATACCCACAAAAAGTTAAAAGCTGCACCATCAGCCGATAACGTCATGGTGACGGTCTTCTGGGAATCTGAACGGGTTATTCTGTTTGATGTCCTCCCTCATGGTGCAACAATCAATTCGGAAGTGTATTGTGCCACCATCAGAAAATTGAAAAAACGACCTCAGCATGTTCGTCTCCACAAAAAAAAAAGCAAACGATCTTCCCCTTCTCCATGAAACCGCAAGGCCTCACACAAGTCTGCGCACCCAAGAGGAGATCACTAAACTTCACTGGACTATTCGTCCTCATCCACACTACAGCCGGCTTCCATCTGTTTGGCCCAATGAAAGATGCACTCGGCGGGAAGTGGTACGTGAATGATGGGGAGGTTATTACCGCAGCAAGATGTTGGCTCCAAATCGACCAGTACATTGGCCCATGCTGCCATGCATGGTGGCGTACGACAATCACGTTGAACAGAGGTTATTTTGAAAAGTAGGGTTTTGTAGCCAAAAGAGTGTGAATAATATGGTGTAATGGAATGCTGAATAAAACCAATCAGCTTTCAGAAAAAAGTGTGTTGCATTACTTATCGAACACCTCTTGTGGTAAATCGAAAACAAATTAGTGAGCTTCTGCTATGCAACGGACGAGTCACAACTACTTCTTGGCAGGACTCTACGGAAGACTATTTGTTGTAAATCGTGGGAGTTTATAAAAGAAAAAGTAGGACAGCCTGTACTGGAAAATATCTGAAGTGTAAGAAGTCTACGTGATGTTGGAATAACAGAATATCGAACGTATGCAAAGAAGGGCAACACGAATGATCACAGGTTCTTTTGGCACGAGAGTATAACAGAAAGACTGCAAAATATCAAAACTCGAAACAGAGCGGAAATCTGGTTTAAAATTCCTAGAACTATTTTTCAGGGATGAATGGCGGCTGTTGCTATCCTTCTGCAAATCGAATACATGATGACCATGAGTACATAATTAGACCAATCACAGTCGACACAATGGAAAATAAGCAGCCACACCTCTCACGCTTCGTCCATGAATGACTCTGATGGAATCCTTACTACATATCATGTCGCAAATTACCCTCTGCTATTCATTTTGCAGTGATATGGAGAAATTAGATGTGGATGTAGATGTATTGTACTTACATATTCTGTATAAGAGTGGTAAATTAACCTCAGTAACTGCTTCAAAGCTAAATGGAATCCATTCGTTACAGGGAGTAATGTCGCTTGCTACCGCAATGTCGCACCCTTTCGACACGGTACGCCGTCGGATGATGATGCAATCTGGACGGAAGGGCAGCGACGTCATGTACAAGAACGCTCTCCAATGTTGGGCTAAGGTCTACAGATTGGAGGGAGCCCGCGCTTTCTTCAGAGGTGCACTTCCCAACGTCCTACGGGGCATTGGGGGTGCCATAACCATTGTACTGTATGATGAATTCAAGAAACGTTCTTACGGAAACCTTAGCAGACGCGTGCCCTCTTGACGCCACGAAAAAATGAAGAGACCACGAGCACAGTCCCGGTATATCAGAGCTACGGCGAACGACCCAGTAGCATCAACACTTGGGTCTGAGCGACGGAGTTATGAGAACAGAAATTCGTCCATTCATCTTCTTTTTATACAAGTTTATGTTTATTTCTAGTTGTGCATAGTTTACCTTATTGCTTCATGTGTAAACAAGTGCCAGGACCGACGCTGAACGCATATGTCTTTCACACATCATGTTACAGTTTTTTCGGTGGTAAAACACCGAATGTGTACAGTATACAGAGTACCAACTTTTAATTTCTGAAGTAATAAAGCCGGAAACTTTCCAAGTGGTTGCTACCTTCGTACCTTTTCTAAATCGTTTTTCTAATACTTGAGTGCTAAGGAAGTTCAGAAACCCACTGGGACATAATAACAATTGTAAAGATTTAGTTTTTAAATTGTGAAAGGAGTCAAATATCACAACACTAATGAAATAATTTCATATACAACAACCAATGTAAACAGAAATCTCAGTATTAAAATGACAGAAAACTTCTCGACCATTTTCAATCATATTAGGTAGTGTCTACATAAAGCCTATAGCTAGACAGGTTGTAAAATTAGTTTACAATCATCCAACATTGAAATAAGAGGAAAGAGATACACTTATGTTTTGTTTACGAAGCTACACGGTTGGTAAATGGTGTTCTACGTCGGAGCGGTGTAAACACACACACACACACACACACACACACACACACACACACACACACACACCGATTTTTAAATTTTTGTCTGGGATAATCGATAACATAGTTCCAGAAATAAATTAAAAATATGTTCGTGGTAAACAAATCCGTCACAGTTGTAAAATACTTTTATTGACCGAAGTTTTGCATGACAGATGTGGTTATACACCACCACGGTTTCAGGGTGTTAACCCCATCATCAGGTCTATCTGAAATCTGTATCTGAAGCAAAACAACAGTTGTAACCTACTCCATAAAACAATTAGAAATTTTAAAGAATTAAGGATTAACGTTTATAAATTAAAAGTCAGATAAAATCACGGTGTTTAACACGAATACGGTCCGCAGCGTTACCGTTCAGTCCGCTCCCCGTAACTGCACGGGTCACCCGGGTGCGCTGTATTAGCGTTCGGTAAGTACTGGACTCGAATGTAGGCGTTTCCTTGTGGTTCACCACATCCCGGTGTAAACTGATTTGCGGTTTCTGCAGCGCAGGATTGTAACTTAGTTTAACATTGGGCTAATGTCTAATGTCGTATGGTGACTTTATTTTTGTAGGCTGCATGCTTTCCGGTGGCAATTCTGCGACTGAAAGTTGGGGGTTTTCTGCAGCTACAGTTTGGAATATTATATGAGGGCCTACCTACGGCAGATGTTTGCCCACTGTACTGGTGTCCACAATTAAAGCAACAAACCTATATTTCCCCATTCTGTGATTAATTCACGATATAACCATACAAACTGTCAACAGATGTCCGTACGATTCTGTTCTGCTCAGAAGATGGCATTCCGGTGAACGGACAACCATGCCAACGGTAGAGTCAGGGCACCTCTCAAACGGGGTAGTGTTTGCCGGGTAGTCCCACATCCACAATGGCCGTGTACACAGCCGCAGACGGTGCAGTACGGCACAGAGAAGGCCCCTACCAGGCTCTCTGCGGTGGAGGGCCATAGGAAGAATGGAACTGGGACAGTCAAAACTGAATTGGCCCGATGGCTTAATATGAATCATTCTGTTGCTTTTCGGATGTGGCGACAGTTTATAGAGGCCATAACTGTATCCCGAAGACCAGGACAGGGCCGACCACGTGTGACTTCAGAAGAGAGGACCGTTATTTGGCTGTAAGGGCACGACGGTACCACCTTAGTGCTGCACGGCAACTAGCATCTGACCTCGCAGCCTCCACTGAACATCTATCGAGGCAAAATGTGTACAGAAGGCTTCGGCGGAGTGGTGTTGGTCTGGAGAGTGATTCTCGACGGATTCACATCTGTATGGAACGTGGAACACGATTGCAGGACCCAAACATTGTGGATTGGAGGATCCCTAATGGTGTGTGCAGGTGCTATGTTGACAATTCGAACACCTCTTCATGAAACTGTATGGGTGAATCGGCAAGGTTTAACTGCTGTCAGGTGCCGTGACGAGATCTTGGGACCTTATGTACGGTTGTTGCGAGGAGCGGTGGGCCCAGACTTAGTATTGATGGATGTTGATGCTGGACCTCATAGAGCACATGTGGATGATGTTTGCTTGGAAAGTACGGCGGCGTGGCCTGCTCGCTCTTCCGATTTGAATCCCGTAGAGCATGTCTGACATGCACTAGGGAGACGCGTTTCATCACATAAGCATCCACCAACCTCTCCAAGACTTGCTAGCAGCTCTGCAGGAAAAGCTGGCGTTATTGTCTCAACATGAGCTTGATGACTTCATTTACAACATGCCCTGTCGTTGTCAGGCCTCTACTGCTGCCAGAGGTGGTCACACCCCATCTGAGTACATTAAACCAGTTGTCGGAATGCGGTGCAATTCCGTTAAGTTGGAAAAACGAAGAACGTAATTGTCTACCTCTGTGCGTGTTGCAGTTGTTTACATTCTGTATTCTTTACATTTTTCTACTTTACTATTACCTGTTTATACTGTTTGGTGCCAAAATAAACGCAAACTTGAAAAGTTTCCGTTTGTTGCTTTAATTTTGGACCCTAGTGTAGTTGTTTGGGCATGGACATGACATCCTACTGTTGCTAGGTAGGCTATTTTTTAATCATTTCATCTGATTTTTCAATTTGTAAATGTTAATCTTTAATTCTCTAAAATTTCTTAATTGTTTAATGGAGTAGGTTACAAATGCTGTTTTACTTCAGACTAGCTTTACACCCGCTGCTTTGGTCACTTGGGCTGTATGGTCTGCACAAATTCTTTTTTCTTTAATCGAATTTTTATGTTGTTCACAAATTTCAACAGCTTCTAAACTTTTCACGCTAATTAAGGTCACAGAAGCACGGTCTTTCGCTACGTACTCCTGACGAAAACGCGATTGTTGTAGCTGGAGTCGAAGGTTTTTGTTAATCATGCCTTTTGCGTTCTTGCGGCAACGTTACTTTGAACCTTTCATCCCATAACATATTTCTTTGTATCTAATCGCAAAGCGAAATTCCAACTTTCATAGATTTAGTCTTCAAATTTTTTTTTAATACAACGAAATGTTTTCTTAAAAACATTCATCCCCTATTTTACCCCACAGGGACTTTAATTTCCAAAAACATTAAAACACGTATTTCTCTAATTTGTAACAGAGAATCGAAATACAAATTTTCATAGATTTAGCTTTGAAAATGCTTTTATAATGAAATAATTTCGTAAAACTTTTTATTCTCTACTTCACTTCCGTAGTGGATTAATTTTCCAAAAACACTGAATAACGTATTTTTTTAAATTTGTAACAGAAAAGTCAAATACCAGTTTTCAAAGATGTAGCATTAAAAATGTTTCAGTAGTTCTTTAATGACGACTTACTTTCAAAAAACTTTCACCCACTACTTTACCCCCATAGTGCTTGAATTTCTAAACACGCCGAAACACGTACTTTTTCATTTCCGACTGAGAAACAAAGTTTCGTAGTTCTAGCCTCAACATTGTCTTAACAGCGGCATGTTTTTAAATATCCTGTCATGCCCTATTTCGCCTCTTCGGTGTGGAATTTCGAGCAACCTTTCTTAAACGGATTTCCATCCCATATTTTACCGCACTGGGGCTTAATTTCCGAAAACAGTGAAACAAGTATTTTTCTAATTTCTAACAGAGAATCAAAAACACATTTTCACAGATTTAGCTTTGAAAATGCTTTCATAATGAAGTAATTTCATAAAACTTTTTGTCCTCTAATTCACTTCCGTAGTAGATGGATTTTCCAAAAACACTGGATAACTTTTTTTTAATTTCTAACCGAAAAATCAAATACCAGTTTTCAAAGGTGTAGCTTTAAAAATGTTTTAGCAATTCTTTAATAATGACTTACTTTCAAAAAACTTTCACCCACTACTTTACCCCCTTAATGGTTGAATTTCCAAAAATGCTGAAACACATTTTTTTTTTTATTTCCGACTGAGAAACCAGTTTTCGTAGTTCTGGCCTGCACATTGCCTTAACTGCGACATATTTTCAAACTTCCGGAAGGCGTTCGATACAGTTCCGCACTGTCGTCTGATAAACAAAGTAAGAGCCTACGAAATATCAGACCAGCTGTGTGGCTGGATTGAAGATTTTTTAGCAAACAGAACACAGCATGTTGTTATCAATGGAGAGACGTCTACAGACGTTAAAGTAACCTCTGGCGTGCCACAGGGGAGTGTTATGGGACCATTGCTTTTCACAATATATATAAATGACCTAGTAGATAGTGTTGGAAGTCCCATGCGGCTTTTCGCGGATGATGCTGTAGTATACAGAGAAGTTGCAGCATTAGAAAATTGTAGCGAAATGCAGGAAGATCTGCAGCGGATAGGCACTTGGTGCAGGGAGTGGCAACTGACCCTTAACATAGACAAATGTAATGTATTGCGAATACATAGAATGAAGGATCCTTTATTGTATGATTATATGATAGCGGAACAAACTCTGGTAGCAGTTACTTCTGTAAAATATCTGGGAGTATGCGTGCGGAACGATTTGAAGTGGAACGATCATATAAAATTAATTGTTGGTAATGCGGGTACCAGGTTGAGATTCATTGGGAGAGTCCTTAGAAAATGTAGTCCATCAACAAAGGAGGTGGCTTACAAAACACTCGTTCGACCTATACTTGAGTATTGCTCATCAGTGTGGGATCCGTACCAGATCGGGTTGACGGAGGAGATAGAGAAGATCCAAAGAAGAGCGGCGCGTTTCGTCACAGGGTTATTTGGTAACCGTGATAGTGTTACGGAGATGTTTAACAAACTCAAGTGGCAGACTCTGCAAGAGAGGCGCTCTGCATCGCGGTGTAGCTTCCTCGCCAGGTTTCGAGAGGGTGCGTTTCTGGATGAGGTATCGAATATATTGCTTCCCCCTACTTATACCTCCCGAGGAGATCACGAATGTAAAATTAGAGAGATTAGAGCGCGCACGGAGGCTTTCAGACAGTCGTTCTTCCCGCGAACCATACGCGACTGGAACAGGAAAGGGAGGTAATGACAGTGGCACGTAAAGTGCCCTCCGCCACACACCGTTGGGTGGCTTGTGGAGTATAAATGTAGATGTAGATCCTATCATGCCCTATTTCACCCCTTCTGTGTGGAATTTCGAATAACCCTTTCTTAAACGATACCTACAGTATAAGATCGACACCTTCTCCAAAGTTCAATTGTCTATCCTTAGCGATTTGGGCTTAATAGTTGTTTAATAATTTATTTAAAAAAAAAACTTACAACTACTATTTCGCTCCTATAGGGGTTAAAGTTCGAAAAACTATGAAACATGTATTTCTTTATTTCTGACTGTCAAATCAAATACCGATTTTCCCAAGTCTAGCTTCGAAATTGCCTTAATAGCGACATATTTTATAAAAACCTTTCATCCCCTATTTCAACCCCGTAGGAGCCGAATATCGAACAATTTCTTCTCAAACGACGCCTGCAGTATAACATGAACACCCTCTGCAAATTTCAAGTTTCTATTGTTAGTGGTTTGGACTGGGCGATGATGAGTCAGTGAGTGAGTCAGTTAGTCGGGTAACTGCCTTTTACATAGCTAAGCACACGCTGCTTCGCTCACGTAGACTGTGTGGTATTCACCAGTTTCTTTTGTTTTTGTTTTTATGTAATCGAATTGTTTACGAGTTTCTGTAATCGAATTGTTTACGAATTGTAACATCTTATGAACTTTTCACGCCAAATAGGACCACAGAAGCATGGCCTTTTCCGAATGTGCTTCTAACGAAAAAGCGATTCTGGTATTTGGTGTCCACGGCTTTTGTTAATCACACCTTTAGTGTTATTGTGGTGATATTTCCATAGAAACCTTCATCCCCTAACACATATTTCTTTATATTTAACCGAGAAGCGAAATAACAATTTTCATAGATTTAGCTTCAATAATTTTTTAATATAACGAAATAACTTCTTAAAAATTTTCATCCCCAATCTGACGCCTTAGCGGTTGAATTTCCAAAACAGTTTTTTATTTCCAACAGAGAAGCAAAATACACATTTTCATAAATTTAGCTTTGAAAATGATTTCATTATGTCATCCTCACAGGGGTTGAATTCCCAAAACCAGGTGAACAGGTATTGTTTATTTCTAACTGAGAATCAAAATTAAAATTTTCATAGATTTAGCTTAAAAAATTCTTTCGTAATGAAATATTTTCATAAAACAATTCATCCCCTGTTTGATCCTATTAGGGTTTGAATTTACAGAGCATCGAAACACAGGTTTTTTATTTGTAATTGGGGAGTCAAATATCAATTTTCATAGATACAGCTTTAAAAATACTTTAATTGCTCTTTACTAATGATTTATTTTCAAAAAATCTTTCATCTCCTGAAACTTCCTGGCAGATTAATCTGCCAGGAAGTTTCATATCAGCGCACACTCAGCTGCAGAGTGAAAATCTCATTCTTTCAACTCCTATTTAACCCCACAGTGGTTGAATTTACAGAAATGGCGAAATAAATGTTTTTTTTAATTTCTGACCAAGAAAACAAATACCAATTGTCGTAGCTCTAGCTTCGAAATTGCCTCAACAGTGCCATATTTTCACAAAGCCTTTCATCCCCTATTTCACCCTCTTACGGGATGAATATCGAAATAACCGTTCTCAAACAACGCCTACCGTATAAGATCAACATCCGCTACAAATTTCAAGGTTCCATCCGTAGTGATTTGGGCTGGGCGCTGATGAATCAAGAGTGTCAGTCAGTCGGGACATTGCCTTTTATCTGTAGAGGTTTTAGGTACACCTTACGAAGGGGCTAAGACCCCAAAACAGTGATAGTGTGTAGTAACTTATGTCGTGCAAGACTTCGGTCAATAAAAATATTTTGCAACTCTGGCGGATTTGTTTATCATGAACACGTTGCCGAACGGTTGCACATGTCCTATGTATAAAAATAAATTTAAAATAGTTTCAATGCCCCGGTTGCGAAGAACGTTTCTGGGAAGTTTTCTTTCGTTGTCTGGCAAATGCCGTGATTGGTAATCACCTCCCAGTTATCCCAAATTGGAGACTCTGTTCCACATCTTCCTGGTATCTGGCTGGAAAGACTCGCGACTCTGTAAAGTGTCGGATATCAAACAGCTTGTTCTATTCCGTCGAAGACAGACTGATATATAAACGTCGGTGCTCTGACTGTCTAGTTTAGTAGCGCTTTGAAAATGACCAAGGGTCTCATGAAAACTCCCTGCAGCTTTTACGATGCGGGTTATCAGCGCCGGGGGTGTGTCTGTTGGGTGTCTCGTACAACAGGTGCTTCATTACCAACAAAGAAGAGAAATCCATAACGTCACATCGGGAAACGTCTTAAGAAACAGCGGATGCGGCTTAGTACGTTCGAAGCAAAGGATAAAACGCCAGGTAGGCATGTTAACCAAGAAATGATGAGCTACTTGAATAGCTGATAACACATAATTGAAGGACGAAAGAAAATAACGAAAGGCAGAATACTAAATTTTGTTTTCAAACTTTCATATCCCTAGAAAAATCAAGGAATGCTGTCACCATTCGTCTGCCTTATAGTTGCGAAGATGGTTGGTGTAGATATCAGTGTAAATGACAGTGACGAACGTTTAAATTCACCGGTATTCAACACGGACCTACTGCTTCATACACCACTGTGATGTTCAATACGGATTCTCTAAGGGAATGAGCTCCACTTCTAACCACAAATTCGCAGCGGGTGAAATGTAAAGAAAATTATTCGGAGTATCTGAAAACCAGTACAAGTCACATTCATGTACAAACCAGCCAAAGAATAGCTTTACAATACTGCTGACCTAAATCATTTAAGGCTCACTGTAACAAAATTACAGAACAATCGCAGAGCCCAAACATAATCATCTGCCTGGGACAAGGGTACTTTGTCTCTGGCGCCAAGTACGGATGATGACAAAGCTCACAATGTGCAACTAAACTGGCGTTGCATCTCCTTAGGTTTTAATGGTGTTTTAGCAAATTCAATTTGCGGATATGCAACCGCGTGTGTCATGCACCGTAGTATTTCAGTCATGTAGCTCGTCACTACCATCACTGCAATTGATGCTACTGAGACGTTAGGATGTTATAATCAGGCTCGTCTATCTGTGCGTTCCGTCCCTGGTCCACTAGCAGTCTCCCGCCGTTTTCCCATATATCGACAATCCCATAAAAGAACTGATGTTTTCTTTGCGGTCTTTGCTGAGTTGAGGTTTTCTGCCAATCCGATATTTTTGACCTTCTTTATCACGATCTCCCAGAATCGACAGGTCTGAGAGCAGCATTCGACTACGTTACTCCATCTCATGTTGCAGAGGAAAACAGTGTTCTGGTACAGCTGATTTGCTATGCCGCATGAGTTTCGCGTACCTTTGGTATTCTGTACATCGGATCTCAACCGTCGCGGCTGTCTGTCTTATATAAAGCGTGTCACGTTTGCAAGAAATATGATACTGGATTCTCTTGCTTCTGGATGTTCTGTTGTTGTGCGTTGTCCCTCTAGACTGCATGTACAGTATTCTGAATGGAGTATCCACAGTTCCCGATTATGACGTACTGTTAATATAGTAAATCCACGAAACGTGGCTGCACGATCCGTTACAGCCATGCGGATAAGATGCCTGTCATCTCGACTGCTAGTGATACAAGGCCGTTGGGATCCAGCACGGCGTTCCGTATTACCCTCCTGAACCCACCGATTCTATTCTGCTAACAGTCACTGGGTCTCGACCAACGCGAGCTGCCATGTCGCGGTACTATAAACCGCAATCGCGATAAGCTACAATCCGACCTTTATCAAGTCGGAAACGTGATGGTACGCATTTCTCCTCCTTACACAAGGCATCACAACAACGTTTCACCAGGCAACGCCGGTCAACTGCTGTTTGTGTATGCGAAATCGGTTGGAAACTTTCCTCATGTGAGCACGTTGTAGGTGTTGCCACCGGCGCCAACCTTGCGTGAATGCTCTGAAAAGCTAATCATTTGCATATCACAGCATCTTCTTCCTGTCGGTTAAATTTCGCGTCTGTAGCACGTCAACTTCGTGGTGTAGCAATTTTAATGGCCAGTAGTGTAATTCCACATTACATGGATGACGTGCACAACTTCTGTCCAAATGAGGTGGAACTTGTCAGTTTACAGGGCTGCGTGTATATTATTTGTTAGTCTGTATGGCTTCATGCTGACCATTTACACATTACAGAATAGAATAGTTGTAATGCAATTAAAATGTGCATATTAGGCTTTTTCGCTACTCATATTAGTAGTGAAACATGTTCAAAATTAACAATAAAAGTAAACATATTTGTCTTCTTTACGTAGCTTGCTACTACTTTGCAGTTTAAAAAAGGATATGTCCTTAATAAACTACTTTGCTATCTATCAGGTCTGTTTATGTTATTAGCTGAGTAATCAGTTTTTTGTGGCTGCTTTTGAACACCTTTCAGTACGAAGGCTACATTTACCCACTTGGTTACACAAATATTTTCGACTTACATAGCCATTTTCAAATATTTACCTGGAAAGTAGCTTTGTATGGAAATAAATCTTGGACTACAAACAGCAAAACAAAAAGAGAATGGAGCCTTTTGAAATGTGGTACTACGGAAGAATTCTGAAGATTATATCTGTAGGTAGAATAATGAAGACGCATCGACTCGAATTGGGGAGAAAAGAAACTGATGGCACAACTTGACTAAAAGAAACGAGCGGTTGGTGGGACACATTCTCAGGCATCAAGAATTCGTCAGTTTGGTAATGGATGGATGTGTAGGGGATAAAAGTTGCAGAGGGAGATCAAGTCTTGATTTCAGTAAGCAATTTCAAGAGGATGAAGGCCGCAATTGTTATGAAGAGATGAAGAGGCACACACAGGGGCGTTGAGAGGCGCATCAAACCAGTTTTCGAACTTACGGCCGCAACAATCCGTGGCAAAATGTTTATTGATATGAATATGGCGATCTGACTAAACGACTGTCTGTAAACCATCACGACAGTAACATTTCTAGTACAGTCTGTAGATAGTGTCAAACATAGGAACGTCGTGTGAATTCGCTGCCATTTTGATGTCTATGCCACCTTGCTCTGGGTAAGCACCGATAATGGCTGAAACTCGTTGTTTAAATAAGAAAACTATTTGTTAAATATTAAAGACTCTGAGGACAAATGTCGCTACATTCAAGAAATTTATGACTCTGGTGCTCTCTGTAAAAAAAGATGTACGTATCTTTCTGAGCCACTAACATCTTAAGTCATGATCAATGAGGTAGTTTTTAGTAATAGCGGTGGATATTATTATTCTTTTGAAATTATGATGAACTATTTATGTCATTACCGTTTACATTGTCGTAAAGAAGTCAGAAAACTGAAGCCATTCAAGTATCGGCCACAAGATCACTGGGGATGAGTACTAGGAACGTATACTAGTCCCACTTCGTATTGTAAGGAGCTTTTAAAAAGTCTTATTATTGAACGGAAACTGTTTTCTCTAGTGGTCGAAAGAGTTGAAAGGTTTACGTATTTAAAATGTTTTCTGTCCCACCACTAATGATGCATGGAAATCTATTTTTTCTTTCAAAATGTGAATGAAAGATTTTTGAACTATTCGCATGAAATGGAGATACGTATGGGGTGTCTGGAACACCTCAGTTTGTAGCATCACAACATTAATTTCACCGTGGAACTGGAACAGAAATCAAATGGTTCCCTCACAAACTGCACCTGCTGAAAGCTACACACACCGACTGTTGCGTTCATGGTACAAGTTATCATTAAACAAGGCACAGGTGTTGTGTATTAAGTATTTTTTGGTTCTTAGGACGCACACCCTTACAGCTAACCATAGCGTGACTGTTGAATCGTCGCATCTATTAGAGTATGTGATCAGAGACAATCCATGCTCCAACCAGTCGGTCGAATGTGCTATCCGGAGAGCAACAGCATGCCAAAGCACAGGAACCCAAAGGTGTTACTTACGTGTGATACACACGCACAGTGTCCTCCAACATGCTAAACTCGCGTCCAGGAGAATGACATTTAAAATATTAATCCTGCTGCCTAGATGCCTGTTTACCATAGTTTCCGTAATCGCTCTGGCAAATGCTGGAGTGATTCTCTCGCAAACGGTACGGCCCACTTTATTCCTCATTCTTCCGAGATATGAGCTTATTCCCCGACTCTAATGACCTCGTTGTTGATGGGACGTTAAATTATAATCTTTCTTCCTTCCACCAAGACCAATAGGCACTAAAGAAGCATGGGATCAAATGTATGCCATACCGGCCTACAGAGACCATTCACCATAAGCGCAATATCAAGGGTAATTGGGGTTGTGAAAAAATGAAATTTACCGCATTCGGTTCGAAGGGGACGTGACATATGCTATACATACAACTAGGACAATTTGCAGTCAACGAAGAGAACACGAAAGATATACAAAGCTATTACAGCGAAGCAAATCAGCTGTGGCAGAAAACTGCCTTGAAATGGACAGTGAGATGACTCTGCGGTAAGACTTCAATATTGTCAGACCTGTCGATTCTGGAACAGAGGAATGTAAGAGTCTTTAGAGATGGGATTGGTATGAATCCTCAGCAAGAGATAAGAAGATCGCCAACTGAGCGGGGCTTGACTGTCTACAGACGGGCCACCAGGGGAGCGGACGTGTTGGGCGCAAGCTTCGTAGCAAGAGTGTCACCATAGGGAAGACCATCTAATTGTCTCACAACTACATATGTCTAAAATGGAGAGTACCTTGAACAGATATTATCGCCACAGCTTCACAACTACACCTACAACGAAAACTGTAACACTTGATGCTCCCAGTGCTCGCAAACGGAATTAGATTACAACACCTTAACGTGTCAGAGGCACAGAGCTATTCATATTCACAGAAGTAATTTAGGATGGACGCCTGGGAAGATTGACATGGACATTACTCTTCGAGCAATGAGTGTTAGTAGTTAGTGGTTAGTGTTTGTTGCAACCTCGGACTTTTCATAAATCATCACTTGTCGCTGAGAATCTCGGACTTCTCACAAATCACTCACTTGGTGCAGAGAAAGTGCTACTCTACAGAAATTATGAAAAAATGGAATCAATTCTTGACAATAAAATGGAGCCTGATTCCGAACTTAGTAAGTATCTGCTCATCTGGAGAAATGTAGAGCTTCAGGCTTCACATAATGTGAAAGTGTTTTTATCTTCGCGAACAAAAAATGAAAATGAAATGTGCGTGACGCATTCTTCGCCGAGAGTTCGCTTCTGGAGTGATCGGTCGCCCTGAGCAAAGTTCTTTTATTTGACGGCACTTCGGCGATAGGTGAGTCGGTGATGAGAAAATGATGGTGAGAACAATATATACACACACCACAGAGTCCCGAGTGGAGAATATCCCCGACCCGACAGGTAACGAATCCTTAGCCCCGTGATCGATAGTCTGCAACGCTAACCACAGAACCACTAGCTGGTGACTTCGCACGTACAATTAATTAGTCACAGCACTGGTTACTAATATCAGTCATACTCTATTAGAGCAGCAACGTGTATTGAAGTTAAACCAAATTACAAGAACACGTATAAGTGTAGTGGGGTACTGAGAAATTAATTTGCTAATAAAAGGGTTGTACGACTGGCCGAAGAGCTCAAGACGGGGTCGGGGTAGAATGAAAAATTACAGAATCTGTACTCGCAGATACCGAAGGAAGGACACCTAATACCCCACGATGACCTACTCAAAAAATTCCAGTAATTCATGACAGGTTTTAGAAACGCTTTTTATTCTAACAATATCCCTCCTATAGAGCCCTGCTAATAAATTTAGACTCATCATCATTCGAATAGTGGCTTGCAAGCAGTCATTCTTCTAACCCTATAAACCTGAAAAGAGAAGGAGAAATGTGCTAGTTGTTACTCGCTTCGCTAAAATTTAGGAAATGTAGTTTTAAGTGTAGTATATTTACTTACTGGCTAGTAAATTTCGCACAAAAAATACATTCAGAACTAAGCAGAATCTATTCGTTTCAGGCAGTAACGTCATTATCTACTGTTGTGTCTCATCCACTGGACACCGTGCGATCTATGATGATGATGCAGTCTGGACGGAAAGGCGACGATGTTATTTACAAGAACGCTCTCGACTGTTGGAATAAAGTCTACAGAACTGGGGGAATTAGCGGATTATTCGGAGGCGTAGTGCCAAACATCTTAGCCAGCTTAGGGAGTGCCTTTGCCGTTGTACTGTATGATGAATATAAGTCACGTAGCAAATGGGCGAGTTCAAGAGACCATAAGCATGCCTGAGATGAGTGAGACGTTACTGTTGCGCGAACAGTCGCGTTGCACGGCGACGAAGAAAAAAATGGAGCTGGATACCGTACTTCATTTTAGACAAGCTTCCTTTCCTTATTTCATTCGACAGCTGTACTAATACCAAGACCGACATTTGTTGCAATGGTGTACATTTTTATGTATTTCCTCTTCTTTAGAACGATAAAACACTGTGTATATGTATAGCACAAAAAACAACGAATATTATTATCCACTTGACAAATACTGTTTTAAATTCCGTAGATGATTGCTCTGATTACTAAATACATTTTCTTCAGTCACTAAAAGCTAACAAGTTAAATAAATAACCGAAAACACTCCTGCTAAACAGGCAAATTTATCCTGCCTGCCTCGCTGTATCTGGAAAGAATCTAATTTTACGAAGAGCGTGCAAATGGAAAAAAATTCGTGTACAGCATGCGAAGAGACATGTCAGTATTAAGGTAAAAGATTTGAAGTCAGCACCCTTACCACCAAATTTCTTAAGTGATATTCCAGACGCGAGATTTCAAGTTTTCTCTGCTTGGTTGATTAATGACGTACTTCGCGTGTACAACCAAGTTGTTGACTCCATTTTACGTTTGGAGCCCAGTCAGCGAGTATACATGACAACGCAGCTCGCAACACCAGAAGAAAACTTGGTCATCAAAACATTGTGTATGAAATGAAATAAACAAATTGGCTGTATACCCGAATGCATACCACTGCTGTGTCAGACATTTTCTTTGGTTAGTTTGTAAAGTCTATACAGGGTTTTAGAACATTTTTCCACACAAGCGACATATCATGTTTGCCTCCCCCCTCACCCTCCCTTGTCTTTCCTTGGGCTTTTACTCATTTCATAAATACACTCGTAGAGAAAAAGAGGAATTATCCGAATGGGACGGTAATAGGTAGATGTGATGTAAATGACAAACAAATGATTACCATTTCAGAAAAATTGAATAATTTATTCAAGAGAAAGACCAACCAATAACGCATTGGTCCACCTCTGGCCCTTTGGAAGCAGTTCTTCGGCTTGGCACTGATTGACAGAGATGTTGGCTGTTCTCCTGGGGGATATCATGCCAAATTCTGTCCAATTGGCACTTTACATCATCAAAATCCCGAGCTGTTTGAAGGGCTCTGCCCATAATGCTCCAAACGTTCCCAATTGGGGAGAGATCCGGCGGTCTTACTGGCCAAGGTAGGTTTCGGCAGGCACGAATACAGCAGGAAAAACTCTCGCCATGTGCAGGTAGACACTATCTTGCTGAAATGTAAGCTCAGGATGGCTCTCCATGAAGGGTAATAAAACGAGGCGTAGGCCCTCCAACCATCTGGGATTTTAACGATCTTACCCGCCAGTTCGACATAATTTGGCATGATATCCCTCAGGAGGGTATCCAACAACTCTATCAATCAATGCCAAGCCGAATAACTGCTTGTGGAAGGGCCAGAGGTGGACCAATGCCTAGACTTGCTGAAATTGTGAACCTCTTTCTCTTCAATAAATCATTCAATTTTTCTGAAATTGTACTCATTTGAAACTTCCTGGCAGATTAAAACTGTGTGCCGGTCCGAGACTCGAACTCGGGACCTTTGCCTTTCACGGGCAAGTGCTCTACCAACTGAGCTACCCAAGCGCGACTCACGTCCCGTCCTCACAGCTTTACTTCCGCCAGTATCACGTCTCCTACCTTCCAAACTTAACAGACGCTCTCCTGCGAACCTTGCAGAACTAGCACTCCTGAAAGAAAGGATATTGCGGAGACATGGCTTAGCCACAGCCTGGCGGATGTTTCCAGAATGAGATTTTCACTCTGCAGCGGAGTGTGCGCTGATATGAAACTTCCTGGCAGATTAAAACTGTGTGCCGGACGGAGACTCGAACTCGGGACCTTTGCCTTTCGCGGGCAAGTGCTCTACCAACTGAGCTACCCAAGCACGACTCACGCCCCGTCCTCACAGCTTTACTTCTGCCAGTACCTCGTCTCCTACCTTCCAAACTTAACAGAAGCTCACCTGCGAACCTTGCAGAACTAGCACTCCTGAAAGAAAGGATACTGCGGAGACATGGCTTAGCCACAGCCTGGGGGATGTTTCCAGAATGAGATTTTCACTCTGCAGCGGAGTGTGCGCTGATATGAAACTTCCTGGCAGATTAAAACTGTGTGCCAGCAGGTAGGAGAAGGGGTACTGGCAGAAGTAAAGCTGTGAGGACAGGGCATGAGTCCTGCTTGGGTAGCTCAGTTGGTAGAGCACTTGCCCGCGAAAGGCAAAGGTCCCGAGTTCGAGTCTCCGTCCGGCACACAGTTTTAATCTGCCAGGAAGTTTCATAGCAGCGCACACTCCGCTGCAGAGTGAAAATCTCATTCTTGTACTCATTTGTTGGCCTGTACATTCATATCACATCTGCCTATTTCCATCCCATTAGGATAATACCTTCTTGCTGCGTCCTTTTTGTTTAATAATAATAACTCTCCTCCACAGCTGAATCGTAGGGTTGACGTTTTTCGTGCAGTGGGCCTAGGTTCGATTATTTGATACGTCAACAGTGTTCACTGACACGCTCGTCACTGAAATTGCTACAGATGAAAATATTTGCACCAAGCTGTGAGCCACAGGAGAGTTATTACTTATTTATGTATAATATTATGCAGAAAATTTTCTCATTATGTATATAAAGTGGACACTATTAAAAGTGAAAACGGACACGTGTAACAATATATAGTAACAGAAACAGAAACGGCTGTTTGTGAGTTGTGGTTATGAGCCTCCACTTACTTCAGTCTGAAGTATTGCCCTATTAAGTATAAATGTACTTCGGTCAAGTCAAAATTTAATTGGGCTCATATTTCACCCATGGCCTACGTTACTTTGCGCTTCATCAGGTAATGTAGCACACGCGTGATGGGAGACAGTTACATTTAGCAGCTGGTTTGAGTCATGTCTGTCTTTGTGAGTGAGTGATCAACGTGTCTGACTGTCATTTAGAGGGCCTGGGTTCAGTTCCTGGAAGTGCTAGGGGTTTTTCATTAGTGGGAGACTATAAGGGGTCCACTCCACCTCATAATGTCAACTGAAGAACTACTTGAATGAGTTGTGAGTTGAATGAGAAGTAATGGCTCCGAAGTGTACAAAGTCGACAACGGCCGGGAGATTGATGTGCTGAGACCCCCCCCCCCCCCCCCACCATATACAGTGTCCCATATTGTGTATTCATGTTTTCTGACATGTTCCACATCCCACAGGATCTCCTCACTACGGGTCAATTGGAACGAAAAGTACATCTAATCTAATGTAATCCAGTGATGGGATGGCGAGGCGCGGCGACTCGAGCGCACCGAGAATTTCTCGAGCCTCTGGGTAATGCAGGAGTAGGTTTAATAATGAATAAAAAAAATAAGAGTGCGGGTAAGCTACTACAAACAGCATAGTGAACGCATTATTGTGGCCAAGATAGACACGAAGCCCACGCCTACTACAGTTGTACAAGTGTATATGCCAACTAGCTCTGCAGATGATGAAGAAATTGATGAAATGTATGATGATATAAAAGAAATAATTCAGGTAGTGAAGGGAGACGAAAATTTAATAATCATGGGTGACTGGAATTCGAGAGTAGGAAAAGGGAGAGAAGAAAACGTAGCAGGTGAATATGGATTGGGGGCAAGAAATGAAAGAGGAAGCCGTCTGGTAGAATTTTGCACAGAGCATAACTTAATCATAGCTAACACTTGGTTCAAGAATCATGAAAGAAGGCTGTATACATGGAAGAACCCTGGAGATTCTAGAAGCTTTCAGATAGATTATATAATGGTAAGACAGACATTTAGGAACCAGATTTTAAATTGTAAGACATTTCCAGGAGCAGATGTGGACTCTGACCACAATCTATTGGTTATGAACTGTAGATTAAAACTGAAGAAACTGCAAAAAGGTGGAAATTTAAGGAGATGGGGCCTGGATAAACTGACTAAACCAGAGGTTGTACAGGGTTTCAGGGAGAGCATAAGGGAACAATTGACAAGAATGGGGGAAAGAAATACAGTAGGAGAAGAATGGGTAGCTTTGAGGAATGAAATAGTGAAGGGAGCAGAGGATCAAGTAGGTAAAAAGACGAGGGCTAGTAGAAATCCTTGGGTAACAGAAGAGATGCTGAATTTAATTGATGAAAGGAGAATATACAAAAATGCAGTAAGTGAAGCAGGCAAAAAGGAATACAAACTTCTCAAAAATGAGATCGACAGGAAGTGCAAAATGGTTAAGCAGGGATGGCTAGAGGACAAATGTAAGGATGTAGCGGCGTATATCACGAGGGGTAAGATAGATACTGCCTACAGGAAAATTAAAGAGTCCTTTGGAGAAAAGAGAACCACTTGCATGAATATCAAGGGCTCAGATGGAAACCCAGTTCTAAGCAAAGAAGGGAAAGCAGAAAGGTGGAAGGAGTATATAGAGGGTCTATACAGGGGCGATGTTCTTGAGGACAATATTATGGAAATGGAAGAGGAGGTAGATGAAGGTGGAATGGGAGATATGATACTGCGTGAAGAGTTTGACAGAGGACTGAAAGACCCAAGTCGAAACAAGGCTCCGGGAGTAGAGCCAGTCCTGACAAAACTCTACGATCTGGTGAGCAAGATGTATGAGACAGGCGAAATTCCCTCAGACTTCAAGAAGAATATAATAATTCCAACCCCAAAGAAAGCAGGTGTTGACAGATGTGAAAATTACCGAACTATCAGTTTATTAAGTTACAGTTGCAAAATTCTAACGCGAATCCCTTACAGACGAATGGAAAAACTGGTAGAAGCCGACCTCGGGGAAGATCAGTTTGGATTCCGTAGAAATGTTGGAACACGTGAGGCAATACTGACCCTACGACTTAGCTTAGAAGAAAGATTAAGGAAAGGCAAACCTACGTTTCTAGCGTTTGTAGACTTAGAGAAAGCTTTCGACAATGTTGACTGGAATACTCTCTTTCAAATTCTAAAGGTGGAAGGGGGTAAAATACAGGGAGCGAAAGGCTATTTACAATTTGTACAGAAAGCAGATGGCAGTTATAAGAGTTGAGAGACATGTAAGGGAAGCAGTGGTTGGGAAGGGAGTGAGACAGGGTTGTAGCCTGTTATTCGATCTGTATATTGAGCAAGCAATAAAGGAAACAAAAGAAAAGTTCGGAGTAGGTATTAAAATCCATGGAGAAGAAATAAAAACCTTGAGGTTTGCCGATGACATTGTAATTCTGTCAGAGACAGCAAAGGACTTGGAAGAGCAGTTGAACGGAATGGTTCAAAATGGTTCATATGGCTCTGAACACTATGGGACTTAACATCTGTGGTCATCAGTCCCATAGAACGTACAACTACTTAAACCTTACTAACCTACGGACATCACACACACCCATGCCCGAGGCAGGATTCGAACCTGCGACCGTAGCAGTCGCGCGATTCCGGACTGAGCGCCTAGAACCGCTAGACCACCGCGGCCGGCTGAACGGAATGGACAGGGTCTTGTAAGGAGGGTATAAGATCAATATCAGCAAAAGCAAAACGAGGATAATGGAACGCAGTCGAATGAAGTCGGGTGATGCTGAGGGAATTAGGTTAGGAAACGAGACACTTAACGTAGTAAAGGAGTTTTGCTATTTGGGGAGCAGAATAACTGATGATGGTCGCAGTAGAGAGGATATAAAATGTAAAGTGGCAATGGCAAGGAAAGCGTTTCTGAAGAAGAGAATTTTGCGAACATCGAGTATTGGTTTAAATGTCAGGAAGCCGTTTATGAAAGTATTTGTATGGAGTGTAGCCATGTATGGAAGTGAAACATGGACGATAAATAGTTTAGACAAGAAGAGAATAGAAGCTTTCTAAATGTGGTGCTACAGAAGAATGCTGAAGAATAGATGGGTAGGTAGTGGCTAACGAGGAGGTACTGAATAGAATTAGGGAGAAGAGGAGTTTGTGGCACAACTTGACAAGAAGAAGGCACCGGTTGGTAGGAAATGTTCGGAGGTATCAAGGGATCCCAAATTTAGCATTGGAGGGCAGCGTGGAGAGTAAAAATCATAGAGGGAGACCAAGAGACGAATACACTAAGCAGATTCAGAAGGATGTAGGCTGGAGTAGGTACTGGGAGATGAAGAAGCTTGCACAGGATAGAGTAGCATGGAGAGCTGCATCAAACCAGTCTCAGGACTAAAGACAACAACAACAACTAGTTCTCAAGCAATTCTCGAGAAGCTCACGAGAAATGGCTCGGCGGCGTGTGCCGCTGCGCGCCAGTTGGCTGCGACAACATACGCCGCGCCGCTGTTGTTTTATGAATTGAATGCCGCCGCTAGACATACACGCTCGCTGTGCTCGAAACTAATATGTCTCAGGTTTCATTAGAGTAAAGTTGTTATTCAAATCAATATGGACACTCGAAAACGAACGTCATGGTGCTGGCAATACTTTACGGAGGATGGAGATAACGTTACTTGCAACATTTGTCGTAAAAATCTCCGTAATGTATCAAAAAATACAACGGGCATGATTGGACATCTTAAACTGCACAATTTATCGAGCAATAAAACAGCGACGTCCGTGGATACAGAGGCTCATTCTTCCAATAGTACGAGGCAGACAGAATATCCAGGTACGTATAGTGCAAAAGGTGAATTCCGTGCAAAAGTTCGGATAGTGTCCGAGGTGGTCTGCCACGCTTAAAAAACATTGATGTTTTAATCGTACTCCGATAACATACAACATACCCCATAATCAAACCTATACTATCCTGGCTTTTGCACGATACGATATCTAATTTTATTGGACTAGTTGTCGAGCATAACGTATCCCCTTGCAGGAGCACTGATCTAAATCTTACGTTTCTCTTCATAGAGGGAAGTAAACGGCAACAACAGCTAGATGAAGCACTAGTGGCCATGATAGACGATTTTCAACTCCTTTCAATCGTCGAGGACATTGGTTTTCGACGTTTTGTTTCACTGATGGACCCACAATACTCGATACCAAATCGAAAAAAGTTGCGCCTCATGACTGAGGACGATTACTATAAACAGAAAGAGGCTGCAGACTTGGCCTTGGAAGACTCTACTTGTGTTTCTTTAACGACCGATATTTGGACCTCACTCAGTAGTGAGGCATATATTGCTGTAACTGGTCATTTCATTAACACTAATTGGTGCCTGAAAGCTTTAGCTCTCGAGACATTCCGTTTCCCAGAAAAGCATACAGCGCTAATTATTAGTGAGGCGTTAGATAACGTGATTTCAAAATGGAACATTGAAAACAAAGTTGTAAGCATCACAACTGACAACGCCAGTAACATGACGGCAGCCGTACAACTTACTTACAGTGGCAACATAGATATGCAACATGTGCCTTGTTTAGCACACACCATCAATTTAGTTGTGAAAACTTCTTTCAACAGCAACAGTGAGCTCTGCATAATGAGGGAAAAGGCCAGAAAAATTGTTAGCTATTTTAAAACAAGTTGCAATGCTAATGAAAAACTCCATGAGATCCAGGATGTAATGAAAAAACCTATTCACAAATTGATTCAGGAAACCGAAAACCGATGGAACAGTACGTTTTATATTCTACAACGTCTAGTGGAGCAAAAGGAATGCATTGCAGCCTGTTTATCATCTTTGTACTCAGGTGTAGAGAACCTTACAGCTGACGAGTGGCGAATTTTGAGCGAATGTTTATGTGTACTGGAGCCATTTGAAGTGGTAACAGGTGAAATCTCAACTGAAAACTATACCTCTCTTTCGAAAGCTATTCCAAAAATCAGACAGCTAATCCTAACCGTATGCAATGGGAAGTGGGCTACCACGACAGCGCAAGAGCTACAGCAACATTTGCACAACTCACTAATAGCCAGGCTAGGATTAATAGAAACAAGCAAAGTACATGCCGTTGCCACAGTTCTCGACCCAAGATTCAAAACGTTACCATTTACGAATCCCATTCATTCAAAACATGCCGTTCCAAGCCTAATTGGAGAGTGCACAAACGTGATAGAGACCATACGATCTACTCATTCGGCTGCTAACGACACTGGCCACGAATACCATGTCGTACAAAACGCCAATAGTTCCTTATGGGCTTCTTTCGATGAAGAGGTTTCCAATAAAAATCTAATGAAAGCGGTTGTGATAGCACAGACCTGGAGATACAACGATATTTGGAAGAACCGTACCTACAACGCACGGATAATCCTTTACACTACTGGAAAAAAATGAAAACAGTTACCCAGGTCTAGCTGTCGTGGCAAAAAAATATCTTGCAATACCTGCAACTTCTGTTCCCAGTGAAAGAATAGTTTCGAAAGCAGGACTACTTATAACCAAACAAAGAAGCAGACTAAAACGCCAATTGGTTAATAAAATCACATTTCTAAACAAAAATCGACGGCAGTGTAGCAATGGGATGTAAAAATGCCTTCTGCTGAACAACTTTTGTTTCCTTTCTTTCTTCAGTAAGTAAACGTATGTACGCAGTTTCTGTATATAAAAAAAAGGCTATAGCACTTCTCTTCTACGTTTAAGCATGCATGCATACATGCAGAATGTACAAGGTAATTTATTTTGTAAGAATAAAGCTTCTGCTTTATGCGAATTCTGTGCTTTGTTTTAAACAACAATTCTATGATTTTTGTCTTATGTCTAATACTTCAGTACACGTTAATAACGGTAGTACAGTTGATATCAATCATAGAATTTCAAAGCTTTCCGAGCACGTACGTACGACGAGTACGACCGCTGCGACTCAGTGCTTCGTGTACTGAAGGTTTGCGCAATTTCTCAGAGAGCGCAGCACTGTCAACTTCTCGAGCGAACCCGAGAAATTCTCGAGAAATTGCCTTCGCGTCGCGCGTTTCTCGGGCGCGATCATAGCCCATCCCTGATGTCATCTAATCTAACCATGCCGCATTAAAATGACGCCCGTGGCTGAGAATGACACAGTAATCGGTCGATCCCGACTGGCTCGTCTGAGGCAAGAACGCCAGAGTTTATTTATAAGACATTTAATGACTCAGTACGGTCCAAGTCATGTTGTTGAATACATCCGACTTCAGTCTTTTGGATATTTATATCTGAATGAAATGAAACCACTGACGCAGTATGTACTTTTGATAGAAACTTATTAAATTTTACTCCTATTTTTGCCTTTTATTTTGGACTATTGTTTGTTAGGCCATTATAAGCTCACGTAAATTTCGTGATGTGGGATCAGGTCTAGCAAAAATGAGAAATTACGAAAGTACCTCATGAGGTGAAGGGTGGTTGAAAATTGTGTGTTCCATTGCTTCCAAAGAGGAACCAGCTCCTCAAAATAATTGACTGTTTACTTTTTGTCCAGTTTACCTTGTATTCGTTGCTTATTATGGTAATAATGGTTGATTTCGTGAAAAATTTGAACTTCACGTTCTAAATTGTGACAATCTCCATAAAACAATTGTTTGTATACTTTTTGCCACTTTCTTCTTGTATTCGTTGCTTACTGTGAAGATAAAGATCCATATTCTGAAAAATTTTAAAATTAATTTTTTTATATTATGTGGACTGAGGAGGTTAACAGGTATGTGTGTACAGTAAATTGTAACTAGGGTTACCAGACGTCCGCATTTACGCGGACATGTCCTCATTTTCGACGTGAAATGTAGCGTCCGCATACATTTTTGCGATTTCTGTTAACGTCCGCATTTTTTGATTTTGCGAATGAAGATCTTTTGATTTTTGTTTTCATGTCGTATCGTCAACAATTTACTTATTTTTTTACTACGGTCATTGAATTGCATCATTTGTTATTAGCTTAAATTCGATCTGTTACACTCACAAAATCGAAAATATAGATTTGTATTGCATACAAGTTATGTATCTTTTACCTTCGAGATAGCTACTTCAACCATAGTTAGTATCTATGGTCAAAACAAAGCTGTGATTGTCTACGTGCTGTTTGATTTTGTGTGACACACACGTTTTTAGCAAACTTGTTGATCTTCCAGCTGCATCTTTACTTTCCGTATTCATCTTATTGGGTAAGTTTCGTGAATTTCAAAATACAGCTTATGGCACAGAACTATAGTTAAGTTTTGTAAGTGAAGACTTTTTCATGGTTTAGCTGAACAACACGTTAGTAGTAGGGCAAGGACGGCGCCACCCCACTCTCCATTGTTGCCAATTTATTCAAGATGGTGGCGATGAAGTCATCCAAGATGGCGGCATGTAGACTTGGCAACAACAGATGACATCATCCAAGATGGCGGCTTTTGGCGGGAAAATAGGCCAATTGTGTTATGTCCACTAACCTAACCTCCCAAAAAAATGGCGCAATTTTGAATTTTGGCGGGAAAATAGCCCAATTGGGCTATGTCCACTAACCTATGATTCCAGAAGAAAAAATGGCGGGAAGTTTGAATTCCAACAGGATAATGCATGCAAAAACCGTACTTATCTTTATTATTATTATTGATTATCATTCATTATCATTTATTATTATTTATTGTCATTTATTATTATTTGTTATCATTTATTATTATTTATTATTCTTGACCTGCCTCCACTAGAAAATTCCCTCCAAAATCAAATTCCAACACGATAATGGCTGCAAAACCTTACTTTTCTTTATTATTATTCATTATTATTCATTATCATTTATTAACATTCATTATCATTCATCGTCATTTATTATCATTCATTATAATTTATTATTATTATTATTTATTATCATAGGCGTACCTCCACTAGAAAATTGCGCCAAATTCAAATTCCAACACGATAATGTCTTGAAAACTGTACTTATATTATTATTGTCATTTATTATTTACTCAAGATGTCCGATTTTCTCGGCAAGAAAGCCATTTTCCTTACATCCATAACAAAAATCTATCACAAGTTCAAATCCCAACACCATAATTGATCACACGTACGAACTTTCTGCGTCACTTATCTTTTTTCACTGGTAACCTATCACAATCGCGTCAAATAATAAACTGCTCTTATAATAACTTAAGTCACATCCTTTGATATTGCAGGGGGAAGGGACTGAAGACTTTATTTCAAGCAGTGCGGTCATCACTTGTTCTCCAACACAGTCAGCACACACATCTTTGATATCGCACTGCAGTCACCACGACGTCCGCACTCCAACTGACTTAGTTCAAATCTTCGCCACCCCCTGGCCAGCGCGGAGACACTGCTGACGCCTGTCACGTGAGGTGGCCGCCTGCGCTGGACTGTTGGTACGCTGGGGGCGAGCCCAGCAATTGCTCCCACGTCGTAAACATGTTTTCGCTGGACACGCTGGAACTTGCTGAGTTTGATGTCACAGCGGTCCCTTGTCCGCTCACCACGTGTATTCGTCGCCTCTGCACGTTTCCTGCCAAAATTGTTTGCCTCAGAGCGAGCTGAATCACACAACGGTCGGCTGTTCCCTGCCACACTTTTGGCGCCAGAGTTGTTTTCCTCTCCACGTTCAAACCTGTCGATGCCGACCGCTCACCGTCCACCACGTGTCCCTGAGCAAGCGAGAACGCAGTGCTACACTTTTGGCAGCAAAGTTTCCTCGACAGTGGAATCCGCCGTGACTAAATAACAGCACGTTTGGACTGCACTAGAACACTAACTAATTGAAACTCTCTCTCGCGCGCGTAATAACTGCACAATCGCTGTGCAGCTGCCCCGCTTATGTCACATACCCTCCATACACGCGACGGACCTAGTCTTCTGTAAATACCTAAGTACTTAATTCCATTTCGTTTTTAATCATATTAAATAATTCAATTTACAATTTCATATACGTATGCAAAGGTGTTCAACTACCTAATTTCACCTACTTTTCGACCCACCTCTTCCTAGGAACCAGCACCGAATTTGAATTTTGGCAGTAAAGAAAGGTCACTTCTGCTTTCTCTACCAACCTAACAAAATTGTAAATAGAGGGCACTTGTACTAACCTCAGCAACCTGACCGCCACGTCCTCCTAGGGACCAGTGCCAAGTTTGAAATCTGCCATTAAACAAAGCTCACTGGCGCTTCCACCACCAACCTAAGAAAATTGTTGCAAACCAAGCTCATCACTGCTAAACTAAGCCACCAGCACTCAACCTCTTCATACACGCTTCGGGTAAAAGGACTCACCCTGCACTAGGCCCATGGATGGAGGAACCAATTTACTTCATTTAGGAATGGAGTATATGTATCACACCAACATGTTCCACACCATACAGACCTGCAAAACACTCCTACATAAATCATTTATAATGTTCTAGACACACGCTTGCTAATTGTAAACAGTTAAAAATAACTCATAGCCCTGCCTACAGACATGCAAACCGCTCGTAAATAATGCAAAACATTTACATCCAAATAGCCAAACAACTGCTAATTTTCGGAAATAATTTCAGTGCATAGGCTGATGGAAGGAGGAATGAGTGTACTTTATTTATTTGCGACATATCTTTTTGAAACTTTTAGTTCTCATAGGTTTCGACATGTAAGGCTGACATAAGGCACTTTCTGAACTCTAGTAGTGCACTACACTTGGCAACACAACCACACCCATCAAGATATTCATTCCAATCCAGACCTGTAACTCCTCTACAGATAAATTTGTCCAGTTATTTGTCTACTCACTGACATTCTGACCAGATTGCCGTTATTGCGCAAAAACAGCTCAGACTGCGCTGTGCTGCTCGGGGAAGTAAGGAAGGGCTGCACTCCAATTATTTCAAGCCCTTTTATTTAGTAGAGTAGTATATTTGTCACAAAACACCGGCATTGATCCGACTGTGGTCATCTGACACAGCCCACAAACACGTAAAACAGATCCTAATTTCACCATACAATAGCAAACAGCTCTTAAATAATGCAGTAAACAATATCAGCAGACGAGCTCTGTACTCTTAAAGTCTCCAAATTAAGCACAGCACAGTGCACAGACATACTCGCAAAATAGTGCAACAGATGCGCCCAAACACCCACAGCTGCCAAACCGACCAAAAGTCTCTGCCCCCCCCCCCAAACATGACCTCAACACAGTCGCATTCGCGCCTAACACTGGAGAAATTGATATCGCCTATGCGCCTTAGATTATGCTCCAAGGCAGGCCCAGGTCGTGCGCACACGTGCGTGCAGTCAGCTGTGGGAGGGCGTTCCAGAGCCTTCACTCAAGTTCAGCTTCCGAGCGCTCGTGACAGCCGACCACAAAGGCCACCCCTCCCTCACCCCCCCCTCACACACGTGAAAGCTGCATTATTCTTCTCATGTATACCGCCGGCGTCTCAGGTCTGGACCTGCCTTCACGTCTATTGTCAGAATAGCTCATGGCTCGTTGACATACATGATTAACGTGGCCAAGGAAACATTTACTACTCGCATGCAACCGAGATGGTGACGGAAAACCAATCACTCTGATCTGCGCTGCAGGTGCATGTAATCATTGAGAACACCCTATTAATATCTATCACGCTATCACAAAAAAACCACCTAGATATGTCCTGGGCCATGTTGCACAGCCCACAGACACGCACCCAATCATGATTTCAGTACACACTATAGCAAACTGCTACTAAATAATTCCTCACACAGATGTGTAGGTACGCTCAGTACTCATAAACTATCCTAATAACGCATAGCAGAGCCTGCAGATCTGCTCGCAAAATAACTCAACAGACGTGCGCAGGTACACCCCCACTCGGCACCCTGCCCATCCGTCTGATTTCAGACCTCGCACAGCCCCTGCTCGGCTTCCGCAAGCTTGAGTTGGCGCGGTCAACGCGCTCGGCAGCGGTCAAAGCACATACATACTTCCGCCCAGGATCGCGATCCGTCACAATCCCGAGCGGCGACCACCGAACGCGGGTGAAAGTCAACTTTATATCAACGTAGCATAATTCCAAAGTGTAGCCTCCATACGCTAGACACATCATAGCAGCACCTGTCTTTACCTCCTATGACACTGTAGCACACTGTGCATTGCTCCTCACACGACATTACACGGCCCTTTAACTAAACATAACTACACATCCCCGCTCTCGCCTCATTGCGTGACACGCCATCTGAAACCTTCTCAATATTATTCTTACTTTACAACTTTTTTTTTTTTAAAAAAAAAAGATCTAATTTACACCTCCCACCGCACCTAACCTCACACCCGTCCCACCATCAACATATGGAAACGTCCTCAACCCTATCTTGACACTCATATATCACCCCAAAAACCATGTCCATCAATCAATTTACCATTCTCATCCCCTCCTTTCGAATTACAAATGTAGCCTCTATCTAAACACCAATCAACTCATCTTTCTCACACTTTCAACAGTAAAATTAATTTTACACACACCCAGAAATACCAAACGCAATTAAAGAGTCAAACTTTTATACAGAGCATCAAGCACGTACCACACTCCCATCAACATTCAAAGCCTGGTTCATATTTACAACGTCCACCTTGAATTAAATATTATTATCATTGCCGCAACATTCTTCCAGCGCTCGATTTGTACCTATTTTTCCGCTATTAACTGTTGTCACTAGCAGTCGAATATCACTATCTATAGATTGCATAAATTTCCACATAAAAAAAAATCTCGCCCCGCCGTTTAGAGACTCCTATATCCGAACACATAGCATCATTCAACTATCACTTGCTCTTATCTAATAACTCATCCATGAGGTCTGGGGGCAAGGTCACCCCTTTCTTTCTTTCTTTCAGCAGCAGACAGCTATTTTTTTTACAGTGGTGGCTAAATTACACCATCAACTTAACATCACCATTCGCAAAACATCTTCAAATACCTAAACACACTTACTCAATTACACAGCGGTCCCGCTGAGGACATGACCTTCAATATTACAGTTCTTAATCCAATAACCACCGATACAAGTACTAAATGCTCAAACTAATCCCATAGTGCCTTACAAAGCGAGTCTCCGAGTGCCGCCGGCGGCATGTCAAAGCCACATAGCTGTCCATCTAAACAGCTGTCCACTCAGCCCCCAGGACCAGAATGCTGAAGTGGGCTCACCCTATACCTGCTCTCCAGCTATTGTCTAACGACATACAGTGCACAAATGGATTCCTGAATAGCGCAGATCTCTATATCCCCCTTGCATCTCCAACAGGACATGTAAACAGTGTCTCCCCCCAGCCAGCAAACCCGACGTCATTAACCCTTCGCTGAAACACTCGCATATATAAAATCATGTTCACTCCTGTCAAAGCTCACTTAACAATAAAAAAAGCATTCTCCCTTTCTAAGCATAGATTAGTATGCATTTATCGACACCCATCTGATCTCTGCAATTTAAGTCGGAGAAAGACATATCTATTACCTTCTCCAACCTTTCTATAAACAGAACGATCTCAGTTACTACAACAGGACCTTGTTTTGACCATTCGAAAATTGCGCGCAATGTTGTACGCCTCAAACTAGGTACAAGTACAACAGATCCTCAACACCCTATCATCTTTATCCTCTACCATCAAACAGTGAAAAAGTCACGAAGACACCAATGCAATCCACCTCCAGCGCGGTCAAACGGAATTCACAATACTCCCTCCCGAATAACTCAGAGTGCGACCATCCAAGAATTCCTAACAGCTCGCCAAGTCCGACACCTCAAACTACAGTTGCCTATATGAACAAGATCAAGTTAAATATACACACGCTGCAGAGATCCCTTTAAAGTTTGATCGCCCATACTCTAAGGGAATGAGAAGCTGCCTCTGGCCCTTGTTCAAACAATGTTTTCTAACACGATTTTGCACACTGCCGAGCATTTCGTCTTTCTACCGCGACTTTGAAGTCAGTGTCTGATTCTAAACAGACATTAACACTGACTGATGCACAGCCTCTCACAGGAAACTATACCT
Organism: Schistocerca serialis cubense; assembly: GCF_023864345.2. NCBI lineage: Eukaryota > Metazoa > Arthropoda > Insecta > Orthoptera > Acrididae > Schistocerca > Schistocerca serialis. The sequence goes on along the minus strand of NC_064642.1, from coordinate 121,886,369 downwards.
TGCACCTTGTAAATCATATTCTTACTGTCGATAGCGTAACATTGAATGATTTTAAATAAAGGACAGCCACAACACAAGGAAACTAGAAGAGCCTGCTGGCGTTGTAGCGACTTCCCTCGAAAGTGATTGACCACCTCTACATTTAAACTCATATGTCGCAGTGACCGAATAGTTTATAACTCTGCGTTCCATTTCTGGTGATTGGTCATTTTTGCACACAAGTACGGGATCACCATTTTCGGTGCGAGCAACCCCGGAAGTTGCGCTCCATCAACCAAAATTTGTTCCCCAACTCAAGCAAGCATTGTCAGTCAATCATTATGTCGTACCCAGTGTACAGACACCATGGATAAGACACCACCGATCTACTGTAATATTATCCATCACAGCTGATATCGCGAAAAATTTTACCGTAAGTCCAACACTGGCCAATCATGTTACAGCTTGTTTTCTTAATTTCAGTATCATAGCTAAACCATACATCCTCTACTTTGCAAGTATCATTGCGAACATTCATGGATGACTGCTCAGCACGTCCATTCACACTTAATTCTCGAACACATAAAGACGATCAAATTAAACCAGACAACGCTATACATATTTCTAAGACCTCGCACATAGTATTCGATCAATCTCTCTGCGTATGGCGGTCACAGAGCTATCTAGACCTCTTACGTTAAAAGATCATCCTCACCTCGGCATCGACCAACCTAACCCACAACATCGCTACCCAATTATTCCTCAACTGAGCAGATGAATACAGCTACACTCCATGTCTCTTTGACTGAATAGAGCTTTCCTAGTCCTAAACCCTCGAAGTGCACCACATTTTTCGAAATGTAACCAAGTCTTGGAGCTTAGCACACCATATTGATCTATAGTGACAGATCTCAAAGGGCCTTAATTTAATAGCATACAGATAAGAAGAACAAGAACAGAGCGACATTTATAGACAATGTAGTTCGATACATTTTTAAGTAAATCATCCAATCTATCATGTGTAAAGTATTGTTCTAGAGTCCATGATCGGTGCATCGAAGGTTCAGGGAGGAGAGAGAGAGAGAGAGAGAGACAGAGAGAGAGAGAGAGAACATAAACACACACACACACTCCTAAGACTAGAACATTCAGCACTTAAAAACGGGCAATAATCTTAGATCGCTTACTTTTCCGTCCTGTCAGACATATATCCTTCTCCCCGCTCACCCTACGCTGAGCTATCTCTACCCCAATCGTAAAACTTTTCCTTTCTATGATACGAGCCCAATATAGCCCTGCAGACACGTCTAGTGGTCAATGATCACACCAGATCGTGGGTCGGAAATAATACTATTACTCCATCAGGTCTATATAAAATTGATAGTTATTAGCAGCCGGTACATCCTACAAGCAAACAGATACGCATAACAGCAGCGTTCAACATGTGAAAATTACAGGTCATCCCGTCACAAACTCTGTAAATACTCATCTGTCGGGTAAGTGTGTACACAATGATTACAGCCCCTCACAAGTACCCACAGCTAACTTAGTTATAACGCTGAAGTCTCGATTTTACACCAAGCATGCGAGAGGGTGGGGATCGCGTAAATCAAAGTGTGTTTAGAGGAATGTGTCAACTTTCATCACACATGAGATGGAAGTCCTCTGATGACCGACGGTTTCACCGTTAACAATCACAAGAAGACAGTGGTTTAAACCACATACCGAACACGTAGCCACATATGACTAGAACGCTGGCTATATCACGTGACTAAAGCATCCAAATAGAACACTGGAAAAAAAATCTACCTTCACCAACTTGTCCTCCTCTAGAATAAATCAGTCAACGTTTGAATCGTACCTAGTTGCAGCTCTGTCTCAATCAATCATCCCGTACACCCTCTGGTATCATTTAACACAGATGTGAGTAAGTTTAGATGTGAATGATTCTTGGTCCTCCTGAAAAGCATCAAATACAGTATTCAACTCGCGTGTATCACTGCTATCTCAGTAGACATACACTATAATACGAACTCAACGAGAAAAAATTGACTGCCTTCCTTATTCCGCTCGCTTCGATGTCATCGTTTTGCTGCATTCTTCTTGTTGCCACATACTTGAACCATGCACAAATTGCCTCCTGCGAACCAGAAGATAAATAAGTACGTTCTCATTTTCACTGAATTTCAGTGTATATTAGGTTAGTTTTCGCATTTCTTTTGATTTTATGTCAGATCCATCCATGCGAGCGCGACATAAGTTATCGTTCTGTGTTCTAAAATTGCCTCTAAATGTAATCAAGGCGTATACAGTCACCTCCACATTCGGAGAGCGCTTGCTCTGTTTTTATGTATCTCTAAGTACATGCACGACTCGCAGACGGCTTCCAGGACGCGGTCCCATCGGCTAGTGGACCAAACTTCGAGCATAGAATACTTCTCCAGAAGTCAAGCGTGCTTGGTCCACCCGCGAACCCTATCACGGATGCTGCGTATGGTGGATCCACCTCTCGGACACAGCTCCGGATATATAGTACGCAGCAGATCCACTCTCGACCACTAACTCGGGTATTGTATACTGTGGATCTGCATTCGGATACAGCTTCCTACCTTGTGCGAGGCAGATCCACCTTCAAACACTACCCTGTACGCTGCATATTGTGGATCAGCATCTGAACACCGCTCTCGATATAACTCGCGGCGGATCCACATTCGAACGTTAACCCTACTCTACCACCGGTCCTGGGAGCCTTCCGCGAGGCGTGATGGATATACTGTATGGTTAAATAAGTTGCACGAAAAAATAAATAGAGTGTTCTCAATGATTACACGCGCCTGCAGCGCAGATCAGAGTGATTGGTTTTCCGTCACCATCTCGGTTGCATGCGAGTAATAAATGTTTTCCCGGCCGCGTTAATCGTGTGTGTCAACGTGCTATGAGCTATTCTGGCAATAGACGTGAAGGCAGGTCCAGATTGAGACGCCGGCGGTATACATGAGAAGAATAATGCAGCTTTCACGTGTGTGAGGGGGGGTGAGGGAGGGGTGGCCTTTGTGGTCGGCTGTCACGAGCGCTCGGAAGTTGAACTTGAGTGAAGGCTCTGGAACGCCCTCCCGCAGCCGACTGCACGCACGCCTGCGCGCGGCCTGGGCCTGCCTTGGAGCGTAATCTAAGGCGCATAGGCAATATCAATTTCTCCGGTGTTAGGCGCTATTGCGACCGTGTTGAGGTCATGTTTGGGGGGGGGGGGGGGAGGGGGAGGCGAGCAGAGACTTTTGGTCGGTTTAGCAGCTGTGGGTGTTTGGGCACGTCTGTTGCACTATTTTGCGAGTATGTCTGTGCACTGTGCTGTGCTTTATTTGGAGGGTTTAAGAGTACAGAGCTCGTCTGCTGATATTGTTTACTGCATTATTTAAGAGCTGTTTGCTATTGTATGGTGAAATTAGGAGCTGTTTTACGTGTTTGTGGGCTGTGTCAGATGACCACAGTCGGATCAATGCCGGTGTTTTGTGACAAATATACTACTCTACTAAATAAAAGGGCTTGAAATAATTGGAGTGCAGCCCTTCCTTACTTCCCCGAGCAGCACAGCGCAGTCTGAGCTGTTTTTGCGCAATAACGGCAATCTGGTCAGAATGTCAGTGAGTAGACAAATAACTGGACAAATTTATCTGTAGAGGAGTTACAGGTCTGGATTGGAATGAATATCTTGATGGGTGTGGTTGTGTTGCCAAGTGTAGTACACTACTGGAGTTCAGAAACTGCCTTATGTCAGCCTTACATGTCGAAACCTGTGAGAAGTAAAAGTTTCAAAAAGATATGTTGCAAATAAATTAAGTACACTCGTTCCTTCTTCCATCAGCCTATGCACTGAAATTATTTCCGAAAATTAGCAGTTGTTTGGATATTTGGACGTAAATGTTTTGCATTATTTACGAGCGGTTTGCATGTCTGTAGGCAGGGCTATGAGTTATTTTTAACTGTTTACAATTAGCAAGCGTGTGTCTAGAACATTATAAATGAGTTATGTAGGAGTGTTTTGCAGGTCTGTATGGTGTGGAACATGTCGGTGTGATACATATACTCCATTCCTAAATAAAGTAAATTGGTTCCTCCTTCCATGGGCCTAGTGCAAGGTGAGTCCTTTTACCCGAAGTGTGTATGAAGAGGTTGAGTGCTGGTGGCTTAGTTTAGCGGTGATGAGCTTGGTTTGCAACAATTTTCTTAGGTTGGTGGCGGAAGCGCCAGTGAGCTTTGTTGAATGGCAGATTTCAAACTTGGCACTGGTCCCTAGGAGGACGTGGCGGTCGGGTTGCTGAGGTTAGTACAAGTGCCCTTTATATAAAACAATTTTGTTAGGTTGGTAGAGAAAGCAGAAGTGACCTTTCTTTACTACCAAAATTCAAACTCGGTTCTTGTTCCTAGGAAGAGGTGGGTCGAAAAGTGGTTGAAATTTGGTAGTAGAACACCTTGCACATGTATATGAAATTGTAAATTGAATTATTTAATATGATTAAAAACGAAATGGAATTAAGTACTTAGGTATTTACAGAAGACTAGGTCCGTCGCGTGTATAGAGGGTGTGTGACGTAAGCGGGGTGGCTGTGCAGCGATTGTACAGTTATTACGTGCGCGCGAGAGAGAGTCATTTAGCGAGCGTTCTAGTGCGGTCCAAACGTGCTGTTATATAGTCATGGCGGATTCCACTGTCAAGCAAACTTTGCCGCCAAAAGTGTAGCACTGCGTTCTCGCTCGCTCAGGGACACATGGTGGACGGTGAGCGGTCGGCATCGACAGGTTTGAACGTGCCCAGGTAAACAACTTTGGCGCCAAAAGTGTGGCATGGAACAGCTGACCGTTGTGTGATTCTGCTCAGAGGCAAACAATTTTGGCAGGAAACGTGCAGAGGCGACGAATACACGTGGTGAGCGGACAAGGGACAGCTGTGACATCAAACTCAGCAAGTTCCAGCGTGTCCAGCGAAAACATGTTTACGACTTGGGAGCAATCGCTGGGCTCGCCCCCAGCGTACCGGCAGCCCAGCGCGGGCGGCCGCCTCACATGACAAGTGTCAGCAGTGTCTCCGCGCTAGCCAGGGGGTGGCGAGGATTTGAACTAAGTCAGTTGGAGCGCGGACGTCGTTGTGACTGCAGTGCGATATCAAAGATGTGTGTGCTGACTGTGTTGGAGAACAAGTGATGACCGCACTGCTTGAAATAAAGTCTTCAGTCCCTTCCCCCCTGTAAAATCAAAGGACGTGACTTACGTTACTATAAGAGCAGTTTATTATTTGACACAATTATGATAGGTTACCAGTGAAAAAAGATAAGTGACGGAGAAAGTTTGTACGTGTGATCAATTATGGTGTTGGGATTTGAACTTGTGATAGATTTTTGTTATGGATGTAAGGAAAATGGCTTTCTTGCCGAGAAAATCGGAAATCTTGAATAATTAATAAATGACAATAATAAATATAAGTACAGTTTTCAAGACATTATCATGTTGGAATTTGAATTTGGCGCATTTTTCTAGTGGAGGTATGCCTATGATAATAAATAATAATAATAATAATAAATTATAATGAATGATAATAAATGACAATGAATGATAATGAATGTTAAAAAAAGATAATGAATAATAATAAACAAAAGTAAGGTTTTGCAGCCATTATCGTGTTGGAAATTGATTTTGGAGGAAATTTTCTAGTGGAGGCAGGTCAATAATAATAAATAATAATAAATGATAATAAATAATAATAAAATGACAATAAATAATAATAAATGATAATGAATGATAATCAATAATAATAATAAAGATAAGTACGGTTTTAGCATGCATTATCCTGTTAGAATTCAAACTTCCCACCATTTTTTCTTCTGTAGGCTTAGGTTAGTGGACATAGCCCAATTGGGCTATTTTCCCGCCAAAATTCAAAATTGTCGCCATTTTTTCGGGAGGTTAGGTTAGTGGACATAGCACAATTGGCCTATTTTATCCCCAAAAGCCGCCATCTTGGATGACGTCATCGCCGCCATCTTGAATAAATTTGGCAACAATGGAGAGTGGGGTGACGCCAGCCTTGCCCTACTACTCACGTTTTGATCATTCTTTGTTTAAGATAATTTCTCATCATGCCAAAGAGGAAATGTGTATTTATGGATAAACTCTGAGAAAAATATCCAAGCTTTCATCCTGGTAGAGTTCAATAGGAAGGAGAATGTATCGTTTGTTGCCCAAGGACCTATGTATCTATAGCAAATCACGGCACCAGCAATTTGGAAGTGCACATGAAAACAGAAAAATATATGAATTGTGTTAGAGTTGCAAGGTCGTCAGGTAAAGTGAGTAATTTTTTTACAAAACCCTGTGCTGGACACCAAAGTAAGTGCTGGGAATATTAAAATGATCCCCATTATAGTTCATTACTTTGATCACAGGAATGGAGGACTGCAAATTAAACTTCTAAATATAGGAAGTAGACCAAATGAAATGGCAGAAACTATTTCAACATATATCACTGATACGCTTAACAAGCTTAAAATTAAGGACAAATGTGTGGCATTTGGTGCTGATAATTGCAACACAATGTTTGGTGGCATTAAAAGAGGTGATGGAAATAATGTATTTGCTAATCTAAAGAAGGTACTTGACAAAGTATTGGTTGGAGTGGGATGTTTGCTCATGTTCTTATAACTGCATTCAGCACGGAACTGACCTCCTTGAAATTGGCTTACAAGGATTAATAATGAAAATATATAATCATTTTTCGATATACACTGTCCGTTTAGAGTCGCTAAAGAAATTTTGTGATTTTGTCGAAATAGAGTACCAACAGTTTCTCAGGCATAGCAAGACTCGATGGCTGTCACTATTTCCAGCCATTCAGAGACTTACAGAGATGTTTCCCGCTCTGAAATCCTTCTTTCTGTCACAAAACAAACCTCCAACAGTCCTAAAGAATTTTGTATGGACCCTATCAATGAGTTATATATATGGCATATCCAGTCTTTAGTTGGCATTTTTCATAATTATATTAGCATCTTAGAAAAGGAAGAAAACTCCCTTATCGATGTCATGAATGTACTGTATTCCCTTCCTGGTGTTCTTCAGCACAGAAAAGATGAAAATTTTATATCTTTGAGTGTGAAAGAAAGATTGTTTCAAATGGAAAATGGTGGTTATGCTTTGAAGGTGAAGGATTTTAAGTGCCATGTTGGTACCCTCTATGACGTATGTTTGGAGTACCTGAATATGTGGATGGAACCATTTTGTGAATTTTCTTGTTTTAAGTGGCTCGATTTTTCAGATGTATCGTGGTCTTACGTGGAAGAATCAATCAAATTTTTGTTGAATAAATATATTAAAGTTGACGATGAAAAGTGCTTTGATCAGTTTACCAGTTTAAAAAAATCATAGTCACATATGATGGAAAATCAGAACTGGCCCATAAGAAGAGGTGCAATTATATTGAGTCGTGTAGCAGTGAGGAACAGTTTAGCGAGTTAATTAAAATTGCACAATTCTTCTTCGCATTGCCAGCCCATAATGCTTGTGTGGAGAGGTTGTTCTCCTTAATAGAGGCACAGTGGACAAAGGAGAGAAATAGACTCACTATTGACACTGTAAAGGGGATTGCAATGGTGAAATTTAATTTTAGAAATTTGAACTGCAATAACTTTTTTAAATATTTGTCAAGAAAAGGAACTTTTAAAAAAGATTCAGTCAAATGAAAAATAGGTAGGTGTGTGAGATGTGTGTAATGTTTTTTTCTTATATAATAAATTTAAGAAATAGAAAGTGTCCTCTTTTTTCATCCTAAATTATGTAAAATGTCATCTTTTTGGCATTCAGAAATCTGGTAACCCTATGATGTAACGTGCTGAAGTAGTATTGTATTTCTTGTTAAGATAGGTCTTGGGTAAAATTTTAGCCTAGTTAGATCGGGACTTAATCGAAAAGATTGCATTTCAAATACATGTATATTAACTAAGATAATATTTGATACCAAGGCTAGTGGCAACTCGTAACCACAAATTCACAGTTATTTCACAAACGGGTTGTTAGAAAACCCATGTTTGCTGGAAAAATAAACAGTAACTGCCTGTTATTTCAAATACATGTATATTAACTAAGATAGTATTTGATACTAAGGCTAGTGGCAACTCATAACCACAAATTCACAGTTATTTCACAAACGGGTTGTTAGAAAACCCATGTTCACTGGAAAAATAAACAGTAACTGCCTGTTACATTTTATTTTTATATCAGCTACAATTACTGCACTTCCAGTAATTTCCAAATATTTACTGCATTTTGTTTTGAAATAAACGTTTAATTGTCCATAATTAATTAATTTTACCCCACTGGGCATTATCAAGCTCCATTACACCAAAAGTGTCAAAGCGAAGTAATAAAAGATCAACATAACCATTTGCTCCATTATCGTATGCTTTGTCAGTTGTTGCTAAATTATTATATATCATATTACAAATGTTGCATGTGGGTGGCTATGGCATCCCTTCCATACTGACACCCCAAGCGGCCACTTGTGTCACTTGGACCACAAACTGGTCCAAGTCTACACCTAGAGAATGTCAAAAACAATTTGTTCAAATAAAACAGATGCATGGAAGAGGCACAGCGATACACTCTTTTGTTTTGTTGAAAAACACTCAAGACTTTTTTTATGAAACTAAGTACAGGTAAGTGATGAAACCTCTTGAGAGATTAAAAGTGTATGGCTGACTGGGACTCGAACCCGGGACTTCACCTTTTGCAGACATGTGCTCTACCAACCGGGAAGACGCCTGTTCAAACCCTTGTCCAGCCATCCAGATTTAGGTTTTCCGTGATTTCCCTTAATGCTCCAGGCAAATGGCAGGATGGTTCCTTCGTAAAGGAACGGTCTATTTCCTTCCCCAGTGTGGACAACATCCGAGCTTGTGCTCTGTCTCTAATGATCTCGCAATCGATGGGAAGTTAAACTCAATTTTCCTTCCAACTGAGCTACCTGAGCACGACTCACGACCAGTCCTCTAAGCTTTACTTCCGCCAGTACCTCATCTCCTAGTTTCCGAAACTTCACTGAAGTTCTCTTGCAAAACTTGCAGGACTACCATTCCTCGAAGAAAGGATGTTGCGGAGACATGGCTTAGCCACAGCCTGGTAGACTGTTTTCAGACTGAATTTTCACGGAAGTTCTCCCACGAAACTTGCGGAACTATCACTTCTTCCAAGAGTGGTAGCCCCGCAAATTTCGCAGGAAAATGTCTTTGAATTTTGGGAGGTAGAAGATGAGGTACTGGCAGAAGTAAAGCTGTGAGGACGGGCTGTGAGTAATGCTTAGGTAGTTCAGTTGGTAGAGCACTTGCCTGCAAAATTCAAAGTTCCTGGGTTCGATTCCCAGTCAGACACACAGCTTAAAACTAGTAGGAACTTTCATAAAAGTGCTTACTCCGCTACAGAGTGAAAATTCATTCTGGTGGCAAGTGATGTACTGTGAAAGTACTCAAGTTGTCTAGTTGATGTGTTTGTGGTTTGTTGAAACTGAGTTCTGTACACTCAAATGTACATGGCGTCTTTTCTTATTAATAACTGCCTAATGTCTTCAAATCCAACAGTAGCGTCACGAATAGTTGTTGCAGCTTCAACAATGCTGAAAATCATGTCTTTGGGATAATTTGTGGTTGTCGCCTGCGTCTTGTGCTCACCACGTCCCCTGGTGAAATCTGTAATATTTGGGAGCTTCTTAGAAAACAACGCCTGCTGTTTAGTAATTTCCAAGTAAAATGTAAAACTGCATGTATACAGATGTTAGTAGAAATACTTTTGGCTCCTGTGTTACACAATGAGGCCGTGTGCCACAGTGTTGCTTACCTATGGCTTTGGTAATATGACAACTTGAGAGGAAAAAAGCGATCTAATAAGAGTCCAACATAGCCACAGTTCGTATGGTCTTAACCTGTATGTGCTTTATCACATGTGTGAAGCCAAAATATCAAATGAAAAAAGTGCAGGTTATATGCAGATTATGTCACCGTACCAGCATACACAACACATTAAAATACGCCAGCGTGCTGTGGAATCTGAAGCTGATCATCACAAGAGACGCTGAAAGAAAATCATGCATTAACCCAGTTATGACCCAATAAAGAATTCATTATCCACACCAAATTGTTACAGCTGGGGGCGGGGAGGGAGGGGGCTATACTCACCATGTTCATCTCCATGGCTTTCATTAAGCCTTATTTGCCTCCTGGTCTTGCCAAATGGCTACCATCTCAGGTAATTTAGTCTTTACTGACTGGCTACGGGTTGGCAATCCCGGGGTTCCTGAGCGCCACCAGTCCTCTGTAACTGTAAGCGGACATGCTCCGGCGACCGTTGCACAGTGCGCCGATGGGACAACGTGTGTCACAGGGAATGGGGATCTCGCTTTTACTGCCTGTATCGCGAGGATGGTAAAAAACTTTATAAAGAAACGCCACAACCTCTAGGTGAGCTGCACACCAATAGAAACAAGGCTGTTGAGACTAAAATATCGTAATCAGGAAACCTTCGGGGACTCGACTACACATCTGTTTTATACAGCTCACCCAAGAAAGCGGCTGCCTGCCTAAGTGGACCTTTATAACCCTAACAACTCGTGGGAACACCATGACGAATCAAATACTCAACAACACTCCCAAAGCAATCTGTGTAGTATTTGCGAATTTTTACACCCACGCGCCCAAAGGACTGTCGGAGGCTAATCCTCCTGATAATGATTGTATTTAGTACTGGTGCTTAAGAAATAATGAATCAGAATGTGCTTCTAGTGATCAATGGGCAGGAGGGGAGTCGGCCGCTGTGGACGAGCGGTCCTTGGCGCTTGAGTCCGAAACCACGCGGCTGCTACAGTCGCAGGTTCGAATCCTGCCTTGGGCATGGATGTGTGTGATGTCCTTAGGTTAGTTAGGTTCAAGTAGTTCTAAGTCTAGGGGACTGATGACCTCAGATGTTAACTCCCATAGTGCTTAGAGCCATTTGAACAATTTTTGAAGGAGGGGAAGGTTGAAGAAGTGTCCCTTTCTGTATTCATAAAGGTTTAGAAAGGCTTGCTGATACTTGAGAAAATATCGAAAGATTGAAAAAGGGTTCCTTGCTGGTTGAAACGAAAACATCAAAGCAGGTGGTACTTCTAAGGATATCTAAACATTTAGGTGAAAAATGGTTCAAATGGCTCTGAGCACTATGGGACTTAACTTCTGAGTCATTAGTCCCCTAGAACTTAGAACTACTTAAACCTAACTAACCTAAGGACATCACACACATCCATGCCCGAGGCAGGATTCGAACCTGCGACTGTAGCGGTCGCTCGGCCTCAGACTGCAGTGCCTAGAACCGCACAGCCACTCCGGCCGGCATTTAGGTGAATTTGGCATAGTTGTTGAGATGGAAAACTCAAGAAAGGGCGTGGCCACATGCCATGATATTATGGACATGGAGAGCTCGGAACATAAAAAGCATTGGTTGTCACAGGCATTAGTTGATGTGAAACAAAAAACCTGAAGTAGTAATGAAAAGATAGAGAAGACCATCAACTTCATTATGACCCTCAGTTCTCCACCATAGCAGAATATATCACGGCAGGGTCCCTCCAGCTCAGGTTTAGATTTTAGATAAATAAACCTATGAAGTGTTACAAATGTCAGCGATTTGACCAACAACATTAAGTTGCGGGAAATACTGAGGGCACTGACTGCCCATCTCCAGCTACATGCATCAACTGACCTGGGAACCACCCAATCTGGGGCAGAGACCGCCTAATACCCGCCAAAGAACAAAAAATTCAAAAAGTAAAAGTGACAAAACGAATCCATTATGCAGAAGCCGAGAAAGAATATAAGATGCCGAAGCCACTGGACTTTGCCACTTCTTACGCTTCCCTAGTGAAGAAACCAGTCACTAAAGTAGATTTTATGAAACGTCCCATTAGAAAAATTATACATGACTGTGCTTAAACTGACACACAATATTTTTAGCACAACGCAATCTGACTTTCAAAAATCCCTACAATGGCCCTGACTAACAATAACCTATACCTTTTACAAATCACTTACCTCACAAAAATCTTCGTTACTCGAACTACTGCAATACAGCGAGCGCCACTACTGCCAGCTAAATAAAAGATTCAAAGTACTGAAGGCACTAACTACTGATAGGCATAGTTAGCAAATGAAAGATTTTGATAGAGAAAAAACAATGTATTTACCTTAATATTGTTCAAAAGTCATATTATATCTATCAGTTCATGACATCCAGTCTTACAAATTTACTGTCTCTGTCCAGATCATCTGCTCTCTCAACTCCGCCATCTCAATCCCCACATCCACCACTGCTGGCGGCTCACCTCCAACTGCGCAACGCTACGCGCTGTTAACATCCAGCTGCCCAACACTACAATGGCAGACAACAATGAAAACTAGCCACAGACTTCACACAGCACAGTCAGTGATTTTCATACAGTGCGCTACGTGGCGTTACCAATATAAAAACCTAAACAGCCTACTTACATAGCCCCCATGCTCCCCACAAAAATTTTACAAATTGCTTTGGGCACTGGTCAATACAGATTTGAAAAAAATTTTCATAATCATAATTACAATAACAAAGAAGTCAAATGCACACACTTATTGATACAATGTTGGTCAAAAGCTAAAATTTTCTCACAGTCCATAAAGACAGTCCTGATCATTCATCATAATAGTAATTACAGTTTTTTTCACAAAGTCTCATTAGTAAAAGAAATTGCACACAGAAGTAGTGGATTTCCATGCAGTCTTGAAGAAGTAGTGTTGTCCTTCCAATGGAAAGACAGTGCTGACTCTTGACATGCAGACAGGTAATGGTCCACAACAGAGCAAACCCACCACAGAGTCAGTCGAAGTTTTGAAGAATATTGGTAGGTAGGTCGTCACAGAGCAGACCCACTGTAGTCCTGGTAGAGATAATGGTATTGGTGGGCCATCAAAGGTGCAGACCCACTGCTGTCCTTGTAGAGATAATGGTATTGGCAGGCCATCTAAGGTGCAGACCCACTGCAGTCCTTGTAGAAATAATGGTATTGGTGGGTCATCAAAGGTGCAGACCCACTGTAGTCCTTGTAGAGACGGCCAGCAGCCATCTGTTGCGACTGTGCAGGTGCACAATCACCATCGAAGAGTCTTGCAGAGAATATAGCAAGTCCATAAACCACCACTTGTCCACTCACAAAAAATTTGTTTGAAATGTCTTTAGAACCAGCAATGCTGTTATCCAGTCCCTTGCTAAATTATTAACACACGTGCAAATGCTAACAGTCCCAACTTCTCACACATTGTCCATATACTATGACGAACAGAAACGTGTGCAGTGAAATGTAACTTACAAGTTACTTAATTTGATGAACTGGTGTCAATTACAATTTTATAACATAAGAATACAATAACAAAGGTACAAAATACATCATTAAAGAACATAACAATACAGATAATATTTGTAGTAATAGGGGCTTTACAAAACAATAGAAATAAACATATACATCATTACAACATTATAACATAAGTAAGTAGATAAAAGATCAGAATAACTTTTGAAACATCAATTTCACACATGAGCATTAAAACAAAACAGAATAAATAATGTCTAAACATCTTTACAAAGTAAATAACATATTATCAGAAAAATTCTACAACGTAACTCTCATCAGATAAACACATAAAGACAGGAAGAACACAAAACCCAAGGGTACACAACCACATAGTGGGATAACACAAGGAAACGACAGGGTTTGTTTTACTGCAGTATTTTGCAAACAAAACTTTATTTACTTCTCAGAGAACTCCCTTCGTTCTTCATTATTTCCAAAAAGTCCTATCTCTACCTGCTTTCTGTACTTTTTTCGTATAACTTCTCAATGCATTTCTTCCAATTCATCGCAACTCATTCTCTTGTATAGTCTACCCCCTCTTAAGCTAACTTAAATCTACTGAGCTCAGATGCTAAACTAAGGGACAAGGCAATGCAGCAGCACAAAACAATTAATACAAACAGCAATGAAAAAAATGCAAATAGGCAAAGCTAGCAGCAGTAAATGTATAAATTAGCAAAGAAAATGCAACATTATCACTAATATGAGCCAACGTGCAGCAAAAAGAAAAATAAATCAGTAGTAAAACTGGCTTAACAGAGTAATACAAAGTGAAATTCAGTAGCACTATGCCTGGCAAACAGCAGCAGCAAATGTAATATCTTATATCTAAACATGGCAAAGCTCAAGCAGAAAAAATAGTACACTGAAGACAACAATGCAGATAAGGGAAGTGTATATTCACATCTTAATGTCTATGTAATTAAAGTGGTGCACCACAGCTTATTCTACGAAATAAATTACCAAGTACTTCAAAAGAAAATTATGTATGCAGTTCCTGTGAAGGGAAATGTCTTTTTGTGCTCCCTCATTTTTTTGGAAGTGTATCATAAAATTATTATTTACTGGATCTGTAGACAGAAAGTATTTATATTAGTGCATCTATTAAATTTTATTTTAACCAATGCTGCAGTGGAGCTAGAAACTAGATATTAAACAAATTGAGCAATCTCTCAACTAGAAAGACAATTGATGTAGAAATGTTTCTCATCATTTCATTAGGCATTTTAGTAAATATCATAAATTAAGAGCTCCACAGTGTAATCATATGTTTCAAGTTTGAGCGTGTCTTATTTGCGATGCTTTCTACAAAGGAATGTCAATAGCGAGGATAATGGCCTCTTTTTTTTTCTCCACCTGTGCCTCTGAAAGGCAGACACTAATGCTTTTTTCCAGGCGACTGTCACACAGCTGGGTGCCCACGACGCATTATGTGAAGGTGGTCACTTAACTTTCTTACCGAAATATTTACGACACCAGTTTGCACTACAGTGACAGTCTCATATAAAAAATTTCACAGGTCGAGAATTTGCGTTGCAAATGTGTAGAAACAAAATCCTATGAATATAACAGTGTGCAAAAAATTTTCGCCTGCATTGTGATACATTCACACATTTCATAATTCTTAAAGTACGATTCTCAGCTTATTGATCATAAACATACCTCAACAGCACAATACACATCGTCATCGTAATAATAACATCATAACAGATCAATCACATCTCAGAATCGTCGCAGCTTCTTTCAATAATTTCAAGACCTTCAATAAAGTCATCTACCTCAAACGTACTTCAAAAATCACGATCCCTTACCAAATACATCATTCAAGGCTCTCATAGTATCACAATGGTTCCGAAAAAATATGAACAGTTCACAAACTACAGACAAAATACAGTTTCATAAGTGTGAAATTATCCAACAGTGTAATTATGTAAACATCTGTCACTGATGTAGTAAAATAAATGTTTGTCTCTCCCAGTTAAATGATCAGATAGCTGTGTAATTTATGTGTTAGAGAAATATGGTACCGATGTGTAAAGTTGTATAAGCAAATACCATATTAGCTAGGGCTCCTTGTGCTTGCCAAACACATGGTACACAAAGTAAGCATGTACCCCCCTGAGGATTAATGTAATTATACCCTCAGGTGTTACAGATTACAGCAATGGAATGAAATTTATCACGGAAAACTTTCTTTGTAATTCAAAAATCTTGAAAAATAAATGGTTTATGTACAAAATTAATCTCTCAAATGCGTGTCCTGTAGTGCTAAATGTGCGTCTTGCTGTAAGATAATTCTGTAGAAGTGTCGTAGTTATCGTCCTCTGTACGCAAAGTTCTGCTGAAGTCAATGTACTTACCTCATCATAAACGAAAGTGAAATGCTTTGCGTATAGATATCGTAGTTTTTACGTACCTTATCGTGATCAAGAAAATACTATAATGTAACGTATTGTTGTGCTACGGAAAGGGCTGTCTCATTGTAGCTATACCACAAAAGTTACTACTAAAACATGTTTTACTTTCCAGAATAATACAGAAAAACTGTGCAGATATAAAACAGATACACCGCAAAAGCATCAATGTAAATTGTGTCACATATTAGTAGCGTCATGATATAATTGTGTAGCTGTCAAAGAAACCAAATGCTAAGTCATCTTTAATCTCACCGAATGTACTTCAAATAAAGAGTATCTTTTCAAGTAAACCAAAATGTTGCATTAAAATCTCATTAGCAGTATCAGTATATGTTCTAAGTATGTGAGCCTTATAGTCATTACATAATCGTGCAACTAACAAGCAAGAATGTACACACACAATAACACTGTGACGTCTGTTCATTATAACAATGCACTTGTAAGTATTGTCTTAATATGTTCCCTAGGTTCTAAACTGGATAGTTAACTTCAAAACATTGTTGCATGTTAACAGTTTCTCAGTGTGACAAATTGTACTGGTAGTGTAAAGTGAAAAATTTTATGGCAAAGACTAAGTTAAAACAGATTATCTCTCAATAAGCGGATTTATATGTGAAATGTGGTGCAATCCTTTACTCTTCATAGAACTCAGAGTTTCAACTTGAACCCAATTATCATGCAGTATACGTCGGTAAAGAATACTGGAATTTTTCTCAAGGTTAGCATCTATGTTATTTTTCTCTGAGCCAGCTGGCGCACATGGCTGCCTGTGGTGCGAGTCATTGTCTGTTTCTTTGTTGGCGCGCGTCGTTATTGGGATTAATAGACCTAACTTCTACAAATTCACCGTGTCGAGAGGGCCCTGCCCTGTTTGAATCCCGCCAGTTCTGATGCAATTCAGGTCTGTCGTTACGATTATATCGTCTGTCGTCATGTCGGTAAGTTCTGTAATTAATTTCTTGTCGGTCATGTGGTGGAGAACTTCTCCCTGAATCGTAACTGTGCGCTGGACCGTTGCGTCTGAAGTTATTCTGTCTCCCTTGATAATAATTATTTTGGTTCCCATATTGTCTGTTTCTCTGATTGTCTCTGTGATAGTCACTACCGTGGAGAGGCGATCTTTCCCTGTTATTAGTACTACTCTGCCAATGGTTGTCATACAGGTGGTGTCTGTTTTGGTCACGATTTGTGTTGTGAGAATAGCCTTGTTGTGTCCAGTTATTATTTCTTTCATCGCGGAATTCCGACAGATGTGACCTGTAATTGTTGTGTTCCTGTTTTCGCGTTCCGCGATTGTCAGTGTCAATTTCTAATTCTTGTAAGAGTCCCTGAAAAGCTTCAATGTCGTCTTTGCAACGTCCTGCCAAAATAATATGTCGTAAATGTTCAGGTAATTTGATTAAGCAAATGCGGATGAGTTCTGAGGGGCTGTATGCGTTTGACAGGTACTGATTCTTGTGCAACATGTCTTCAAAATATTTCACAAGGCTGGAAAATTCAGATTGTTCGAAATGTTTCATCATTATGATGCTATGTTTTACTCAGTCTGGTGTAGCTTGAGACCAATATGCGAAGAGGAAGGCATGATGAAATTCTCCTTCATTGTGACAATCGTGAATGACCGATCGCATTCTTACAGCTGGTTCATTCTCTAAATAGCCACACAAATTCTAATCTGTGCTCTAATGACCAGTTGGGAGGAAAACAATGATAGAATTGATGGAGCCACGCTTGTGGATGAATGTCGTTGCCGGAATTTTTAAATGTTTTGTATTTACGTGTAGTAATAAACAGCTTATAGTCAAAATCATCATGTCGGCGAGTCGCATGTCGGTCATTGTTACGTCGTTTCGGCGGTTCCATCTCAAAATTCGGTGTACCTTGCCAATTTCTTTCATAATTTCCGAAGTGCCCTGTGTTATTATTTTGTAGCTGTTCCGTATTTCTATGTCCCTCTTCCCGTATTGGAGTGCGAGTGTCCTCTGAAATACGTAATTCTTGTATTACCTGTGTCAGCTGATCTTGCACTTGCCGGATTTCTCTTTGGTGTTGCGTATTAATTTGATTCTGATTTTGTTTGAATTTCCTAATTTTTTTGCACTCTCCTGTGTCATTAAAGACTACCAGTTTTGTGTCATTCAGGTTATGATCTACCTTCGTAGATAAATTATTTAGCTGATCCAAAAGTCCAACTACTTTCTCTGATAATGAACTAATTTCCTCCATGTGTCTTTCTGAACCAATTTTCAGAGTATCTACTGTGTCCTTTAAGTTTTCCTGAGTTTTTTCAAGTTGTGTAACCGAATCGGTAGACGCAACTGAGTCAATTTTAGCCCACAAGGTCTCATGATTTTCATGAACAATAGTTTGCAGTTTTTTTATGGCTGCTTCGTGATTCTGTAATGCATTTTCATGCCGCGAAAAAATAGGTTGAAAATGCTCACAAATTTGTGTTTTTACGTCATTACAGACTTTTTGACATTTTGATTCAATGTTATGTAACTCAGTAGTTAAATCTTCACGTGTTTGTTCAAGCGTGGTGTCTAACTTCCGAAGATTTTGTTCCATTGTGTCTAACTTTTGAAGCTTTTGCTGTGTTTGTCTCTGATTTTGTTCCATTGTGTCTAACTATTGAAGCTTTAACTGTGTTAGTCTCTGATTTTGTTCCATTTGTTGCATTAATCGCAATAATAATGTATTAGTGTCTGGAATCTGTTTCTCTATGGTTTTTGGCAGTGCATTTTCACCGGCAACATTCACATTTTGACAAGCAGAAAATGTGTCTTGACTCATTTGAGAAAACGGTGAGAACCCAAAACCTGAGTCTACAGTATTTGCAATATTGTGTTCTGTCATTCCCGATTCCTGAGGCGAGCTGTTGCCGACCGATCGATCGATAATGCTTCCCTGTTCACTACTTGTTTCACTGTCTACACCATTATTTGCCGCCCGCTCCATTTCCCTATGCACAGTTACCAAATTACTACTTTGAATGTCTGTTAATTCATTACACAGTGGTGCTGATAAGCTACACTCGTCGTCACTATTATTTCTCAGTTTACTTTGGAGCCTAGTGTTACGTTTTTCACACGCCAGTATTGTCACAATATTTCACACGATAACACAGAAAAGCACAATTTGAAGAGCAAAAATAAGAGAACACATTAACATAGCACTGAAAATAATATCTAGTTAATTGCAAGCGCAGCTGCGAAATACTTGGTGCAAATCTTCATGCATACCACAACTGTTTTACTGTACAACAATGAAAGACTGCAACTACAAAGGAGATTCTCTCTACAATTACGCGCTAGCAATAAACAAAAGCTACACTAATTACACAAACTGCAAGAAAATATCAGAAGATTCCAGTGAGGTATCATCGGCTATGGGTCGACATATGAAACGTCCCCTTAGAAAAATTTACATGACTGAGCTTAGACTGACACACAATATTTTTAGCGCAACGCAATCTGACTTTCAAAAATCCCTACAATGGCCCTGACTAACAATAACCTATACCTTTTACAAATCAATTACCTCACAAATATCTTCGTTACTCGAACTACTGCAATACAGCGAGTGCCACTACTGCCAGGTAAATAAAAGATTCAAACTACTGAAGGCACTAACTACTGATAGGCCTAGTTAGCAAATGAAAGATTTTGATAGAGAAAAAACAATGTATTTACCTTAATATTGTTCAAAAGTCATATTATATCTATCAGTTCATGACATCCAGTCTTACAAATTTACTGTCTCTGTCCAGATCATCTGCTCTCACAACTCCGTCATCTCACTCCCCACATCCACCACTGCTGGCGGCTCACCTCCAACTGCGCAACGCTACGCGCTGTTAACATCCAGCTGCCCAACACTACAATGGCAGACAACAATGCAAACTAGCCACAGGCTGCACACAGCAAAGCCAGTGATTTTCATACAGTGCGCTACGTGGCGTTACCAATATAAAAACCTAAACAGCCTACTTACAATGTTTCGAAGCAACAAAGTCCATGGGAACAGAATCCACCACAATATCTGTACCTGCATACCTGCTCATGTACCTGCAAATGCAACCTGGATAAAGATACAGCGATCCAGGCAGCCAGGACGCAAGAGAAACGAATACTATAGCACTGTGTATGGCGTAGGCACCCCACAAAAGAGTGCCTCTCAACGTTCCCTTTCCTCATCAACCCAGAAGGGGAAAGGGGCAGGGAAAGCAGCACAATGTTCGGGTCTAAAGCTGTCCTGGGTGAAGTTAGTTATACAGGCATGGTTGACTGATGAGGTTGACATAGTGGAGATGGATACCCAATTGCCTCGCTCTATCAGTGCCTCGCCATTCCGTCACAAAGATGGGTGTAAATTAGAACCACGACGCTGGAATGGCTTTAATGCTTCAGTAGGGTATGAATCGATAAGGGACACATGCGAAGGAACTGAGACCACTTGTGCAGGTCAGACATTTTTGCCAATGTCTCCAAGAGATTCACTTTAAAAATATTGACGCGTTCGTTCTTGGAGGATATATCTCCACAGGAAATATGACCTTACTGATAATAGGGCGAAACGTGGGATAGCGGTGTTCACCATGGACGCATTCCATTCTTCACAACACTGCAAGCGATGCTCTCACGATAAACGCCCTTATTTAAGTCACGATGTGTTCTGTGTATTATACTGGTAACTTAAGTACTGGGGCCGTAAGGAGGCGTGAATAATGTGGATTTTTTCGAGGTATATGTCTGGCGTATACTTTCACCAGCAGTAATTCAGGCGACTAATTTCGCAACTCCACAGTCTCTCGCTCCTGTTACAACTGTCACAGTCTAAATTGATTGATATATTAACCTCCATTTAACAGAGTGATATTTACCGCTTCTTTCATGAAGAAGAAGATGCAACGTAGAGTTGTGTTATAAGAATGCAGTATAATACAATCATAAATAATGTCCGGTGTGTTCCGAAGTTTGCAGTTTACGATGTACCTGGGTAACGTTTTCACGATGAAGCAATTCTGATATGAAAGAAACTGCCTCCCTTTCCAGAAAAGATATAGTAAAAACTTTAACACAAACATATAGTGTTTGCTGACATACACGCAATACGTCCGCCCAGAATCGTGGACAGGAAGAAACAGATAGTTGAAGAATGAAAAATAGTTGATTTCGGCTTAAGGAAACACTATAACACAGATATATATGTTCGTCTTTCTTTTCGTACATGTATCTTTTTGCCGCGGCCATGTTTGTATTGCATCTTTATCCCGTACAGTGTTCCGATACTCATTAAATGACATATGCTTTATGGCTAAACCAAAATAAGATCTGTCACAACTGCTCCAGCGCTGTATACTGGCGTTATCCATGATTACTGGACGACAGTATACAATAGTGGCACAGCACACTCCGTCGTCAGGCCACAAGTGGCCCATTGGGACCATCCGACCGCCGCGTAATTCTCAGTTGAGGATGGGGATAGGAGGGGTGTGTGGTCAGCACACCACTCTCCCAGTCGTTATGATGGTTTTCTGTGACCGGAGCCGCTACTATTCGGTCGAGTAGCTTCTCAATTGGCATCACGAGGCTGAGTGCACCCAGAAAAATGGCAACAGCACATGGCAGCCTGGATGGTCACCCATCCATGTGCCGGCCACGCCCGACAGGGCTTAACTTCGGTAATCTTACGGGAAGCGGCGTATTCGCTGCGGCAAGGTTGTCATACAATAGTGGGGCTTTTCACAAATATACATAACATAAATTACCATATTTCATATGGAAGTATCATCTAAACTACTTTTTGGCCTGGCTGGGGATCAAATCCCTTTATTTGTGGCCAAGTTTATATCTTATTCGTCCCCTGCATAAGTCAGCTTTATGTATATTACGATTAATTTACAAGAAATTTGCAAAACTTTAAAGGTATTTGAATTAAAGTCTTTTGCTCTATTATCGAGCTGTAGTGGCCAAATTTCCACACATTAACTAGTGTTCGTTGTGCGGGTGTCTTGTGGTGCCAATGGTGCAACTATGTAGAGCAGTTCAGTGTCGGGTCTATAACTTTGTAGACGATGACGAATTTCACGTCGCTATAGTGTTCAGAGGATAGCTTCGTAGTATAAGTGTACGTTGATGTGTGTTTGGTTTAAAAGGTCGAAGCCATTAAGTTCCGACCATGGTTATATAGACCACGTCGTCCATCACATACTTCAGTGTTCAAAAGGCCATCCCGTATCTTCGGCATCACGACGAGAGTTCATCATATTCCAGGTAAGTCCATAAATTACTTGCTTTAACTCCTCCTTCGTAGTAAAGTTCGTCGTTTAACGCCACTACAAAGGGCATTTAAAACGTTTTTGTCATTGTAGGCACACGCAAGTTTAATCACTACTTAACACGAGTATGTATTCCTCATTCAATAAATGCAAAATATAAGATATGTGGACAGTTTCTCTT
Source organism: Schistocerca serialis cubense (assembly GCF_023864345.2). Lineage (NCBI taxonomy): Eukaryota > Metazoa > Arthropoda > Insecta > Orthoptera > Acrididae > Schistocerca > Schistocerca serialis. Next base: position 121,864,062 of record NC_064642.1, on the reverse strand, counting down.
GAAGTCCCTTTTCATTTCACATATGTTAAACATCCTTTCCATATAAGGTTTTCCTTACATGTCTTTGTACAAGCGCGTAAAATTTTACATGACTTACACAAAGAAATTAAAACATGACGTAAATTTGCTCCTTATAACTACACATAAACGTCATTTTAATATTAGCTGACACACGAGGTCTAAGACATTTTACTTATATACAAGTTTAGACATGAATTTGTCACATCAACCAAAAAACAATATTTAAATACAAGTGAGTAACACTTAAGAAGTCGTTTTTTGCCTTCCAACTTAATAAAGCAAGATTTCCATGACAAGTTATTCCATATGAATTCTCATCATTAATAAATCATTTATGTTTACAACTTTTACGATGAGCAAGTACTCCTTTTAACTTTTAAACTCAGGACATGATCTTTGTTTATATGACTAATTTGCAAAACGTGTTACATGGCAGAACTGAAAAAACAATATACATATATGCAATCTGATGATATGCATGAGATACTACTATCACGTCATTCAACTCAAGTGTTTGTAAATCCAAATTGCCAACGAAAGGAATAAAAAACTTCACCCTTGCGTTTCCAACACAAGTAAGCGTACCTACACTTAGCCACACCTCTCTCAAATCTATCAGGAGATAGTCTACGAAGCTACAGGAAGATAATGATAAGGAATGGAAAGAAACATTTATCATCTCCTGCTGAAATCCATCGTTTACACATCACACAATAACAGAGCAAATTCTCTGTGGATGCTTCTTTGTGTTTTGTGACAAACTATTTACTCCCTGTTTGCAGCACTATAGATAAAATTCTAACATCATTGTGTCATACAAGTTTATTAATGTGATTTGCTTAAAAGTAATTGTAATGATTGTACTTCAGTGTACTTAATTTATACTTTTCACTAAATGATATAGCTCCTGAGTACTATAATATGTATACATCTAAAGTTGTGTCAAAAGAAGTGTTCTACATATACATATCTACTCCGCTAACCACCAAGCGGTGTGTGGCGAAGGGCACTATTCGCGCGAAAGTCATATTCCCCCCCCCCCCCCCTCTGTTCCACTTGCGGATCACGCGAGGGAAAAATGACTATCTGGACGCCTCAGTACGAGCTCTAATTTCCCTTATCTTTGAATGGTGATCATTGCGCGATTTGAAAGTTGGTGGTAATAATATATGCTCTACATACTCGGTGAAGATAGGATTTTGGAATTTAGTGAGCAGCCCCTTCCCTTTTAGCGCGTCGTCTATTTGCAAGTGTGTTTTGCAACACTCTCTCGATGGCTAAATGTACCAGTCACGAATCTTGCCGCTCTTCTTTGGACCTTCTCAATCTCATGACTCAGAGCCAACTGGTAAGGGTACCATACAGACGACCAATACTCTAAGACTGGACGAACTAACGTATTGTAAGCAATTTCCTTTTTTTAAGGACTGTGTCGCTTCATGTTTCTACCAATAAACCGCAATCTAGAGTTCGCCTTACCCGTTACTTTGCGTAATCTAATCGTTCCATCTGAGATCATTTCGAAAATTCACACCTAGATACTTGACGGATGTTACCGCTTCCAAAGGCTGGGCATTTCTTTTGTACTCGTTCATTAATGGGGATATTCGCTTTGTTATACGCTGTAGGCTACACTTACTAACATTGAGAGATAACTGCCAGACATTACATCACGCATTTATTTTCTGCAAATTCTCGTTGATTTGTTCACAACTTTCGTGTGATACTAGTTTCCTGTGGACTACAGCATAGTCGGCAAACATTCTAATACCGCTGTCAATACCGTCAGTCAGATCGTATATGTAAATCATAAAAAGCAGAGGACCTATTACGCTGCCCTGGGGCAGACCTGATGTTACGCTTGCTTCTGTTGAGGTCCCTCCATTCACGACGACATACTTCTATCTGTCTATTAGAAAACTTTCTATCCAACCGCATATGTCACTGGATAGACCATAAGCGCGCACTTTATGGAGCAAGCGACACTGCGGAACCGAGTCAAACGCCTTGCGAAAGTCGAGGAATATGGGATCAACCTGGTAGCCGGTATCTACAGCCTGTTGTATATCAAGCACAAATAGGGCCAAGTGTGTCTCGCATGACTGCTGTTTCCTAAAACCGTGCTGGTTTCTGCAGATGAGCTTCAAAGAGTCTAGAAAGGTCATTACGTCTGAACTCAAAATACGTTCCATGATTCAACTACAAATCAATGTCAGAGAAATTGGCCGGTAATTATGTGCATCCGATTTTCTACCCTTTTTACAGATTGCTATGACGTGGGCCTTCTTCCAGTCCCGTGGAACTTTCCGATGTTCCAATGATCGCTGATAGATGATGGATAAGAATGGTGCTATATTTGTAGCATAGTCAACATAAAATCTTACGGAGATACTGTCTGGGCCAATTGCCTTCCTGGCGTCTAACGATCTTAACTGTTTTACAATCCCAGACACACTAAACACTACGTCGGGCATCCTTCGTTTGTTCGATAATTGAAAGGGGGAACGGTGCTGCAGTTCTCTACCGTAAACGAGTTTGTGAGAACTAGGTTTAGAATTTCGGCCTTCTATTTATTAAAATCCGTTACATTACCCAAACTGTCAACAAGAGAAGATATTGAATTATTTACGTACGACCAAAATTTTGTGGAGTTATTTTTAGAATCTTCAGATAAAATATTGCCTTCAAATTCGTTAAAAGAATCTCTCATTGACCTCTTGACAGCTGCTTTCATTTCGCATAATTTCTGTTTGTCAGCGGGGCAGTGACTACTTTTAAAACGACTGTGCAAAATCCTCTGCTTTCTCAGAAACTTCCTAATATGTTTATTGAACCTCCCATACATTTTTGCTAGGCACATATTTCTCTAGCAGGTGGTGGACAATACTTTTAAATACCGATCAAAGATGCTCAATATCTCTGTGGCCCGTGATGAAGGCTTAGAGCTGACTATGAGGATATTCATTAAAGACACTTTTATTTGCTTTCCCAGACAAGAAAACTCTACGCCGTTTCTTTGGAAGGACATTCAGATAAGCCGTGATCACGTGTAATTGTAGCTTGAACACTTGTATTCGGCGTTCATATCAGTTACTTGCATACTTCAATGTATGGTCCGAAGTCACCTCCCCCTTCTTTTATATCCTTTGGTAATACAGGACCTCGACATAATTTCACATCATTTTCGTACTATAATGTATGGTCCGAAGCCATCCCCCTTTTCTTATATCCTTTGGTAATAGGGGACCTGGACATCATTTCACATCATTTTACGTACTAAACTTCTTTATATTCACACATAACATTCACACTGTCACATTCATAGAATATTTTTTTATAAATAATTGATTGGCTGGTTGGTTTGGGGAGTAAAGGGACTAAACACATTGGTTATCGGTCCCTACAATTAATTACGAGGGCGGTTCAGAAAGTAACCTCCGATTGGTCACAGTGCGGGTTGTGGGGGGAGTAGCGACGCCATCTGTGCGTTCACGCACTCAACAGGTCAGTCGGCATCAAGCCGTGGTCGAGTGAACGTCGTACCTGCGCTAGTTTAGTTTTTGTGGCAGTTTGAAATGTGTGCTGCAATAGAAAACCCCGCCAAATGTGAAGTGCGTGCTGTCATAAGGTTTTTTACAGCCAAAGGATATTCTGCAGCAGCTATTCATCGTGAGCTTTGTGCCGTGTACGGACCAAGAGTTATGAGTGAAGGAGTTATCCGTGAATGGGTACGTTTATTTAAAAGTGGACGAGAAAACGTTCATGATGAAGAGAGGAGTGGTAGACCATCATTGGTGACTGACGAACTCGTTCAGACAGTTGATGCAAAAGTTCGTGAAAATCGACGTTTCTCAATGTCGGAGTTGTCTACTGGTTTTCCACAGATTTCTAAGACACTCTTGTACGAGATAGTGACAGCAAGATTGGGTTACCGTAAGTTCTGTGCACGATGGGTGCCCAAAATTCTTACCGACCACCACAAAACTCAAAGAATGGCTTCTGCATTAGACTTTCTGTCACGTTATGAGGACGAAGGAGAACCATTGTTAAACAGAATCGTGACCGGTGACGAACCCTGAGACAAAAGAACAATCAAAGATGTGGGCACATTCAAATTCGCCTACCAAACCAAGAAAAGCCTCGCAAGATTTTTCTGCCAGAAAACTGATGGCAACGGTGTTTTGGGATGCCAAAGGGGTGTTGTTGGTTGAATTCATGGAACTTGGTACGACCATTAATCAAGACGTGTACTGTGAAACAATAAAAAAGTTACGACGGGCTATACAGAACAAACGCCGTGGTATGCTGACTTCCGGTATCGTTTTTTTGCACGATAACGCCCGTCCTCACTCTGCTCGCAGAACAACGGCGCTTCTTGAGTCCTTCAAGTGGGACGTTATCAACCATCCACCTTACAGCCCAGACCTGGCGCCAAGTGATTATCACCTCTTCATGCATTTGAAGAAATGGCTCGGGTCACAGCGGTTTGATGACGACGAAGAGCTCAAAGATGCGGTCACAGGCTGGCTCCAGGCACAAGCGGGTGATTTTTATGCAGAAGGAATTTCAAAGCTTGTGAAGAGATACGATAAGTGCCTCAATCGCTATGGAGACTATGTAGAAAAATAGTGCAAAGATGTAGTTGTAAGATGTATATATTAAAATATTTTTATTTAAGTTGGTGTATTTTTTTAAATCAACCGGAGGTTACTTTCTGAACAGCCCTCGTACTTATATTACAGTGTGGCCCGTTTCTTTTGGTACCTGCTACCTACATTTTAATTCATCTCATTACTGGGTCGTGTTCTTGCATCTTTCTTTGTAAAAATCGTAATATTAACTTATATGAAAATGTTTTTAGTGCATTTTTCTGACTCATTCTCAGAATTCAACGCCTTTTTGTGAGAGCACAAATATTAACAGCAAGTTTGTCGCTTCAGCTTCTCTGCCTCTTCCATACTCATACATTGAGTGTACATGAAACTAATAGGTATCTTCTTAGACGAGGCACAGTATCATTACCCCCTCTCATAGCTTATTCAGAGCGTGAACATAGCCCTAGAGTTGTTCATTCTTTCATAGTAGAGACAGATTTCTCATACTATAGCGCTTAGTTTATTTGCATATAGCCATAATGTAGATTTTTGTGAATATATTGTAAATAGTAACCAGTGTGCAGATATCTTCCCACAGTTAGTTCCTTTTCTTTCCTTCCATTTAAAAGTTTTCTTGTCTTAGTTATCTTTTCTTATACTAGTATCATTATTATAGTGTAGACCTCGGTATTTATTTTAGTAATCAATTTATATTCACGATCTTTTGTGTATATTCCAATTGGTGTCCAGATACTAGTATTGGGAAAAAGCTGTTACCATTGCTGCCAGGTGTATCCAAGATGGCGGCGGTGACGTCATGCATGATGGCGGCGTGTAGACTTGGCAACAGCACATGACGTCATCCAAGATGGAGCCGATGACCTCATCTACGATGATGGGAATTTTGAATTTTGGTGGGAAGATAGGTGAATTGGGCTACCTCCACTAAGCTAACCTCCCCCCTCTTCCCCAGAAAATGGGGAAGTTCAAATTCCATCGGGATAATGCATCACACCACAGTTACCTCTACTAACCTAAGAAAATGGCGGGAAGATAGGTCACTTGGACTACCTCCACTAACCTAAGTCACCCGACCGCCACCTCCTGCTATGAACTGGTGGGAAGTTTCAATTTGACCGGAAGATAGGTCAATTGCGCTATCTCTACTAACCTAAGAAAACGGTGGGAAAGACTCCATCTAAAAGACTCTGCAAACATGCTTGCTAATCATAAACTGTCAAAATCATGCCCCAGTCTTTATTTAAACAATTTGAGGCATTATCACCATACAGTGTGTTCACCATGGGGTCCAGAGTCCAACTGACCTAGTACATACAAACACCACCAGAGGGCACTGTCATCCATTCCATGACATAACCCAAGATGGCAGCCATGACGTCACCTGATGACACAAGTACTGTTATCCAAGGTGGGGGAAACAGTATGTTCACCACAAGGTCTGACCCTAGTACACAGTACTGCCACCAGAGAGCGTTGTTGTCCGTTCCGTGACGTAACCCAAGATGGTGGGAAAATGACTGGAAACAGCATGCTCGCCAAGATGTCTGGACATCTTACACAGTACTGTCACCATTCTGTGACATAACCCAATATGACTCTGGAGGGGGACATGGCTTAGCCTGTGCTGGGCTGTTGGAGAGAGGAAGGGGTGTAGTTGATTTATTTTGGAAGAATTTAATTAGGGACCGATTTGAGACAGTATATTTATCACACTGATACAAAACACATGCTCTGACACGCTTAGGGTCACGCCACACAGCCCACAGATCTGTAAACTACTCCTAAATAACGCTCTGCAGACACACAAACAACTCCTAAATTACCAAATTAATTTCAGTACAAACATGCAAACTCCTTATAAATAATAAAGTACACAGATGTGCAGAAACAAAATCAACTTTTAAACTTTTCAAATAACACATAGCACAGCCTACAAACCTGCACACAAACTAATGCAACAGACATGCAAGCAACATATGCAGGCACCGCCCGCCACCCCCTGTCCACTGCCAAGCCACGCATAGGTGACCGTTCGGGTACCTCAAGGATGAGGCTGCAGTATCCCCATCATACTTGACACCTGAGAAATTCCTCTCGAAATACGTGATCACCTAGGCGACACTGATGACGCAACTGGATGGGTGGGAAATTCTATTTACAGAGCGCAGACACTCCAAGGTGGGAGGCGTGCACATGTGTTCACCACTGCTGTTGTCACCCCTCCTTCTACCTGTGATCTGGCGAAGAGCTAATTGCCGAGCAATGCTACAGAAATCCATTCTAGAATAGCACAAGCTGCTTTATCCCTAGCGATTCTAACAGACCATGTATGACATGAGGCTGATGCATCGCCTTGCATAGCTACATTCATCGTAAGTGCATCTACCAATGTATCCAAGAAATACTTAAAGTGTGTTCTTGTAGGAGTTTTAGTGATGCCTCGACTTGTATGCATGGAAATTCTTGCACTAGCAGAACTTCTTTACGAAAATAGTGCAAATAAACTAGAATGCATTCTTCCTCACAGTGCTAATGTGACAGCCCATCCATCACGTTTACCCTTCCTGCTTTCAAAATACGCAAACGTTCTCACCGCTATGTGTTGTTGTTGTTGTTGTGGTCTTCAGCCCTGAGACTGGCTTGATGCAGCTCTCCATGCTACTCTATCCTGTTCAAGCTTCTTCATCTCCCAGTACCTACTGCAGCCTACATCCTTCTGAATATGCTTAGTGTATTCATCTCTTGGTCTCCCTCAACGATTTTTACCCTCAACGCTGCCCTCAAATACTAAATTGGTGATCCTTCGATGTCTCAGAAAATGTCCTACCAACCGATCCCTTCTTCTAGTCAAGTTGTGCCACAAGCTCCTCTTCTCCCCAATCCTACTCAATACCTCCACATTAGTTATGTGATCTACCCATCTAATCTTCAGCATTCTTCTGTAGCACCACATTTCGAAAGCTTCTATTCTCTTCTTGTCTAAGCTATTTATCGTCCATGTTTCGCTTCCATACATGGCTACACTCCATACAAATACTTTCAGAAACGGCTTCCTGAAATTTAAATCTATACTTGATGTTAACAAATTTTTCTTCTTCAGAAACGCTTTCCTTGCCATTGCCATTGTACATTTTATATCCTCTCTACTTCGACCATCATCAGTTATTTTGCTCCCCAAATGGCAAAACTCCTTTACTACTTTAAGTATCTCATTTCCTAATCTAATTCCCTCAGCATCACCCGACTTAATTCAGCTACATTCCGTTATCCTCGTTTTGCTTTTGTTGATGTTCATCTTATACCCTCCTTTCAAGACACTGTCCATTCCGTTCAACTGCTCTTCCAAGTCCTTTGCTGTCTCTGACAGAATTACAATGTCATCGGTGAACCTCAGAGTTTTTATTTCTTCTCCATGGATTTTAATAGCTACTCCGAACTTTTTTTTGTTTCCTTTATTGCTTGCTCAATAAGCAGATTGAATAACATTGGGGAGAGGCTACAACCCTGTCTCACTCCCTTCCCAACCACTCCTTCGCTCGACTCTTATAACTGCCATCTGGTTTCTGTACAAATTGTAAATAGCCTTTTGCTCTCTGTATTTTACCCCTGCCACCTTCAGAATTTGAAAGAGAGTATTCCAGTGAAAATTGTCAAAAGCTTTATCTAAGTCTACAAGTGCTAGAAATGTAGGTTTGCCTTTTCTTAATCTTTCTTCTAAGATAAGTCGTAGGGTCAGTATTGCCTCACGCGTTCCAACATTTCTACGGAATCCAAACTGATCTTCCCCTAGAATGGCTTCTACCAGTTTTTCCATTCGTCTCTAAAGAATTCGCGTTAGTATTTTGCAGCTGTGACTTATTGAACTGATAGTTCGGTAATTTTCACATCTGTCAACACCTGCTTTCTTTGGGATTGGGATTATTATATTCTTCTTGAAATCTGAGTGTACTTCGCCTGTCTCATACATCTTGCTCACCAGATCGTAGAGTTTTGTCAGGACTGGCTCTCCCAAGGCTGTCAGTAGTTCTAATGGAATGTTGTCTACTCCGGGGGCCTTGTTTCGACTCAGGTCTTTCAGTGCTCTGTCAAACTCCTCACGCAATATCATATGTCCCATTTCATCTTCATCTACATCCTCTTCCATTTCCATAATATTGTCCTCAAGTACATCACCCTTGTATAGACCCTCTATATATTCCTTCCACCTTTCTGCTTTCCCTTCTTTGCTTAGAACTGGGTTTCCACCAAAGCCCTTGATATTCATGCATGTGGTTCTCTTTTCCCCAAAAGTCTCTTTAATTTTCCTGTAGGCAGTATCTATCTTACCCCTTGTGAGATAAGCCTCTACATCCTTACATTTGTCCATCCCTGCTTAGCCATTTTGCACTTTCTGTCAATATCATTTTTGAGACGTTTATATCCATTTTTGCCTGCTTCAATTATTGCATTTTTAAATTTTCTCCTTTCATCAATTAAATTCAATATTTCTTCTGTTACCCAAGGATTTCTACTAGCCCTCGTCTTTTTGCCTACTTGATCCTCTGCTGCCTTCACTACTTCATCCCTCAAAGCTACCCATTCTTCTTCTACTGTATTTCTTTCCACCATTCTTGTCAATTGTTCCCTAATGCTCTCCCTGAAACTCTGTACAACCTCTGGTTCTTTCAGTTTATCCAGGTCCCATCTCCTTAAATTCTCAAAAAAAAAAAAAAAAAAAAAAATGGCTCTGAGCACTATGGGACTTAACATCTGTGGTCATCAGTTCCCTAGAACTTAGAACTACTTAAACCTAACTAACCTAAGGACATCACACACATCCATGCCCGAGGCAGGATTCGAACCTGCGACTGGAGCGGTCATGCGGTTCCAGACTGAAGCGCCAGACCGCACGGCCACACCGGCCGGCCTTAAATTCTCAGCTTTTTACAGTTTCTTCAGTTTTAATCTACAGTTCATAACCAATAGATTGTGGTCAGAGTCCACATCTGCCCCTGGAAATGTCTTACAATTTAAAACCTGGTTCCTAAATCTTGTAACACCTCTGTTTATTATCCCGACCTCATCTGATCGAATAGCAGCCCATTATTTATTATTAACATGACCGTGAACCTAATGGGGCTGGTAATCGGAATTGACTGCTACGGAAGTTGTTACTTTCCAGTTCGTTCTGCTCAATACTATAATACTGAATGTCTGGTAATGAGGAACACCAACACAGTTTTATTAACTACGAACTTATGTTCTTCTCAAAACACAAAAAAGGAGTTAGCCACTGCCTTCGTCATACATATCTAATTACCGCTAATCTCAGCACAGGCTTTCTTCATTTTCCATTATCGTCACACGCTAATCCATCACTGCATCCAACACTGCAATCCAAGGTTAGGCCGGCGCGGTAGACGCGAAACCAAATATCGGCACTAGTAACGTCGCTGATCACTTTCGTAATGATACTTCTTCACTTTCCCGGTATTAATCTATTACATAGGGGTCTAACCACGGCGATGGCGACACCCTTCTCCGTTAAAGACCTTATTTCAACAATGGCCTTCACACACACACTACTCCCGCCAACCACCCTGGCGCATCTCCACACTCGATCTCTCAACACGTCACAATCGATTGTTCGCCCTATCGACCTGTGCCAAGTGCAAAGTTATAGTAAGGGCCTATGGACCCCTTACAATCTCTGTCTTACCATTATATTATCTATCTGATACCTTTTGGTATCTCCAGGGTTCTTCCATGTATACAACCTTCTTTCATGATTCATGAACCAAGTGTTAGCTATGATTAATTTATGCTCTGCGCAAAATTCTACCAGGCGGCTTCCTCTTTTATTTCTTAGCCCCAATCCATATTCACCTACTATGTTTCCTTCTCTCCCTTTTCCTACTCTCGAATTCCAGTCACCCATGACTATTAAATTTTCGTCTCCCTTCACTACCTGAATAATTTCTTTTGTCTCATCATATATTTCATCAGTTTCTTCGTCATCTGCAGAGCTAGTTGGCATATAAACTTGTACTACTGTAGTAGGCGTGAGCTTCGTGTCTATCTTGGCCACAATAATGCGTTCACTATGCTGTTTGTAGTAGCTTTCCCGTACTCCTATTTTTTTATTCATTATTAAACCTACTCCTGCATTACCCCTATTTGATTTTGTATTTATAACCCTGTATTCACCTGACCAAAAGTCTTGTTCCTCCTGCCACCGAACTCCACTAATTCCCGACACCACTATGTAGAGACTCCTATATCCCAGCACAAAGGATGTCTTGTGAATGAATTGGGCATTACGATTGTCTCTTTTCGAATTTACCCGCCGAATTACTGATGTCGCCGGTGTGGAAGCACTGTCCGTCGTTTTCTTTCCTTCTGCAGACGAGGCTTTCAACTATTTTACACAGATCGTCGCCATATTACACCAAAAATTAAACCCCGCAAAGCGCCCCTACATATTGTCAAATACTGAAAAACTCATACTCAATTACACTGCTCACCCACTGAGGATAGGAACTTGAATATTATAGCATGAAACGGATCTACAGTCCATCAATATATCACCATGCACTGTGTCGATGTAGTTAACATACAGTTCGTGTCCTACGCCATACAAAAATCACCCCTTTTACATCATTCACACATATACCGCGATGACGGACAGAACAGTAGATGTACTCACGGCACTAGATATTTCCCTGTGAGGTCGATGGGCATCCACTCCCGACGCGTGACCAGAGTGCCTTCAGTGGGCCGAAGTCACTCTCAGAACTGTTCTACAAATTTGGGCTCGTTTCATCTCGATACAAACGCGTTACTGTTTCTGGTCCGGACCTGCTTTCCTGTTCGCTTTTCTACACATCTCCAGACTCTGGGATTACAAGAACGTATGTATTTTCGCATGGTTTGCCCTAATAGTATACCAACTCGCAGTACTTCTAGATATCAAGCACACAGCAGTATCCTAACAATCGCTCGCGGAACATAATTCCAAAGATATAGACTGGAAATTGTTTCTCTACAAACACGAAACTTTTTCGCTTATCCTGTCTGCAAGGACCTTTACGTGAGAACTCGAAAGAAGTAGAGGAAACTGATACTTCCACTCTCGAATACCGATGTCAGTGATGTAACAGATTCCAAATCATCTCTATAAGGTGTTTCTCATGTCTAGAGAACCGGCAAACGTGTCTTCCACATGCTAGATGCACACAGCACAATTGATCTTCTCTCAACTAATAAAGGCGCGAAATGTTCAGAAGCAGTCAACCAAACAATTTATATGGGAGGGAATAACAGCCGAGTGCAAACACATGTACCTATTCAATCTTCTCAAATTTCCTACGCGATCACGCCAACACATACTAAGTATTAGTTCGCTATTCGGTCGTCTAGAGGACAACATGGTTAATTCATCTACATTCCTACACTCCAACAGGCCTCCCCATTCTGACAGCTCCTACCATTATCGGGAAACGTAGTAGATGCTGTGCTGATTGAGCTCGTAAGAAAATGTACACTAGCTACGTGTTAGTAGTGTTACGCTATCTGCTAGAAATGATGTTTATGATTTGGAATCAGGTCTTTCCATTCAAGCACATACCTGTGTTTGGATCCTATTGACAATTCCTTCAACGATTACAACCACTACTCAATCATATTTCTGGCACTCTCATATATCGAAACGAGTCACCTTTCTCAAACCTCTCTTCTACAGTAAAATTGCAACCTAGTTTTAGTCAGCCCCTACACATATTGCAACTGCTCCCTTTTTGTACAGCTTTGCATGGGTGATAGTTCCAATTCAAGTAGGAACTGAACAGAAGTCGAAGAAATCCATATGCACCACTTTCTGCAACCCATAGAGAAACAGAAAGATCTGATTTAGTGCAACAGGACCATGTTTTGACTATTCAGTGGAAATGCGCGCATTGTGGTGTATCTCCAAACCAGATTCAGATACTACAGACCCAACCAGATCCGCGTCCATTCACGTCTATCAGCCCAACATGCTATCATCGTTATTCTGTATCATCCAACAGAGAAAAATTACGAACTATTAAAGCTCCACTAACTTCATCCGATAGAGAACTCACCTAGGCACCGATACTGGCGCGATGATGCATAGTTACGGTAGGGGTCCAGTGCGGAGACAGAGAGATGTCGTAATGCTCCCCAGAATAGCATAAGGTGCATTCCACGTAGCATTCCTAACAGAACAGCCCATCCATCACTGAATTCACCCATCAAACTGCTGCTGCTGCTGCCCGTGTGCGACGATCCTATTAAATATACAGGTATTGATCCACTACAGAGGCCAGTTTAAAGTTTCATCTCTTGTACTGTAGGAGGATGATCGTATCTCGTGGACTATACAGTAAATCACAAGAGACTCTCCCTGTGGCCATGTCTCGTTGTTTGAAACATCACGTTTTTTTTCTGCTGTGGCACGCTTTGTCCACCACCATACTTTTTCTTCTGCCATGACTTCGAGTTCTGTGTCAGGTTAAAAACTAACATTAATACATTCTGATCCACGGCCTCTCGCAGAAAACTAGACGTCACATAGTGTAAAACATATTGTTACTGCGGTTACCATAACACGCCACACATACTGGATGATTTTAAATAAAACACAGTTTACATTCTGTTTTGACTGATTCATCATATTGCAGTCATGTACACGATCACTGTGTTGGTGCTATCCACCCCAGAAAGTGTTGACCATCCACCAAAACTCTTTTCCAACTCAAACAAGCGATGTCAGTCAATCATTATGTGGTAAGCAACAGCATGCCAGTGGACGGATGGGATGGAAAAGATACTATCGATATACTCTAATAATAAGCATCACAGTTGATAGTGTGAACAATTTCAGCAATATTACAGTAATTTCAACACCGACCAATGATGCAACAACATGTTTACCAATTCCAGTATCATAGCTAAACCACCCCTTCTCCACTTTCAGAGTATCATTGCTAACGTGGATAGATGACTGTGCAGTACGTCCATTCATTGTTAATTCTCGAACACATACACCATCAAAGTATGTCAGACAGCGCTCTACATATTTCTAACGGCTCGAGGATAGTGATTAATTTATGATCTCTCTGTCTGCGTATGGGAGTCACAGAGTATTCTCGCTGTCTTAGGGTGAGATTAGAGACTGAAAGACCCTCCTCACACAGCCATTGACCAAGCCGCCCTGCAGCACCATTACCGATTTAACATGAAACCGACCAGAAGTAGACCACTACAATCCATACCTCGTGAATGAATGGAGTTTTCTGAGTCCTCGCCCATCCAAGTGCACAAGTTTCCTCAAGATGCACCCATGTCGAGTAGGTTAGCACTCCTTATCAATGTATCATAACAGATTTCAAAGTGTCGTGATGTAATAGCAGATGGTTAAGCTGAACAACAAACGAATGATTTTTATGTGCAATGGAGCTCCAGATGGATGGAGTGCGACGCATTTTTACGTAAATCAACAAAGCTATCAAATCTAAAGTATTTTCTAGAGTCTAGGATCAGTAGCTGGAAGGTATTGGTAAGAGAGAACATAAACACATGCACTCCGAAGGCTACAACGTTCCGCACTTAAAATGGGCTATAATTCTAGATCGCTTGCGTTTCTGACCTATCAGCTGTATGGAATGTAGCGTTGTTAATATTCCAATGTAAGAAATATATTTCAAGCGGAAGACATATATCCTTCTTCCCAGTTTCTCTATGATAAAACTATGTTATCGAACTGTAAAACTAAAAAACTACTTTCTTAAAACATTGGCTCTGTGTGATACGAGTACAATATAGCTTTCCAGAGATGTATAGTGCCCATTGTTCACATCCGATTATGGTTTGGAAATTACACCATGCCTGCATGAGCCCTATATAAAATGATTATTAGTAACAGTGAATACCTATTACAAGGATACAGATAAACGCATAGCAGCAGCATCCAACATGTGAAAATTACAAGTTATTCCGCCACTAACTTTGTAAACAGCACATCTGTTGGGCAATTGTATACAGGGGGATTGCACCGCCTCACAAGCACCTATCGCTAACTTAGTTATAACGCTGAAGTATTGATTTTACACCCAAGATGCGACAGGGGGATGGAGTACATCGGATAAATCATTCTTCGGTTAGAGGAATGTGCCATGTTTCATCACACGTGAGATGGAAGTCCTCTGATGACCGACAGGGGTATCTTTAACGATTGCAGGTAGACAGTGCTTTAAACCACATACAGAACATGGGCTGTGTACGAGTCGAACGCAAGCTATGTCACACGACTGACGCATCCTGACAGAACAGTGGAAAAATTGACATGCAGCAACTTCCCCCTCTCTAGAATGCATCATCAGTCTACCATTAAATCGTACTTTGTTACAGCTCTATCTCAATCTATCACCGTGTCCACTCTCTGTTATCCTTTTAACACAGATGCATGTAAGCTTAGGGGCAGACGGTTCTCTGCCTTCCTGAAAAGCGTCAAATACAGTAGTCAGATCGCCCGTACCACTGGCACCCCAGTAGACATACAGCATAATGCTGCCTCGACAGAGAAAAAATCGCCTGCTTCCCTGATTCCCTCCTCTTCCATGTCGAAGTTTTCTCGTGTTCCTATTGCTGCCACATCCTTTTCCCAGTGTACAAACTGTTCTGCGCGAACCAGAAGGTATGCAAGTACTTCCTCAATTTCCCTTCACTTTGGTGTATATTTGGTCAGTTTAAACCAATTCACCATAATTTTTCACAATACCATCGATTTTTTTATGTCAGTTCTATTCATGCTATGATAACCTCTCGTTCTGTATTCTAAAACTGCACTGTATCACATCTGCCAATACCTAGCCCAAGTGCACTGATTGGGAGGCCTAATATAGCACTGTACTCGATTGTATCCAATCACCTCCACATTTGGAGAGCGTTTGCTCTGTTTTCTGTATTCCTGTGTATATGCAAGTGTCGCAGAAGGCACCCAGGACTCGTAGCAAACACAAGTTAGCTTTCGAATGTGGATCTGCACAGGGAGTGTCTCTTGCGATTTACAGTGTAGTCCATGGGATACGACCATTCTCCTACTGTACAGGTGATGAAACTTTAAACTAGCCTCTGCAGTGGATCAATACCTGTATATTTAATAGGATCGTCCCAGACGGGCAGCATTAGCAGCAGTTTGATGGGTGAATTCAGTGATGAGCCGGCTGTTCCGTTAGGAATACTATGAGGAATGCACCTTAGGAATGCACCTTATGCTATTCTGGGGAGCATTACGGCATCTCTCTCTCTCCGCACTGGACGCCCACCCGTAGCTATGCATCATCACCCCAGCATCGGTGCCTAGGTGAGTTCTATATCGGATGAAGTTAGTGGAGCTTTAATAGTTCGTAATTTTTCTCTGTTGGATGGTACAGAATAACGATGATAGCATGTTGGGCTGATAGATGTGAATGGACGCGGATCTGCTTCAGTCTGATGTATCTGAAACTGGTTTGGAGATGCACCGCAATGCGCGCATTTCCACCGAATAGTCAGAACATGGTCCTGTTGCACTTACTCAGATCTTTCTGTTTCTACATAGGTTGCAGAAGGTGGTGCATATGGATTCCTCCGACTTCTGTTCAGTTCCTACTTGAATTGGAACTATCACCCATGCAAAGCTGTAAAAATCGGAGCAGTTGCAAGATGTGTAGGGGCTGACTAAAATTAGGTTGCAATTTTACTGTAGCAGACAGGTTCCAGAAAGGTGACTCGTTTCGAGATATGAGAGTACCAGAAATATGACTGAGTAATGGTTGTAATCATTGAAGGAATTGCCAATAGGATCCAACGCAGGTATGTGCTTGAATGGAAAGACCTGATTCCAAATCACAGACATCATTCCTAGCAGATAGTGTAACACTAGAGAAGTGAAAAGCTAGGGTACATTTTCTTATGAGCTCAATCAGCACATCATCTACTACTGTTTGTAATCCTTCTCAATCAGTCATCGCGTATAACTCAGTGGATATATCGCAAGACCTCTGACATGGTATCGAGACAGAATACGTTACAAGTACTATAGAAATATCTAGCTGGGGCGGCTTGAGGGAGTCGCAAATACTGCTTACATACCACGTTCCTTAGCCGAATCACTTTCAAAATTAAGCGATTTTATCACGAGGTTGCACCGTGGGCTACATGTAACTGGAAGGCTGGTCTGATTCTTATGATCACAGTCTTGTCCGGAAAAACCACTTCATCCAGAGGTAATGTCGTACCTCGATTTATATAGCCAGTATAGCTTTTAACATGGATACTTGTGTGCACCTGTAGAACCAAGACCGCTTGTGACAGTAACATACAGTAGTTTTGCAATCGCAGTAATAGTTGGGATCAGTTTTCATTTAACATCTGGCAGTTTGTAAGACGATTACACCTATCTTTCTAAGACACAGTGGTAGCACTCGCAAGAGAAACGTATGAGACATACCCACCAATGGTTGATTTTCGGTCAGTATTATTTCGTATCTCTGGCAAACAGTTATTGACGAAATATTATACTTAGTAGTAGGGGATGTGTGATAGGTTCTCCTTGGGCGTCTGGCTTATAAAGTATGTGTTTGTGTTCAGCCATGTGCAAAGGAAGGCATGGATTTGACGTCGAGTACTGTCATAGCAAAGGGAAGAGTATATCATGTAATAAGAATGGTACTGATATTTCTACTTTCAGAGCCACAGCCATCAACAGAGTGTATTTCCGATACTTTGCTCATTGTCGAATGTCATTCAACTAATATCGCGATTGTAACATTTAGTTGTAAGTACGGGGATAAAATATATATATGATTAATTTCTTAGGATGATGATTCTACCTATGCGTGCTCGGCCTGCAGCGCCAGTGACGGGAATGATTCACATTTCCCAATAATGGTAGGAGCTGTCAGAATGGGGAGGCCTGTTGGAGTGTAGGAACGTAGATGAATCAACCGTGTTGTCCTCTAGACGACCGAATAGCGAACTAATATTTAGTATGTTTTGGATAGCTTTCATGATCACGTGGAAATTTGAGAAGACTGAATAGGTACGTGTGTTTGCGCTCGGCCGTTATTCCCTCCCATGCTTCTGTACATTTCGCACCTTTATTTAGTTGAGACAAGATCGATTGTGCTGTGTGCATCATATTGGGGAAGTAGCACTATGTCTTTATCTTCTTGGTGCATTTAGAAATGCCATAATGTCTCCATACGTTCTGAATGTAAAGAATGAATCCATCTACAAACTTTTCAGGTAAACATACGCACCAACATTCTTGGTTAGGTGTAAGTGATGAAACGGTACTCATTTACAAATACTATAAAATTTTTAAAGTTTTTATTATCTCCTTCACATAGTTTGAGTCTTTCCTGTTCCCAGCATGTGGATCTTCTTCTTGCAATTACTTCAGGCTATTGCACATTTTTACATAATACGGTTGATGTATTTTGTCTCATAAGTAGAAAGCGGATTCCAAAATTTTGTTCTGTGAGTTCTTAAATTCATTTAACCGTTGGGGTAGCTGTGACAAGGCGTCAGAAGTTACGTTTTGTTTACCTTTGTTGTACGCTACCTCGAAACTGAATTCCTGCAACTAAAGACGTCATCTGGCTATTCTTCTGTGCAGCGGTTTGCACATCAAGAGAAAAGAAAGTGTGTAGTGGTCACAGTAGACTTTGGTGTGTTTTCCCCACAAATAATATTCGAAATTCTTAAAAGCCCACACTATAGAGAGGGAGCTTCGAGTTTTGTTACTGAATATGATCGCTAACATTCGGTGAGAATTCTGCTTACAAAACTAATTATTTTGGGTGTTTGTTGTTTATCTGTATCGGTGATTTGGACCAGACATGCCCCCAGACCCTGCAAATATGCATCAGTGCTTAAACAAACCTCTTGTGACAAGTCTGGGTGATGCAACATATTTCCATTGAGTGTGGCTTCTTTTATGGTTTCAAAGTTGGTACGATGTTGATTGGTCCATATCCATGGGTTATTCTTCCGTAACAAGTTTAACAAGATATCGCTGTTCAGCTACTGGTTAGGAATAAAATTTCTAAAGAAAGAAACTAAGCTCACGTAAGCTTTGAGTTGTTTTTTGTTCTGGGATGGGGGGAAAATGATTCCATCTAGTTCCTCCGGATTTGTCAAAATACCTTGAAGTGATATTATATATCCTAGGAATATGACCTTTCCTTCCAAAATTCAGACGTCATTAAATTTGTTGTAATACAGTATTCTGAGAATCAGTATAGTACTTGTCCCAAAAATCGCAAATGCACTTCCCACGTAGGCGTTGCTATTAGTTGCTATTAGTAAATCATCTACGTAGACAGTGACTTTATTAAGGAGTTCTGGACCTAAAACTTTGTCTACCACGGAAATGAAGATACCTACATTCATGTTTAAGCCGAGAGGCAAGGCACAAAATTCATAGCTTCTGCCCTCACATACAAAGGCTGTGTACTTTCTATCTGCCAATAAGATTCCTTTAAATCAATTATGTTACCGTATTTGACTTGATGGAACGTTAGTAACTCTTCTTCTAAGCTGTCGGGACGTGGCCTAACAAGAAAAATGATCTTGTTTGTATTCGGGTGTCGAGTTCAAGCCTGCCGCTACCGTCGGGTTTGGCGACCGGTGAATGTTAGTCTTGTATGACATCCCAATGTACTATCTTCACAATTTTCTTCCTTACTGGCTCTTTCTTCGACCAGGATATGGGGTATGATGAACAACAGAACGTTTTGTGTAGGTAAACGTCCCTTTTATACGTGTAACCTTTTATTACTCCTGGGCGCTTTTCAAATACAGGCAGATACCGAAGTATTAATTTCTCTAGCTCCCCTTTCTGGTATTTCGACAAACAAACCGGTTCACTTACCTTTGCTTGCACTGGTGCTGGACCCATACTTCTTTCATGTAGCTGTTCGTCTTTTTGGCGCATCACGGAAAAATACGTCTGAATAAGACAATTGTACTCTAATGTCTGTATCTGGCAGAGGTTTGTTTTTAATTATACTTGTTCTGATCAAATCTACCGATAAGCTTTGTTCGTCAGTCATAAACCCTTTCAATCTGTACCTTATACTGTCAGAACTTATCCATACCAATAAGACAACTAACTACAAGTTTTTCACCCACTTGAAAAATGCATTGTAAAGAAATTTTTTCAGTGGTAATGCGTATTAAAACTTGAAGTTTCACCCCTTTAGATTTGCCCCCTACTGCAGTCAGGATTCGATATTTATGCACAGGAGATGTTGGTATGCGTGTTCACATTTGTAACTCTTTAAATAAACGTTGTGAGATTAAATTTGTCAATGGACCAATATGCAGTACAAAGTGCATATCTAAATCAGCTGTCCTGGCATTTATTAAGGCCTGTACAGTTTCCCTTCCGTTCTTGTACAAATTGTCCACATTTTCCTGACACAGGTCCTCCCTGCTGTCTCTTCTTTATCATACCTCAGAAAATAATTAGAAATTAAGCGTATGCCCCTATCCCCTTTCCTGGTCTGCAGTCGGGGCCTATCGCGACCTGTTTTGATTTTCCAGAT
The DNA here is from genome assembly GCF_023864345.2 of Schistocerca serialis cubense. Lineage (NCBI taxonomy): Eukaryota > Metazoa > Arthropoda > Insecta > Orthoptera > Acrididae > Schistocerca > Schistocerca serialis. Next base: position 121,843,832 of record NC_064642.1, on the reverse strand, counting down.
TAGACAGAGCAAGGGGGGAGGGGGGGGGGGGGGAATAATCTCTTCATTCTCGCTAATCCCCGCTAGATGTACAGTGTGGTCTTGACTCCCCCAAACAGTGTCTTGCAATGTCCATGAATTAAATTCTCTTTGATCTTGACCACCACCCGGTACATAATTGTTCCACTAGTTGTAGCCAACACGAGGAGGACTGCCTGGCAGTCTACAACCGGGCGACCCTTGCCAATTTTATACTGGCTATTACCATCTGCTGTGGTTATATTTTGAATCTGTTGTCCAAAACCCTTGTGTTTGGTATACTGTTCAAAAAATGTTCAAATGTGTATGAAAACTTATGGGACTTAACTGCTAAAGTCATCAGTCCCTAAGCTTACAAACTACTTAACCTAAATTATCCTAAGGACAAACACACACACCCATGCCCGATGGAGGACTCGAACCAGCCGCACAGTCCATGACTGCAGCGCCTCAGACCGCTCGGCTAATCCCACGCGGCGTTTGGTATACTCTGGTCGATTGCAATTAGGGTTGCAATTTGCTTTAAAACCTCGTTTGTGTCCTTGGTTACCCCAGTTATCATAGTTACCTTTTGTGTGATTATTATTATGTGGGTGGTAGAGGTGCGCACTGTGTTGATTGCTTCCGCCATTACTACTTTAAGGATCGCTATTTCGTAGAGGTTCACTTTCCACATTATTGTTCTGGGACTGGGACTGCACCTCTTCTTCAAAAATCAGGTCAATCAAGTCCAGAATGGATAAAAAGTATTCTACATCTTTCTCGGGTATTGTGATCAATTTTCCCATGATATGTACTGATAAGCAACTTTTGGTATTTTTAGTACATCCATGTGACAGACTGTATTTGCCCAATACCTTGTTTTGTTCTGGTATTTTTCAAAAGACTTCCGTAGTCCTCCATGTTTACTACTGAACGGAGCTGGGTTAAATACTCTCTCTTTGACTTTTATGGACCAGAATTTGTCAAAGAATGTTTGCTCAAACTGTTTATAAGTAATTCATCACTCGACCATATCAGTTGCCCATAATGAAACATCGCTTTGCATGTACCCACAACGAACCTAATCTTCGGTGCCTCACACCATTGCATGATAACACATTACAGAAAGCTATGAGGATTACCACGGGGTTCGTTCATTTACCCTATGTAGTAAAAATCGGAAACTGCTTAGGGCGGAGTAACGGAGTAATCTTTCGTCAGCTAGAAGAGTAGATAGCCAGGAGGTACCATCTGATACTGCCACTGTATTGTTTGGCTGCAGAGGTGTATACTTAGTGTATGCCAGTGCAAATGGTATAGCCCATGCAGGATACGGTGGCTGGTGTGCAGTGACCAGCTTTCATCCAGAGCGCTGGATGAGTTCATTCATTTGCTTGGAAGGGGAGGCTGACAAGCGTTTTACTCCATTCGGCCAGTCAGCAATGTCAGAATTGGGACGCACACCCTGCAATCTTTCTCAAATGATTTTACAGAAACTATTCCATAAAGCAATCGTTTTTGCTTACTTGTAAGTTTATATGTCAGAATCGTGATGAAGTGCCCATCATTTCGTTAAAGGTCATAGTTATTACGATATTTACGTGGAACCATGGACCTCGCCGTTGGTGGGGAGGCTTGCGTGCCTCAGCGATACAGATAGCCGTACTGTAGATGCAACCACAACTGAAGGGTATCTGTTGAGAGGCCAGACAGACGTGTGGTTCCTGAAGAGGGGCAGCAGCCTTTTACTGTTGCAGGGGCAACAGTCTGGATGACTGACTGATCTCGCCTTGTAATGTTAACCAAAACGGCATTACTGGGCTGGTACTGTGAACGGCTGAAAGCAAGGGGAAGCTACAGCCATAATTTTTCCTAAGGGCATGCAGTTTTACTGTATGGTTAAATGATGATGGCGCTTGGGTAAAATATTCCGGAGGTAAAATAGTCCCCCATTCGGATCTCCGGGTGGGGACGACCCAGGAGGACGTCGTTATTGGGAGAAACAGAACTGGCGTTCCACGAATCGGAGCGTGGAATGTCAGATCCCTTGATCAGGTAGATGGGTTAGAAAATTTAAAAAGGGAAATGGATACGTTAAAGTTATATATAGGGGGAATTAGCGAAGTTCAGTGGCAGGAAGAACAAGACTTCTGGCACATGAATACAGGGTTATAAATACAAAATCAAATAGAGCTAATGCAGTAGTAGTTTTAATAATGAATAAAAGTAGGAGAACAGGTAAGCTACTACAAATAGCACAGTTAACGCACTATTGTAGCCAAGATAGACACACAGCCCACGCCAACCACAGTAGTCAAGTTTATGTGCCAACTAGCTCCGCAGATGACGAAGAAATTGAAGAAATGTATGATGAGATAAAAGAAATTATTTAGATGGTAAAGGGAGACGAAAATTTAGTCATGGGGGACTGGAACTCGATAGTAGGAAAAGAAAGAGAAGGAAAAGTAATAGGTGAATATGGAATTGGGGTAAGGAATGAAAGAGGAAGCCGCCTCAGAGCGTAACTTAATCATAGCTAACACTTGGTTTAACAATCATGAAAAAAGGTTGTATTCGTGGAAGAGGCCTGGATCACTAGAGGGTTTATTCAAATGTTCAAACGTATGTGAAATCATATGGGACTTAACTGCTAAGGTCATCAGCTTACACACTACTTAACCTAAATTATCCTAAGGACAAACACACACACCCGTGCCCGAGGGAGTACTCGAACCTCCGCCGGGACTAGGCGCACAGTACTGGGTTTCATATAGATTATATAATAGTAAGACAGAGATTTAGGAACCATGTTTTATATTGTAAGACATTTCCAGTGGCAGATGTAGACTCTGACAACAACCTGTTGGTTATAAACTGAAGAAACTGCAAAAATGTGGGAATTTAAGGAGATGGGACCTGGATAAACTGAAAGAACCAGAGGTTGTAGAGGGTTTCAGAGAAAGCATTAGCAAACAATTGACAAGAATGGGGGAAAGAAATACAGTAGAAGAAGAATGGGTAGCTTTGAGAGAAGAAATGGTAAAGGCAGCAGAGGATCAAGTAGTTAAAAAGACGAGGGCTGGTAGAAATCCATGGGTAACAGAAGAGATATTGAATTTAATTGATGAAAGGAGAAAAGATAAAAACGCATGGATGAAGGAAGCAAAAAGGAATACAAACATCTGAAAAATGAGATCGAAAGGAAGTGCAAATTGGCTACGCAGGGTTGTTTAGAGGACAAATGTAACGATGTAGAGGCATATATCACTAGGGGTAAGATAGATACTGCCTACAGGAATATTAAAGATACGTTTGGACAAAAGAGAACCTCTTGTATGAATATCAAGAGCTCAGATGGAAAACCAGTTCTAAGCAAAGAAGGGAAAACAGGAGGTGGAAGGAGAATATAGAGGGGCTATACACGGGCTGTGTACGTGAGGACAATATTATGGAAATGCAAGAGGATGTAGATGAAGATGAAATAGGAGATATGATACTGAGTGAAGAATTTGACAAAGCAATTAAAAACCTAGGTCGAAACAAGGCCCCAGGAGTAGACAACATTCCATTAGAACTACTGATAGCCTTGGGAGAGCCAGTCCTGACAAACCTCTACCATCTGGTGAGCAAGAAGTATGAGACAGGCAAAATAGCATCAGACTTCAAGAAGAATATAACAGTTCCAATCCCAAAGAAAGCAGGTGTTGACAGGTGTGAAAATTACCGAACTATCAGTTTAATAAGTCACGGCTGCAAAATACTAACGCGAATTCTTTACAGAAGAATGGAAGAACTGGTAGAAGCTGACCTCGGGGAGTCAGTTTGGCTTCCGTTCAAATGTGGGAGGCAATACTGGTTCTATGACTTATCTTAGATGATAGATTAAGGCAAACGTTTCTTGCAGTTGTAGACCTACAGAAAGTTTTTGACAATGTTGACTGGAATACTCTCTTTCAAATTCTGAAGGTGGCAGGGGTCAAATACAAGGAGCGAAAGGCTATTTACAATTTGTACAGAAACCAGATGGCAGTTATAAGAGTCGAGGGGCATGAAAGGGAAGCAGTGGTTGTGAAGGGAATGAGACAGGATTGTAGCCTATCCCCAATGTTATTCAATCTGTACATTGAGCAAACAATAAAAGAAACAAAAGAAAAGTTTGGAGTAGGAATTAAATTGCATGGATAAGAAATAAAAACTTTGAGGTTTGCCGATGACATTGTAATTCTGTCAGAGACAGCAAAGGACCTGGAAGAGCAGTTGATCGGAATGGACAGTGTCTTGAAAGTTGGATATAAGATGCACATCAACAGAAGCAAAATCAAGTTAATGGAATGTAGTCGAATTCAATCAGGTGATGTTGAGCGAATTAGATTACGAAATGAGACACTTAAAGTATGGATGAGATTTGCTATTTGGGGTGCAAAATTTCAAGATGCTACACCAGGCGGGTGTAAAATGAATGTGCGCAATGGAAAATACTGAATGAAAAATGTAGATTTGGCCCTGTCTGACTACCCCCTGATGCAGATATTAGGATCTACAAAATGATAAATGCTGTGAAACTTCGTGGCGGATTAAAACTGTGTGCCGGACCGAGACTCGAACTCGGGACCTTTGCCTTTGGCGGGCAAGCGCCCTACCAACTGAGCTACCCAAGCATGACTCACGCCCCGTCCTCACACCTTTCCTTCTGCCAGTGTGTCGTCTCCTACCTTCCAAACTTTACAGAAGCTCTTCTGCGAACCATGCAGAACTAGCACTCCTGAAAGATAGGATATTGCGGAGACATGGCTTAGCCACAGCCTGGGGGATGTTTCCAGAACAAGATTTTCACTCTGCAGCGGAGTGTGCGCTGATATGAAACTTCCTGGCAGATTAAAACTGTGTGCCAGGGCGAGACTCGAACTCGGGACCTTTGCCTTTCGCAGGCAAGTGCTCTACCAACTGAGCTACCCAAGCACAACTCACGCCCCGTCCTCACAGCCTTACTTCTGCCAGTACCTCGTCTCCTACCTTCCAAACTTACAGAAGCTCTCCTGCGAGCCTTGCAGAACTAGCACTCCTGAAAGAAAGGATATTGCGGAGACATGGCTTAGCCACAGCCTGGGGGAAGGTAGGGGACGAGGTACTGGCAGAAGTAAGGCTGTGAGGACGGGGCGTGAGTCGTGCTTGGGTAGCTCAGTTGGTAGAGCACTTGCCCGCGGAAGGCAAAGGTCCCGAGTTCGAGTCTCGGCCTGGCACACAGTTTTAATCTGCCAGGAAGTTTCATATCAGCGCACACTCCGCTGCAGAGTGAAAATCTCATTCTGTTTTAAGTGTACATGTGTGAACGAGGTGTGAGGAAATGGGCGAGATGTGGCGCCCTGAAAATATTCTAAGTTCGGAGTTGGCGCGGCCTTGTTGGAGCCTCTCGGCGCGCCGCGGCTCGCCGGCGGCTGCGTGGTGCCGAACGTTAGCCGGGTTCCAGGGGCCCTATTCTGTATCGTTCATACCGATCAGTGTAGTAGGTTAGTCTCGGTAGTGACGTCAGTTTCGGTCCTTTATCCAAATAACCTATTCAGTAAGCTTCTGAGACCTGTTAACAAACGGTCCGTCCACCGATTTTACAAGTGTACCGAGAGGTATTGGATTTAGTTGTGGCCCTGTCGATCGGTGAGCTGTGGTTTATGTACACCTATAATTTGTTATTTTAAACGTATTTAGCGGTTTTAGCTTTGGATGAAGTGCTTGTGTTACTAAAGAATCACCAGAGGACGCATCCAGTTGGAAAGTGACTTCATAATAGACTATTTGCCTTTGTTAGAAATATGGTTAGGTTAGGTTGTTGCTGTGAATGATAACATCCAAAAAAAGTTTTCGCTCAATATTCTCTCAAAAGACGTGTTATTTTTAGGCAAATAAGAGTTTAAAGATCATTAAATATCAAGACATCGGCTCTGCTTACGTGTGAACTGACGTTACTAGTGACTTTGTGTACTTTTTCCCACAAATGGTTTAGTTAGTAATTATCGAAACGTGTTTACAACTTTCAAGTAACAATGGAAAGCATTTATGTGAAGCCTGATATTGGAAACCTTCCAAACTATCAGGCATTTATGACTTACACAGCACCGTTTGGCAACGAAGTCAGCCTACGTGCCTCTACGCAAACAGTACGAGAATTGAGCGCTATGTTTCTGTTATTTGGCTTGAGTATCTCTGCTGAGCATCGTAAAGAGAAATCGCAGTTCGGTTCGCATTGCGAAATAATTTAAAAATATAGTTGTATTGCAGACAGTTGTACTTTGAGCGGTGTCCATTGTCGTTCATAGCATGTCGACAAGTAATTACACAAGAGTTTCGTTTGTCTGGGACCAGAGTAGTGGCTTTTGCGGCCGTCCTGAGCGGACGCGCTGTGGCGCTTCTGTTTGGATTTTACGACTTCATATACCGGTACAGTCTCTGCGTTACAGCGTTGGGTAAAACTGTGATTGTGGTGATGCAGCATTTTAGTTTCCTTTGTAGGCGACTTGCCTACAACAAATAATTGCGTAGCCGTCTGGTATAATGTGTTAAAGAAAAAATATTTATTCGCAAAAACTCACAATGAGAAGAAACTAAAAAAAACAACAGAGAAGTAACAAAAGCTAGGAGACTATAGTCTTACGGAAAAGATAAAAAAACAACACATGACCAGAAAAAAAAACTCTCGCTCACTTTTGATATCACTTTGCACCAGACGTGAAAAATATCACTGCCACACAGCCCCCCTTAAAGTGCGGAGCCCCAGGGATATCTTGGTACTTGAATTTTATTCGACGTCCAGCTCTGGCGTGCGTCGGGTGTCTCGGGGGCGGTGACGTTGTTGTTTGTGGTGGTGATTCACCTGTCTCAGACAATGTACTGAGCGGTGTTTCGGTATGCTCTGCGTCCATCATGTGTTGATGCACAGGCGTGGTATCAGAGGTCGGAGAGGGTAAAACCCATGCTGGCTTGGCACGTTCAATCGATACTTTTGTCGGAACACCATTTACATTATGTCCACGGTACGCTTATTTCTACTCAGCACCTGAAATGGGCCCGTGTATGGTGGTTGTAAAGGCGATTTTACTGAGTCTGTTCGCAACATTACGTGAGAGGAATCGTATAAGTCTTTGTGTACAAACACCTTACGGTTGCCATGGCGAGAAGGTGGCGGGCAACGTATATTTGTGCAGTGACGTTTTAGCTGCTGCACCCAGTGTGTGAGGCCCTCTGATCCAGGTAGTGAGGTTGGTACTAAATAATCTGCAGGAATCCGTAGCGGCTAGCCGTAAACCATCTCGGCAACTGATGTACCAATATCGGGTTTGTGAGCTGTCCGCAGGCCTAACAACACTAATGGTAATGCTTCCGTCCATCTCTCTTGATGACACATCAATGCTGCTTTGAGTGCTCTGTGCCATCGTTCGACCATACCATTACTGGCAGGGTGATAGGTAGTCGTGTGGTGGCGTTGGAAACCGCACGTTTTGGATAGCTCGAGGGACAACGTAGATTCGAACTGACGTCCCTGGTCAGTTGTGACATGAAGGGGGCATCCAAAACGGGCAACCCACGTACACAGAAACGTCTTCGCAGTAGTTTCGGCTGAAATATCGACTATTGGAGTTGCTTCTGCCCATCTTGTGCACCTATCTATGGCCGTAAACAAATATCTGTAACCCTGAGAGGTCCAACCAGGTCCACGTGAACGTGTGCGAATCTAGCAGAGGTACCTTGAAAATCTCCAAAATCAGCACGCACATGTCGTCCTACTTTACTTTGATGACAAGGAATGCAGGAACGTACCCAACAAAGGCGCGCGTCTCTTTTCATAGAAGGCCACACATAGCGGTCTATCAGCAGCTTGATTGTAGCGTTGGCTCCTGGGTGCGATAGTGTGTGGACACTGTCGACGTCTTGCGCAATATTTCTGAAATGAATGGTCTTGGTCTGCCTTGAGAAAAGTCGCACCACAGCTTCCGCTTGGAGTTAGGCAACAGAATTTGCTCGAACTTAAGACCTGTAGACGGGTCGTTTAACAGCTGTCGTAGCTCTGCATCCTTGGTCTGTCCCTCTGCAAGTTTATCATAGTCTATAATTTCTGAAATCCCACAAATACGTGAAAAATAGTCAAACACTTAATTTTCTGCGCCTCTTAAATGGCGTATATCTGTCGTGAACTGACTTATGAACTCAATATAAAGGAACTGTCTTGGTGAGCACTTATCACTGGTGTTTTTAAAAGCCGATGTTATGGGTTTGTGGTCTGTAAAAACAGTCACTGGTCTAGCCTCTATTTGTGGGCGGAAGTATCGAATTGCTTCGTAGATCGCGAACAATTCTCTGTCATACGCGCTCCACTTCTGTTGTGCAGTCTGTAACTTTTTAGAGAAAAACCGTAGTGGTTGCCATTGCCCTTCTACACGCTAGTGCAGCGCCGCCCCTATTGCTGACTGGCTCCCGTCTACAACAATAGCTAGCTGTGCGTAGTGAACTGGGTGAGCGAGCAACACTGCTTTGCTGAGGCTTGCTTGAAGATCATTAAATGCTTTGTCCATTTCTTGTGTCCACTTAATTATTCGTCGACCTTTGGCGTCGCGTCCCTTCAGTGCATCAGTGAGTGGTGCTTGCACCGTAGCCGTTGCTGGCAGATGACGTCTATAAAAATTTATTACTCCCATGTATCGTCGTAGCTCTTGGTAGTTTGTCGGTTTCGGAAGGGCCTGTATCGCCGCGATCTTCTCTGGCAGAGGCAATATACCTTCTGATGACACAGTATGGTCGAGGAAAGTGACTTGGTTCTTGTGCATGACGCACTTATTTTCGTTTAAAACGACTCCGTAGTCAGATAGACGCTCGCGAAGTTGACACAGATGCTGTTCATGTGTTTGACTATCCGGGGAGAAACCCAAGATGTCATCAAGATAAGCAAAGCAAAATGTTAATTCCTTTATCACTTCGTCGATAAAACGCTGCCAAGTCTGTGCTGCGTTCTTAAGACCAATAGGCATAAATAAAAACTCGAATAATCCAAATGGTGTAATCACTGCTGTCTTCTGAACATCTCTTGGAGCCACCGGTATCTGGTTGTATGCTTTCTTGCAATCGAGGGCGCTAAAAAGTTTCGCGCCGGCCAAAGCACATGTGAAGTCCTGTATATTAGGTACTGGGTATCTATCTGGAATGGTTCTTGAGTTTAAAGCTCGGTAATCCCCACACGGTCTCCATGATCCATCTTTCTTACGTACTAAGTGTAGGGGTGACGACCACGGACTGTCTGACCGGCGAATTATTCCTGACTGTAAGATTTCATCGAATATCGCCTTTTTTCTGTCAATCTCTCTGGTGCTATTCTACGTGCTCGTCGTGAAACTGGTTGTCCCGGCGTGGTACGAATATAGTGAACCGTACTATGTTTAACTTCTTTTGTCTGTCTGTCAGAACATCTCCGATTCTTCTCTTCGTCGTGTAGCTCTGCGGCTACAGAGTCGCCAGTCGCCTGTAGCTTCTCACAAGTTGTATGCCCTTTAGTGCTTGATATTGCACTGTTGTCTGTCAGATTTAACAAACGTTTTCCTTGTAAGTCGACCGCCAATTCGGAATGCGCCAGAAAATCAGCTCCCAAAATAGGTTCTGATATACAGGCTATCACAAAAGACCAGGTAAGACCAGGTAAACTGTTTGGAAAAAACCACATCAATCTTGCACACTTTACATCCGTACGTGTTAATTACCGAGTTATTCACTGCCTTCAAACGTGGCTGTATGCCTTTTTCGTTGTGTGGCGCATGGCTGACAGGAAGCGAACTAATGTCTGACGCGGTATCCACCAAAAACCTTGTACCCGTAAGTGCGTCTGATACATACAACCTTTTCGAAGCAGGAGGCATATGTATTGACGATTGCTGTCGCTGACATGAAAACACTGTTTCTGTACATACCTTGGTTGTCTGAGTAGGCGCACGGTGATGTACATCTTGTAGCATCTCTCCCAAAACGTTTATGGTACCAACACACCTTACGCTCGTCCTCTTGTTGACTTCGTGTTTCACGCCCAGCCCCGTCTCTCTTGCGCTTAAAGATAACATTTTGTTGTTTGTCGCGTTGCGACCGCGGCACAGTTTACTGTTATATCGTCAGTTTGGTCTTGCTGGTAATGGTAGTTATCGTACGTGGCATCTGTCGACGTCATTGCGACTGTTGCAGTAGGCTCGTGCGTCTCTTAGATTCTGTCTGCAGCGAGCAGCAGCCTGTCAACTGATCTTTCGTCGTATATAGCTAGTGTAGTGCTTACTTACGTTGGTAGCTGTTGTTGGCATACGTGGAGCAACAGTCAATCTGAGACTGTCGAACTATCTACCAGGCTGCGTAAATGACGCCAGTATTCTGACGGGGTCCTATCTCACCTTTCTCTTGGTACAGTACTTGTTTGACTCTGATGTCGACTGACTTCACACACCGTGAAATTAATTCTTCTTTCAGTCTACAGTATGCTCCTTCTGTAGGCGGGTTCACTATAATGTCAGATATCAAAGCCGAGGTCTGATGGTCCAAATTACTTATCACCAAGGTGAACTTCTCGTGATCAACGACTATTCTTTGTTGTAGAAATATATTTTCCATTACCGCGAACCATGTGTGTGGCTGAGAAGGCATGAATGGGGGCGCTCGTAATTGCAACCGTTGAGTTGGTGAAGCGTTGAAACCAGCGGGTAGTTCCATTGCTGCTACTTGCTGTGGTTGTGCTGAAGTAGTCACAGCTTCCGATGATGTTGCCTTGCTGGTGTGTGCCACGGTTGTTGAACCAACGTCATTCCTTTGGTCCGGTATATGCTTGAAGTTCACATCTTTCGAAATATGCAACTGTAATGTTTCTAGCTCATTCTGAAGCCTATGAATTTCTTCCGTTATCGAACCGTATTGTTTGCCCTCGTCGTTCATTGCTTTTGCAGTTACTGTTCGACGTAGCTAACGAAAGGTTTAAAGTTCTTTAATCGGAGGTCACCAATTATGTAGGCGACTTGCCTACAACAAATAATTGCATAGCTGTCCGGTATAATGTGTTAACGAAAAAATATTTATTCGCAAAAACTCACAATGAGAAGAAACTAAAAAAAAAAAACAACAGAGAAGTAACAAAAGCTAGGAGACTCTATAGTCTTACGGAAAAGATAAAAAGCAACAAATGACCAGAAAAAAAACTCTCGCGCACTTTTGATATCACTTTGCACCAGACATGAAAAATATCACTGCCACACCTCGTTTTCGCGAGCTGTTAACTGCTGACATGGTAACCATTTTTCCCAGAAAGCTTACCCTAAGATTTGTATTTGACAAAGCAACCCGTAATGTTCAGCGAAGTTCACTGGAAATTCATGACTGGATCGTTGACGTTATTGGCATTACTTCGGATCAGACGCACGCTGCTTATTATGACTTGGAGCACTACTGCTTTTTTGTGAAGGTGCTTTCTCCGTTTGTGCTGGAACGGATTTTGCAGAAATTTGAAGGAAAAGCTGAATTCCGCCATCGCGATAATTCGGTGAGTACCATTACCATTTCAAATGCTGATGTTGATTATAAACAAGTCAGAGTATTTAATTTGCCCCCTGAGTTAGAAAACTGTTACTTAAAAGACGTATTATCTAAATATGGAGACATCAAGCAAATTCGTAATGAACGATGGTCAAGCCAACATAGAATGCAATGCTTTAGTGGTGTTCGTTCTGCCGATATGCATGTCAAACAAAACATTCGATCTCATATTTTGGTTTGTGGCTACAAAGCACACGTTATTTACAACGGACAGACTTTGACTTGTCATATGTAACGAAGGTGGGTATATCCGGCAAAACTGTCCAAAAAAGGCGTTTGTATTGCAGAATAATTTACAACAGCGTAAAAGTTTAACACTGGCTGATCTTGTGACCGACAATCAGATGACGAGTGGTGAAGTTTCCAGCATTACAGGAAATGTGGACGACAGGTCACAAAATACTCTTGAAGCGTTTCCACCTTTACTCAGGAAAAACACTGTAGACAATCCGGGTGGAAAAAGTAGTATAGCCACTAACAACGGCAGTAGCACAGATGGAGAAGATCTCAACCTGGCGCTGAAAGCTGTAGGTGACATTCATAAAACAGTACTGGAAACTACTGTTTCAGACAATATTGTCAGCATAGATTCAAACTCTGAGTCAAGTATATCAGTAGACAAATCGAGTACGCCACCATCAACTGAACAGGTCGAAGTGACATCACAGTCCCACTCTGTAGCGCTGGACGCGTCAGTAGATGGCAATGCGCTGGTCTTGGTGACGCCACAACCCCGCGCTGCAGTACCGGTACGTCAATCAATCAATGCAGACAGATTCACTCGCGGATGCAACTGAAAGCAAACATGATGAGGTAGCCAGTGATTGTCAACAATAGGCGACGTCACAACAGCCGAAATCCCAAGTCGAAGAATCGGAGTTTTACAGCAATAACAAACAAACAATAAACGAAAGTGATCATAGAAGTGACCGGGCATTGGAAGAATGTTTGCGGCCGCGCCGCCTTTGGCAGACGAGATGGAGGCACACGACTGCCCCTCAGATTCACCGACACCGCCCTCGGTGGAAAACTACTCAGGGGGTGGGCGGAGCAGACATTCGGTGAAGGCCGGTGTCAATGCAAACCACAAGAAAAGTAAAAAAAAAAAGGTTCAAATGCAAACCGGGACGGTGGTCTCCCGTCAGATTCTCAGGAAGTATCCGGCATGGAATGGCATGAAATGATAGACTAGCGGTATAAAAGGTCACTCCCCCATTTTACAGTCATATACGATTACTACGTTAAACATTAATAGGATACAGTCGGATGTTAAAATATCTGCTCTGAAACAGTTTCTGTATGAGTCAGTGACGGACATTGCTCTCCTGCAGGAAGTGGTATTCCCACAATTAAATTTTTCCAATTACGTTGATTTTTACAATGTTTCCACTGAAACGAGATTTGGCACGGCCATTTTAGTTATAGAGGGCATCCCCGTACGTAACGTTGATAAATTAGAATCGGGACGAGGTATTGGAATAAATGTAGCAGGAGTTCCTATTGTCAATTTATATGTGCCTTCTGGCAGCATTAATAGAGCTGCAAGAGCCACATTTTTAACGAAAGCGTAAATTTATTTACTGAGGAAAAAACCCCTCCAACTTATAATAGGGGGAGATTTTAATCGTGTATTGAGTCGAAAGGGTCAAATCCCCAACTTCAATTACTCAACTGACTTGAGACGTCTTGTTGTTGATTTAAAATTAAAAGATGAGTGGGAAATAAAATACCTAACAATGGTGAACTTCACTCATATTGTTGAGAATTCCGGTAGTAGAATTGACAGAATTTATGTATCGGAAAATTTAGCACATAAAGTATTGAAAACAGAAACTGTTCCCGTTAGTTTTTACGATCACGGTGCGTTGTTGACCTGCGTAAATTTAACACCACAACCTACCCGAAGAGTAAGAACCCAGTGAAATCTAAATATGTCGTTATTATCAGAAGAAGACTTATAAGATGCCCTAACCAGAGCTTGGGAAATGTGTCTCCGTTCACTGAACAACTTTCCAAGTGTGATGGAATGGTGGACCCAACGAGCGAAACCGAAGCTAAGGAAAGTTTTAATATCTTTTAGTATAGATATGTCCAGAGAAAGGAAACAGACTGTAGAATTCTACTACAGTGTGCTAAGAGACCTCTACGATCAGACAGATGCAATTCCTACAAGATTAAAAGATATCAAGCAAATTAAAGCAAAATTAGTAAGTCTGAAACGTAAGGAACTGGAGAGACTTAAAATAAAATCCAAAGCAAAGTCTGTCACTGAAGATGAGACTGCTGCATTGTACCACCTTGTCAGACACGCCAAGAATATAAGAACAAGTTTCATGAATGAACTTCAAATCGATGATGGTACCATAATCACCTCCCAGAAGGAAATAATCAAAGAGATCTCAGCGTACTTTGAATGTATGTATGCGTCAGGGGAAACAAACGAAGAAGAATGCGATGAGCTCTTTGGTACATCTCTTCCACGAATATCGCGAGATGATGATGAGAACATTTCTTCGGACATCACCAAGGAAGATGTATTAGAAATCGTGTGCAGCTCCCCCACTAGGAAATCTACAGGACCTGACGGACTGCCCATTGAATTCTACGAACGATTTTGGTCCCCTAATAGGAGAAAAGTTCACCGAAATTGTCAGTGAAGTCTTACAGAGAAAGCCACTGTCTGCAGAGTTCAAACAATGCAAAATCGTGTTGATCCTGAAGAACAGAGGCTGCAAAAAAAAAAAAAAAAAAAAAAAAAAAATACGGCCGATTTCGCTTTTAAATTCGGATAATAAAACTATAGCTCGAGTAATTAACAAGCGCTTTACACCGTGCACCGCTGACATCATAGGCCAGCAGCAGACTTGTGCTTTTAGAAGGACAATTTTACAAACTGCGGCTTTGTATCGCGATGTCATTGCGCTGACGCAGGCAAGTAACATAAAATGTGGACTGCTTTTCATAGACTTCCATAAGGTATTTGATCAAATTAATCACAAATACCTGATAGAGACAATGCGCCGAATGGACTTCCTGCCAAAAACCATCGACATCATCAAGAACATGGCAATGGGTGTTACTGCATAAATCTCCGTAAACCTTTCCTGAGACAGCTACAGCACAAGCTGACAGGCATTACCATCCAAGGAACAAAGACCGTGGTAGGTGCTGAAGCGGACGATGTAGGCGTAATCATCAGAGACCAAGCAGATGTGACACAACTAGAGATGGTACTTGCAAAATACTGATCCGCATCAGGTGCGTGGGTAAATGAAAACAAAAGTAAATTTCTATATATACGGCGGCTTGCTAACCTGCGCGTTGAGTGGGTGAACCATATAAATGAACACAAAGTTCTTGGAATATCACTGACAACTTCCCTTTTAAAAATGATAGCAATATATTGGAGGGAGGTGGCCAGAAAATTCAAGGGAGCTTTGATTGAAAACTGTCAACGTAGCATAGACCAGTTCCAGAGAATACTGTTTATCAACACGTATATTTTATCCAAGGCCTACTACATAGCACAGTTTCTCCCCATTCCATCAATGGCGGCGAAGACGATCATGTCCACCTTAGCCAGTTTTTTTTTTTTTTTTTTTTTTTTTTTGTGGGAAGTGGAATTGTTTCGAGAGCCGAGAGCCGGTGAAGCAGTTTTGGATCCAAGCAATGAAGGAATGGGACTAACCGACATAAAGTCTAAAGCGATGGCATTGTATCTCAAACGAACATAGAGCATAATGTGTAACGATCCAGGGTGCATTACAGCAAAATTATACATTGTCAGGCCAGAAAGTGTAGAGCCGCCGATAAATATACAAAAAATAAGTTTTAAACCAAAACATATTATAGAGTATTATCTTGAACTAAAGCTATCACAGCAAAAAGGTTTTAAACTTCAAAAACGTTACAGCGAAGGCGATTTTAGCTGAAAGACGGAAACATGAAAGGAAAAATAACATAGAAACTAAATATGCTGGAATAGCATGGAATGTGGTCTGGAGAAACATCAGTAGTGATGTTCTTTCGTCTGACGTGAGAACAGCGTGGTACAAGGTAGTCAATAACATCATCAGCACAAATGAGCGTCTCTTTACCATCGGTTTAAGTGACACTAACCTCTGCAGCAAATGCAACCTCGTTGATAGTGTGCCTCATCGTTACACATGTGGAGATCAGATTATCAACTGGAGGTGGACCAGGGAGAAAATTGTTCAAGTAACAAGAACTTTAGCAAACAATGTACCGACTAACAATTTCTTCAGATCAGAAGAAATTTACTACCCTCAGGCAAAAAATAACGCAGTGTTTTGGTTAATGGGCAAATATACAAGTTACATTTTTAATAATGTTGGGAGCGATGAACATATTGAATATAAGATGTATATGGAAAATGAATTCGATAAAACACTTAAGTATCAGAATCACAATAAGAAATATGGTAACATGCTCCGAATTGTCTTCAACAGAACGGGTACAAGTTAGGAACTGGATTCCTTGTGGAGAGGGGATGGGTTGTGTCACGTTCCCGACTCTATAGCCTCACGTGTAAGTCACACATGAAAAATAAATCAGTAGTACAGTAGAATACAAGAATATGACGGCAAACATCTGGTGTCTGTTTTTATAAGATCTTGAACTCCCTAAGGATGCATTTAGAAGGCTGGAACTGACAAAAATAACAAGGCAGTGAAGGACATTGCGATGTCACTGTTCGGGACTGCTCTTCTGTCCACGTAACCTACCCTTGAAGGAACACACATCAAGGATTTACTGAGTGATTAATTTGGGTCTGGGAAATGATGATGAGGAACCTCAGGCTGCAGTAGAAGAAAATTTGCACGATGAACTGCCCCCAGTTGAAGGTGACGGTGGAGGTGCCAAATGTGTGCTACTGCTAAAGACTGCATATCATTCATCATTC
Source organism: Schistocerca serialis cubense (assembly GCF_023864345.2). Lineage (NCBI taxonomy): Eukaryota > Metazoa > Arthropoda > Insecta > Orthoptera > Acrididae > Schistocerca > Schistocerca serialis. The sequence continues at coordinate 121,827,310 of NC_064642.1, read as the reverse complement.
TCTGAATGCTGTAATTTATGACTGCAATTATTTGTCACCTTATTTATGTCATTTCATTGTAAGCTAGCCACTTTTTTGTTATTGTTTTTGTGGAATAAAACAAAAGTGGTTAGCGTGCGGGAATGTGATATGAAAGGACATGGGTTCGCACATGGATGGATGCAAAAAAATTTTTTCCTCTTCACATATGCAACACGTCCTGAGACATTGTTATTCGTGTAAGTTAAGATTTTTCTGCAATATTCGTTATTACTTAAATGTGAGAGCGCACTTCCTCAGTAATGATTTCGTGATTTCTGTTTGTTTAAAATACGAAATATGAAATTGCTGAAGATGAAATTGCTGTGAGTGAAACAGCCGACAGTGACCTTTATATTTTTTCTTGTCAGAAATAATTCACCATTTTTTCCGAATAACTAGAGATTTCCGAGTATGCGGTTAGAGAGGAATTTAAGAGCACAACTTAAATTACTGGGAGTGTAACTAGCATCAGTCATCTTCATATTTGTCACAAGTATTTATCTGCGATCGAATCCTCAGCAACAGTAGACAGAGATGAAAGATCTCCGCCGTAATATTTTTAGACTGTAGCATGGTATACGAAACTTTTTCATTCATGAGATGCATGTTATAAACTTCGACGAACTGCAGGAGCTCTAGAAATTGCGTTTTTTCAATTTTGTTTTTAAGACCCAAATCAGTGACGTATCATATAGGGAAGTGGGCTACTTAATCATTTGGACCTCTAGGAGCGAGCTATAACCACATTCTGTTTATCTTCTTATTCTTTGAAACTCTCAGAATCAATTTTTCGAGTGTTTTTATAGATGTATTTGTACAATATGACAGTACACACAATTCCTAACTCATTTGCTTAAACTTAAAATCCAAAACACGATGTCAGTGTGAATGATAATAAGATGACATAATGCGGCATTTACGACAATGGTTCAAATGGCTCTGAGCACTATGGGACTTAACATCTGTGGTCATCAGTCCCCTAGAACTTAGAACTACTTAAACCTAAGTAACCTAAGGACATCACACACATCCATGCCCGAGGCAGGATTCGAACCTGCGACCGTAGCAGTCGCACGGTTCCGGACTGAGCGCCTAGAACCGCTAGACCACCGCGGCCGGCGTTTACGACAATCTGTAGAATACAGTCAAATACGCTATCGTTATTATGCATGTATGGAAACATGTTGTCAGGGAAACTGTAAAAATTTCTACGCATTTCAGCTGATAATCATGGAAATGGATATACTGTGCCCGATACTGTTAAGGAGGAGGCAAGAGCGATGAAAGTGGGCACGTGAGCTCGATGGAATGCGGCGTCATGCGTTACGGCAACGTAAAAGCACTTTACGGTACTTGGAAGAATAGCGCGCCTGTGTCGTCTGCTAGCCGCTTTGTGTTCGTGGCGCTGTGCGCGCTGCAGTGTGCATGCGAGGATCTGCGGCCGCTTGCTTTGGATTGGCTTGCGCGACACGAACCGACGACAGCACTTGGTTTCGCTAGACCCGAACGGTATCGCTTCCAAAATGCATACCGAATAATGCAGGGGCTCTAATTCGAGTACTAGACCATTCGGTGCTCTTTAGTACCGAAACGATCGGCACAATGGCGGAAAGATACAGAATACGCACGCAGGCCGACCGCATGGCTGGGCTTCCTTGGTGACGCTGTGTTGATAAAGGAGACATCCCAGGAGTGCCAAAGATGGCAGACTTTGTGAAACATTAATGGCAGACATTTCACAGTTCATATAGAAATTAATAGTAGCCAAATGAATCATGATACCTCAGAAAGATACATGTACATTACCATTATTTGCATGACGATTCTGATGGTCAAGCAGTTTTTAAATATCTTTATTCGTTTAAAGTTTAGTATCTGACGATAAGTTATACAAGTAACACCCAACAACGAAATTACAAAATCTAAACGGTTCATCCGATTTTGTCGATCGATGTGTCTTCAGAAAGCTATTAGTGTAAACCTAAATTGATATAAATTACAGGCATGTAACTTGAATAGCACATGAGTTATTGGAGGTCAAAGTGGCCGATTGCTATTACTTGCGTCAGACCATAAGTACTCCACAGTTACACGAAAAACCGGTAGCAGCATGCTTATAAATATATTTCTTCGTCTATGTCTTTGTTTATATCATGAAGAAATTGGTCAAATATTTACTGTGTTTTAGAAAGTATAGAGACATTAGGCTACTGGCCTACTTTTGCTTGCTATTCCTTTGATATATGTTTATTTGATTTGTTTACGTATTTAATAATGTGTGTTAGAGCGTGTTTATGGTCCAGCCGTAAGAATATTTATTTAATTTCAAGTCATTTAAATGTAAATCAAGTATTACTAACATGAAACTTCCTGGCAGATTAAAACTGTGCGCCCGACCGAGACTCGAACTCGGGACCTTTGCCTTTTGCGGGCAAGTGCTCTACCATCTGAGCTACCCAAGCACGACTCACGCCCGGTACTCACAGCTTTACTTCTGCCAGTACCTCGTCTCCTACCTTCCAAACTTTACAGAAGCTCTCCTGCGAACCTTGCAGAACTAGCACTCCTGAAAGAAAGGATATTGCGGAGACATGGAAAGTCTTCCCCCCCATGAACCATGGACCTTGCCGTTGGTGGGGAGGCTTGCGTGCCTCAGCGATACAGATGGCCGTACCGTAGGTGCAACCACAACGGAGGGGTATCTGTTGAGAGGCCAGACAAACGTGTGGTTCCTGAAGAGGGGCAGCAGCCTTTTCAGTAGTTGCAAGGGCAACAGTCTGGATGATTGACTGATCTGGCCTTGTAACAATAACCAAAACGGCCTTGCTGTGCTGGTACTGCGAACGGCTGAAAGCAAGGGGAAACTACAGCCGTAATTTTTCCCGAGGGCATGCAGCTTTACTGTATGATTACATGATGATGGCGTCCTCTTGGGTAAAATATTCCGGAGGTAAAATAGTCCCCCATTCGGATCTCCGGGCGGGGACTACTCAAGAGGATGTCGTTATCAGGAGAAAGAAAACTGGCGTTCTACGGATCGGAGCGTGGAATGTCAGATCCCTTAATCGGGTAGGTAGGTTAGAAAATTTAAAAAGGGAAATGGATAGGTTGAAGTTAGATATAGTGGGAATTAGTGAAGTTCGGTGGCAGGAGGAACAAGACTTCTGGTCAGGTGACTACAGGGTTATAAACACAAAATCAAATAGGGGTAATGCAGGAGTAGGTTTAATAATGAATAGGAAAATAGGAATGCGGGTAAGCTACTACAAACAGCATAGTGAACGCATTATTGTGGCCAAGATAGATACGAAGCCCACACCTACTACAGTAGTACAAGTTTATATGCCAACTAGCTCTGCAGATGACGAAGAAATTGAAGAAATGTATGATGAAATAAAAGAAATTATTCAGGTTGTGAAGGGCGACGAAAATTTAATAGTCATGGGTGACTGGAATTCGAGTGTAGGAAAAGGGAGAGAAGGAAACATAGTAGGTGAATATGGATTGGGGGACAGAAATGAAAGAGGAAGCCGCCTGGTAGAATTTTGCACAGAGCACAACATAATCATAGCTAACACTTGGTTTAAGAATCATGAAAGAAGGTTGTATACATGGAAGAACCCTGGAGATACTAAAAGGTATCAGATAGATTATATAATGGTAAGACAGAGATTTAGGAACCAGGTTTTAAATTGTAAGACATTTCCAGGGGCAGATGTGGACTCTGACCACAATCTATTGGTTATGACCTGTAGATTAAAACTGAAGAAACTGCAAAAAGGTGGGAATTTAAGGAGATGGGACCTGGATAAACTAAAAGAACCAGAGGTTGTACAGAGATTCAGGGAGAGCATAAGGGAGCAATTGACAGGAATGGGGGAAATAAATACAGTAGAAGAAGAATGGGTAGCTTTGAGGGATGAAGTAGTGAAGGCAGCAGAGGATCAAGTAGGCAAAAAGACGAGGGCTAGTAGAAATCCTTGGGTAACAGAAGAAATATTGAATTTGATTGATGAAAGGAGAAAATATAAAAATGCAGTAAGTGAAACAGGCAAAAAGGAATACAAACGTCTCAAAAATGAGATCGACAGGAAGTGCAAAATGGCTAAGCAGGGATGGCTAGAGGACAAATGTAAGGATGTAGAGGCCTATCTCACTAGGGGTAAGATAGATACCGCCTACAGAAAAATTAGAGAGACCTTTGGAGAAAGGAGAAACACTTGTATGAATATCAAGAGCTCAGATGGAAACCCAGTTCTAAGCAAAGAAGGGAAAGCAGAAAGGTGGAAGGAGTATATAGAGGGTCTATACAAGGGCGATGTACTTGAGGACAATATTATGGAAATGGAAGAGGATGTAGATGAAGATGAAATGGGAGATACGATACTGCGTGAAGAGTTTGACAGAGCACTGAAAGACCTGAGTCGAAACAAGGCCCCCGGAGTAGACAATATTCCATTGGAACTACTGACGGCCGTGGGAGAGCCAGTCCTGACAAAACTCCACCATCTGGTGAGCAAGATGTATGAAACAGGCGAAATACCCTCAGACTTCAAGAAGAATATAATAATTCCAATCCCAAAGAAAGCAGGTGCTGACAGATGTGAAAATTACCGAACTATCAGCTTAATAAGTCACAGCTGCAAAATACTAACACGAATTCTTTACAGACGAATGGAAAAACTAGTAGAAGCCAACCTCGGGGAAGATCAGTTTGGATTCCGTAGAAACACTGGAACACGTGAGGCAATACTGACCTTACGACTTATCTTAGAAGAAAGATTAAGGAAAGGCAAACCTACGTTTCTAGCATTTGTAGACTTAGAGAAAGCTTTTGACAATGTGGACTGGAATACTCTCTTTCAAATTCTAAAGGTGGCAGGGGTAAAATACAGGGAGCGAAAGGCTATTTACAATTTGTACAGAAACCAGATGGCAGTTATAAGAGTCGAGGGACATGAAAGGGAAGCAGTTGTTGGGAAGGGAGTAAGACAGGGTTGTAGCCTCTCCCCGATGTTGTTCAATCTGTATATTGAGCAAGCAGTAAGGGAAACAAAAGAAAAATTCGGAGTAGGTATTAAAATTCATGGAGAAGAAATAAAAACTTTGAGGTTCGCCGATGACATTGTAATTCTGTCAGAGACAGCAAAGGACTTGGAAGAGCAGTTGAATGGAATGGACAGTGTCTTGAAAGGAGGATATAAGATGAACATCAACAAAAGCAAAACAAGGATAATGGAATGTAGTCTAATTAAGTCGGGTGATGCTGAGGGAGTTAGATTAGGAAATGAGGCACTTAAAGTAGTAAAGGAGTTTTGCTATTTGGGGAGCAAAATAACTGATGATGGTCGAAGTAGAGAGGATATAAAATGTAGGCTGGCAATGGCAAGGAAAGCGTTTCTGAAGAAGAGAAATTTCTTAACATCCAGTATTGATTTAAGTGTCAGGAAGTCATTTCTGAAAGTATTCGTATGGAGTGTAGCCATGTATGGAAGTGAAACATGGACGATAAATAGTTTGGACAAGAAGAGAATAGAAGCTTTCGAAATGTGGTGCTACAGAAGAATGCTGAAGATTAGATGGGTAGATCACATAACTAATGAGGAAGTATTGAATAGGATTGGGGAGAAGAGAAGTTTGTGGCACAACTTGACCAGAAGAAGGGATCGGTTGGTAGGACATGTTCTGAGGCATCAAGGGATCACCAATTTAGTATTGGAGGGCAGCGTGGAGGGTAAAAATCGTAGAGGGAGACCAAGAGATGAATACACTAAGCAGATTCAGAAGGATGTAGGTTGCAGTAGGTACTGGGAGATGAAAAAGCTTGCACAGGATAGAGTAGCATGGAGAGCTGCATCAAACCAGTCTCAGGACTGAAGACCACAACAACAACAACAACAACATGGAAAGTCTTGGAGAGTGGAGCAGCTCACGCATGGTCACGAAAGATAGAAATATTTCGTAGTGCCAACTTGTGCACTTGTGAGATTTCCATGGCTTCTGCAGTGAAGATGTAGTATGTGTTTAGAAGTGAATATCTCGTGACCTATGTTGTTGTTCATAACTAATTACTTGAAGTAGGAATCTATAGTTACCCTGTTATTTAACTTATATTTTACTTAATTGCTGGACCACAGACACCGATAAGTGTTTTACAGTAATAAAGGGCAATCTTAAAGGTACTTCTGCTATCGTACCCATCATTTAAAGTCGTTAAAATACACTCCTGGAAATGGAAAAAAGAACACATTGACACCGGTGTGTCAGACCCACCATACTTGCTCCGGACACTGCGAGAGGGCTGTACAAGCAATGATCACACGCACGGCACAGCGGACACACCAGGAACCGCGGTGTTGGCCGTCAAATGGCGCTAGCTGCGCAGCATTTGTGCACCGCCGCCGTCAGTGTCAGCCAGTTTGCCGTGGCATACGGAGCTCCATCGCAGTCTTCAACACTGGTAGCATGCCGCGACAGCGTGGACGTGAACCGTATGTGCAGTTGACGGACTTTGAGCGAGGGCGTATAGTGGGCATGCGGGAGGCCGGGTGGACGTACCGCCGAATTGCTCAACACGTGGGGCGTGAGGTCTCCACAGTACATCGATGTTGTCGCCAGTGGTCGGCGGAAGGTGCACGTGCCCGTCGACCTGGGACCGGACCGCAGCGACGCACGGATGCACGCCAAGACCGTAGGATCCTACGCAGTGCCGTAGGGGACCGCACCGCCACTTCCCAGCAAATTAGGGACACTGTTGCTCCTGGGGTATCGGCGAGGACCATTCGCAACCGTCTCCATGAAGCTGGGCTACGGTCCCGCACACCGTTAGGCCGTCTTCCGCTCACGCCCCAACATCGTGCAGCCCGCCTCCAGTGGTGTCGCGACAGGCGTGAATGGAGGGACGAATGGAGACGTGTCATCTTCAGCGATGAGAGTCGCTTCTGCCTTGGTGCCAATGATGGTCGTATGCGTGTTTGGCGCCGTGCAGGTGAGCGCCACAATCAGGACTGCATACGACCGAGGCACACAGGGCCAACACCCGGCAGCATGGTATGGGGAGCGATCTCCTACACTGGCCGTACACCACTGGTGATCGTCGAGGGGACACTGAATAGTGCACGGTACATCCAAACCGTCATCGAACCCATCGTTCTACCATTCCTAGACCGGCAAGGGAACTTGCTGTTCCAACAGGACAATGCACGTCCGCATGTATCCCGTGCCACCCAACGTGCTCTAGAAGGTGTAAGTCAACTACCCTGGCCAGCAAGATCTCCGGATCTGTCCCCCATTGAGCATGTTTGGGACTGGATGAAGCGTCGTCTCACGCGGTCTGCACGTCCAGCACGAACGCTGGTCCAACTGAGGCGCCAGGTGGAAATGGCATGGCAAGCCGTTCCACAGGACTACATCCAGCATCTCTACGATCGTCTCCATGGGAGAATAGCAGCCTGCATTGCTGCGAAAGATGGATATACACTGTACTAGTGCCGACATTGTGCATGCTCTGTTGCCTGTGTCTATGTGCCTGTGGGTCTGTCAGTGTGATGTATCTGACCCCAGGAATGTGTCAATAACGTTTCCCCTTCCTGGGACAATGAATTCACGGTGTTCTTATTTCAATTTCCAGGAGTGTAGTATCAGCAGAATTTACTTAATTGCAATCTTCCATTTATAAATTCCTATATAACATTCAAAATTCGCAATTGCCAAGTGACAGGAACGTTCAACGATTCGATTCATGTGTATATTAATATTTATACTGTAGAGTCAGCAGTATTTGGCTTGTAATGCAGCAACTACGTATCCCAGCCCCTAGACAACGAAACCAGTCAAATCTTTTAGTATTTCAACATGGAGATTGAGGGTACATAGTTGAGGGCCACACACCATTACATCATTTATTATTTGAAAGCACACAGGTGGAAAAGCCTGCACAGGTGTGTTGGTCCTGCTTGACACAATAAGTAGCCACGACAGACGGTTGGGGCACCTGAGCGCTGAAGCACAATACAGTGGCGTCCAACCGGTGTTGTACCTAGGCCAGAAGGATAACCAGATAATACTTCAGAAACTCTGAAGATGTTGCACGCAGCACAAGGGAATGAGGAAGCTTTACCTCGGAAACCACGCAGTCTGGGTTATTTCCGAAGATTTTTACTCTGAGAAGCATACCACTGTATGAATTCCTAATTTATGGGGATAGCATTTCCTCGCAAACTTTCCGCGCTGGACGACAAAATACTAAAATATGTTGGTCGGCGTTCGGAAGTATCTGTAGAGAGGGAGAATATTCCGTGGTTTCGGGAATATGATTCGCCTTCTGTAGTTACGAGGGAGGGGAGCCGAGCTTTGCTGGGAAGACAGCAGTGGAGAGAATGAGGTCTTATGTTTTGACCACCCGTGTCTGACAGTCGCTCAGTAACAGCTTTGTTGCTGCAGACAGACTTGCCGTCCTTGCTCTCAGGAGATTTTATAGTTAGGACAGTTAGGCACTGTACTGTTGCGAACTTATACGATTGTGGACTTTGCTTTCTGGTAGGGAGTTGTTGTTGAGTACGCAGCGTTCAGTGATTGAGAGCACTTCTTCTGCCTATACTCACACTGAGATGTTATCTGAACTCTGTCCTTGTGGCTAGGAGTTCGCGTTTCTCGTCTGCAGAACACTGAGAGGAGAAGGCAGTATTAGATTATACTTGTCAGAGGACCGTCTTCTGCCGTCCTAGAGTTTGACTGAGTTGTTTTTTATATTTTGTGGCTTGAGTTCTTCCATAGCTGCAGACGTGTATGAGAACCATCACAACGATGCACCAGACACAGTACATATGGTGATATTGCTAATTGCTTCGGCTTCTTAGGAGTATAAAGCTAAACACCTCTGATCACGTTATTTGTATTTCCACTGAGATCGAACACCACTGTAGATCATTTTTGAAAAATAGTGTCGTCTAGTGTTCGGTACGTAGATAATATCAGTCATTTCACGTTAGCCACGTAGCCACAAAAAGGGGCAGATTTGGGCAGTTGATCACTAATATTAGTTAGAAAATTCATTTGTGTCTCTTTATGTCCATTGGACATTGATACATAAACATTTGTAATATATAAAGTGGTTTTAGTCTACAACAAATGTATAAGCAGAAACAGCATTTATCAGAATGAGATTTTTACTCTGCAGCAGAGTGTGCGCTGATATGAAACTTCCTGGCAGATTAAAACTGTGTGCCAGGCCGAGACTCGAACTCGGGACCTTTGCCTTGCGCAGGCAAGTGCTCTACCAACTGAGCTACCCAAGCACGACTCACGCCCCCTCCTCACAGCCTTACTTCTGCCAGTACCTCGTCTCCTACCTTCCAAACTTTACAGAAGCTCTCCTGCGAGCCTTGCAGAACTAGCACTCCTGAAAGAAAGGATATTGCGGAGACATGGCTTAGCCACAGCCTGGGGGAAGGTAGGAGACGAGGTACTGGCAGAAGTAAGGCTGTGAGGACGGGGCGTGAGTCGTGCTTGGGTAGCTCAGTTGGTAGAGCACTTGCCCGCGAAAGGCAAAGGTCACGAGTTCGAGTCTCAGCCTGGCACACAGTTTTAATCTGACAGGAAGTTTCACATTTAAAACAAATTACAAAGAATAGAATTAAACGATTAAAATGCGAGGCCAACAGTGTTTACAAACTTTTTGTAGTGGTATGGGAGTAGTATGAATTTCGAAATATCTTAAACTAACAAAAATTATGAACAAAAAAGCATATTAAATAAATACCTGCATTTCAATTATGCATAAACAAGCATGAATTTCGAAATAAACTCAAACTAACACAAATTATGAACGATACAGAATATTAAATAAATGCATGGATTTCAGTTAAGCATAAATAATTTTTTGGATAAGAAATAAAATTTTTAAATGCACTTTTACTTATGTGCGATTTTGTAAGCACTTCTTGTGCCACTCAGCGCTAAGGCTCCTTCTGCACTAATTTTTTCTGTCGCACTACACATGCTCACACGGATTTTAGCATGAAGTACTGATCAATTCACATCAATCTTTTGACCAAGTGCCCCACAGAAATCGTGTCTGCCCCTGTATTTCCGAGCTCCTCCGTTTATCGTGACAAATTTGTCTACAAAGAAAACCAAAAGTAGAAACCCCTCAACAAACAATTTCCCAAAACCTACCAGGATCCTCGCTAAAGAGTCCCGCTAGTGGAAAACGATACTTTAGGAGCAAAGTCACAAGGCAAACGACTGAATCACGGTAAGTTCAAATCCCCATAAGTTCTATTTAATTGATTTTAAATGCACCAAACTTGCGTACACATACAACTACAATTTTAACACGCTTCAAATTGACCACTAAATTTTTTGTCACACTCTTATAAAAAGCATAAATCAATACATATTTTACTTAAATCCACAAGGTCACTGACACCACGCACCTCAGTGCCCAAACGTCCCCCTTTTGCACACATACAGTGCCACAATAAACTAACAAAGTACTTATGAATCCCCAAATAAACATAAAATTATCCCCCCAAATTAATACCACTAATTACAAATTAGAACAGCTTTTCATTTAACCCCTTTCTCTATATACAGCCTCAACTCGATCACGTTTCTTAAACCCAAAGGTTTTCCTGAGACAGGGTATTTTAAACGGTATGCATTTGGGTGAGGGCACTCCGCCACAACAAATGGTTCATGGTATAACTTTGGTTTCACCCCGGTCATGGCTTCCAAAGGCGAGTACCCCATAGCCTTGCTTTTTACGCTGAGCCACTCTGCATTGTTGCCAGATGTATCTAAGATAGTGGAGAGGACTTCATCCAAGATTGCGACATGTAGATTTGACAATAGTGCATGACGTCATTAAAGATGGCGGATTTTGGCGGGAAGTTTGAATTTTGGCGGGAAGAAGGTCAATTAGGCTACCTCCACTAACATAACCTACCCTCCCCCAGAAAATGGCGGGAAGTTCAAATTGCAACAGGACAATGCAACACACCTAACAAAATGGTGGGAGAAAAGGACACATGGTCTGCCTCCACTAATCTAAGTCATCCAACCACCACCTCTTCCTAGGAACTGGCGTCAAGTTTGAATTTTGGTTGCAAAGAAAGCTCAATTGGGCTATCTCTACTAACATAAGAAAATGCCGGGAAAGAAAGGGCATTTGGACTAACCTAAGCCACCCAACCGCCACCTCTTCCTAGGGATTGGTGGGAAAAGGTCTCAGTTTGCACTGGGCTGCTGGAGAAAGGAAGGAGTGTACTTTATTTATTTTTGAACAATTTATTTAGGGATGGAGTATATTTATCACAGTGATACAGAACCCACGCTCTGACATGTCACACAGCATACACACCTGCAAACTACTCCTAAATAACTCATGTATAATGCTCTACACACGCATTTGCTAATTATAAACTGTCAAAATAACACATTGCGCAGCCTACAGAAATGCAAAACACTCGTAAATAATGCAATACATTTACGTCCAGAGAGCCAAACAACTCGTAAATTGTCAAAATAATAATAAATCTAAAAGACTCTGCAAACATGCTTGCTAATTGTCAACTGTCGAAATCATGCACCAGTCTTTATTTAAATAATCAGAGACAGCACCACCATCCAGTGTTTCCGCCACGAGGTCTGCACTCTAACTGACCTAGTACACAGTTCTGCCGCCAGAGGGCGCTCTCGTATGTTCCAAGCACAAAAGAATGTATTGTGAATGAATCAAGCATTATGATTGGTTCTTATCGAATTTACCCTCCAAATTACTGATGCAACCAGTGTGGAAGCATGGCTCTTATCGAATTTACCCTCCGAATGACTGATGGGATCGGTGTGGAAGCACCATCTGCCTTTTCTTTCATTCTGCAGACGAGACTTTCAGCAGGAAAAAAACAATTTTACACAATTTAATGTCCAGTTTTTATCTGACCTCAGGATTTGGCAGATCCTGTTGGCAGAGGAAAGCAGAAGGTACACGTCTTTCCTTTTTGAAGGGTGAAGGTACTGGTTTAGGGTAGTACCATTCGGACTTACAATTTCTATGGCAGTTTTTGTAAGAGCATTGAGTAATGTCCTGGGGGAGGGTCTAATGAGCAAACTCGTGATATACGTAGATGGTATATTGATCGCTACAGAAACGTGGAATGAGCATTGTCGAGTTTTGGAGGAGGTACTCATGGCTCTGAGACGAGGTGGAATGACTTTAAAGCTCGCAAAATGTGTGTTTGTTTGGGCAAAAATTCAATTCCTGTGGAATATCCTTACTTCGGAAGGAATTTTACCTAGTTCCGAAAAATTAAAGGCCATTGGCGGCTGTAATAGACCCAAAAGTAGGAAACAACTGAAGTCACACATGGGGTTGTGCAGCTTCTACAGAAAATTCTTGGGGCCGGGAGGAATAAATATTCCGAATTTATGCAAATTGTTGAAGAAAAATGCAGCTTGGAGGTTGACCGAGGAATGTGAAACGGAATTCCAGGGTATAAAAGATAAATTGTGCAATAGTAAGATGTTGTACTACCCAGATATGAATCTCTCTTTCTGTTTAGCATCGTACAGTTCGGACTATGGAATAGGTTGTGAGCTTTTTCAGGAAAAGGTAGTTGATGGAAAAATTGAACACCATAGTGTGGCATTCTCCAGCTGCATGCTAAATAAGCACGAACGGGGATACAGCATTTCGGAGAAGAAGATGCTTGTGATTGTGCACAGATTTAAGAAATTCCGCATTATTTTCAGGGCAGAAAAGTGACAGTGTTGTTGGACCACAAGGCGCTGAGTTATCTGCAGGTCTGCAGAATGCTGAATGATCGCTTAAAGCGTTGGGCAATGTTCATGCGGCAATTCGAATACGAAATCCGCTACATCAAGGGTACAGAAAATTGTGTTGCTGATGTTCTGTCCAGATTACCAGTGGGGGCGGAAGATGATGGAAGGGAGGAGCCAAACGAATTTAAGCTACTGTATATGAAGGGGGTAACGGGGGTGAAAGAAATTCATGCGGTGTGCAAAGATATGCGGCGAGCACAAAACGACGATCGTGACCTGAAACACATTAGAGAAAATTAGGGAAAATTTAAGTGTACATCAAAAGGATAGGCAAATGGGAAATGGAGGTGATATATTTATCGCAGTAGACAAGAAATGCAAATCCATCAATATAGAAACTGAAGCTACATGTGAGATTGTTTGGGCAAGACTCAGTATGGGGACGAAATGATAATTAGATCCTTCTATCGCCCACCAGACTATAGCGTACCCAATACCAGTATGTAATAATAATATTTTTGCAAGTGGAGTGAGACATACAAAAACTACGAAAAAAAAGATCGTGTGATTATGAAATGCGAACAATTACGAAAATAAATAGTTTAAAAGACAAAGAGAATAATGATCTATCTGAAAAATAAACGTTATCGTTATATTGACAAGTGTTCATCTGTGGTCTTCAACCTGTACATGTAAAAGTTGACTCTCTCTCTCGCACGCGCGCGCGTGCTCTGGTTGTCTTCTCATGAGATATTACGTACAGTGCTTATCCAGGTCTGTAACGTAATGTAATGTGATTTATTGAGCTGATGTCAAATAGATACTAAATGAGTTGAATTTTATTTATGGAAGTGTTAAACCTATGTCAGATAATCCCAGTTTACAGAATTACAGCATTGTCTGCAGCGGAGAAAAAAACAGCATTGCTAACCCTGCAATCCGCCGCCATTACGTGGTTTATTTAAAATTTACATTATTGTTCCACACGCGCGTTACCACCAGCGCAGACTATCTAATAATTTTTCTTCTAGCAAAGCTGGAGACTGTATCAGGCAGTTTAATGACGAATTTGCCAGTCATTTTAAGATATTGTGTGGAATTAGGCCCTGGCTTGTACTACAACTAGAGGAGAACGCCTCTCATTACAAAGAGTGAAACCTTATTTGACCTAGTATGGCGAAAAGCAAAGTGACAGCTAAAAGCATATTTAATTTTCACGTCACCAAGAACATCCCAGACGTGTTCGGTGGGGTTTAGGTCTGGAGAACAGGCAGGCCACTCCATTCGCCTGATATCTTCTGTTTCAAGGTACTCCTCCACTATGGTAACTTAGTGGGGCCAAGTGTTATCATCCATCAGGAGGAAGGTGGGACCCCGCCCCTGAAAAGGTGGACATACTGGTGCAAATGACGTCCCGATTCACCTGACCTGTTACAGTTCCTCTGTCAACGACATGCAGGGGTGTACGTGCGCCAATCATAATCCCAACCCACAACATCAAACCACAACCTCCATACAGGTCTCTTTCAAGGACATTACTGGTTCACGCCAGATGAAAACCCGGCGAGAATCACTGTTCAGACAATACCTGGACTCGTCCGTGGACATAACCTGGGACCACTGTTCCAATGACAATGTACTGTGTTCTTGACACCAGGCTTTACGGGCTCTCCTGTGACCAGGGGTCAGTGGAATGCACCTTGCAGGTATCCAGGCGAATAAAACATGTCTTTTCAGTCGTCTGTAGACTGTGTGTCTGGAGACAACTGTTCCATTGGCTACGGTAAGGTCCCGAGCGAGGCTACATGCAATACTCCGTGGCCATCTGCGGGCACTGATGGTGAGATATCGGTCTTCTTGTGGTGTTGTAGACTGTGGACGTCCCGTACTGTAGCGCCTGGCCGGCCGTAGTGGCCGAGCGGTTCTAGGCGCTACAGTCTGGCTACAGTACGGGACATCCACAGTGTACAACACCACAAGAAGACCGATATCTCACCATCAGTGCCCGCAGATGGCCACGGAGTATTGCATGTAGCCTCGCTCGGGACTTTACCGCAGCCAATGGAACAGTTGTCTCCAGACATACAGTCTACAGACGACTGAAAAGACATGTTTTATTCGCCTGGATACCTGCAAGGTGCATTCCGCTGACCCCTGGTCACAGGAGAGCCCGTAAAGTCTGGTGTCAAGAACACAGTATATTGTCATTGGAACAGTGGTCCCAGGTTATGTTCATGGACGAGTCCAGGTATTTTCAACACACAGTTACCATTAGCACGTCTGAAAACGTCTGCACACTTACTCGCTTCACCGTACTCTGACATGCACCAACACACGTCTGCGTATGTGGACTGCTGCCAGCACCACCATGCGATGACCGCAGGTCAAATACACTGCATGGCCATACCCTGAGGTGATTTAAACCAGCAAACCGCCCACCAGACCGTTGTTTCACCATGCATCAGCATTACCCTTAATTTATGAGCATGAGTGTATATATGAAAGAAGCTACATAAATATTGAATCAGACCTTGATAAGATTTCAAAGCGGTGCAAAGATTGGCGACTTGTTTTAAATGTTCAGAAATGAGTCACTGTTGGAATCGGCCAATTCATATAAATACCTAGGTGCAACACTTTGTAGGGATATGAAATGGAATAATCACATAGGTTCAGTCATGGGTAAAGTGAGTGGGACCCATATGAAGTAGGACTAATGGGGCATATGGAACTTATACAGAGAAGGGCAGCACAAATAATCATAGGTTTGTTTGATCTGTGGGAGAGTGTCACTGACATACTGAAGGAACTGGACTGGAAGACTGTTGACGATAGATATAATCTATCTGGAGAAAGCCTATTAACAAAGTTTCAAGAACCAGTTTTAAACGATGACTAGGAATCAATCCTACACTATCACACTAATAGGGATCGTGAGGCTAAGATTAGAATAATTACTGCATGCACGGAGACATTCAAACACTCATTCTTTCTGCGCTCCATTCGTGAATAGGATAGGAAGGAAACCTATAAACTCGTAAAACGGGACGTAACCTCTGCCTTGCGCCTCCGGTGGTTTGCATAGTATAGATGTAGATGCAGATTAATTATCACAAGCCACGTTTCGTGAGTGATTCTTCCAAACTGTAATATTGGACAGAAGGTATGAATAACGACAATTCGGAATGACGAACCGATTGCAAGGTACATGTACTGCGACGTAAGTACCAGACAGCACAATGGTATAATCATTTTGTCGCAGCTGCTGAACTGACGAAAAGAAGGCGAAGGCTGAAGTATTGTTTCTGGAGAGAAAGGGAAAAATCTAACGACAATACAACTGACAAAGATACTCTACATCTGAACAGTGGCCTTTCTTTACTGAGATGTTCTTCCTGGTGGACACCTTCAATACAGACTACCCTCCAAGCAGCATTAACGATAAAACGCAAAGCTCTGCTTCTGATGACGAAGATAGGGAATAATGAGGTTGACTCGAATGAAATCTATCGTAGTGAAGAGCAGTTTACCAATAACGGAGATAATTTAGATTTTAGATGGTACAGACGATATTAAGAGACAATGTTCACGATCTGAAATCCAGGCAATGCCTGCATCACAAGAACAGAGTTTCAGGTGCCCATGTAGAAGTTAGATTCAGAAGATAAATTTCGATAAGAAACAACTTGAAACTGAAAATAAGAAACTGTCCTTTTTACACAAGACAGAGAGAGAGATCGGCCTCTCAGAGTGAACGTTGTTGTAATTAATTTTTGTTATCCTGCTACAAATGCTGTGTCCAATGAGTCTATAAAAAGTAAATCGGAAAAATACATGACAACCTCAATCACCAAAAAGCCGACTGGTCGGACGACATCGTGAGCAAAGGACGCGTTGTTCTCACGCGATAACGTGAGACGCGGCAACGTACGACTGTCTTTTGCATATTTACGCATACATTGGACACCTAGCCTTAATGGTAATTATAGAAACCGCACAGGATATTGCGGTCGAGGCACAGTGATCAGTTTTCGTCCAAAGCTCTGGATGAATTCACTCGTTTGTTCGAAAGGAGTGGCCGACACTGTCCGCATTCGGCTGGTCAGCTACGCGCTGCGATAATTGACTCGAGGCGCATACCCTGCAGTCTTCCTCAAACGATTTTACAAAAACTATTCGGTACAAAAATTCACTGTTGGGTTACTTATAGCTTCATTGTCAGTTTCATGATAAATGTGCCCATCAATTCGTTAATAGTCATATTTATCGTGATATTTGTTTTTAAACCGACTCTGCCAGAAATTCGAAAAAGTTTGCAATGAAAAACAGGGATCGCTATGATTTTGGGCTTGATGCATACTACATAATATGTCGCTGCGTGTAAAATTTAGCTGAAATATGAAATCTTTCTTTAGACTTGGGTGGAGGTTTCTGTCACCAATCTGGAGAAAATTTATCTAATGTAGCATACTCATTTACGATCGCGCATGCCAGCAATAAAGCCAGAAACTAAAAGTAAACAGGCCTTTGAAGGCCCAACGGGACCGACCGGCCGCCGTTTCATCCTCAACCCACAGGCATCACTGGAGGTGGATACGGAGAGGCATGTGGTCGCACACCGCTCTCCCAATAAAGCCAGAATGAAATATTCATAAATCTCTCGTATCTCGTAAACAGTTTGAAATATCGAAATGAGATTTTGGCAAATGATGGCGCGCAAAGAGGAGAATCTGGCCATATGGTTATTACATTAAAACTTCATTATCTACCATGTAATTCCACTAACTACACACTTTTTCTATGAAAGAATATAATTTTTAAGGGTCATTAATAGCTGGTTAAACGAGAAATGCTGTGGGTTTTGGAACAGCGTAAGTGAAGCCATTACACGTTTATTTTTGTACCGAGCGTGTGCGTTTTCATAAGTTATTGGCCTTACTTTCTCCTCAGTTCCTCACTTAATAAACTGAATAAACTGTGGTTTCAGAATTCTCTCGTAATTGCGTCCGCATAACATGTTAATGTGGTGAAACTGTGTAAACTCAGCTGCGTTTTGGCGAAAGAAGCAAATTTTAATATGGTAACAAGAGAAATGTAGGTTTGACTCAAAATTCGCCGTTCATGACGCATCCCTGAAAGCTACGAACGGTAATAAGCCAGACGAAAATAAATCACCGCTTTTTGCATTTTCAGCACAATTCTTTCTAGATACTACGCAAAGCAGAGGTGACAGTAGATCTTTCTGAATGGTCACCAAGCAAATGTGAGCATAGAGGGGCTTCACTTAATATGCACAAAAAAACGTGAGCTTACGTTTGAGTTTAAAACGGCACTTGCCCTCCAGCACTCGGAATTTCCCCTACAGCGCCTGCCCGCAAGCCCACCACAGCCACTCCCCTCACGCATGCCTTACAGATTGCACGTACATCGGCCATGTTATTCTGCGTCACTGTAGTTGTGGTAGTGGTTGTTAGTAATGCTAGATATACGTTCATTAAAAGGGAATTTTCTAGTACATGCCCCCTAGCCTCCCCAAAATTTAAGCATAATGATCCGCCACTGGAGTGTAGTCAGTGCAGTGTTGTTGATAAGGTCTGGAAAAATTTCACTTGTTTTGCTTCGAATAAAACGTAGCCTATACACTTCTTACAGTTCCCATGTCCTATATAATATACTGTAGCTGCTTACTACTGCGATCGCTGCATTAATGCTGCAATCGAAAGCTGCAGAAGTTTGTCGCTTTCACAAAGCAATATTCTGCATTTCACAAAAACAAAATCATCTACCGTGTCTATCAGGAGAACAATTAACATAGGACGTTATTCATAGCATGTCTTTATAGTTCGTACATAATAAATTGGGTAATTGTATGAAACACCACTTAAGAAAATACAGAATGACTAAAACATATAATTCACAGTACCAAAATCTATCGTGAAACATGTTAATTTTTTACAGATTCAACTGCTGTTTGTCAGCGGGGTGCTAAACTGTACCGGTATCTTGTGCCGTCGAAAGTCGGATGTGTCAGCGAATAAAAATTTTGTTCCGTTGCTTCCAGGAATGAGATAACTGCAACAAATATGAGACGTAAATCTTCATATTAATTGCAGCCTTTAGGGAAATAGAACTTCTTGGTGGTTTTTGTACGAAATAGCAGTATAAAAATCAAAGTGCTATTTCTAGTTGTCTTCTCTTTGAAACTCTACATAGTTATCCATATCCGGTAGAATTCAGCCACAGGGGAATAACAGAAATTAGTACATGGCGCGTTTAAGCCCATTTTAATTTGTGGGGGTGGGATATTTTAACTGTATTAGGATCATTTATTTAGTACCTCGTTGTACGAAGAAAACAATAAATGTTTCATGCCGTCCATATTTCTGGTGGCGAGAAAGGGCCAGTCGTCAATTGATCCATTCACTAACTTCCCAACAACAGTGCAATTGAGTGTTATTTCCAGGTAAGTGTGCACACAATTGGTATAAAGTACAAGATTCTAATGCAATTTCTTAGCACAGTCTCCTCTCTTCCATACAAACCTTCGATGAGTTAAGCTTTGTACTTAAAGCTTTGTACTTACATATGCACTGTCTTGAAGAACTGCAGGGTATATCTCCTTTTCCATTATGAGAAGAACCTGCACGTGTCAGTTTTTAAATTCCTTAAGCATTTTCCACTGCATACTAAAAAAGGAGAGGACTGAACTCTACGTAAATATTCTGCGAACTGTTCCATTACAGTACTAACAGTGTCATCTGTTGTCACTCTATGGGTACTTATTCAACGAGTCGCTCCCTGAGAAAGAGGGGAAAAAATGAAATTCATTCTTAGCTGTATTATAATATGATGGACATAAAAAAGGGGAAGTTCTTACGACCGAGAGTCGTGCCACACCAATGTCATCAGACATTGACGTGTTAAAATCGAATGCTTGGCGCTAAATGGTCAAGAATTTGACGTACGCACCACTCGATTACTGCTTAACTCCTTTTCTTGTGATTTGCTAACATTCCACTCATCAAAACTCATTCGCGTTGTAAAGGGCCAACGGCTTCTCTTTTTATATTTGACGCCATACACGCACTACGTTCGAAGATTATTCGAAAGTACCGATATTGTTGAAAGCGAAGTCGATTTGCTAGTGCTATTTTATGATTTTCCTATCGACACACAGGTTTTAGGTTACGTGATATCAGTTACCAAAAGTTTCTCCTGATCTCTGCATTTTCACTCCCACGAATTTATACCGCAATGAAAGTATAGTTACTTGAGTACTGTGAGAATAAACTGGACCATGGCTTTTAACAACTGAAAACTAGGTCTGAACACAGATTCTGAGACTTGTGTCCTCGCCGTTGTGAATTGTCAAAGGACTTGCAGCTGTTGGCAAGTAACTGCAAAGAAAGAAAGAAAGAGGTTCCGTAGCGATGATACAAGAAAGAGAGTACGATTGACGCAATAAAATCTAACAAGAGTGAAGCAAAAATAAATAAATAAATAAAAATAAAGTAGTAATAATAATTTTTAATTTAGTTAACTATGATTCCAAAACCTATGTGAAGACACATCTGAAGTTGCTGTCTATTGATTCATCGTATTTAGATGCGTGTAGTTGGGTAGTGTAGGCTATAGTTTGAGTCTCGCTCTTTATGACGACCATTTGTTGTTGTTGTTGTCTTCAGTCCTGAGACTGGTTTGATGCAGCTCTCCATGCTACTCTATCCTGTGCAAGCTTCTTCATCTCCCAGTAGTTACTGCAACCTACGTCCTTCCGAATCTGCTTGGTGTATTCATCTCTTGGTCTCCTTCTACGATTTTTACCCTCCATGCTGCCCTCCAATGCTAAATTTGTGATACCTTGATGCCTCAGAACATGTCCTACCAATCGGTCCCTTCTTCTTGTCAAGTTGTGCCACAAACTCCTCTTCTCCCCAATTCTATTCAATACGTCCTCATTAGTTATGTGATCTACCCATATAATCTTCAGCATTCTTCTGTAGCACCACATTCCGAAAGCTTCTACTCTCTTTTTGTCCAAACTATTTATTGTCCATGTTTCACTTCCATACATGGCTACACTCCATACAAATACTTTCAGAAACGACTTCCTGACACTTAAATCTATACTCGATGTTAACAAATTCCTCTTCTTCAGAAACGCTTTCCTTGCCATTGTCAGTCTACATTTTATATCTTCTCTACTTTGACTATCGTCAGTTATTTTGTTCCCCACATAGCAAAACTCCTTTACTACTTTAAGTGTCTCATTTCCTAATCTAATTCCCTCAGCATCACCCGACTTAATTCGTCTACATTCCATTATCCTCGTTTTGCTTTTGTTGATGTTCATCTTATATCCTCCTTTCAAGACACTGTCCATTCCGTTCAACTGCTCTTCCAAATCCTTTGCTGTCTCTGACAGAATTACAATGTCATCGGCGAACCTCAAAGTTTTTATTTCTTCTCCATGGATTTTAACACCTACTCCGAATTTTTCTTTTGTTTCCTTCACTGCTTGCTCAACATACAGATTGAATAACATCGGGGACAGGCTACAACCCTGTCTCTCTCCCTTCCCAACCACTGCTTCCCTTTCATGCCCCTCGACTCTTATAACTGCCATCTGATTTCTGTACAAATTGTAAATAGCCTTTCGCTCCCTGTATTTTACCCCTGCCACCTTTAGAATTTGAAAGAGAGTATTCCAGTCAACATTGTCAAAAGCTTTCTCTAACTCTACAAATGCTAAAAATGTAGGTTTGCCTTACCTTAATCTATTTTCTAAGATAAGTCGTAGGGTCAGTATTGCCTCACGTGTTCCAACATTTCTGCGGAATCCAAACTGATCTTAGCCGAGGTCGGCTTCTACCAGTTTTTCCATTCGCCTGTAAAGAATTCACGTTAGTATTTTGCAGCTGTGACTTATTAAACTGACAGTTCGGTAATTTTCACATCTGTCAACACCTGCTTTCTTTGAGATTGGAATTATTATATTCTTCTTGAAGTCTGAGTGTATTTTGCCTGTCTCATACATTTTGCTCACCAGATGGTAGAGTTTTGTCAGGACTGGCTCTCCCAAGGCCGTCAGTAGTTCCAATGGAATGTTGTCTACTCCCGGGGCCTTGTTTCAACTCAGGTCTTTCAGTGCTCTGTCAAACTCTTCATGCAATATTGTATCTCCCATTTCATCTTCATCTACATCCCCTTCCTTTTCCATAATATTGTCCTCAAGTACATCGCCCTTGTATAGACCCTCCATATACTCCTTCCACCTCTCTGCTTTCCCTTCTTTGCTTAGAACTGGATTTCCATCTGAGCTCTTGATATTCATGCAAGTGGTTATCTTTTCTCCAAAGGTCTCTTTAATTTTCCTGTAGGCAGTATCTATCTTAGCCCTAGTGATATACGCCTTTACACCCTTACATTTGTCCTCTAGCCATCCCTGCTCCCCCTTTTGCACTTCCTGTCGATCTCATTTTGAGACGTTTGTATTCCTTTTTGCCTGCTTCATTTACTGCATTTTTATATTTTCTCCTTTCATCAATTAAATTCAATATTTCTTCTGTTACCCAAGGCTCTCTACTAGCCCTCGTCTTTTTACCTACTTGATCCTCTGCTGCCTTCACTACTTCATCCCTCAGAGCTACCCATTCTTCTTCTACTGTATTTCTTTCCCCCATTCCTGTCAATTGTTCCCTTATGCTCTTCCTGAAACTCTGTACAACCCCTGGTTTAGTCAGTTTATCCAGTCCTATCTCCTTAATTCTTCAGTTTTAATGTACAGTTCATAACCAATAGATTGTGGTCAGAGTCCACATCTGCCCCTGGAAATGTCTTACAATTTAAAACCTGGTTCCTAAATCTCTGTCTTACCATTATATAATCTATCTGATGCCTTCTAGTATCTCCAGGATTCCTCCATGTATACAACCTTCTTTTATAATTCTTGAACCAAGTGTTAGCTATGATTAAGTTATGCTCTGTGCAAAATTCTACCAGGCGGCTTCCTCTTTCGTTTCTCTCCCCCAATCCATATTCGCCCACTATGTTTCCTTCTCTCCCTTTTCCTACTCTCGAATTCCAGTCACCCATGACTATTAAATTTTCATCTCCCTTCACTACCTGAATAATTTCTTTTATCTCATCATACATTTCATCAATTTCTTCATCATCTGCAGAGCTATTTGGCATATAAACTTGTACTACTGTAGTAGGCATGGGCTTTGTGTCTATCTTGGCCACAATAATGCATTCACTATGCTGTTTGTAGTAGCTTACCTGCACCCCTATTTTTTTATTCATTATTAAACCTACTCCTGCATTACCCCTATTTGATTTTGAATTTATAACCCTGTATTCACCTGACCAAAAGTCTTGTTCCTCCAGCCACCGAACTTCACTAATTCCCACTATATCTAACTTCAACCTATCCATGTCCCTTTTTAAATTTTCTAACCTACCTGCCTGATTAAGCGATCTGACATTCCACGCTCCGATCCGTAGAACGCCAGTTTTCTTTCTCCGGATAACGGCGTCCCCTTGAGTAGTCCCCGCCTGGAGATCCGAACGGGGGACTATTTGACCTCCAGAATATTTTACCCAAGAGGACGCCACCATCATTTAACCATACAGTAAAGCTGCATGCCCTCGGGAAAAATTACTGCTGTAGTTTCCCCTTGCTTTCAGCCGTTCGCAGTACCAGCACAGCAAGGCCGTTTTGGTTAGTGTTACAAGGCCAGATCAGTCAGTCATCCAGACTGTTGCCCTTGCAACTACTGAATAGGGTGCTGCCCCTCTTCAGGAACCACATGTTTGTCTGGCCTCTCAACAGATACCCCTCCGTTGTGGTTGCACATACGGTACGGCCATCTGTATCGCTGAGGCACGCAAGCCTCCCCACCAACGGCAAGGTCCATGGTTCATGGGGGTAGGACCATTAGTTACAACAAAATACCTCTTAGGACAGGGCAAAATATTTCCTCTAGAACAGTAGTCGATGGTCGGACGGAAATTTTAATTTGAATAATAAATATATTTTTGGATCATTAATGAGATGATTCTCAAGGATGTGGAATATGTAAAAACAAAACTACGGTTCGTTTACATTTTCAATGATGGAGCAACAACAAAGACAGTTAGTACCGTAGTTGTTAAAAGATGCTCCTTGTAACAGACCAGTATATTAAACTGTAGTGATTTTGATATTTCATCTGTGTAGTGGTCAGTTGAGTATAAAAAGTGGAAACCTTCAATAATTGCATATGGCGTCTGTTTGGCATTCGTTCTAAATTGTGTAATAATATGCACAGATCCCCCAGCTGTATATGCCCAGATCTGAGAGCAGCCATTTGCCATTCCTTGACTCTGTGCGCTACGATACCATACTGATGTATCTGTAAACAGTTTCATTTTTTCTCAGAATTTGTCTTCCTCTTGCCATTTTAAAAAATCGTTATATTTTCTGAAACCAGCATTTTTACCATATTTTGTTTATGTATACCAGTATGTCCACTGTTATACGGATTTATTTTGGAAGTATTTTACTTTAACATTTCTTTGTACCCAACCACACTGATATCTTTCCACTTAGATCATGAATGAAATGCATGAAATCAGTTCTTCAGTGTATTTCACTGAAAAAATACAATGAGCATAGAAATAAATAGCCTACTGTATTGCATGTACCCACTTCAGTAATGTTAGCTTACTGGTTTCAACATTTCCTACCCAGACTTCCGTCTTCAAGTTACATGTTTTAAAAATAAATTAATCATAGTTCTTCAACAATCATATTTTTTGTTTTTTTCTTTTCTATGCAGAAAATGGTTGGCCCTGCCCCAGATAAAAAAATTTCTACTTCAAACTTCTTCTCTGTTTATGATGAGCTCTGTAGAAAGAGAAAGATGATGCCACTTCGTAATGTTAAGGAACATGCATGGAGAAAGAGCATTGATTTTTATACTGATCGAATAAAGTGTGATGAATGGATTCCTATTATAGAGGCAATTGCCACTGACCGGTCATTGCATTATGTTGCTATAAGAAGTCGTTATGAGAAAAAGGGAGGTATGTATCTGTTGGATTAAATATTCACTTTAATTTTACATGACTTAAAAAGCTTTATCTTTCAGAAATTTAGTGTTCACAATTGTGGTTTCCTCATACCACATTTTCAATTGCTGCAGTTATTTAATAATGGAATAAAATATATGGAGTTGTGTTAACTTATACAACCCTTGTATTTATTTTTCCTGAATCCTACTCTTTCACTTCATTTCTTTTTTAATGTTTTCTTCCTTTTTTCATTTTGTCTGGTTGAAAATTATATCACAAGTTCTTTCTAAAATTTCCACAGACACAATAAAGATGTAATTCTTCACTGATTGACCGATATGATAACCTCTGGGATGAAATGTTTTGTGAATGATACTTCGTCCTTCTGTTGATCACATCATAGTTATCTAGAGTGTAGGCATTAGTTGCTACAATCTCAGTTATGCAACTAATCAAGTGAGGTACACTGCTGACTAGAAGTCTCACACTGGTATGAAGATTGTATCAATTTCCGATTAGTGCAAACATTCAGGAGATACATGGACGTGACTGATACATTGTCCCTCACTTGGTTGCAACTCACACAGCATGTTCTGTATCTGAATGCTTGTACTTAGAGGCAACTTATATCGCTGATTGTCATTATTATTTAATCGAATCATAACAGTATCCATCTTACACTAGTGATATTGAAAGTTTCAAAAATAATTGGTGCACTAAAAAATAAAATATAGAGGGACTGGATGGCATATCAGAAAAAAATGGTAAAACACTATGCTAGATATCTTTCAAAGCCTCTGACATTCCTGATAAATTTTTGTAACAAAGGAAGGAGCACTCCCAAAATGTTTAAAAATGAATGAGGTAATGCCACTATTTGAAGGGGGAGGGAGGGGGGAGGGGCTCAAGGAAACTAAATACCTGTAAGAATCACAACTGTTCTGTCTAATATAGTAGAAGCAGTGGTTAAAGATAGAATTATAAACTTCATAGAGAAATAAAACATCATGAATGGAACAGACAGATTTAGAAAAGGAAGATCCATTAAGACTACGATATCATTGAGGCCCTGGGTCATCAAATGGAAGTATCTAGCGTGTACTTAAACCTTAAAGGCTGTTTATTATGTGTGTCTTACAATTCTTGTAGAAAAACTGGATTGCTATGGCTAAAGAGGAAAAGCTGCACATATCACAAAAACATTTCTTGAAAACGGACACTAGTGTGATGAAAAAAAGTCTACTATGACGTTCTGCAGGCAAAATGTGGAGTAGCTCAGGGTTCAGCTCTAGAACCTCTGTTCTTTTTCTTTTTTATAAGTTATATACTGACTGCAGTAAATGGAAATATGATTATGTACACTAATGATACAACTTTACTAATTTGTAGTGACTCAATAAAATATGTGGAAAGGAGAGGTAGTGATTACATGCACATGGCAGAGTGGTATTTTAGAGAAAATAATTTATTTATCAGCAGGAAGAAAACAGCGTGTGCAAAATTTGAAATAAACAGCCCAGATGACTTTATTCTGAGCATTGGGGATGTAGACTTACAAGAAGTGAACTGTAGTAGGTTTCTGGAAATAAAGATGGACAAATTTCTGACATGGTAAAACCACAGTGATAAGATCAGTTCAAACGCAAGTGCAAATATGTTCTTAATTTTTTTTAAAAAAAAAAAAAAAAAAAAAAAGAAAAGAAAATTACTATATGGCAGACATAGAAAACCTTGCTGAAGTATACTATGGACTTATCTTCCCACACATTTTGTACTGTGTACCAATATGGGGAGGAGCAGCAGATTACACATTCAGAGAATTTTAAAACTTCAAAAGGAAGCTCAGATGCATAGCAAAACTTAACGCGAATCCTGCACAAACAAATTCAAAGAATATAAAATATTAATTGTGCCAAGTTTGTATATATGTGAGACAATACTTCTTTTGCTGGTAAGTTGCGAAATATCTTTTAACAGAGATGTTCATGACCACAACAAAAGAATTGGAGAAAATTACCAAATGTAGAGCAAAAGATTGAAAATGACAGATAGGCACTCTACAGATGCAGGAAGCTTATTTTATAACAGTGTCCCTTAGCATAAAGGAAAACAGGAAGGAACATATCATGTGGATGTCGGTATAAGGTGAAGCAGTACTTGTAAGCAAATCCATAGAACAGATGTAAATGTAAAGTTATAAATGGCGTAAAACCATTGCTTTTTCATGTGGAAGCAAATTTACTGAACAAAGGGAAAGTCAAACAAAGTGTAGTGCTGAAAATACAGAAGAGAAGATATAGACTTAGTGTATTTGGTGCATATCGATTTAAATTAGTTTTCCGTGTGTATATATGTCTGAATATATTCTGTAGTATGGGTAAACCTACATGTTATTAAAAAAAAGTAGTTTTTGCAGTTTCAGGACTTTGTACAGGTTATTCTTCAGAATATGTCAGTTTACAAATTAAAAACTTGTGCCAACCACCAGCATTGAACATGTGTTCATCGACTTTGAGAAGGGCTACCTTTAATCCAGACCTGCAATCTTTGACTTAGTCTGGTATGAACGTCCATTGTATGTGCTCACTTGTAATGGTGTATGTCATTTATAGTAAAAAGTGTTATGTTCAGTTGTGTGTTGGTGATCTCTTCTGCCCAGAGATTCCATGTGGGAATAGGATTTGCCACACTGATAACCCCAGATGCCTTCCATTCAATCATGTTTTTATGATAAGTATTTATGGCTATGTGCCTATGGACTGGCAACAGTTTTGTAACCCAAAGCCTACCATGGACACACAGAGAGTGTTTTTTGATAGTGATATTCCTTCTGTTCATCCTATACTGATCCTGCACTTGTGTATGCCTACCAGCTCGTCCATCTGTGAATGTAAACTCTAACCTCTCTGGCTCACAGACACCTTGGTGGGAACCACAAGCAGGACAATGTGTCCACTTCCACAGTGTGCCACAAAACCCGATTTCATCCCACACCAAATCAAGCAAGAGATGCCTTCAGCTTTCCTATGATCCTGCACTCATGTGTACCTAGCAGCTTGCATTCATCTGTGAATGTGAACTCTAACCTCTCTGGGTCACAGGAACCTTGGCAGGAACCACATGCAGGATAATGTGTCTGCTTCCACAGTGTGCCCAATACCCCAATATCATCCCATGCCAAATCAGGCAAGAGATGTCTTCAGCTTTCGCAGTGCTGCAGCAGCAGATATATGTACTGACCATGGATGCATCAACTGCATGCTCATTTGTGACAACCGTGTCTTGTACCATGTGCGGACAGAGCATCACTACCACAACCCCCACCCAGACTTCAGATGAGGTGCCACTTCCTGGGTCCATGCCACCTTCGCGGTCGAAAAACTGCTGCTCATCTCTTCCTGCGCTACTGCAGCAGGTGATTGTTGGATGTCTCCTGAAACTACCTTGCCTGCAGAACTCCAAAACATGGTTCCCCTTGGTCAATAACTTGTTGGATACTCACAAATTCTGAGTGACGATGTGTGATTCATGTGCCTGGTTAGCCACTTACATGAAGAACCAGACATCATCAGTGACCTGCTGCTAGATCCACCATGTCAATATGCTACACCATGGTCCTGTATTATTGAACGTCTATATGCCCTCTTGCCAAAGCTATTCACTACACCATTAATGACTTATATCTGCAGGAGCAGACCCTGTCTCAATTGTGGCACCATCTGTGCTCCCAAGCCACATCTGAAAAGCTGCTAGACATTTGTGCTTTGAGTCCTTGGCTTGTTAAATTGCTGTCCAATCTTCAACTACGTCCCCTGTCTCACAAGTCTGCTGTTTCAGAAGAGAAACTCCATCTTGCAGACAGTATTAGCCAGCATCAAAAGCTTGTTCCCTCCGGCAGCCCACCCATGGATTCAGAGGTTGTAGTCCTCCTACCTCAGTCCAGATGCTTCTTTACCCTGCAATGGCTATGCGTGCGGCACACACTCTCAGCAGCTATGTCCAGTGCCAGCTGGCGGTCAACTTCTGGCACCATATGTGCCTCCTGTGCCTGCTTCCCACTCTTCTCCTTAGGCTGAATGAGTACAAAGTGCATCAAACAGCTCGGGTGATACACAGCAGAGCCACATCTGCATACCCATTATGTTGGTACCATGTGACTTTCAGTGATACTGCATGGTCTTGTCATCCACTATGTGCATACCCAAACTCTGGTTGCGAGTCCATTTAGGGGCCACGACTCACGGCGTGTTGCCCGTCTGCTTAGTCATCCAATACAGTGAATGACCCTGCCTGGACTCTCCACTTTGTCATCGACACCAGGGCTGATACCAGCATCATTCCAC
Source organism: Schistocerca serialis cubense (assembly GCF_023864345.2). Classification (NCBI taxonomy): domain Eukaryota; kingdom Metazoa; phylum Arthropoda; class Insecta; order Orthoptera; family Acrididae; genus Schistocerca; species Schistocerca serialis. The sequence continues at coordinate 121,798,106 of NC_064642.1, read as the reverse complement.
CATCAAGCACTCCTGCAAGTCTTCTTCCTGCATTGCTGTTCCTCCATGCAGCCACCAACTCCAACATACTTGTCCATGGCTCAGCAGATATTCGCCTGCAATGCATCCTGGATCTGGTATTCTGTTGGACCTTGCAGATCACTAATGGCGACTGCCCCAGTCTCAGGATCAACTTCCTCAAACATTTCAGCCTCTTGCCGGACCTCCAATCAGCTACTCTGCTTCTCCATGCACCTCTTGCATTCCAGGTACCTTTGTCATCTTGCCCTTTACACCACCTCTCAGAACTTTGCACTTGTCTGTGCTACCTCGAAGTACTCATGTTTGACAGCAGATCTTTTCAGTTTGCTGACCCAGCTTTCGACTTACCGCCCACAGTTTTCTGACCTCCATGCCAACAACAACAACAACAACAACAACAACAACAACAACAACCTCATTCTGGGAACAACAACAACACCAACAACCTGCATCATCTGATTTCCAATGCGTCAGCCAACTTTGCGCATGCTATCCACATGGTCACCGACCTCACCACATTACAGCCACACACGTCACTAAGGCTCCTGACCTGCCTGTGCCTCCACCTTAACCACAGTCTCAACAAGTCAGTGGCAATCAAACTTACAGCATTTTGTGTATCTTACCTTTGTCGACGAGTGTTGTTACGTTTGTACACATTCCATTATAGGTAATGTTACTAATGGTACCCGCCATAGGCTAGTTAGTAGTGAGGCCCCTTTCCTCTCCCTGTCCAGTATAAGGCTCGCCCCCTCTGCGCCACCAAACTGCGCACACTAAGGCTGCAACACAGGACCTGTTTGATTCTGGGATTGTGTAATAGTCGTCTCTTATACATCTTATGCCTAAAAAAGATGGTTCTTTCTGCTTGTGTGGGGCCTACCGCAAACTCAATGCTTGGATGATCCTTGACAATTATCTGATTTCACACATCTAGGATTTTGCCCAACATCTGCAAAGTGCACAGATTTTCAGTGTTATTGACTGCTGAAAGGGTTATCATCAACCCCCTATGCACAATATATCTGAAACCACTATTATTACATCGTTTGGATTATTTGAATACGGCTACATGCCTTAAGGTCTTAAAAATGGCACACAGATGTAGCAACGATTTATTGACTCAGTCTTGTTCCCTTTCCCTTTCTACTATGCTCACCTTGAAGATATTCTCATCCACCTCTTCTGCTGAAGAACATGATTTCGATTTATCTCGAGTTCTCAAAACATTCGTCAACAATGGCTTTAAGATAAACCATGATAAATGTCAGTTATGTGCTACCAGTGTCGCTTTCCTGGGCCATACCATCTCCACTGATGATATTCACCCTGAGTCCAATCACATCACATTCCTCTAGATTTGCAGTTACCCAAAATATTTCATGACCTCCATCATTTGCTAGGAATGGTCAGTTTTTTCCAATGGCACATCCCTCACGCTGTGTCCCTCAAGCCCCTCTGACATGTGCCTTGGCAGGAAAATACACTTCCAGCGTCGGTAAAGCACTATGGTCTGATGAGACGCAGCACACTTAAAAGAGCACTGGCCAATACTGCCACACTCATACACTCCATTAGTGACATGCACATTTCTATTAATACAGATGTGAGCGAGTCTTCGATTAGTGCCATCCTGCAACAGCTCATGAATGACTCAACACACCCTCTTCATTTCTTTCCCAAAAACTTACCACCTCACAACATAAGTAGTGAGCCCTTGATAGGGAACTTTTGGCAATATACGAGGCGGTCCACCCCTTCTGCAAGAACATAGAAGGCTGGTATGTAACTATACATACAGATCACAAACCACTCACTGATACCATCCATAATTCTGCTAATGATTTGATTGCTGCCCCACTGCTTTCATCACATATACCTCATTTGCCAGTAAACCACTGATTTTTGTTATACAAAAGGAACTGAGAATGTTGTCGCTGACTACATGTCTCGTGTACACACTATCTCTTCAACACTATATCTTCACTGTTGGACTTGGACTAACTTGCATGGGTCCAATAGGATGACCCCAGTATAGATCATTTACTATGAGATAATGATATCTCATTGGTTATTGAGCTACGGTGTCCATCTGGCTCTTCAAACATGGTACTATGTGACACTTCCACAGGTAGTCTCCACCCCCTCATCCCCATCCCCCTACACCAGAAAGTCTTCTCGGTGATCCACGACATTGCGCATCCAGGTATTAAGGCTATTGCATGCATTGTTACCAAATGTTTAGTTTAGATAGGCATTAAGTCAAAGTGTCTCATCTGGACATGCACATGCCTCCTATTCCAACGCAGTAAAGTCGGACGCCATTCCCACCCTTCTCTGGGTCAGTTAAATATCCATAAAGGGCAGTTTTGACACAGTATCTCAACCTCATTGGTCCTCTCCCTCCTCAGTGGGTTGCTGATACTTTCTGTCCATTATTGACTGTGTCACCAGGTGGGTCAAAGCTGTTTCAAGCCTGCTCATTATTGGAGATATTGTTGCTCAGGCATTTGTCACCTTTTGGATTCCTTACTTCAGTTTCCCCTCTTCTATTACTACTTATCAGGGATGACAGTTTGGATCTATCCTTTTCACCAGGCTGTGCAACTTGTGCAGTGCCAATAAATTCACACTACTGTCAAAGAAAATGTTTGCACATGAGTTTTCAGTAGCATCACATGCTTTCTCTTTCCATATGAGAGCAGTCATTGTTGCAAAATATGTCAGCAAAAGCAATCACTTCACTAGCAGCTGAGAGCCTGGGCCCTGCAGTCTAATGGGCTGGTTGAGTTCTGGCACCCGATCCTTCAGGCAGCGCTCATGTCATTCTATTTCCTGGTCCTATGCTCTCTTCTGGATCCTGCTTGGAATGGCATTTAGGGTGGACTTATGGACATCCCTGGCTCACATACGTTATAGCGAACCCTTGAGCTTGCCTGCTGAATTTGTCGAAGACTGTGAGCCTCCACTCTGTTCTGAGCTCTCAACTTTGGTCGAGCATGACCGCATTCACTCACATTGCTCACATCTGCACCCCATCTCTGTGTGCCCACACTGCCTCGTGTCTTTATTCATAAAACTTTAGAGCACTGTGACTATGTAATACTCCTTGATGACACCATGCAGTCAGCTCTCCAACTGCCTTATTCAAGCCCTCACAAAGTGCCCTGTTGCTCCACCTGAAACTTTGACATCCTCGTTCATGATAAGCTGCAAACCATTTCCATCAACATATTCAAGCCAGTTTGGATGCTTCATGATGATCTTCCCACTACCAATACCTGACTGATGAGTTTGCTCCTGTTCCCTCCTTGCTGTCTACCTCTCACATTTGATCCATGTGATTCATGTGTTCTGAGTGCTTTGGGTACTGCATTTGACAGTTTTTCCCCCAACACGGTCTCCACAAGCACTTTTTTTAGCTTTCCACATTTCCCACTCTCTCCTACAATCCACACTTCTATGTTGACATCTGTTCTCTGTTGGTCGATGACATCTTCTTGCAGTTATGTGACAGTACTCTCTTTGTGCTTCACTCACCTCCTTGTACGCGCGATGACTCCACGCATCATGTCACACTCCTGCACACTTTCAACATTCCTCCTAATGCGGAAGAAAATAATATCATCGCCTTGATCGATGACCTCAACAGCCTTACCATCTGCATGTCTTTTGCCGCTCACGCAGCTGCCACAGTGTGGAACCAATCGATTCCCATCTCCTGCACTGGTCCCCCATCCGCTCTCTGACATATCATGAAAACTACACTCAGGCTGGTGAAACATGTCACTTGATACCTCATGTGTAGTTGGCTACAATACGATTACGAGGTTGCAATAGCTGCCACTGCACACACCCACAGCTCCGAAGTGTTTTGTAAATGTAAGCTACAGTCAACATATATTTAAACTGTTGCATGATAATGTGTACATAAGTACAACAAAGTATTTTTTCTAACAGTGGACACAACAACATTGGAGAAAAAGCATTTTGATAGTACATGAAGCCAGGAAATAAACGACACGTGAAGTTAATGACAATGTCTATGAGAGGTCATTCCAAATTGTTACTGTAAATATGTGCATATAAAATGTCATATAATAATGTAAACCTAAACATAGCAAAGAACATGCTGTCCACATTCTTAGAACAAAATAAAGCAAAAGATGCATAGCCTACTTGGTTGCAGAGAGAAAGAATTAATTCTGTATGCATTTTCACTCACCAACTTACAATGTCAGTGGCGCAATTCCAATCAGTTCTCTTTCACTATCACCAGAATCAGCACCAAAATTGTCATCAGCTGTTCTCCAGGCTGTCCAATACATCCGTCGCCATCAGCGTATACAGTATATCATATGCTCAGATTCGCTCAGCTCTCTCCTCAGTCTCGTAGCTCTTTACCCTGTCTACCCTCTGGTCCACCGGATTCAGGACTGCCTCCACTTGGGGGGTGTCTCTGTGGCATTCCTCTGGATCCCAGGACATGTTGTTATCCGTGGAAACGAGGTGGCCGATATAGCGGCCAAGGCTGCTGTCTCTCTTCCTCAGCCTGCTGTTCGCAGATCTACAGAGTGTTTTACGTCGTCGTGTTGCTCGTCGTTTATGGCACACACATTGGTTTACACTTCCCAATAATAAATTGCAGGACATGAAAGCTCTTCCCTGTGCTTGGACCTCTTTCTCTTGAACTCATCGTCGGGAGGAGGTAATTTTAACTAGACTCTGGATAGGCCACTGTCTTTTTAGCCATCGACATCTTTTAAGTGGTGATCCTCCCCCTCTTTGTCCCCACTGCTCTCAACTGTGGACAGCGAGACACCTTTTACTTCAGTGCCCCTATTTTCCGCTACGCACCTGTTTACAGCTGTCGCCGGATATATCTTCCATTTTAGCAGATGACACATGCTCAGCCGATCGCGTCCTCGGGTTTATCAGTGTCAGTGAGATGACATCGGTCATTTGAAGCTCTTTTTGGGGAAAACAACCCCCCCCCCCTTCTATAGTGGTTTTCTAATCTTTCCTTCTGTTTTTTAGTTTCCCCACTTTTTGAGTTTCGCTCCCATTGCTGCTGATTTCCAAATTGTGTTTTTTTTTTTTTTTTTTTTTTTTTTTTTAAAAAAACCCTTCCCTAAGCCACAGAGTGGGCGCTAATGACTGTAGCAGTTTTTTGCCCTAAAACCATTAAAAAAGTCAAGAGAAATTATTAATTGTTTGTTCTCATTTATAATTCTGTCTTTAGTGTGTGCTTCTTTTATGAATGTACCAAATGGTCTACTTTCTTCCTCAATGAGGTGGCGTCTACAGTAGCAAGACCTTCATGTAGCAGCCTTTCCACTTCTGTTATTGTAAAATTCTTGTTGATATTTCAAATATAGGCCTTGATATCACTCCAAACCAATTCATATGGGTTAAAATTGCAGTGATAAGGTGGTAGTCTAATTACCGTACGATCTTGTTCCCTTGGCATCACAGCTTATTTTGTTTTACAAAAGAATATAACAGGAGCTTTGTTGTGCTCATGTTCGCAGCAATGTCTCTCGTTTGCAACCACTGCATAGTTTCTTTGTGGTCACTGATTGTTGGAGTTTTGTCTAAAATCACAGAACGGTAAGATGCATTATCTGTTACAGACACTGTCGGAACACTAAACTGGAGCAACAAATCTTTAAACCATTGCAGAAACTGTGGGTGATCCATATTTTCATGATAGGCACAGGTTTTTCTCGGTCAAAAAACTACAAGTCCTTCATGCACAAAACATTTTGAAGAACCTGCGTGAGCCACACTTAATTGGGATGCTTTTCCTGTTGGCTGATGACCACTGCTATTCAGATTATTGTCTGTCCAACATATATTAACTGATTCTCCAATGTTGACCCAGGTTTCGTCTAACCCTATAATTGGACATATATCCTTTCCTACAATTTTATGTAAAAAAACACCATGAGCTGCAACGACATGAGCTTTTTCAACTAACAGTTTTCGTCCATGTAACTTTTTATAGCAGACACCTATATTTTTTACCATTATTTTTAAGTGATTTTTTCTCCACAGGGCTTCTCTTGCACCTTTACCTTTTCGAAAGCCGAACCTGGTCATCCTCTTAACAGATCCTCAGTTTCCTTTTCCATCTTCCGCATATTACTCATGTCAGGAACTTGGATGCATGAGCTGCTAAGCTGATTATGTGATAGTTCTCGCATTTGTCTGATTTTGCTATCTTTGGGGTGTGTGGATTATATTTTTCCAGAAGTCTGATGGTATGTCTCCAGTCTTACAGATTCTACACACCAACTTGAATGATCATTTGGCTGCCATTTACTCCATTGATTTTAGAATTTCCAAAGGAATGTTGTCTATGACTTTCACCTTATTTGATTTCCAGAGTTTATCAACTCTGGATCTCCTATGTCTTCCATATTGACTCTTATTCCTTCAGGATAGTCTTTTCACTTATCCACTTTCACCTTTGCAGTTAAGTGTGGAATTCCTCTTGAACTCAAAATGTTGATGCAATGTACTCTTCATTTCACTGAAGGTTGTTTTCAACATTGTACTGAATCAGTCCTCCAACAATCATTTCTTTTTCTGTTTCTTTGCATTTTTCCTGCAGCCATTTTTGCCATGGCTTTCCTGCTCTTCTTATTTATTTAATTCCTAAGTGACTTTACATTCCTCTATTCCTGGCTTTTCCTGAACATTTTTGTACTTCCATTATTCATGAATCATTTGAAGCATTTCTTCTGCTACCCAAGGTTTCTTCACAGCTACCTTTCTTGTACCTATATCTGACTGTCCAGCTTCTGAGAGGGACCCTGTTAGAGATGTCAAGTGAACTGTGTATCACAACAGTCATGTCATGTCATAGCAGTCATTGTAGTCTCTGATTGCTTGAGCTATTACTTTGTTTCATACTGTTACATAATTGTACAAAGTGAAAGACAGAGAGAGACTGTGCTTGTTGAGTATGAATGCAGGCAGAATGGGCTGCTACCTGCAAACAGCTAAAGCACTGTTTGCAACGATGCTCAGGCTTCAGGCTGCTACCTTGGGCTGTTCCAATGTTGGGGCACCTTGGGTAAAGGCTGTGCATCTGTAGGATCATCTGCAATCCCTGATGCCATTGTAGCTCTCAATGCACATAACATGACTAATTTGTCCTCAAGTAAGGATATATTGTGAACAGTTATAGGCGCTGAACCTCTGAGCAGTAGGCGTGCTAGTTACTGGGTGGAGACCAGAATGAAATTTTCACTTTGCAGCAAAGTGTGCACTGATATAAATCTTCTGGCAGGTTAAAACTGTGTGCTGTACCAAGACTCAAACTTGGGACATTTGCCTTTTGTGGACAAGTGCACTACCGACAGAGCTACTGGAGCACAACTCACGATCCATCGTCATAGCTAAATTTCCACCAGTGCCTCATATCCTGAGGAGAAAGGATCATTGCCATCAAAGTATGTCCACACAATGCTGCTTTTGTTGTGCACAATTGCAGGCAAACAGGAATAAAAGAGCCTGCACAAAAATTTGCGGAAAGAGCATGTGTACGAAGGGGGTTCTTGTGTCTGCATGGTGCCTCACAGTGCAAGCAATCTTCTGTGGATCCCCTTCCTTGCTTGGGTGTTTGTCCTGCTTTTCTTCTGATGAAAACATGACAGAAAAAAAAAACACAAAGAGGATAGCTAAAGGAGTATCTAAATAACAAAGATAGAGAGAAGAAATAGAAAAGAAGAAGGCTGAAGAATGCCAGAGTAAAATTACACTTATGAATTTGAGGAAAAATAAAAGTCGTTTTGTCTTCTGTGAGTTAAGTAAACTAGGCTGTCATCTGTTATGTACACTATTGTAAATTGGAAAAAGAACACCAAGAATTCAAAGGGAAATTTTACTGTCACACTCGTGAGGACTTATGCAGAAAACAATCACTCCAACAGAACCACATGTATCTGAATAGTTGACAGAGCATGTGAAATGTCAGTGCTAGTACCCAGTACAATCTCCTTTTGCAGCAATGCAGACTTCAATTGCCCAATGGAGACAATCTTAGAGGCGATGACTGTAGTCTTGTGGAATGGCCTGCCATGCAATTTCCACCTGGTGTCTCAGCTGAGCCGATCTGCTGTTGGTCTTGCAGACCATGCAAGATCAGTTCCAAACATGCTGAATGGTGGACAGATCTGGGGATCATGATGGCCAGAGTAGTTGGCATACACCTTGGAGAGCACATTGGATGGCACTGGATGTGTATGGTCATGCAATGTCTTGTTAGAAAAGCACATCGCCTTGTTGATGCACAAATGGTATCACGCCAGGTTGAGTGATGTTTTATGTGTACGTTTCCTGTACGATCACCAGAGAAGAACAGCAATTGTAAGTAATGGCTCCCAACACCATGATGCCAGGTGTTGGCCCTGTGTGCCTCTGTCATAAACACTCCAGATGTTAATGCTCACCTGCATGACACCGCATATGTATATAACTACCATTAACACCGAGGCAGAAGCGACTCACCCTTCACTCACCCTTCACAACCTTTCCAGCAAACCTCAACCTCCTCTCATTGCACACAAACCCAGTCTCTCCCATCTACTCAATCTCCCACTTCCAGCTCCACTCCCTCCAAAACCTCAAAATTCCGATCAACACAATCTGGAACCACAACACCCTAATTCAGTAGTTAACCTTTCCTCCAAACCTCTCTCCCAATCCGAAACCTCTGTCCTATCCAAAGGCCTCACCTTCAGCCCCACTCCCAGATTCAACCAAACAGCCCTCGTCAAAGATTTACTGTCCTACACTCATACTCTCTGCTGGAAATATCACTTTGCCACGAAGAAAAATGATCCTAATCCTACTCCTAATGATCCAACTCCCCAAGACACCATCCAAATTGAACCCTGCCTGGAACAGTTCCATCCTCCGTCACAGCGGGACCCACCTCCTCTTCCTCAAAATCACCCTCTCCAAACCTTCCAGGAATTTCTGACTTCCAGCCTTGCATCTCAATCCTTCTTAAAAAACCTTAATCCTACACCCAACATCACCACTGCTGAAGCCCAGGCTATCCGTGATCTGAAAGCTGACCGATCCATCGTCATTCTTCCGGCGGACAAGGGCTCCACGACCGTGGTACTTGATCGTCGGGAGTATGTGGCTGAGGGACTGCGTCAGCTTTCAGACAACACCACATACAAAGTTTGCCAAGGTAACCCCATTCCCGATGTCCAGGCGGAGCTTCAAGGAATCCTCAGAACCTTAGGCCCCCTGCAAAACCTTTCACCTGACTCCATCAACCTCCTGACCCCACCGACACCCCGCACCCCTACCTTCTACCTTCTTCCTAAAATCCACAAACCCAATCATCCCGGCCGCCCCATTGTAGCTGGTTACCAAGCCCCCACAGAACGTATCTCTGCCTACGTAGATCAACACCTTCAACCCATTACATGTAGTCTCCCATCCTTCATCAAAGACACCAACCACTTCCTTGAACGCCTGGAATCCTTACCCAATCTGTTACCCCCGGAAACCATCCTTGTAACCATTGATGCCACTTCCTTATACACAAATATTCCGCACGTCCAGGGCCTCGCTGCGATGGAGCATTTCCTTTCACGCCGATCACCTGCCACCCTACCTATAACCTCTTTCCTCATTACCTTAGCCAGCTTCATCCTGACCCACAACTTCTTCACTTTTGAAGGCCAGACATACCAACAATTAAAGGGAACAGCCATGGGTACCAGGATGGACCTCTCGTACGCCAACCTATTCATGGGTCGCTTAGAGGAAGCCTTCTTGGTTACCCAGGTCTGCCAACCCAAAGTTTGGTACAGATTTATTGATGACATCTTCATGATCTGGACTCACAGTGAAGAAGAACTCCAGAATTTCCTCTCCAACCTCAACTCCTTTGGTTCCATCAGATTCACCTGGTCCTACTCCAAATCCCATGCCACTTTCCTTGATGTTGACCTCCACCTGTCCAATGGCCAGCTTCACACGTCTGTCCACATCAAACCCACCAACAAGCAACAGTACCTCCATTACGACAGCTGCCACCCATTCCACATCAAACGGTCCCTTCCCTACAGCCTAGCTCTTCGTGGCAAACGAATCTGCTCCAGTCCGGAATCCCTGAAGCATTACACCAACAACCTGACAACAGCTTTCGCATCCCGCAACTACCCTCCCGACCTGGTACAGAAGCAAATAACCAGAGCCACTTTCTCATCCTCTCAAACCCAAAACCTCCCACAGAAGAACCACAAAAGTGCCCCACTTGTGACAGGATACTTTCCGGGACTGGATCAGATTCTGAATGTGGCTCTCCAGCAGGGATACGACTTCCTCAAATCCTGCCCTGAAATGAGGTCCATCCTTCATGAAATCCTCCCCACTCCACCAAGAGTGTCTTTAAATCCTGCCCTGAAATGAGATCCATCCTTCATGAAATCCTCCCCACTCCACCAAGAGTGTCTTTCCGCCGTCCACCTAACCTTCGTAACCTCTTAGTTCATCCCTATGAAATCCCCAAACCACCTTCCCTACCCTCTGGCTCCTACCCTTGTAACCCCCCCCCCCCCCCCCCCCGGTGTAAAACCTGTCCCATGCACCCTCCCACCACCACCTACTCCAGTCCTGTAACCCAGAAGGTGTACACGATCAAAGGCAGAGCCACATGTGAAAGCACCCACGTGATCTACCAAGTGACCTGCCTACACTGTGACGCATTCTATGTGGGAATGACCAGCAACAAACTGTCCATTCGCATGAATGGACACAGGCAGACAGTGTTTGTTGGTAATGAGGATCACCCTGTGGCTAAACATGCCTTGGTGCACGGCCAGCACATCTTTGCACAGTGTTACACCGTCCGGGTTATCTGGATACTTCCCACTAACACCAACCTATCCGAACTCCGGAGATGGGAACTTGCTCTTCAATATATCCTCTCTTCCCGTTATCCACCAGGCCTCAATTTCCGCTAATTTCAAGTTGCCGCCACTCATACCTCACCTGTCATTCAACAACATCTTTGCCCCTGCACTTCTGCCTCGACTGACGTCTCTGCCCAAACTCTTTGTCTTTAAATATGTCTGCTTGTGTCTGTATATGTGTGGATGGATGTGTGTGTGTGTGTGTGCGAGTGTATACCCATCCTTTTTTCCCCCTAAGGTAGGTCTTTCCGCTCCCGGAATTGGAGTGACTCCTTACCCTCTCCCTTGGGACCCACATCCTTTCGTCTTTCCCTCTCCTTCCCTCTTTCCTGGTGGGGCGGCGGTTTGTTGCGAGAGCTTGAATTTTGTGTGTGTGTTTGTGTTTGTTTGTGTGTGTGTCGGCCTGCCAGCGCTTTCATTTGGTGGGTCGCATCATCTTTGTTTTTAGATGTATTTTTCCTACGTGGAATGTTTCCCTCTGTTAAAACCATATCATATATATATATATATATATAGTTATGATGGAGGGAAACATGGAATGTTTCCCTCTGTTAAAACCATATCATATATATATATATATATATATATATATATATATATATATATATATATATATATATATATAGTTATGATGGAGGGAAACATTCCACGTAGGAGGGATATATCTGGGAGCAGGGATGATGTGACTTGCCAAGTGGGGGTGCTGGCGGGTCGACAGACGCACGGGCGGGCACAGGCATGCGCACAAGGTTCAGGCATTCGCGGCGGACTGTTGCCTCGCCGGGGGCCAGGGGGGGGGGGGGGAAGGACGAAGGGATGTGGGTTTTTGGGGGAGAGGGTAAGGAGTCATTCCGGTCCCGGGAGCGGGGGGACTTGCCTTGGGGGGAGGGAAGGACGGGTATACACTCGCGCACACGCACATGTCCATCCGCACATGTGCAGACACAAGCAGACATCAGACCGATGTCTGCTTGTGCCTGTGTATGTGTGGATGGATGTGTGTGTGTGTGTGAGTGTATAAAAAGTCTTTAAATCTGTCTGCTTGTGTCTGTATATGTGTGGATGGATATGTGTGTGTGTGTGCGAGTGTATACCCGTCCTTTTTTCCCCCTAAGGTAAGTCTTTCCGCTCCCGGGATTGGAATGCCTCCTTACCCTCTCCCTTAAAACCCACATCCTTTTGTCTTTCCCTCTCCTTCCCTCTTTCCTGATGGGGCAACAGTTTGTTGCGAAAGCTTGAATTTTGTGTGTATGTTTGTGTTTGTTTGTGTGTCTGTCGACCTGCCAGCACTTTCATTTGGTAAGTCACATCATCTTTGTTTTTGGATATATTTTTCCTACGTGGAATGTTTCCCTCTCTCTCTCTCTCTCTCTCTCTCTCTCTCTCTCTCTCTCTATATATATATATATATATATATATATATATATATATATATATATATATATATGAATTAATAGAGGGAAACATTCCCTCTATTAATTCATATCATTAATTTGAACCCAACAATTACGTTTGTTATTGTCACTGTTGCATTTCGAAATCTTTTCTGTCGTCTTATTTTCTCTTTTTGTTTTTGCCAGTAGTTTCACTTTGTATTCACCTTCTCCTTTTTGCCCAAACTCTTTATCTTTAAATATGTCTGCTTGTGTCTGTATATATGTGGATGGATATGTGTGTGTGTGTGTGTGTGTGTGTGTGTGTGTGTGTGTGTGTGCGAGCGTATACCCGTCCTTTTTTTACCCCTAAGGTAAGTCTTTCCGGTCCCGGGATTGGAATGACTCCTTACCCTCTCCCTTAAAACCCACATCCTTTCGTCTTTCCCTCTCCTTCCCTCTTTCCTGATGAGGCAACAGTTTGTTGCGAAAGCTTGAATTTTGTGTATATGTTTGTGTTTGTTTGGGTGTCTATCGACGTGCCAGCACTTTCGTTTGGTAAGTCACATCATCTTTGTTTTATATATATATATATATATATATATATGAATTGTGCGGACTATATTCTTCCGTCTAAACTACAGCACTTCACTGTCCACCACCCCCACCATACTATCCCTCCCCCTCCCCATCCCCGCCTCCTCCTTACCCCACCCAGTCGCCACTCCCATCATGCAATGGTGCTGATGCTCGCAGTGTGGTTTCAGTTGTCTGAGACTGCAAATGTGTGTGCAAGTTGTGTTTGCGTGAGTGTGTGTACATGTGTGTATGTGTGTGTATTGCTGACAAAAGCCTTAATAGCCGAAAGCTATAATTGTGCGAATCTTTTAGTTGTGCCTACCGCGACTGAGCATCTCCGCTATATGGTGAGTAGCACCTTTCCTTCTATAATGTTGTTACATGCCATCCTGGATTTTACATTGTTTGATGGAGCCATATATTTTTTGCTTGCAAAGATCAAATCATGGCTAACATTTCATCCATGGTGGAACAGTCATGTCAATTTCATTGTCCTGACTTGTTGGGCCCACCACATCGAAATAATAACAATAGGAAAAATTCTAAACTTAAAGATTATTCAAGGCATCAAGATACAGTTGTTGCTTTTCTGTTTCAACAGATATAGAAGAGTTTAATACACGAGAGAGAGCCAGTAAAGCAACTGGGAGGCCAGCTATACAAACAAAGTTTGTGATGGATCTTCTTCTCAGAGCTCTTCATAACTGTATTTCCAGATCTACACATCTGACATGTCTAGTACTGGAAGGTCTTGCTCTGACAGAAGAATACTTATCTTTGTTGTGTGCTGTAAGTATTATCTAAGAGATGTTTGATGATATTTAAACAGTAATGCTCATGATCACTGTATAAATGAAAATGAGTATGGCAGACTCTGCAAATAAGGAATGTTTGATTCATTTAATTCCATAATCAAGAATGTCATAAGAAAATACCCTCATGAACATTTTAACTGGAGATAGATGCTGTGTTGGAGAGGGACAGCACTCTTTTCAGCATGGTGAATGGTTCAGTGTGGTTTAGTTTTGAAAGGAATGGAACTGGAAAAAATGTATTATCCTTGAAACATTTAAAGCAGACAATATGATGAAAGCAGATAATTTAACAGAATGATAAATGAAAGCAGTATTTTTTCATGTGTTCAGTAAGTCAAGTGACATATTTTTGTCCCTATTAAGACCAATTGAACATTTACTGCCTCATTGTAATTGCATCACATTTCATTGATGAGCCTATTTTGTTCCTGTTTACAGTTTATATGTTGGCTTTACCTTCTATCAAGTTCAATGTCTCACTAATGCATGACCAGAGAAAGCGACCACTCACTTTCTCTGAATGAAAAGCGAGTTTACCTTTTAATCATTAAAATCATAGAAAGCTTATTTATCATTGACTCACTTTTCTCAGAAACATTGTCAGTTTGTGTCATTGTGAAACCATAAGTTATCAATCATGTATAACTACCTTGAAATTTGCTCCACACTCTGTTGAATGTTGTATCACTTTCCTTGGTGGTACTAGTGTCCATGGAGAGTTAGTAAACTTACAGATGGTGCACCATTCAAGTGGGTGCAACAACAACAACACAAAATCCCCATGTTCAGTGTATTTTTACTCTACAACTTCTTGTCTGACCTACAAAAGAACTATATCTCTGAATTTTTCTCATACAGATCTTCTATTCTGAAGCAACAAATGCCACCATTCAGAAAAAAATGCCTCTATCACTGTAATTAATGATGTCGCAGAAGCAGATTGATATTTGCTTTATGAGCCCTTGGTCACTACCTGTCAACATAAAAAGAGATTATAAATATTTTTAGTGTGCAGAATGTTATTAGATGTGGAATAGTGAGGCACCTCACCCTGCAGATTGTGATCATATTGCCCAGAATATATTCATCACAAATGCTGAATGCTACAGCGGCAATTCTAACAGCTGGTTAACTTTATTCTTTAATTAATCCACATTCCTGGAGGTTTTCCATCATAATGGGATTAACTGGGTATCTTGAAAGATGAATCAACTGATTCCATTTGTGGCAACTGCATTGTCCCGATGAAAATGAGTATTTTCTGTTTCGCAATCCAAGTCCCCTTTATGTATTTTTCATTCAGTTGATTGAAAAGTATTCAAAAGTTTTTGTTTTTCCCTTTCCAGGGAAATTAAAATTGGGAGGAGGAATCCTATTGAAAGATGAAATTGACTTTGCATTTTTGATGCTGGTACACTGGGACTGATTGATAGAACATATCCTCAAGATTCAAGGAATTCTCAGTGTGGTAATGGAGGGTAATGTGGAAGGTCAAAATTGTAGTGGAAGACCAAGGCTTGAATATAATAAGAAGGTTTAAATAGATGTCCGTTGCAGTAGTATTCAGAGATGCAGTGGCCTGCACAGGGTAGACTAGCGTGGAAAGCTGCATCAAACCAGTCTTCAGTCTTGTAACCTGACATGGGTTGTGACATACATAGTTTAGAAGCTCACTCTCAGATCAGAGGTAATGTGGGATGTTTAGGTCATCCTTTTCTTGGTACACGAGTGGCTTTGTACAGGAGTGAAACAGTGATGGGGTCAAGCTGAGATTTTGCAGTTACAGACAGTACAGATAGACTTGGATATCAGGCTAAAGGAGGAAGATATGGTAAATGATAGTGAAATGAGAATCTGGGTTGGCTACTGGTCTGCTTTTTATTGCTTCTTCATGTGTCAGGTATGAAGGGGGCAGAGATTGTTTTATACTAGATTCTCCAACCAGTTACCAGAATAAATGCCCACCCTGGCCTATAACTTTGTTAAGATTTGCATATGCACAGTGTAATATGGTACTACTTATGACAAACCATGAAAGTGGTGGGTTCTATTGCTTTAATGGAACTCTTAGGTTCAAGTGTTCACCGCAGTGTAAATGACATACAGACATAGGTTCTTGTAGACAAATATGTAGCCCAGGGGATATAATGGACTAACAGCAAGCTTTGCATGTCCTTAGTGCACAGAGTTAATTGAGTCTGACTGCTCACTTACATATTATCTGCTGTAGGCTTGTTCATCCAAAGCTGCTGTCATTAGCTGGAACACTTGAATTTAGCTGAACTCTGCCAAACTCTCTTGATGTTTGAGAGCCTCTACATATGACGTTTTAGGCATTATGCTTGTACAAGATATGTGACTGCATCCCTTTTTACTGCCAATTAGCAATCAGTAAGCATGAAATCAGCAGTTTCCCAATGCTTGTCAACCTAAGTTATCAGGCTTACAGCTAATATTCACCTTTAGATGATTTTTCTCTTTTTTGTGGCAGCCCTTCATGTTTCAGTCATTACACCTTCCTTACTGGGGAAAGATTCACCCTCAAATCTTAGACATTAATTTTACACTTCTTTCTTACACGAGTTACATTCTATATACATAAATACACAGATTTCTCTTTTCTTTTTCCATATAAGTGTACATATGTAGATTAGATTTTTCCCTTGATAATACATCCCCATAACACAAGTGTGACCAATAACTAATCCCATCTTCCACATTCTTCATCTGTGCTCTTGTGTATCTGGTGATGTAGCACTCTGGTTGGGAATAACTTCACTTGGGGGGGGGGGGGATGCAAGTGAGAATTTACCATGAGCTGGTCCCCAGTTAACACACACATGGTCCTAACACTTCTCTTCTGGCCACTTTCAGCACTGAATGCTGCATCTGAGAAGTTTAAGCATAACTCCTGTAGTTATGAGGGTGTTGGTGATCACTAACATATAAAAGAAAATCTATGTTTTCCAGTTGGATCACTGTTTATGCTACCTTTTATGTAACCCTAACCTATTTTCTAAATCATGCATCCACCACCCTATACCTTTCAGGTCCAGCAAGTGATGTATGAGGGTGAGTCAAATGAAAACCTTAAATTTTTTTAAAATGTTATTTATTGTGCAGAAGTGGTACAAAGCTGTATCGCTTTTCAAGATAATCTCCCCCACACTCAATGCAAGTCCTCCAGCGCTTACAAAATGCATAAATTCCTTTAGAAAAAAATTCTTTTGGTAGCCCGTGCAACGACTCATGCACCGCGTGGCGTACCTCTTCATCAGAACGGAACTTCTTTCCTCCCATTGCATCTTTGAGTGCTTCAAACATAAGGAAGTCACTTGGGGCAAGGTCAGGTGAGTATGGTGGATGAGGAAGGCACTCAAAATGCAGGTCTGTGATTGTTGCAGCTGTTGTAAGGGCAGTGTGGGGCCTTGCATTGTCATGTTGCAGAAGGACACCTGCTGACAGCGATCCATGTCGCTTTGATTTGATTGCAGGCTGCAGATGATTTTTAGGAGATCTGTGTATGATGCACTGGTGACAGTGGTCCCTCTAGGCATGTAATGCTCCAAAATGACGCCTTTTTCGTCTCAGAAGAGAGTCAGCATTACCTTCCTTGCTGATGGTTCTGTTCGAAACTTCTTTGGTTTTGGTGATGAGGAATGGTGCCATTCCTTGCTTGCTCTCTTCATTTCCGGTTGGTGGAAGTGAACCCAGGTTTCGTCCCAGTAACGATTGTCGCAAGGAAGCCATCACCTTCTCATTCAAAGCGTCGAAGAAGTTCTTCACAAGCATCAACACGTCGTTCTCTCATTTCAGGAGTCAGCTGCCATGGCACCCATATTGCAGACACTTTGGGAAACTGGAGCACATCATGCACAAAGTGGTGTGCTGACCCATGACTAATCTGTAAACATGCTGCAATGTCATTCAGTGTCACTCGGCGGCTTTCCTTCACTATGGCTTCAACTGCTGTGATGTTCTGTGGAGTCACAACTCGTTGCGCCTGACCTGGACGAGGAGCGTCTTCCACTGAAGTCACACCATTTGTGAACTTCCTACTCCATTCGTAGACTTGCTGCTGTGACAAACAAGCATCACAGTACTGAACCTTCATTCGTCGATGAATTTCAATAGGTTTCACACCTTCACTACACAAAAACCGAATAACAGAATGCTGTTCTTCCCTGGTGCAAGTCGCAAGTGGGGCAGCCATCTTTATACTGATACTGTGACGGTATGTTTGCATCTGCTCTATGTTGCCACCTACAGGCCATTCTGCACGCTGTTTGTAGCACGCTTACCAGCTTACAGGATAATGGCGTGAAATTTCGATTTGTTATTACAAATTTAAGGTTTTCATTTGACTCACCCTCGTATGTCTGCAGGTGTGGGGAAGCCTATTTCTCTATCTTCATCACTATCTGCCTTTATTTTATTTCAAATGGGACCTCTTTCATGGATAAGTTAACATTGGATAGTATGTCCAGAAGGTTCGCTCAGTTTGTATTGTCTGCTGGGTGAGTAGTAGTCTGCTCACCATATACTGTACATTTTCCCAAGAATGTTAGTTTACCTGTTCCTTTCACTATTATATCTATTGATTCATGACCATCATGTAACACCGTTAATCTTCCGCTTTGTGGGCCATGTAGGTCCATTCATTTGGTTCTGGGGTTATCCAAATGCTATTTGTGATTGATACTATTTTCTTGATATAGTTACTTCGAAACTCTTGCATGGTTGTTTCAACAGACCTATCTTACAGAGGTTGTGCTCTTATTGTTTTTAATTGCAGATGTGGGCTTGTGCATCTTTTGGGCTTGTGCTAATGCTTTGCAATATACAGTATGTGATCAGAAGCATTCGGTCATATGGCTGAAAATGACTTACAAGTTCATTGCGCTCTCCATCGGTAATGCTGGAATTCGATACGATGTTGGCCCACCCTTAGCCCTGATGACAGCTTCCACTCTCGCAGGCATACATTCAATCAGGTGCTGGAAGGTTTTCTTGGGGAATGGCAGCCCATTCTTCACAGAGTGCTGCACTAAGGAGAGGTATCGATGTCGGTTGGTGAGGCCTGGAACGAAGTCAGCGTTCCAAAACATCCCAAAGATGTTCTGTAGGATTTGGGTTGTGAGGGTACTTGTGTGTAGTATCTGTAAGTGGTTGTTCTCTGTAGGGCGACAATGCCCACTGGCCCAGAGAGTCGCAAGCAGAGGCAGTTGTTGAGAGGCTGTGGAAGGTATAGGCTGCGTGAGCCAAAGGCGGTTGCGTAGCGAAGGATTTATCTCTATGTTTAATAGTAGTAGCACACAGTTTGAATAATAGTGTGTTTATGTTTGTGCAGTGTGATAAAGGAAATAAATTAAATTTTATCAGTTTTTAATGCGTCTCCATCAGTTAGTACCATACCATTGCATTTAACAATGAACGAAGTCTTGATATACACGGTCAACTACAACGAGAGGATTGTAACATAATAGTCATTAATTAATCCATATAGTCTCCAAGGAGAGGGGAGCTTATAAGGTCAGGACTATGTGCAGGCCGGTCCGTTACAGGGATGTTATTGTCGTGTAACCACTACACTACAGTCCGTGCATTATGAACATATGCTCGATCATGTTGAAAGATGAAACCACCATCCCCGAATTGCTCTACAACAGTGGGAAGCAAGAAGGTGCTTAAAACACCAATTTAGGCCTGTTCTGTGATAGTGCCATGCAGAACAACGAGGGATGCACATCCCCTCCATGAAAAACACTACCACACCATAACACCACTGCCTCCGAATTTTGGTGTTGGCACTTCACATGCCAGCACATAACGATCACCGGGCATTCACCATACCCACACCCCACCATTGGATCGCCACATTGTGTACCATGATTCATCACTCCACAAAACATTTTTCCACTGTTCAATTGACCAATGTTTACGCTCCTAACACCAAGCGTGGCATCGTTTGGCATTTAGTGGCGTGTTGTGTGGCTTATGAACAGCCACTAGACCAGGAAATCCAAGTTTTCCCACCTCATGCCTAACTGTCATAGTACTTGCAGTGGATCCTGATGCAGTTTGGAATTCCTGTGTGATGGTCTGGATAGATGTCTGCCTATTACACATTACGACCCTCTTCAACTGTCGGCAGTCTCTCTCTGTCAGTCAACACATGAGGTCGGCCTTTATGCTTTCGTAGTGTATGTGTCCCTTCACATTTCCATTTCACTATCACATCAGAGACAGTGGACCTAGGGATGTAAGGAGTGTAGAAATCTCACGTACAGACATATGATACAAGTGACACCCAATCACTAGGCCACGTTCGAAGTCCGTGAGTCCCGCGGAGCACCCCATTCTGCTCTCTCACGATGTTTAATGTCTACTGAGGTTGCTGATATGGAGTACCTGGCAGTAGGTGGCAGCACAATGCACCTAATATGAAAATCATATGTTTTTGGGGGTGTCCGTATACTTTTGATCATATAGTGTAGCTGATGCAGGTATATGGCAGTTGTTGTTTAGCATCGCCTAGTAAAAGATAGTCCATTTCTGGAGCCAAATATACCTACTAATCCTCCTTTCTCCTTACAGATAGTGGCAGTATCCTGTATCAAATTGAAAGTTTGCCTCTATGCTAGGGGTACTTTCAATACATGTGGTAACCTTGTGTCTGTTAGGAACATATAGGTTTCTGTTATTTGGAGGAACCTATAGCCATTCTCTTCTTCAAGGTTAGTGGAAACTTCTCGTTGCCGATGTCATCCCTCATTAACTGGAGGTATTCTATCACTTGTGTGTGGTTGATGATAAGGAATGCTAATATCTCTTTCTGTACATTCACAATGGCTGCCGGTAGCCATTTGTATTCTCCTCTGAATTTTTTGGAATATTACTATCAGTTGCATCATCTGCTCATTAAATTCTGTCTCTAAGGTTAGCCACTGCAATCTCTGGTCTGTTTCATTCTGAAATTTAGAAGCTTGTTTCTTAATTTTGTTCATATTGGTCTGCAGGATATCAGAGAACCTTTGCCGACTTCGTTTTGTATTCTTGAAGTTGGTTGTTGTGGGTTTCACTATCACCATTTCCTCCTGGCTTAAGTGCAATAGTTGCTTCTGTTCCTTTTCCACTTGCTTTTTTCTTGTCTCAAAGTACTCGGTGTCCTGTTTGTTTAACGTACCGAATAAAAGCATACTGGCTGATCCTACGATGTGCAAAAAGTCCTTACTGAAGCCATTGTTCACGACATGCCAGCTGCTTAATCAATGCCTGTGATTCTCTTCTGTTGTCTTTCAGCCCTTCCACCATTTCCCCTGTGGTGTGTTGTATTATAGTATCTATGCCAATGAGCTATGGCAGCTTGTACCTTGCGTATCGTCTCGTCAGCATTTTCTTTTAACTTCCATAAACTGTTGTATGTCACAATTTCCCACACGATGCTAGTGATCTTGATTTTTCCCTTCTGCATTGTAATATACCTCTCTGGTGGTGTTGAACTCCTGCATCCAGTAGGCAACTGGCTTATACTGAATTGAAGTCACTGTTGTTCACCCACTCATCAAAAGCCACCCAGCAGCAGCATCTTATGGCCATCAGTAATGTTAGAGAGGTTTCCCTTACACTCTGGATGTCTAATCTTTCAACTTAATACTTCTCACTAATGTATTCCATCTCTGTCCTTTCTTCCTGTTTACTGGTGCTGCCAGGGTTAACAGGAGGATAGTAACTGGTGGTCAGCATGTCTCCGAAGACCAATCACAGTGTCTCCATTAACTCTACCTTTTGACTTTCCTCTTTAATCAGTTTTAAGGTAGAATTGAGCCTATCCTTTCTCATTTATGTTTCAGAACACATCAGTGAACTTGATCACAATCTCACTGTTGTGACAGTGCCACGAGATTTAAAAGTGCCGTTATGTCAGTACGCGAACACGGCGATAGAGGCGTTCGGCTGAGCGCGGGAGCGCCACCTAGCTATGAACGGCACCGGCCGCATGTCACGGCACAGCAGTTGAGTGACAGATACGGAGTTGGTAGCATGAAACTCACTATTGTTTCTACGTTTGTATATCCACGCAAATTATTAGTGAATTAAAGGTTATAACACTTCTTGGCGACGAGGTCGGATATTTTTTTTCCTGCATTGGGGAATTGTGCGTTCGTGTGTGGGCAGACATGGAACAGCTTCTGCAAGCGCTCATTGAACAACAAACACAGCTGATGGCTGCTATTCAGGCGTTGTCGACGTCGCTTACTCATCGTCTGTCTTCCTCTTCTCCGCCTCCGTTCCCTCCTTACGGCGAGGCCGCTGAAGACTGGGAGGATTGTGAGAAGCGTTTGCGGCAACACTTCTTGGCTTTCGACATTGTCGACGCTCCTATGTGTAAGTCGTTATTTCTATCTTGGATTTCCCCACGGATCTATCAGTTGCTATCTCAGTTAGCCCCTCTGCGGGAACCTGCCTCTCTGTCCTTTCAAGAAATGTGTGACTTATTGTCTAACTATTACTGAAAAAACACCCACGTCGTTGCCGCCCGCGTGGCGTTCTACCGGTGTCGTAAACAGCCCCATCAATCTTACCGGGCTTGGGCGGCGGAACTACACGGTCTGAGTAGGAAACGTCAGTTTGTCACGGACACTCATCATGAGTCTTATGCTGATTCAATGGTTAGGGATGCTATTCTACGGCTTGCTCCTGATAAAGAAGTTCGGCAACGTGCCTTACAACTGCCAAACCCGTCGTTGTCGGAAGTTCTAAGCATCGCTCAATCTTTTGAAGTGTCTCACGCTGCTGGTGCGCAAATAGACACGTGGTGTGATGTAGGCGCTATACAGACCACTTTCGACACGGACAATTTGCCTGTTTCCCAGGGGACCGACGATGTGGCGGCGGTTCACTCACGTCAACAACGTCGCGTTGGGCCGCCACGCTCGCAGCGAAAACAGCAGCCACAGAAGCAGGTTCGTTCCGCACTTCCTTCTTGTCCACGTTGTTTCGTACAGCATGACAGGGCCGCGTGTCCAAAACGTTGGGCCACGTGTAATTCATGTAGGAAAAAAGGCCACATTGCTTCTGTGTGTCAGTCCCCTAAAGTTCCTGTCGACGAGGACGAGGCATCGAACATGGATGTTAACTGTGTGCTTTCTCAAACAAATAAGTTGTTTGTTACTGTTCGTGTTCTGGATAAAGACATTCGCATGCGAGTGGACACTGGCTCTGCAGTAACTCTCTTTAATTGTCGCTCATATTTGGAGTTGGGCTCCCCTCCCTTGTCTCCAGTTACGCGAAATCTGAGAACTTATAATAAACAGAAAATTCCTATAGTTGGCCAGTTTGATGCTTCCACGGCCTACAAGTCTGTTGTTCGGCCCCTCACATTTTATGTGGTGGATCATGCGGGCAATGAAAATCTGTTCGGTTATGATGCTTTCCAGTTGTTTGGGTTCTCCATTGATGATGATGTGCACCTCATATCTGAGGATATTCCGTATCAACAGCTGGATGGATTGTGTTCTGAATTCTCGTCCATGTTCTCTGCTGGTCTGGGTCGTGCCAAGGATTTTGAAGCCCACATTACTATTAAACCTACAGCTCGCCCTAAGTTTTTCCGGGCACGCCCTATTCCGATGGAGTTGCGTGCACGTGTCAAGGCTGAGATAGACAGGTTAACAGCTTCAGGGATTCTCCTTCCTGTTACCTCCAGCGAATGGGCATCGCCAATCGTGGTGGTTTCTAAACCAAACGGGAGTCTGCGATTGTGTGGCGATTTTAAAGCCACTGTCAACGCTCAGAGCCTCATTGACACTTATCCTCTTCCCCGTCCTGAGGAGTTATTTACCAAGCTCGCTGGGGGCCAGTTCTTTTCCAAACTTGACTTATCGGAGGCGTACCATCAGTTGCCGTTGGATGCGTCTTCCAAGGAGTTTCTCGTCATCAACACTCCTTGTGGGTTGTATCAGTACCAGCGGTTACCATTTGGTGTCGCTAGCGCGCCGGCCATTTTCCAGCGGTTTTTGGAACAGCTCACGGCTTCCGTTCCTGGCTGCATCAACTACCTGGATGACATTGTTGTCACGGGGGCCTCCACTGAGGAGCACCTTCGCAATCTGCCTTTATTATTTTGGGTTCTGCATTCGGCTGGGTTGAAGTGCAATCTGGACAAGTCACAGTTCTTCCAACCCTCCATTGTGTATCTTGGTTTCCACTTGTCCCGTGAGGGTATACGTCCTCTACGTCAGCACGTTGCGGCCATTACCGCTCTACCCCGGCCGTCTACGGTCAATGAACTTCAAGCGTTTCTAGGCAAGATTGCTTATTATCACAAATTCATTCCATCCGCGGCGGCGGTGGCTCATCCTCTGCATCAGCTGTTACGCAAAAACGTTCCTTTCTGTTGGTCCGACGAGTGTGAGCAGGCTTTTGTCCGCCTGAAGGCTCATTTGCAATCGGCGCCTTGTCTTGCCACATTCCGTCCGAGTCAGCACTTGGTTCTGGCGACTGAAGCGTCACAGTATGGCCTAGGGGCTGTTCTCACCCATCGGTATGAGGATGGGTTGGAACGACCCATCGCCTATGCTTCCAAGACCCTCAATGATGCCCAACGGCGTTACTCTCAAATCGAAAAGGAGGCGCTCGCTATCATTTATGCTCTAAAAAAGTTCAGCGTTTTTTTGTATGGTTCTAAGTTTCACCTCATCACCGACCACAAGCCGCTGGTCTCTCTGTTCAGCCCCTCGGCGTCGCTTCCGGATAAGGCAGCTCACCGCCTGCAACGTTGGGCCTTATACTTGTCTCGTTTTCACTATGAGATTCACTATTGCCCCATGGCCCAGCACGCCAACGCTGACGCGTTGTCGCGTTTGTCGATGGGGCCCCGACCCGGTTTTCGATCGAGATGAACTACTCTGTTTCCACATTGATGAAGAAGAACGTCGTGCGGTCGAGGGTTTTCCGCTTACAGGTTCGCAGGTCACGTTGGCAACTGTGCGGGACCCGGTCCTGCGTCAGGTGATCGGTTTTGTTCAACGGGGTTGGTCGGACAGGACCAAGGGCCGGGCCGGGCATCGGATCCCCTTCGCAACTACCGTGCCTTGCGCCTTCGTCTGTCTGTTTGTGAGGGTGTTGTTCTTCTGGCCACGGATGGCGCATCTCCATGGGTCGTGGTGCCAGCTTCTCTTCGCAAAGATGTTCTCAAACTATTGCATGAAGGCCATTGGGGGATTTCTTGGACTAAGTCCCTGGCCCGCAGGCATGTTTATTGGCCCAGTATCGATTCGGACATCACCCACATGGTCGCTGCGTGTGGTCAGTGTGCTCAACAACTGGCTGCACCCCGTACAATGCCCTCTCCGTGGCCTGATCCGGCGCAGCCATGGGAACGGGTGCACGCTGACTTTGCCGGCCCCTTCGTCCGCACTTATTGGCTACTGTTGATTGACGCCTTCTCGAAGTTCCCGTTTGTTGTTAGATGTCCGTCGCCCACCACTGCAGCGACGACGCTGGCTTTGTCCAAAATCTTTGCGCTAGAAGGTCTTCCATCCACGATTGTCACGGACAACGGCCCTCAGTTCTCTTTGCAGGCCTTCCGTGATTTTTGTACTGGACACGGGATTCATCATGTTACAGCACCGCCCTTCCATCCCCAATTGAATGGAGAGGTCGAGTGCCTTGTCCACATTTTCAAAAGCCAGATGAAAAAATTCCTTACTGATTTTTCTACCGATGACGCTCTGTTGCAATTTCTGAGTTCTTATCGCTTCACGCCTCTGGGTGATCGCAGCCCTGCTGAACTCTTGCATGGCCGCCAACCGTGCACTCTACTGCACCTGCTTCACCCTGTCAGGCCTAGTACTGTGTCCCCTAGTGCGGGAAAATACTCAGTGGGCGCCGACGTGTGGGCATGAGGGTATGGATCTCGCCCTAAATGGATTCCAGGGGTGGTCAAGGCTCTTCGCGGCCGCCGGCTTTGTGAAATATGTACGGACGATGGCATGGTTGTTCGCCATTACGACCAGATGCGCCCACGAGTGGTGGCCATGCTGGTGCCACCGCCCCTTCTTTCGCCTCCACCAGCCCGAGAAGCCTGTCCTGCCGCTGCTGCCGATCTCCCGTGCGTGTTGCTGCAGCCAACGTCGCTGCCGCTTCCGAGTACGCCGGAACTGGCCCCAGTCGCGACGCCGCCTTCTCCGGGACCCATCTCGCTGGAGCACATCCCCAGGTCCACAACACCTATGGATGCTGCTCCGGAGTTTTCACCCATCATCTCGTCCAGGAGGCACGTTCCACGCACAAGCTTCCGTAGTGAACCCAGTTGATGGGTGCACTATAGTGTTATATACAAAAGGGGAAAAAGGCATCCATTCACCACAGTTTTCCTGCTTTGTTCCCATATAATGGCACAGGTATTATGTTAGTATACAGTGCATCGTTTTGAATGTTCATTTGTTTCCAGATGGTATGCACAACACTGAATATTCTAGATCTTCAGCAAATAACAAATCCTCTATAATATGTCACTTAGGAAGTTTATTCCTTGTTCACTCAGTAATACTAATGGTATATCATAAGTGCAAATTATACTCTGCACTAAGACTGAAGCTACTGTGTCAGCATCCTGTTGTGCTATTGCCTCTGCTACAGTGAATTTCATGAGGGCATCCTGAAATGTAATGCTGTATCTATTCCCACCCTCTATTATCTGAAGTGGTGCACCTATGTTGATATCACAGTGAGTGAATACCTGGTTAGTTATTTCAGTCAGCAGTAAGGACACCTTCATTTATTCTGTGTAATCTTGTTCTTCTCACAAAAATCGCAATTCTGAATGTAGTCTTCTACATCTTGCTTCATACCTCTCCATGATCTATACATTTTAATATGGTAATATGTATGACTGATTTAGTGGTGTCCACCTATTGGCGAATGGTAAAATTGCTTCAGAATTGCTTGCCTTTCCTCTTCAATAAGCACTGGTTGTCTTGTTCTGTCTTGTTGGTGTCCACCACACTCCCAGTCCGCCCCCGGTAGCTGAGTGGTCAGCATGACAGACTGTCAATCCTAAGGGCCTGGGTTCGATTCCCGGCTGGGTCGGAGATTTTCTCTCCTCAGGGACTGGGCGTTGTGTTGTCCTAATCATCACCATTTCATCCCCATCGATGTGCAAGTCGCCGAAGTGGCATCAAATCGAAAGACTTGCACCTGGCGAGCGGTTTACCCAACGGGAGGCCCTCGTCACATGCCATTATTATACCACATTCCCAGTGAATGCAGCTGGGTCGTCTGGTATCCATGACAATCCATCTGCTACTGTGTTTTGCAATCTCTTTTTATATGTTATTTCGAATTTGTATTCTGCCAGTTTAATCCTGGATTTCATTACTCTTGATGACAGATCACTTATATGCACCAAGCATTTTAAAGGTTTGCAATCAGTACATACGATGAATTTTTTTCCATACACATAAAGTTGGTAGTGCTGTCGCTCCATCATCGTATACCATCTCTCAGCATGGTTCAGCATTCTGGACACAGTGGCAAGTGGAAAATCATGTCCTAATTCTCCTTGACTCAAGAGGGTGCCAATCAATTGCTTGCTAGTGTCTATTGTAATTATGAATTGCTTTGCAAAATCAGGACACTGTAAGATCAAGGGGCTGACTATTTTCTCTTTCAGTTCCTGGAAGGCTGCTTTCTGCTGAGTTGACCACTTGCAGTTTTCTCCTTTCTTCAGTAATTCAAGTAACGGTTTTGCTGTATAATGATAAAGGACACTACCCATAGAAAGCTCTTCAATTACTTTGTGATTCTGGGTTTGGATATATTGTATCATGCTTACCTTATGTGGTTTCAACTCTTCTGTTGTAATTACATGCCCCAAGTAAGTTACCTCTTCCATAGGAACTCATACTTGTCAACCTCCAGTTTTAAATTGTGGAATCAGAACCCCTCAAACACTTCTCCAAGTCTGGCATTATGCTCTTCTAATGTAACTCTGAAGATGACCACGTTATCTAAATATACAAACATCTTTTGTCCCTGAAGTCCAATTAGTACCATGTTCATCAGTCTCTGAAAAGTGTCCCCACTATGTATTATTCCCATCAGCAATCTTTTGTATTCGTAATGCCCTTCTGAAGTGGAGAAGGTTATCTTTTATCATCCTCATCCAACAGTATCTGGTGGTAATCCTTTGCACAGTCTAAGCTATATAAAATCTGATCAGTATGAGAAGAGAAAATACAGCACTAATGGAGATGTTATTTAATCTCTGGTAGAGTCCATAACTGTTCTCCACTTTCACTTTTCTGAGCCTTCCTTCCTCTTCGAAATCATCAATAATGGAAAATTTCACCCACTTGTGCTCAGCATGATGATATCCTCCCTTCATCACTGTACCTTGCACCTCTGGTTTCAACTTAATCTCATGCTTCACCGCCCCAGTAGACATTCATCTATCTTGAGGATGGTGAAATACTTCGTGATACACAATACATAATTCAATAATTGAAGTCTTTTCTCTTTGTTTAAGTGATTCACTTGTACCATTTCCTTTAATAATACACGACCATGTCTTTTGGTCCACTGAAACTGTACTATGTACATGGCATTCCTCACTTTCCCATGTCAGGTACTGCTTCTGTTTTCAGTTTGGAACATTCCAATACGCAGAATGAGATTTTCACTTTGCAGCAGAGTGTGTGCTGATATGAAAACTTCCTGGCAGATTAAAACTGTGTGCTGGCACAGAGTTCGAGTCTCGGTCCGGCACACAGTTTTAATCTGCCAGGAAGTTTTCATTCCAATATGACCTTTTGTGGTGTTCAAAATGTGTCTCTCTTGACAATCACCAAGGCTGCTTCTCCACTATTCCTTCTGTCAGATATGTGTCCTACACATTACTCCTTAAAATCTTGTCTTCTTGTGGGCCTGTTCATGTATCATCTCACAGGATGTCTTTCCTGTCTTCTCTGGTTCTGCCTTGGTGCCAGTAATGGCCATGTGTTGGTTACAGGGAGGCCAGTTGAGGCTCTGCAACCAACCTGTCTGTGCACTGGACCAACTGATAGAGTTATGGTCTGGGGTGTGATTTATTTTTTTATTTTGTGACAACAGGAGCACACTCTTGGTTACCCATGCATCCTGACTGCAAATTTGTACATCAGTCTGGTGATTCAACCTGTTGTGCTGCCATTCATGAACAGCATCCCAGGGGTTTTTCCAATGGGATGACACCCACCCACACACCACTGTTGTAACCCAACATGCTCTACAGAGTGTTGCCTTGTTGCTTTGGCCTGCTTGATTACCAGGCCTGCCTCCAATCGAGGACATATGGCACATCATTGGACAATAACTCCAGCATCATCCACAAACAGCATTAAACATCCCTTTAGTGACTGACCAAGTGCAACATGCACGGAACTCCATCCTACAAACTGCCATCTGGCACCTGTGCAACATAATGCATACACATTTGCATGCTTATATTGCATTTGCAGTGACTTATCTCACACTTACATTAACCTGTGATCTTGCATTGTAAATCACTTAAATATGTTACCTAGACAAATGTATCAAACATATTCCTCAAGTTTCTTTACATTAATCATTTTTTTGGTATTGCAATTTTTTTTATCAGTGTATTTTCAAAATCATTTCTGCCCTTGCAGTTTACAGAGTGCAAGTTTGTGGAATGAGTTGACTGCATACTGATGCCTTTCTTTTGTTTCCCAGTTTCTAAGTCTTTTTATTCACTAACTTAGCATCAGCATTACACTTTCAGGCCAAGTGTTCTATTTCCTTACAAACACAATGTATCATGAGTCTGGCCTGATCATATGGCCCTGGCTGTGCTTGAAGATCTCATTGACAACTTATTTTCAGCCGCTTGCTCCCTATTTCCCTGTGATGACCTGTGCATAGTGTTTCCTCTGTGCTTCTTGGTTGTAGTGCAGGGTAATGTTCCATTTTTTTTCTCTACTCTGCTACAATTTGGCTGCATGGCAGCTATTTTCATGACGTGTTTCTACATATTTCAATTCCTTACAAGATGTCTCCCTCTCTTACAGCTAAAATAGCAATCTCTCGGGTGAGTTGATTCACTGAACTTTTCTTTGCAAGAGACTTCTTCTTTCCACTGGTTGTACTAATGTTAAATCATCTCCTCTTGCTGCCACTACTGTTTTAATCCTCTCATGTCTGATTCCCTGTATGAACACTGCTTGTGTCAGCTTCCCAATTGGAGCATGGCTGCCAGGAACATCTGATGACCTCACCAGTCCATGGACAGCTTCTTGAAATTGGTGTTGCAGTGTGCCAAGGCAGCTCATCCATTTGGCCATAATTTGAGGCATTTTCTGCCTACTGGATAATAATAAACACATATGGTAATGCAAAGCCCTTTTTGACTCATAGTTCTTCAATAAAAGGCCTTTCGCATCTGCCCCAGTTGCTGTCATATCGCATATGAGTAGTTTACTTTGAGCTGCACCCACAATTCTAGTTTTAACAAATTTTAATTGCACACTATGACTATGGCTTGGCGTTAGTTCAAATGCTTGTTCATCTCTCCATCAAAAGCTCTTGCGATTAACGTAAATGTCAGGCAAATGCTGAACAGGGGCCTCACTACCTTCCAGATTCAAATTAGATGTTTTGTTGTCCTATCTTGCAGCTGCAGACCTTGTTTCCATACTATGTTGTGATTTACTCACTGCATTTCTCGGTGAGATGGCGATACTGTGTTGATGTCTTGCGCAGGCATAAGGTTGGAATTCAGCACATGTACAGATGTGTCGCACATTTTTTCTCGCCTATGTGGGTCCGGAAGCTTATCATCTTCTGCAATAGTTGCATCCCGATGCAGAACCTCGTGCTCTCTCCTATGAGGCGTTGACTTCTAGCCTATTGGATTATTTTGACTCTCAGGTCCACGTGGTGGTGGCACGTCACAAGCTTCCCACACAGTCATACAGGGAATGGATTGCTACGCTGCAAGGTCTCTCCTGTGACTGTCATTTTTTCTGTGGCAACCCCCATTGCAAGCAGTCTTATGGTTCGGCACTCATTCGTGATATGATTCTTGTCCATGCTCCAGTTGATACCTTATGGACTGATCTTCTGAAGCTGAAAGATCCCTCTTTGTACACCTGTTTATCCAAGATCCCTCTTTAGACACCTGTTTCTCCATTATTCGTGCTCACGAGCAGTCCTTTCGCTCTACTTCCACGCTGCAGTCCCCAGTGCAGGTCTTCGCTGCCTGCCCCCATGACACCGGTTCACACAACTCCAGCTGCCGCAGCAGTGCCGGAGCCCCCTCCTGAGGCTGCGCCCGCCCTCCAGGACCAGGGCACTGGTCCCCACCTGCACCAATGGTGGCCATAGCAGCAGCAGCGACAGCGGTTGCCCTCCTGTGGTCAATGCTTTGTCATACATCAGAGGCAAGATTGCCACTTCCGGAGGGTGGCATGTTCAGCCTGCAGAAAGCAGCGTCACAAACGGTGGTCTGTCAGTCGTCATCGTTGATGGCCATGGACCACATTGTTTTGGACGCCTCCAACTCTGTGGGGGAAGTGCCGGACCCACTGCTGCCAATTTCCATTGTGAAGTCAGTTTTTCCACACATGATGGCTGTGATCACTCTGACTGTGGGGTTGGATGGCACTCCTCTCCCGTTTCAAGTGGATACAGGATCCTCCACCACCATCATCGATGGGGATTCCCACTGTCAGTTGGGTTAATGGCCACTTCGTCCATTCCATACTATTCTGAAGAGCTACAGCAATGACATCATTCGACTACAGTGGTGGTTCTTGGCTCAGGTACAGTACCTCACTCACAATGTCACGGCCCGGGTTTTGGTAATTGCCACCCCCCAAGCCCACCAACTTATTGGGAATGGATTTTTTTCCCTTACTGGGCCTCGAGATACATGACTCAGGCCTGGCCATGCAGTTGTCGGCAGACAATCGCTTGCAGCAGCTTCTGGATGACATCCTAGATGTGTTCTCTGCCACAACTCTGGGGGTCTCTGGGTTCGAAGCCCGTATCAAACTCCTCCCCTCAGCAGTCCTGAAGTGCCAGAAGGCTTGCTCAGTACCGTTCGCCCTCCGTAACAAACTACAGCAGGAGCTTCATCACCTAGAGGCTGAGGACATCCTGACCCCCCACCCACCATAGTCGTTGGGCTACACCCATCATTGTCCTTGAGAAGCCGAATGGATCTCTTGATGTTTGTGGGGATTTTAAGGCTAATGTCAGTTCTCAGTCTGTTATTGACTCCTATCCCATACCCAAGTTTGATGACATCCTGTCCAGGTTGGCTAGCGGCAAGGTGTTTGCCAAAATTGAGCTGCAGGATGCCTACCTCCAGTTGCCTTTGGATGAGTCATTGAAAATGATCTTGGTCATCAATATCCCTTTTGTGCTCTTCTGTTACAACCGCCTCCCGTTCGGGGTCATCAGTGCTCCAGCCATCTTCCAGTGCTATTTGGAAACACTGAGAAGAGACATTCCGGGGTTGGCTAACTACCTTGATGACATCTTAGCCGCTGGCGTCTCCACCCTGGACTTGGCCTGGAACCTCTGGTGCCTCTTCCTTGTTCTTCGGGTGCTGGCTTACATTGCAACAGGGAGAAATGTCTTTTTTTTGTTCCTCAGGTTACCTACCTTGGCCATGTTTCGAGCACTAATGGCATTCGACTGACACCCCAGTATGTCAAGGCTATTCAGCAGCTGCCACCCCTGAAGAACATCTTCCAGCTCATGTCAGTCCTGGGTCAACTCAGTTACTACCGCCATTTTATACGACATGCTGCAGCTCTGGCGGAACCCTTTCACTGCCCCCTCTGTAAGAGTGTTACATTGGACGGGTCACCAGCTTGTCATAGGGTGTTCCACCATCTGAAGTCATCTCTCCTGACACTGTCTTGTCTTGTTCCTTATGATCCCACCAAGCCTCTCACCTTGGCTGCCAATGCGTGAGACTATGGTGTGGGGGCCGTCTTGTCTCATGTCATCGACAGAGTCAAGTGCCCAGTGGTCTTCATCTCCAAAATGGTATCCCTGGCTCAGCGTGACTACAGCCAAATTGAGGAGGAGGCCTTGGCCATCATCTTTGGGTTTAAGAAATTCCCTGATTTCATCTACGGCCATCACTTCACCTTATACACCAGTCACAAGCCTCTGGTCTCATTGTTCAGTGCTACATCCACTAGCCCCTTGAGGACTGCTCGCCGCCTCCAGTGCTGGGCATTGTTCCTCGTGGAATATTCCTACGACATCCGTTTTTGGGCCACAGCTCTCTGTGCGAATGCAGATCTTCTCTCTCATCTCCTGGTGGGCGCCAAACCTGAGTTCGATGCTGACCTGGTTGCCGGTTTCCACCTGGATGACGCTGCTGCTGAGGCAGTAGCTGATTTGCCACTGGATGCCAAGCTAATTGCACATCACAGGGCAGACAACCCGACCCTCCAGGCACTGATGCACCACGTTCAGCATGGGTGGCCGTCAGACCATCAGCTGCTGCAGCCAGAGGTCTGGGACTACTGGCAGTGCTGCCAGGACCTGTCTGTCAGAGATGGGACCCTTCTCATCTTGGGTGATGATGATCGTTGGTGGGTTGTGCTTCCACCTTCCCTCCACCACCAGGCCTTGGAGCTCCTGCACATTGGTCATTAGGGGATTGTTCTGATGAAACGGCTTGCCCACCAGCATGTCTACTGGAGGGGTTGGATGCCACCATCACCTGCATGGTGGCCTCATGTCCCTCTAGTCAACGGCACCAGTTGGCGCCCCCTCAACACTTGTTCCTGTGGCCTCCTGCTCCTTCTCCTTGGGCCAGTTTGCACTTGGAGTTTGCGGGCCTGTTCCTCGGCTCCTCCTGGCTTATCCTTGTGGACACAGGCAGTGGGTTTCCTTATGTCTCCCACAGGTCCTCCACGACATCCACCCATACCATCCAAACTCTTTGCTGCATCTTTGCCATTGAGGGCCTTCTGCAGACATTGGTGACCAACAACGTCCCTCAATCTACATCTGCTGAATTTACCTCCTTCTGCACCATCCTGGGCATCCAGTTGATTCATACCGCTCCCTTTCGTCCTTAATCTAATGGATTAGCCGAACGGTCTGTCTGTACATTCAAAGTCCAGATGTCAAAATTGCACCCCCAACACTCCCTGGACGACACCCGTACCATCTTTCTTTCCTCCTACTGGTCCACTGTTCAGGATGGATCATCCCCATTTGAAAACTTCATGGCTGCCCTCATCAGTACCCTTGTCTCTCCTGTTTCCGTCTTCTCCCCGCCCAGCTCCTCCGCATTCGGCACAGCCCCATTTTTCTCTGCAGGATCTGGTCTGGGCAATGTTTTCACCTGGAATCATCCCCAGTGGTTCCCCGTCAGAATCTCGTTGCACATTGGCTGTGCTATGGCGACAGTCACCCCTGTCGACAGCATGGTGTGCTGGAAGCACACCAACCAGCTTCGCCCCTGTTGTGGTCCGCACTTGGCTCCTCTGCCGTCTTTATGGCTGTCGGCCTTCGGGGATGGTGGTGCTCCTCTCCCCACCCGACCGCCGCCTCCACCATTGCTGCCGGTCACACCCCAGGTAGACCCTCCGGCAGAGGTCCCTATTCCCATGGAGGTGGATCCTGCACATGCGATCACCTCTGGTCTCCTGTCGCCTATGGACCCAGGCCTGATGTTGAGATGAGCCTACCACTCACCCCAGGGGGGCAGGGAGCAGGGAGGGGGGGGGGGGGAGGGGGTAGGAGCAGGTGACTGCTGTGGCCGCCCACTTCATACATTGTAGCACCTACTGCATCGGTATCTCACTTCACGTCCAACCAACACAGGATGCCTGCATCATAGGCTGTATATTTACCAGGAAAGCCTACGTCATGTGTTGTCAAGACAAATATTTACTGGCGACCACAACACAACACCAGGTCTCCACCAACGGCCACCAGGGACCACTACCTGTTCGCGGAGTCTGCAGAACAGCTTCACCAGAGGTCGCAGCTAGCCCAGGAACTGCTTTGATACACTAGGCATATGATCACAAATGGTTCCGGCAGATACATCTGCCAAACGGCTTTATAGGGCAGTGCACTGCCAGCAAAGTCAGTTTGATGCACCGCTTTGAAGTATACAGAGCTACCACCCTGGCAGCCATGGCCAGACACCTCTTCTAGCTGGCCAATCCCTTGCAGATGGACTTGGTGTAGTTGACAAACATCTTGATGTTGTAGAATTGTTTTATTGTGATCTCCCCTCATGAAGGGGCAGGTATTTTCTATTATTATTTGTTTTTTGATACTGGTGATGGTCCACAGTTGGGATCAAGTCTGTTGTTGTTTTGGGGATTATAATACTGTTTTGTTTTGGTGAGTTCAGTAAATTGTTTTTGTACCTGTGTTTTCTGCATTTCTCTTTTGCTAACACAGATACTCCATTAACCTTTCAAGATTCAGTAATTACAGTCTGTTGCAGCTTATGCACACATAAAATGCTTTCTCGAAAGCAAAGCTCCTGTCCTCACCTCATTATTTGATCTTGCAAGTGTCTCATACACAAAAGAGTAAATTGAATTTTTTCTTGTAGTACTATTTATTCATTGCATTACCAAAGATATTTGAAAACACTGGTAACAGGGAATTTGTCATGCATTTGTTTATATAAACTTTTTATTTCTTTTTATTAAGTAATTTTAGTAACAAGTATTGTAATCTGTCTCAAAACACCGGAAAACTCGTTACGGGAATGATTTTAGTAGGGAACTATGATATGGGGCACTGATATGGAACTTCCTGGCAGATTAAAACTGTGTGCTGGGCTGAGATTTGAACTCAAGTTTGAGTCTCAGTCTTCATCAGCACACACTCTGCTGCAGAGTGAAAATTTCATTCTGGATGCTGCACGATCTTTGAAAAGTCTACTTGACACTTCAGCATACTTAGTTGAGTATTTACTCTTCAGTGATTTAGTAATTGACTCAGTTTCCTCATAATTTATTTTCTGTAGCTGCATGTGACATAATTTGCTTAGAATATCAGCTTATAAAAGCGCCACATGCTTGTGGTCTTTTACAGTTTCTCAGTGAAACTGATGATTTCCAGGTTTGTGGGTTTCCAACCATGTTGATATTGTCTTTTTCTGTGCTGGGTTTTTCAACAACTTCCTTACTTGTATTCATTATGTGCTATTTGCAGCAGTGAGCAACAAAACCTGCTCTCAACACCTGACAAAAACAGCTAGGAAAGTATGTACAATATCATCTAAAGAAAATGACAATGTTAATTCAGCTGAAAAATCCATATATTTGGAAATCTTGTACACATTTGCTTGGTCAATAAAACTGACTTAATTTGCCAACTATTGACAGGAAATGGTTATTAAATATTTTGCACAACTCTGTAAGTCACTAATAGGATCATTCTTCCACACAAGAGATGTGGTACGTTCATCATCCACATTGTGCACTGATACTTCTGTAACAACTGACCACATTGTATGATTTTTGTTCTGAGAGATTTCAATTCTCATGGTGTACACTGTTTTAGCCTAACTGATGACATTCATCAGGCCTTTGCAGTATTGTCTGTAGAGAAATTCTGTAACTGGGTTGTAACTGCCCTCATTACAGTACTGGTCCCATTTCCTCCAGCATGATGTTCTGATGGCTTTAGTAATCCCAACTGATTGCTTATTGATACTGTGCTTCTACCTGAAATTTCTTGATGGACAACAAGTGTCAAAGAAAAAATGAAGCTTTGTAGAAATATGTTGTATTTGTCATTCAGCTGGTTTGTATTGTGTGGTGACATAAACATGTGGGTTTTTCTCCCAAGAGTAAAGTGCTTTATATGAATTGAGAAGATAAATTGACACTCCTGTAAAGAGGACAAGTTGAATTGCAGAAAGGCACAATGAAAAGATGCTTACACATTAGCTTTCAGCCAAAGCCTTCATCAGGAAATGAAAAACACATATACTCATTCAAACAAGCAAGCACACCCTCACACACACTTGACTACCATCTCTCAGATCGGACTTGTATGCTTTGGCCAAAAGCTATTGTATAAGTGTCTTTATGTTGCACCTGTCTGCAACTCACTGTATTGTCTTTACAGTGAGTAACAATGTATCTTTTTCTTGTATTGTTGAAATTCCAACCAGGAGTTTCAGTTGTTTGATTTTACATGAATTGAGTTCATTTGTTTGTGTAAATATTGACAGATATTTTTAGCAGCGGCTTCATGCATTACTCTCCACCCATACTCTATCAATTCTGCCTTGTTAGTTGCGGTTCAATGAGATATTTTCACTGTCTGATCACTTTAGTGTGTGTGCTGATATACCATTGCCTGAAACATTGGATTTCTGTCCAAGTCCTCATTATCGTGAAACTGTTCCACTAAGAGCACTATGTCATCTGGCAATTTGCTTATGATGATCCACCTTGTACTTTGTGGAATCGTGTCAGGGTTACTTTTTCTAAGTGACCATATTAGTGATGTAGCTGAATTTCTTTGCATCTTGGCTACACCTCATGAAAATTTTGTTTTCTCAGCTGTGATGCCAAGGCAATCTTGTTGTTTGTGCAGCTCCATGTTATTTCAGATTTAGCATTCCCCAAGTGTGCTACACAAAAGGCCATCCATAGGATGGAATCATATTTATTGCTTGCATGACAATCCACTCCTCTCTCAGAAATGTGTCCCATATATTTAAAATAATACTTGTGCAGAGAGTAGAGCAGTGATTTCATTGCTACTAACCCCTGATCTCTCCAGGAATAATGGACCTTACTGAGATGGAGTGGCTTGCATGCCTCAGTGATACAGATAGCTGTACTGTAGGTGCGACCACAATCGAGGGATATCTGACTAAACCTGAAGGACAGAGGCTTTGCTAGTAGTAGCAGGGCCAGCAGTCTGAACAATTGATATGCCTTTATAACTTCAACCAACATGGCCTCGTCATGCTGGTAGGAAGCTGTGTGGGTTAATGATGATAAGGACCTCATGGGTAAAATATTCCAGAGATAAAATAGTTCCTCATTTGGTTCTCTAGCTGGGGACTACTCAGGAGGACGTGATCTTCAAGAGAAACAAAACTGACATTCTATGGCACATAATGTGGAATGTTAGATCCCTTAGCTGGGTAGGCAGGTTAGAGAATTCAAAATTGAAAATGGATAGGCTGCAGTTAGATGTGGTGGGAATTAGTGAAGTGTGGAAGGAAAAAAAGGACTTCTGGTCAGGTGAGCATAGGGTTATAAATACAGGATGTTCCAAAATAATCTTCACAACTTTGATCACCTATATTTCAGAAACGGGGATAGTCAGAAACATGTGGTTTGTGGTGTAAATGTTCATGCACACCTAAAGTTTTTGGTTTTTGCAGGTTAGTTACTGATGAACATGCCTCCACATCCCCCCTCACCCCCACCCCTCCCCCAGCAGATGCAACAGTATGTAGAATGATTGATAGCAACCATATCTGACACCCATATCCAGTGGAACTTCTTGGCAGGTCAGAGGAGCAAACCCCCATCATGTCCGACCATCAGACAAGGGAACACGAGGTTCAAGGAATCTGAAAGTATCATGAAAGGGGTAAGTTGTGGGCATCTGAACATGAGTGATGCAGATCTGGAATGGGTGAAACAGAGTTTTATCCGGAGCCCAACAAAATCAATTCATCAAGCATCTTGACAAGTTGCAGCTACACGAACTATAGTGTCAAGGCTGGTACACAAGAAACTGAAGCTTCATGCCTACCAGGTGCAGCTGCTGCATACACTTGAGCCTGATAACAGTCCAAAGTGCAAAGTACTTGTTTTTGCAAGAGAGATTCTGAGTCACATCAACAAGGACGCAGACTATATTGAAAAGGTGATGTTCATGGACAAAGCTTTCACATGTAAGGTAAACTGACAAAATGTGAAGTTCAGGTGCTCTGAGAACCCCTGCTTTAGCATGGAAATTGTGCATGGCAGTTCAGAGGTAAATGTGTGGTTTTGTCTGTTTGAAGATCATGTAGTGGAATTGTTTTTCTTTGCAAGGGCATCAGTAAGCTCAACTATTTATCTGGACATGTTGGAAGAGATTGCATTTCCACAGATTGAAAAACTGCAACCTGACATCACACTGAAGCAGGATGGTGACCCTCCTCACTGGACCTCACTCATTAGGAGGGCTTTGGACAACACATTTACGGGTCACTAGATTAACAGTGAAGGACTGATTTTCTGGCCCTTAAGGTCTCCAGACAAAACTCCATTAGACTTTTTTCTTTGGGGTTTTGTTTAGGATGCTGTCTACTTGACCGCAGTGCAGGACCAGTAGGAACTGGGAACCCACATCAGAGCAGCAAATGCACAAGTTAGGTTGGACAGGGAAGGAACTAGAATATTGTTTAGGTATCCAGCACGATACAGATTGTGCACACATTGAACTCTTTTAAATGAGTACTAAATCCAGCCTGCCCTGGAGCAGATATAGACTCAGATCACAGTGAAGTAGTGATGAAGAGTAGGCTGAAGTTTTAAGAGATTAGTCAGGAAGAATCAGTACGCAAAAAAGTGGGATACGGAAGTACTAAGGAATGATGAGATACTCTTGAAGTTCTCTAAAGCTGTAGATAGAGCAATAAAGAATGGCCCAGTAGGCAGTTCAGTTGAAGAGGAATGTTCATCTCCAAAAAGGGAAATCACAGGAGTTGGAACAAAAAACTTAGGTTCAAAGAAGGTAACAGCAAAGAAGCCATGGGTAACAGAAGAAATACTCCAGTTGATCAATGAAAGAAAAAAAGTACAAACAAGTTCAGGGAAATTTAGGAATATAGAAATAAAACTTGCTGAGGAAGGAAATAAATAGGAAGTGCAAGGAAGCTAAGATGAAGTGGCTGCATGAAAAATGTGAAGAAACTGAAAAAGAAATGATTGTTGGAAGGACTGACTCATATAAGAAAGTCAAAACAATCTTCGGTGACATTAAAAGCAAGGGTAGTAACATTTAGAGTGCAATAGGAGTTCTACTGTTAAATGCAGAGGAGAGAGCAGATAGCTGGAAAGAGTACATTTGAAGGCCTCTGTGGAGGGGAAGATTTGTCTGATGTGATAGAGGAAGAAACAGGAGTCGATATAGAAGAGATACGGGATCCAGTATTAGAATAGAATTTAAGAGAGCTTTGGAGAACTTTAGATCAAATAAGGCAGAAGCGAGAGATAACATTCCTTCATAATTTCTAAAATCATTGGGGGCAGTGGCAATAAAATGACTGTTCAAATTGGTGTGTAGAATGTTTGTCTGGCGATGTATCATCTGACTTTTGGAAAAATATCATCCACACAATTCCAAAGACTGCAAGAGCCAACAAGTGCAAGAATTATCGCGCAATCAACTTAACAGCTCATGCATCCAAGTTGCTTACAAGAATAACACAGAAAAATGGAAAAGAAAATTGAGGATGTGTTAGATGAAAGGTGAAGGCACCAGAGAGAGAATTCTGACGTTGCAGTTGATAATGGAAGCAAGACTACAGAGAAATCAAGAAATATTCATTGTATTTGTTGACCTGAAAAAGTGTTCGATGATGTAAAATGGTGCAAGATGTTTAAATTTTGAAAAAAAAACAGGGGTAAGCTATAGGGAGAGACAGGTAATATACAATGTGTACAAGAGCCAAGAGGGAATAATAAAAGTGGACAACCAACAATGGGATTAAAAAGGATGTGAGACGAGGATGTAGTCTTCCACCTCAACTGTTCAATCTGTACATCAAAGAAGCAATGGTGGAAATAAAAGAAATGTACAGGAGTGGATTTAAAGTTCAAGGTGAAAGGATATCAATGAAAAGATTCGCTGATGACATTGCTATCCTTAATGAAAGAAAAGAATAATTACACAATCTGCGAATGGAATGAACAGTTTAATGACTACAGAATTTGAATTGAGATTAAATCAAAGATGAAAATAATGAGAAGTAGCAGAAATGAGAACAGCAGAAACTTAGCATCAGGATTGATGTTCACAAAGTAGATGAATTTAAGGAATTCTACTACCTAGGCAGCAAAATAACCAGTGATGGACGGAGCAAGGAGGACATCAAAAGCAGACTAGCACTGGCAAAATCATTCCTGGCCAAGGGAAGTCTACTAGTATCAAATATAGGCCGTAATGTGAGGAAGAAATTTCTGAGAATGTACAATTGAAGCACAGTATTGTATGGCAGAGAAACATGGACTGTGGGAAAACTGCAACAGAACAGAATCAGAGCATCTGAGATGTGCTGCTGCAGATGAATGTTGAAAATTAGGCGGACTGATAAAGTAAGGAGTGAGGAGATTTTGTGCAGAATGGGAGAGGAAAGGGATATGTTGAAGACACTGACAAGGAGAATGGACAGGATGGTAGGGCATCATTTAAACCATCAATGAGTGACTCTCATGTTATAGGAGGAGCTGTAGAAGGCAAAAACTGAAGAGGAAGGCAGAGATTGGAATACGTCCAGCAAATAGTTGAGGACATCATTATGGAGCTCCCTGTACAGTATCAAATAGAGATACAGCAGTAGATAGGCCTAATAACAAATAAGAAAATAGGAATGGAGATAAGTGTTACATTTTAACTTTCCTACATTTTGTAGCAGTCCTGGGGTGTAGCACTACTACTGTGTTGGGATGGGTAACAGCAGTGTGGCAAAGTCACGGAAACAGGTTGTTGGTAGCTGAGACAGTCAGCATCAAAAGCGAAAACATTTTATTAGCATCTTGGTGGAGGCGGTGGCCAAGCTACCATGCAGCATGTAGTGAGGAAGGCATGTGGTTGTGACATATGGACGGCCACTGTGCTGTGACGTTGACACCCAGGAATTCTGACTCCAGAACATCCAGCAGCATGTAGCCCCATTAGTTTGACAAGGCTGTTCACACTTGGAACAAGCCCTGCTGAAGATTTGCAAGTTACTTGCAAGTTGCAAGTTGCTTGCCAGCCTCTGGTGATGGAAGTTGCTCCAGCAAGTGACAGCATGTGGTGCCTAGGTGCCTGGGTGGGCAGCTGTACTGCCTAGGTCCATTCTGCTACCCTCCAGGTTAGGAGTCTGGTTGCTGCTGGAGTAGGCCAGGAAGCTGCCCACCAGTGGAGAAGTACAACTCCAAGGAGGACTTGGATCCAACAGGAGGTGCAGTAATGGAAGCCCAAACTTGTAGCAGCTACATACTGTCCCACATCACCTGGTTGTTTGGCGTAGCCTTACCGTCTCCGTAGGTGCTGCTGAATTGCTGATGCCTGTGCTCAAAGTAATAGTTATTTATACTCATTCGTGGTTCAGTAGTTGTGACAACGTGCTGTTTCCAGTCATGTCCAGTACAACAAATCCGTGGATGAGAGTGTGGAAACAGCTTGCCTTGACCTGCAAGAGCTCTGTTGTACTGCTGAGGTTACAATATTTCAGTACTTAGCCTAGTCCAGCTTGTGCTGTCTAAAAAGCCCTGATGCTGCTACTGGTGTGGAGGCATATTGGTGTCCACTGGCTGCCTTCCACTGCTGGGGCTGAACTGTGAGAGTCTGCAGTAATGACCAAAAAATAGTATTGGCATTAAATTACCTCAACTCTTTGGAAGACCTGGTCCTGAGTTTCTATCCAAGACTGGTCTGCAACAGAACTCAGTATACAAGGGCAACAATCTACAATAATTACAAGTTTTTCTCTTATGTGCTAGGTGGCTTGAACTAGAAGTTTCAGAGGCTATGAGTTTATTATGTAGGTTTAACACTCAGCTACTCATTTATATATACTGCACAATCATCTCAAGTCTTCCTTTATAATTATTAGACTTCCATTCTCACTCTCAACAGATAGACTGTTAATCATGAAAATTTTTACAGCAGAACTTATAACTCCTTTTGTCACCTTACTCTTAAGTCATACAAACATGACACCTCTCCTCTACTGTTGCTACATGATAGTACAGGAGTAAATGTTGCTCGTGCAGCTCTGCAGCAAATTCCAGCTTATATGTCAACTTCTGCACTTTCTGCAACTGAACTAGTTACTAATCTGCTGCTAACAAGGCTGAACTAAGATGTCATTGATGAATGGCTTCCTTCTCTCTTTCCAATGCCATTTTGCACATCCCTGATACCATTAGCCAAACATTTTAGCAGTCTCATGATTGTTACCCCCATGGCCAACACGTCCAGTCTAGTCTGCATAATTCTTATAACCTGATTCACTGTGTCAACTGAAGACTTCACGTATCCTATCACCTCAGTTGCCAGTTTCTGTAATGCACTTTTATTGTTCCGCACCTCCTGCTGCATACTTGTCAACTGTGCGGTTATGCCTTTCCACCTCTGCCTTGGTCCCATTTCCTTTACTCTTTCCATGGTGCCATTTATCTCTCTGGAGTCATTTTCATTTGCAGTTTTGAACAGCCTTTTCAATGTCCCTTCTCCAGCATCCAACCAACCTCTCATGTGTCGCTGCAAGGTGTGTGCAGCATCTGTTCCCATAGTTGCTTGTACGATTTGTACTACATTTCATACTCTCCCCCATAATTCTTTGACTACAAACACATCCTTCAATTGTCTTGCCTCATTTCTTATCTCCTGTGCATTGAAAACTAGCCTTAACATCCATTGGTGGCTGGCGAGAAGCACATCGTCTTGCCTGTTAAACAGCACTCTGCTGTTCAGATGCTGACTTAGCAGTGCTGCTACTCCACCCTTGGTGAAGAGTTGAAGCACTGCCAGACTAGGATCCACTTCGTCCGCATCCCTGGTGTATAGCAACCTGAGAACAGGGAGCCATAATTACTCCCCCTCCCACCTTTTTGAAGGTCTGCTGTACCTCAACACACTCCTCACACCAACATTAACGATACATGGTAGACAAAATTATAACAAACACAGCACGCCAAAATATATTCCACACACCCTCTCCATTACACCTTCCTGTTTTCGAAAATCACACCATTCACAAGGTAATGTTGTCCTAATCTGTAATTACACAACAACACAATACAAAATATCTTCAAAATCACATCCCATTTTCTTGGTGTTCAACTTGTACGGCACTTCCTGCACAGGCAGTCCTTGGTCTGATCACCTGAAACAGTGAGGGAATCTTTTTCCTATATGCCACCCCATAAGCGGACAGCCTAGTTCCAGAGTGAACCTGAGAGTTGTTCACTGTCACTACAAATGATAGGAATGTATCCCAGTCATTGTGGTGAAAGTTTACATAGTAGCTCAGTGTCTTACCTGTCATACAATGCCGTGCTTTATTTTACCATTAGTTTGCAGGAGCAGTGGACCAGTTCTTAATTTCTAAATCTGTAACAAGTGACAGAGTTGTTTCAT
The DNA here is from genome assembly GCF_023864345.2 of Schistocerca serialis cubense. NCBI lineage: Eukaryota > Metazoa > Arthropoda > Insecta > Orthoptera > Acrididae > Schistocerca > Schistocerca serialis. Next base: position 121,753,994 of record NC_064642.1, on the reverse strand, counting down.
CAAGCCCAACATGAAATTTACCCATTGATCTGTGATTACCAGCTTGGGTGCAGCAAACTTTAGCAACCAATTGTTAACAATGGGCTGGGTCACCATAGCTGCTTATTGATTTGGGATGGTGACCATTTACACGTACTGTGAAAAGTGCTCAGTAATTGTTGATATGAAACAGTTTCCTGCTGGAGTTTGGTTAAATGGCCTAGGACATCCATTCCTATGATTTCAAATGGTTTTATTGCTTTCCATATAACCACCGTAATGGTATTTCCTTACAACTCATCTTCACTAACCTGGCACATTGCACACAGTTCTGTAAATATTGGTTTTCGTCTTTCTTCCTTCCCTTCCATCAGTACCATTCTGGCACTCTGCAGTTCATTGCCATTTAATCTTCATGCCCAGTTAGCATATTGTCTTGTGTTTGCATTAATGCTTCATCCCTGAGCTTAGCTGGCACCACCAAGTGTGGCCCTGTCATAAAGACCATCACACATGCTAAACTGTGGCTTCATCATGTACAGCTTATTGCATTTGACAGCAGCGGTATGCTCTGCATACCATCCAGAAAGGCTCTGTCCCACTGCCTGCATGATTGCTGCTTTTCTGCGCCCAACCCATCCACTTTTCCCTGCATTTTACCCAGCTTATCCACAACTTCATAATCAAATTCATTCAGTCTTTACAATCACATTGTGAACCTGATACAGCGGTCCTTCAACCCCAGGAACCACCTTATGAGCCTGCTAGAAGGGTCCTTCAACCACAAAAACCACTTTATAGCTGCATGGTCCTACTACTTTGAATTTATTCCTTTACAAGTAACAGAGAAAATATGTGACTAGTTGTTAAGCTGAGCATTTTATTCTCTCATTAAATAGTTCTTTTCCACTTTACTTAGTTGTTGAAAAGCTAAGCCACAGGATGTTGCTCACCATATACCACCTGACTCAAAACAAGCCTTAATGCCTGACTGGAGACATCACATGGTAGCACAAACTCCTTCTCATAGTCTGGGAAAATCAACTCTGAGCTTGTTGTCAGTCCCTCAGAGGCTGTTGGCACTCCTTCAACTCGAATTTTACACCTTTTCTCAACAGTTGCATGAGTGACCATGCAATATCTGTGAAGCCCTATACAAATTTGCTATAATAATTGGACACCCCTAAAAACGATTCTAGCTCTGTACCCGTCCTAGTATTATGATTTTCCCCTCTATTATCATGAAAAACCATATTCTTATGCACTTTTTTAGGTCTACTAACTCTAGTATAGTGCAACTACTTTAAATGAGAAGGAAGATCAAATAATAAATAAAATACAAAGTTCATGTCGAAAATGAGGCTCATTGAAAACGTGGCTTCATACCACAACTCTTCATACCATATGATTTCATAACAAAATTTACTATCTTACATGACACTGAGTTCCTAACCAACTGTTTCCTCCATCAACATCACATCTCCGTATACATCAGCATAATGACTGACATCATCATCATAAAGCCCTAACACATTGCTATTAATCCTCTCCTCTCACAATATATTCTTCTGGCCTTACAAGGTACTTCAAAATGTTATTAAAAGTAATAAACTCATGTCACAGAAACATCAAAGAGAGTAGTACAACAACATTCACTTCTTCATTACCTCACTACAGATAACAATTCCAGCAGCATCATTATTATACTCTCAACATCACCTACTTCACAAGGATCAGGACATGTGCTTTTTTCTTACTACATTTATATTAAGTTAATTACTGTAATTTTTCGTAAAGCTGTGTTGTTGCAATGAGTGACAAGTATTTCATATTATATGTGGAATGATTGAAAATAGTTGTTATTCATGACAAGCATTTCTCTGCCTCCAGTACTAACTTTAATAATTTCTGTATTCTTCCATTAATCATTAACTTTGTTACTATAGCATGCCAGTAGAAACACAACTAATTATCCTGCTTTTCCATAATCTTTTCAGTAATGAACATATTTTATGCAGGATACCTCAAATAATTACAACTTTTGCCTGCAGGTCACTACATGCGTTATTTGAAAATCACACTGTATAGCCAAAGAAAGAAAAATATTAAGTATTTCTAGACTACAAAATCTCTTATTGACTCAAACAAACATGGCAACAGATCATTTTTCCAGTTATAAATACTTCATCATGACTTCACACCATATGATTTCATGAACATTATTTACTACCATACATGACACTAAGTTCCTAACCACCTGCTTCCTCCTCCTCCTCATCATCATATTTCTCCCTATAAATCAATGTAATTATGGACATCATCATCATCATCATCATCAAGCCCTAACACATTGCAATTAATCCTCACCTCTGACAAAATATTCTTCTTACTTTACAAGTCATTTCAAAACCTTATTAAAAGCAGTAAACTTACCTTACAGAAACACCAAGACGGTAGTGCACAAGCTAACATACATTCTGATGTTATCCACATCACAATCAAAAATCAAAGTTCATATTACAAGTAAAATAAGACAAGAAAATAATTTTTTCTCTCATGAACATAATTTGCATGCATTACTATGCTGCAATGCTGTATTTGTCTGGAGGTTTCTTTGGTCTCTTGACCATCACAAACTGTGATACTTATGTATTCTGCTGTTAATCTTCTCTTTAAATTTGTGGAACCATTAAAAGTAGATTACTTGATTATAATTTGACATACACTATGTGATAAAAACTGTCCAGACACCCTGAAAAACATATATTTTTCATATTAGGTGCATTGTGCTGCCACCTATTGCCAGGTACTCCATATCAGCAACCTCAATAGACATTAGACCTCGTGAGAGAGCAGACTGGGGCACTGCGGAACTCAGGGACTTCGAACGTGGTCACATGATTGGATGTCACTTGTGTCATACGTCTGTAAGTGAGATTTTCACACTCCAAAACATCCCTACGTCCACTGTTCCGGATGTGGTAGTGAAGTGGAAATGTGAAAGGACATGTACAGCACAAAAGCGTACAGGCCGACCTCGTCTGTTGACTGACAGAGACCACTGACAGTTGAAGAGCGTCATAGTGTGTAATCGGCAGACGTTTATCCAGACCATCACACAGGAATTCCAGACTGCATCAGGATCCATTGCAAGTACTATGACAGTTAGGCGGGAGGTGAGAAAACTTGGATTTCATGTTCGAGCAGCTGCTCATAAGCCACATATCACGCTGGTAAATGCCAAACAATACCTCACTGGGTGTAAGAAGCATAATAATTGGATGACTGAACAGTGGAAAAATGTTTTGTGGAGTGACAAATCATGGTACACAATGTGGTGATCCGATGGCAGAGTGTGGGTATGGCGAAAACCCGGCGTACGTCGTCTACCAGCGTGTGTAGTAGCAACAGTAAAATTCGGAGATGGTGGTGTTACGATATGGTTGTGTTTTTTCATGGATGGGACTTCCACCCCTTGTTGTTTTGCATGGCACTATCACAGCACAGGCTTACATTGATGTTTTAAGCAGCTTCTTGCTTCCCGTTGTTGAAGAGCAATCCGGGGATGGCGACTGCATCTTTCAACGCGACCGAGCACCTGTTCATAACACACGGCCTTTAGCAGAGTGGGTACACAACAATAACATTCCTGTAATGGACTGGCATGCATGTAGTCCTGACCTGATTCCTATAGAACACCTTAGGGATGTTTTGGAACACCGACTTCGTGCCAGGCCTCACTGACTGACATCGATACCTATCCTCAGTGCAGCACTCCATGAAGAATGGGCTGCCATTCCTCAAGAAACCTTCGAGTACCTGACTGAACATATGACTGTGAGAGTGGAAGCTGTCACCAAGGCTAAGGGTGGGCCTTACCATATTGAATTCCAGCATTACTGATGGAGGGTGCCACGGACTTGTAAGTCATTTTCAGATATGTGTCTGAATACTTTTGATCACGAAGTGTAACTTTACTTTTATAAATTACAATTTTTTCCTCTGAACAAGTGTCAGCTCAAAAATACAGTAATTTTTTACTGAATTAAACACTGCATGCAAATATGTTATATCATTAGCATTGTTACTGTGTTGTTTTAAAACATTTTTGCATGATTTCTGACCAGTCATTGCAATTTTCAAGTTAAAATAACAAAATCTTGTATCAAACACTGGAAAATCCAGGATGGAATGTAACAATATTATGAAAAGGAAAGTTGCTACTCACCATATAGTGGGGATGCCGAGTCATACATAGCACAACAAAAAGACTGTTGCAAATAAAGATTTCAGCCAGTAAGGGCTTCATCAAAAATAGATACAGACATATACACACCCACACTCATGCAAACGCAACTCACACACATGACTGCAGTCTCAGCCAAATGAAGCCACACTGTGAACAGCAGCACCAATGCATTAAAGGAGTGGCGACTGTGTGGGGGTAAGGAGGAAGCTGTGGCAGGGGCAGGGAGGGGGAGGGATAGTAGGGTAGGGGTAGCAGTCAGTGAAGTGCTGTTGGGGAGCACACAGGGACGAGATGGAGAGAGGGTAGGGCAGCTATGTGCAGTCGAGAGGTTATACGGAAAGCAGGGGAGTGGTGGGGAGGGGGAAGGGATAGCAGAAAAGGAGAGAAGTAAAAAGACTGGGTGCAATGGTGGAATGAGGGCTGTGTATTGCTGGAATGAGAACAGGGAGGAGGCTGAATGGGTGACGACAATGACTCACAAAGGTTGAGGCCAGGATGGTTACAGAAATGTAGGATATATTCAGGGAAAGTTCCCACCTGCGCAATTCAGAAAAGCTGGTGTTGGCAGGAAGGACCCATGTGGCATGGGCTGTGAAGCAATCATTGAAATGAAGGATGTATGTTGGGCAGCGTGCTCAGCAACAGGGTGGTCCAGGTGTTTCTTGGCCACAGTTTTTTGGTGGCCATTTATGCGGACAGACAGCTTGTTGGTTGTTGTGCCCACATAAAATGCAACACAGTGGTTGCAGTCTAGCTTGTAGTTCACATGGCAGGTTTCACAGTCCTTTGATGGGATAGGTGATGTTTGTGACCGGACTGGAGTAGGTGGTGGTGGGAGGATGTATGGAAAGGTCTTGCATCTAGGTCTGTTACAGGGGTATGAGCCATGAAGTAAGTGGTTGGGAGCAGGGGTTATATAGAGTTGGATGAGTATATTGTGTAGGTTTGGTGGACAACAGAATACCACTGTGGGAGGGGTGGGAAGGATAGTGGGCAGGACATTTCTAATTTCAGGGCAAAATGAGAGGTAATCGAAACCCTCGCGGAGAATGTAATTCAGTTGCTCCAGTCCTGGACGGTATTGAGTTACAAGGGGAATGCTCCTCTGAGGCTGGACTGTGGGACTTTGGGAGGTGGTGGGAGACTGGAAAGATAAGGCATGGGAGATTTGTTTTTGTACAAGGTTGGGTGGATAATTAACCTGTGAAGGCTTTAGTGAGACCCTCAGTATATTTCAAGAGGGATCGCTCGTGTCTGTAGATGTGACAACCACGGGTGGCTAAGCTGTATGGAGGGGACTTCTTGGTATGGAACAGGTGGCAGCTGTCGAAGTGGAGGTATTGATGGTGGTTATGTTTGATATGGACAGAGTTTCTGATCTAATCTTTGAGGTGGAGGTTAACATCTAGGTATCTAAGAAATTCTGGAAAGTTAACAGGAGGTGATTTAGCCAATTTCAGTGAGTTTTCGCCTTTCACTATTGTTGACTCCCTCAGATTTCGTCTTGTTTCCAGCTATTCCTTCCATTTAATCCTTCTCGTGATTTTTCACATGTATTTGGGTGCTTTTTTGCCAATTTTTTCAGATGTAATTCTACGTTATTTATGTAATTCTTCGCATTTTTTCCATGACCATGGATTCTTGCTCCTTCCATCTGAGTCAATACAGAAAAGTTTCCTTATACTTAGCCAGATCCCAGCCCCACATACTCTTTCTGCATTGTTGCTTGGCTCATGGAATCCCCCATAAGGTCTTAATCATCAAATTACCCATTTCCGGCTGCCACCTCACCTTCCACAATGACCTCGATCTGTTCAGATTCTCCCAATCCTTAGCCCTCACCAACACAGTCCTGCACAACCATGTCAACCAAGTCTGAACCTCATTGTAGTACCTTCTCTCCATCCACAAAATTCTCCTGCTGTGCAATCCCAAATTCCTGGTACCCATAGCACACATTGTAACTCTTGCCATCCAGGAACTAGAGCAATGTGCACAATACTGCCTCCAAAAGCTCTCCACCCTACTCACTTCCCACTCCTGCCTTGGAGTACCACTGTCTACCACCTCTATAACCACCTCCAAACCTCTCCCATGTCTACTCAGAGCTGACAAACCCTGTCTCGCAGACCTACTACATTTACCCCACCCTCCAAAACTCCCTCCCATCACCACACAGAACCCAGAGCCTCAACAGATCCAAAACACAGTCATGAACCTATCCTCCAAAAGCCTTGGCCCCACAGAAATACCAGTCCTTTCCAAAGGCCTCACCTTTTGCCCCACTCCCAAATTCAGTCATGCAGGACGTGTTGAAGACCTTCTCTCCTTCTTCTGGTCCCTACAGTGGAATACCTTCAACCTACTACCCGGAACCTGTTCTCCTATATAAAAGATACCAACCATTTCCTCCACCGACTCTCCACAGTTCCTGTCCCTATACAACAAGGTACCATGCTCGTCACTATTGATGCCACCTCCCTGTACACTAACATTTCTAATGCCCCTGGCCTTACCACTATTGAACACTATCATTCCCAACGCCCAATGGATTCCAAACCTACAACCTCCTACCTAGTCGCCATGACCAACTATATCCTCACCCACAATTACTTCTCCTTTGAAGGCATTACCTAGAAACAAATCTAGAGTATAGCTATGGGCACCCACATGGCACCATCCTGTGCCGACCTATACATGGGCCATCTAGAGTAATCCTTCCTAGACACTCAGATTCCTAAACGCATCACCTGGTTCAGATTCATTGATGACATTGTTGCGATCTGGATTGAGGATGAGGACACCCTATCCACATTCCTCCAGAACCTGAACAACTTCTCCCCCATTTGCTTCACCTGATACTACACAACCCAATAAGCCACCTGCCTAGCTGTTGACCTCCACCTCAAAGATGGCTACACCAGTATCTCCATCCATATCTAACCCACTAACCACCAGCAATACCTCCACTTCGACATACTGCCACCCGTTCCATACCAAGAAGTCCCTTCCATACAGCACAGACAACCATGGTCATTGCGCCTACAGAGATGAGGGGGGGACCCTCCCAAAATATACTGATGGTCTCACTAAAACCTTCACAGATTATAATTATCCTCCCAACCTTGTACAAAAACAAATCTCCCAAGTCTTATCTTTCCAGTCTCCCACCACCTCCCAGAGTCCCACCATCTGTCCACAGTGGAGCATTCCCCTTGTAACTCAGTACCACCTATGATGGGAGCAACTGAATTACATTCTCTGCCAGGGTTTCGTTAACCTCTCATCATGCCCTAAATGAGAAATGTCCTGCCCACTATCCTTCCCACCTCTCCTACAGTGGTATTCTCGTGTCTACCGAACCTACACAATATACTCATCTAACCCTACAAAAGCCTTCTCCCAAACCCTTACCCCATGGCTCATACCCCTGTAATAGAATTAGATGCAAAACCTGTCCATACATCCTCCCACCACCACCTACTCCAGTCCGGTCACAAACATCACCTATCCCATCAAAGGCAGGGCTACCTGTGAGACCAGTCATGTGATCTACAAATTAAGCTGCAACCATTGTGCTGCACTCTGTGTGGGCATGACAACCAACAAGCTGTCTGTCTGCATGAATGGCCACTGACAAACTGTGGCCAAGAAACAAATGGATGACCCTGTTGCTGAGCACGCTGCCACACATGACACCCTTCATTTCAATGACTGAATCACAGCTTGTGCCATATGGATCCTTCCCACCAACACCATCTTTTCTGAATTGGGAGATTGAAACTTTCCCTGCAATATATTGTATGTTTCCATAACACTCCTGGCCTCAACCTTTGTTGGTCATTGTCCTCACCCATCCAGCCTTTTCCCTATTCCCATTCCAGCACTACACAGCCCTCATTCCACCATTGCACACAATCTTTTTATTTCTCTCCTTTTCTGCTACCCCCTCCCCCCTTCCCCACATCTCTGCCCCCTCTTCCCCCAGTTTCCACCTTCCGTCTAACCTGCCGACAGCACGTAGCTGCGCTACCCTCTCTCCACCTTGTCCCTATGTGCTCCCTAGTAGCACTTCACTGTCCGCCACCCCTACCGTACTATCCCTCCCATTCCCCGCCCCAGCCTCCTCCTTAACCCATTCAGTCACCATTCCCATCATGCACTGGTGCTGCTGTTCGCAGTGTGGCTTCAATTGCCTGAGACTGCAGTCATGGGTGTGCGAGTTGTGTTTATGTGTATGTGTGTGTGTGTGTGTGTGTGTGTGTGTGTGTGTGTGTGTGTGTGTGTGTATGTGTCTGTCGCCTACTTTTGACGAAGGCCTTTCTGGCTTAAAGCTTTATTTGTGTATTTGTGACAGTCTTTTTGTTGTGCCTATCTGCGACTCAGCATCTCTGCTATATAATGAGTAACAACTTTCTTTTTCAGAATCTTGTATAAGAGTTAGATGTTGTAAACATTACAAACATGCTTACTACTATTTCTAAACTGACTTCAAAATTTGTTTTGATACATCATTCGCCAATTGACCTGTAGTTTACTACACAATCATAATAATTTTTGAAAACTGATAAACCTTTAAAAAATTCAGGAACTTCTTTTCATACAACTCATTTGTAAATGAGAGGTTCAAAATTATTTTTGGTAACTAACGTAAAAAGTTCATTTCCTTAGCCAGTTCAAGTAATGATTCATCATTTACAGCAGGTAAGCAGTATGTTTCTATACCAAAATCATTTACTGTATTTGCAACACTTTCATTTAAATTGTCCTCTTCACTCGCTTACACAGTTTCTAAATCATTAAATAAATTATTTATGTTTTACTCTTTGTTGACTGTTTTAGACAGATTACAGTTTTCAGTACAAGCTATATGGTTGGTTCAGCTAACAAAATAGATTCTTGTTCAGGTATGTTTTTGACTATATTCTCAATGTGAACTCTTGCTTCATTATTGTCTATTGTTGATGTCCCTTTTGTCAAAATCTCCCAACCCTCAGTTACTGACAGTTAAAAAAGTTTCTACTCTCAGCAGAAATAAAGTTGTTTTTCAGAGCAATACCCTCTATTTCTTGACTGATTTCTTGAAGCCTTCAGCTGCCATTTTCTTTATTTCCTGTACAATTGTACAATTTCGGCCTTAGGCCATTTTCAAGTATTTTATGGATGATTTTTTGGTAACAGATTATGTCGTATATGTCGTTGCTCCTATGACATCATGTTATACTCATAAACACCTCCAACTAATTTGTGAGCATGACATGATGTGATAGGAGCAACGATGTATATGACATAATCTGTTACCAAAAAATCATCCATAAAATACTTGAAAATGGCCCAAGGCCGAAATTGTCCAATCATACGGGAAATAAAGAAAATGGCAGCTGAAGGCTTCAAGATATCATTTAAAAAAATCATCACATCTGTGGATCCTATCACATTGCAAACCCTCTATTTCTTTTCTGGGAGTTTGAAACAGGCGATTGTTCTGAAGTTTCATTTTCTAAACATGATTGTTCAAATGATAGATGATAGGTAAGATGAACCACAATCAACATGTGACTTGCTCAACAATGGCAGTACATATGGACACATCAAGATAAGTAGAAAGTGTACAAATTTTCTACTTATCGTGATGTATCCATTTGACTGCCATTGTTGACCAAGTGCAAGGTTTATTATTGTTCATTGTAATTATCGTCAACCGCTAATGGTTGTTTTATTTGTACCTCAATATACATAATAATTTCATTGACAGTGATTTTTAAATAAATCCACATGTAGTTCTCTTTCTTGATCTACAAATACATAAATCCATTACAAAAATGTAAATCCATATTTGTCTTTCAAATTATCCCAGACAGGAGCACCCACATTGTTATGAACTTCCCCTGTATTACTGTGAAAAAACATATTCATGTGCACCTTTTTAGGTATACAAACTTTAGTATTGGCCACAATCTTCAGCAAGAAGGAAGATCAAATAATAAATAAAACACATAGTTTACTCCTCTGTTTCTTGTAGCTCTTAATCAAAAATGAGGCTCATTAGAAACAAGGCTTGGTGAAAAAAATAATTTTTACAGCTAGGTGGTGTGAACAGGTATGTTACTTCAAATCTGAACCATGCTGTTTTCTGTTTCTTCCATACATTATTTTTATTTTATTCATTTTGTATATGCACATCACATCGAAAATCAGTCTCTATGCTGCTACAGACAGTAAACAACTCTCATCCTGAAGAGACAACAACTTAATCATGCCATGACAACAAGTTTACTCCAAGAAGATCAAACGTAATACAGGCAGCCTCAGCTCAGGGATCTTACAAAATATCTATCTTTTACATTCAAAGACAATTGTAGGCAGTTAACTAGTTTTTTTTACAAATATATCAAATTATTACTCAGAATAAATTATAGCATGACATTCAGAATTTCAAATGTGATTACAATTTTGAATTAAATTGGAAGTATAAAAACAATTATGTTTCCTGAGAAATAAATCTTGTGTTAATTCCTTCTTTTATTTCTGTTTATTAAAATATAAGACCATTTTAGTTATATTGCCAAAATTCACTAAACACATAATTGTGATTTGTATATTCTTGGATCATCTTATAAATTTATCTGTATCGTATTCTATAATATGTGCTGAAGAAAGATGCCCTGACCAGCCCCATTAGACTAGGAACCAAAGAATTCTGAACTGCTTGTACCAACCTCATGTCTGTTCCCGCCCCTTCTCTGCTGTTCATGTGCCCTAAGTACTCTATCTTCTCTAAGGCAAAATGATATTTTTCTGTATTTAATGTAGGTTGCATGGCATGTAACCTGTTCAGGACCTCTTTCAACCATTGTATGTGCTCTTTCATATTCCTTTAGAATGCAGTTATATCATCAAGGTATATTAAGCATTGCTGAGGTGCTGAGGTTTCAGCCCTCTCAGTACTCCATCCAGCAATTGCTGAAATGTTGCTGGCACATTCTTTAGTCTGAATGGCATCCTCCAATATTGATAATGACCCCAGGTAACTGAAAATTCTGTGTTCTGCTGATTCTCTGGCATTACTTATAACTAATGATACCCACTCCTTAAATCCACAGTAGAGAAGTATTGGCATTCTCTCAAATTATCAGTGATCGTAGTGATATCGTGTGGGGTAAGCATCGCTTATCATCTTAACAATTAAGATGTTGATAGTCATAGCACTATATTTTTTAGAAGTATTTGCTGAAATTTTGGGCATTAAACTGACAGCTGCTTCCCCCTGCCCCCTAAGGACTAGTACCCTCCTCTATTATTTCATCAGCTAACTGCTGGTAAAAGAAATCCTCCATAACTGGTTGTAAATGTTAAAGTATACGATATGATATAACTGGATAGATAAAAAATTCTACCTGCCAAGTAGCAGCAGGAGGAAATGCATATGAAAGCTAAAGGTAGTGAGTAGAGGGATTTGTTGTCAACCTTGTAGGAAATATTTTCACTAAGGGGGATGCAGTGGTGGCAATGTTGGCTCTCTCCTGGAACTGCAGAATATACAGTAGGAACATTTTGATTGGGGAACAGGGAAGGAAAATCTGTGCCTTCAGGCACATTTGGAGGAATCAAGGAAGGAACTGATAAGGATCAAGGGAGATAGGGGGCAGGAAGATGGTTGGGAACTGGCAGCTGGTAGGAGGATAGGAAGAAAGAGAACACAATCTGACAGTTTTATCATCAGCACCAAAAACAGGTATCTACCACTGCCAGACTTAAGTGGAGAAGAGCCTCAGGTAGAACGAGGAGCAGGAAATGTGCGCACACTTCAACCAAGACCACAAAGTGTAGGTATGTACAAAGTGTTAGGAAGAAGAAAGTGCTGCTGCTAGGTAGTAGCCATGGACGAGGTGTATTCTCTCAGTTACAGGAAAGTTTAGGGACAGCATACCAGGCCACCAGTATCTTCAAGACAAATGCAGGGCTAAGTAATGTGGCAGAGGACTTACGGTCTTTATGTGAGGGCTTTATTAAAGAGGACCATGTGGTGACAGTGGGTGGTGCAGAAAACAGTTTGGACAGGGATGGGGCTTATGACATAGTTGGTGACCTGGACAAGATAGCTTCCCTGACTTATGGCACCAACGAACACTTTATTGAGCTGTTCTGGTGTCATGAGTGGCCACACATTGATGGAGCTGTGAGGCCAATCAGTGTGGGGTTAGGGATGGCTCTGAGGGTAGCCAACTTTGCTTATGTTCCTCTCGTGCCTGTTGGGACTATCAACAGATGGGGTTTCACTAGGCATGGCCTACTCCCAAACAGGACTGGGAAGGGAAGATTGCTACAGCTGATTCATGAATGTATAGGGGGTGGATCTTGGGCCACACATGAAATTCTCTAAATTCTCCACATTATTTAAATTGAACTTTGAAAAGGCATTCCCAAAAGTATGCATGTTTGCATCAACATCTCACAAAAAACAGATGGATAACAGCAGGTATTAAGAAGTCCTCCCAAACACTTAAATAGGTACCTCAGTTCCATGAGAATGAGTTGTAGTGATGCAGAATTCTTAAATTTCTATCATAGATACAAAAAGATCTATAAGAAAGTGCTTATTGCTGCAAAAAAGTCGTTTAATGACAAAATAATACGTAATTCAGAGAATAAAAACAAATCAGTCTGGGATGTTGTAAAGAAGGAAATGGGAGAGGCAGACAAATGCAGAATAACATACTGCTAAGGGATGGGGATAAGGTAATAAATGATACTCAACACTTAGCAAACTATGTAAATGAGCATTTTTCAAGTATTGCAGAGAAGTTACAGCAAAAATTGCCCAAAACAAATATAACACCTGTAAATAATGTTGCACTAAATACAATGATGTTACTTCCAACCACAGAGTTTGAAGTCAATAAAACTGTTCAAAAACTAAAAAATAAAAAGTCAGTAGGTTTAGATGAAGTACCAATGTGTGTACTGAGACAATGCATAGAGATTATACAAGGCACCTTAACAAATATAATAATGAGTCAGGGTGTATACGACCCAGGACAACTGGGAGATCCGGGAAAAACCGGGAAAAACCCAGGAATTTTTTAGAATTCCGGGAATGTTTCATTGTTTTAGTTTCCAGTTCAATTTTTGTGATTTTGATTGGTAAGAATCAATACTCCAACAAAGGATATTACTGTATCCTGCGTATGCAGGATAATACTGCAGCAACAAAACATTAACAAGATGAAGAAAAAACGAAAATAAAACTTAAGTCGCAAATGAAATCCGCCATATACAACAACAAAACATATTGGTCATACAAGCGTCTGCCAACAGCAAAGTGTGTCAAAGGCTTTAGAAAGACTATGCAATGATTCATAACGACAAATTGCCTCAGATGAGCGTGACGTGACGGCTGCTGTCATTAGATTCATTTGAGCAGTTGCGGGCGGGCTCTTGTGCATGCGCAGTTGAGTCGTGTATGGGTAGTACCTTCTCCCACTTCTGGTAACGGATGTGTGGCTGGGCGCCTCTATCTAGTATTTCCCCGGTTCGGAAATATCATAGATCAGGGGCTGATGCACAGAGCAGTCTGAGTTGTGGTGTGGAGGTGGGTAGTCTTCACGTGACCTGTGTTTACGTTTAGTGATTTTGCAGTTTCCTCTTCATTTATTACTCTCACATCAAATGAAAACAATACATCAAATGAAAACAAAACGGATTTCTGTGCCCGGGAGCAATCAAATGAATTAAAATACATTCACATAATTGCGGAAGGCTAAAATATGTTATTATTCAGGTTTTATTTCCACCTTTCTGACGGTCGAGCATTAATCGACTTGCAGAACAGTGAAGTTATTTTTGTCACTTTGCCAAAGAGATTTGGCTTTTATTAATCTTTTGGGCTGAGGCAGTCAATTTATTTGAAACGAAGTGTTTAATTTCCCACTGTTGGCTAGTTTAACTGTTCGCTGCACGTTTTCCATCTTCTAGCTCGCATGGCATTATGCCATAATAGAGAACCAAACATGAGATAATACAGTACTGGTACTCAAAAAAATTTACATCCGAATCTGGACATACGAATGTGCACTATAAGCCCAATTATGCATTTTAGTATGGTTCATGAAATTCCTATGAACTTGAAGTGTCCTCTGATGTCTTGTTTCTTTTATGACATACGGCCTTCCTGTGTCATCGTAGCTGCGCAAGAGCGGTGGCGCCTGTTATCTGGCGCTCTCTGGCAACTGCTGAAACGAATCAGCTTCTAATAGGTCACGGGAAAACATTGCCTATGGTTGTTTGAATAGCGTTACTTTCTAAGTAAATTTCCTTTTACACAAGATGAACTATATGCAAGAATGTACGATGAATTTCTTAAATCACAGAGCATTTGACTCTCAGTTAAAAATCAACTCTTTGAGGACGACCATTTAGAAGAATTTCGAGCCCATAAGATCAGACATTTACGTCATTATTAAAACTTTTACTGGCACATTTGTGTGATATATCTTAAAGTGTAACATGCGCAAAAAAGATCAACATTATATGTGGAAGCTTAGCTTCTCTTGCAGCTTATTAATCTTCGAGACTACAATTATATGTGAAACCTCTGTTTTTCTTGTAGCAACACTATGTATATTAATTTAAACCATCAACTTTTCTTAGTTGTGTGTTCGCGCTACTTAAGAGTGATCTTGCTATTGGCTGACTACATCACGTGTCCTATGCTGTCATCAGCTGGCGAGATCACATGACATGAGCTATGACTGGCTTACAAAAGCGCACCGCAATCTCGATTTCAATGCTTTGGAAAATAACATGCGTTGTTTGGTGGAATTCGAATTTATATCTTCGTAACACGAAAATATGCAGCGTACATCTTGCTGCTGCACATCAAAGATCTTTCCAAAACGTGTCGTCGCCCCCGTCCCCCGTTTCGTTTTCTAAAGTGCCAGGAAATTCTACGTCGGTGTATAAAACCATAAACATTCAAAAGACTGATAAGTTTTACAGTGCCGAGGAAAAGTATACTCTCACATAACACGGGGAAAAATGTATTTTCACCCGGGAGAAAGTGTGTATTCAACCAGGAAATCCGGGAAAAATCCGGGGATTTTTTTTCCTTGTCCATGTATACACCCTGTGAATCCTTCACATTAGGGACATTTCCAGAGCAGTTAAAACAGGCAAGAGTTGTACCTTTGCTTAAGAAACGTAATGCAAAAGACATAGACCTTTGCTTAAGAAACATAATGCAAAAGACATAGAAAATTACTGTCCCATTTCCCTGCTCTCACCATTCTCAAAAATAATAGAAGCAATTATGAAAGACAGATTAATGAATTACCTGAATAAATACAATCTTTTAAGCAAATGACAGTTTGGTTTCTGAAGTGTCAAAAATACGGAGTCAGCCATAGTAGAATTCACAAAAGTTATGCTTGATGCTCTTGACAAAGATAAGTGTGTCGCAGTCATATTTTTGGATATTTCTAAGGCGTTTGATACAGTTGACCACAAGATTCTAGTAAATAAATTAGAAGCATTAGGAATAAGAGGGGTAGCTAATGACTGGTTTCGATTATACCTAGCAGATAGGGTACCAAGAGTAGAGATAACACATACTTCAAATAGATGTAAACATTTAGTAAAACACTTATTAGAAGAACCAAAATACATTAATATAGGGGTTCCACAAGGTAGCATATTAGGACCAATACTATTCCTGATATACATCAATGACCTTCCCAGTATTATTATTCATGGTGAAAAAATTCTCTTCACTGATGACAGCAATATTATAGTCACAGAGAAAACAAGAGAACTCCTTGCAGAGAAAGCAAATGAAGCTCTCAAGGAAGTTTATGATTGGTCAGTAAGCAATAAAGTGACACTGAACGTAAAGAAAACTAATGACATGAATTTCAGTTTAAAGAGGGAAAATGGCAATGTTAAATTAAATGTAGATAGCACATCTATAGATTGTGTAAGAAATGCAAAATTTCTAGGAATGAATATTGATTCTCTGTTGAAGTGGTGTGAACACACAAAGGTACTTGCAAACAGAATGTCATCAGCATGTTATGCCCTTAGAATCCTGTCACCAGTGTGTTTTAGTTACATACTATTCATGTGTCCACTCATTTCTTAGCTATGGCATTCTTTTTTGGGAACAAATGCACAAAATATGAACACAATTTTCAAACTCCAGAAAAGAGCCATAAGAATCATAACCAAAAATGGTAGTTGAGCTCATTTTATAGATCTGTCCAAAACACTGGGGATTTTAACTGTTCCGTGTGAATACGCTTACCAGTCAGTTGTAAACATAAAAAATAACATTGGTAATTACTGCACAAACAATTCTGTCCTTGACCTTGAAAGAAGAGCTAGATTCAACTTACATTTGCCAAGAAAAAATAAACGTAAAACTCAAACCAGCATTTTCTACCAAGGAATAAAACTGTACAATAAATTACCAAAAGAGATTAAAAAAATTGCAAAAATACACTTATTTAAAAAGGCAGCTAAAAAGTACCTGTTATACAATACCATTTTATACATTGAAGGATTACTTGGATAAAACAGAGTAGGGGTTTGGTAAACAAAAATGTTGTACAAATAAGTAATAATGATGATTACAAAACATCCAACATTCCACGTAACACCTACACACTGTGATTTTTTCCTTCTTTTTTCCTTTTCTAGAAAAACTTAACCACAAGCTATGCATAGCTCCTCCTCTTTCTGAGCTCAACATCTCACTCATTATAGAGGGATGCTGACTCAGTTTTTCAGGATAGCAAATGGGAAGTTGAGGTACAGAAAATGGCCCAGAGATCAGTGTGTGTGTGTTTGTGTGTTTAGTGAGTGAAGTGTTTTGGAACAATGTGTGTATAATGTGTGCAGTGACTGATAGTGAGATATGAGTGAACAGTGTGGCATTACATTATTTAATAAGTCATTTGTAAAAAAAGTATTGCATACTAGGAGTAAATCTAAGAGGGGGATTGTCTCTAACTAGTAGTCTGTAAATGTATGTGTATACGAATTAGCTTATTTTAAATTGGTCTAAACTTGTAAATACTTTGACATGTCTTATATCCTTGTAAAAAGAGATCTACGGATGAATAAAGCTACTACTACTATTACTACTACTACTTCTAGGTGTGCAAGCTTTCAGTGCCCATGGCTCGTTCTTCTGGCAGAAGGATTGAGAGGTGAGGAAGAGGGAGGTTTAGGAAAAGGGGAGAGTTATGTAAAAGTTGCACAGAACTTGGGTCAGTAGAGACTTACTGGATGGGATGAGTATGTTGCACCAGTGCAATGGCCAGATTTGTGGGGCAGTTGGATGTGACAGTGGCCTGATGTTGGACATCAGGATATGGGAATGTGAGGGCAGCATACTTATTTTCAAGGTTCCAGTCAATCACATTAGAGCACTACAAGCAAGGATTGGTGTGCTGTGTGCCGCTTCACATCTGTGCCTGCTCTCCAAAACCCTGGAATGGGCTCCTAGCAACATTCTGCATCATCCCACACTGTTAGTCAGGGACTAGCAACAGCCAGACTAGGAAATTGTTGTCCCATGCATAGGTCGCCATTAGCACCACAATGCAAATGGTTGTGTTTGGTCAGGTGTCATGGCAGGGAAGCACAGACTGCTGATTAATGGAGTCACATTGTGTGCAGCGCTGAATTGACCAACATTACAGTAACTACACAATTGAACTGATTGTTTTATGTTGCAGTCAGGGAGATGTAACATAGCACCCACAGCTATGGCATAAATCATTTACTTAAAAATTTATTTACTGCTAAAGCTCACTTTCATGTGACATCATTATAAGGTTATGCATTTCTCAAGTTTGTTGATTTGTAACCAGAAGATACACAATCTGCTGTAAATTTTATAATTTTTGTTATGGACTGAAGACTCAGATGTGAAGTCAAGATCAGACATGAAATTTGCTGTATTTAGGTGGATTACTAGTTTTGTCTAGCAGTCTATCCATCTTCAGATCATAAAACATTCTTGATTATTGTTGGTACTATTACAGTACACACATCATTGAAATCTTTCTTAAAATGACAACATCCACACATGACATAATTAAAAATAGTGTTCCATCATTTGTGGCCAGTGTAATTGAATGATAGTCATAAAACAAAGGCATTATGTTGTTACAATGTAGTAACTGACACAGTCAGTATTTACATCATTTTGTAACAGCTGTGTGAAGCCATAACGGCACCAACACTGATCAAGAATGTTTTATGATCTGAAGATGACTAGATCATTAGCCAAAACTAATGAACTATCCAACTAAAGAAGATTTCACGTGTGATCTGAACTTCATTGGTTTTCAGTCCGGAATATAAATTTAAAAAGGAAATATTTATGTCACATTTTCATTGTTAAACATGTGAGCTACCTCTTTTTTGATAAGCAATACAGAAATGCTCAGTTCACGGTACCTGAGCTCCTCAGCCAACAAAAGGGACTGATTATGTGCTTACGAGGTTTGACAAATGTACAACCTGACTAATGCGTACTTGTTATCTTAGTCGTGGATCACACACTGTCACTTCTATGTCCTGCAGCTGTGCTGGCTGAAATTCAGTAGGTTACCACAAGTTATTTTGCAGTTGAATGTGGCAAGTTTGTTAATTAAATACAAATAACACTGATTAATGATAAATAACTGCAACAAATCCCTTAGGATTGTAATGGTAATGGTATGCAACACTAATGATTTAAATTTTGATGAATTAATTATTTATTCATTGATGAAAAACACAATGGTGACTGAATGGTGACATTACAGGAATGACTACCTTAATAAAAGTATGGAGTTGTAGCTTCAAATAAACTGACAGTAATAGCATATGCACAGCAAAGTTTGTGTGTATGTGATTCTGGTGCAGCAGATTCCCTTAGCATCAGTAAAGTTTTTCAGTCTAATCAGTAACATTATCTAAAGCAATGAAATAATTTTAGACTCCGCACTGCTCACTGTCTTAGTCATGAAAAAGAGCTCCAAATTGCTGCCAGATCATAATATCAAAACCTTAGTAATTGTACTAAGTCCGTACAAAAACTAAAACATTGAGTGGCCAAGTTGCCATCCAGTTTCTGTCACTTGACTAGCACAAATCAACTCAAACAGAGCTACTTGCAAAAGTTACTGTCTCACAGTCTCAGAACAGAATGTGTTCAGCACATCTGCACCCCACCTTTTATGCTCCTAAGGGCACATCAAACAACAACAAATTTAACAAAATGATCCAGCATTTTAGTTAGAAGTAACTTATAAGTAACAAACATATACTGTGAGGTGCACTTCTCTTTAGCAGTCCTTTTCCAACCTTGTGGGATAACCTAAGCCTACTGGTTTATTTATAAACGAAGTAATTATGTACCATGCACACATGTGCTAACACTTATTACAATGGAACTGTATTTTTCTGTACAAATTTCAGATTAACATCGCCTGCTTGTAAGGAGCATCTTTTGTGCTCTTTCCAATGGTGGTTTCAGATAATGGATAAACTGTACGAATTCTGAATGACTTGTGTCTTTATTAACAGTCAACTGAATATTTAATTAACTAATAAGTGAAGCTGAGAACTATACATATGACCAATTTCCATATATGAGAAGGATATATGTAAAACATGCTGCATTCATTATGAGTGTATGTGCAGGGGAATTGTTATCCTTACTCATTTGCATAACTATTTATAATAAAATTTCTATAATTTAGGCTGTATAATAATGAGCAATGTGACACAACCACTGACTAAATCTGATTCCCTCACCTGTTGTCTGATAGCTGGGCAATAATTACTCTCAGTCCATTTCCAAGCTGTTAATCCTTCTGATGCAACTTCTGTAATTTTTAAGTATAATTATCATTCAAGTTGCTGTATCCCTCCATAGATTTTCGATGTAGGAAGACAGGTGGCCAGGAATAGCAGAGCAACCAACTGTCATCATCAGAGATCTGCACAAGGGCAAGTGATTAATCTGCACCTGTATCTGTAAACGTATTTTTGCTTAACTTCAATCAGTCCTGAAGTACAATCCAACATCATAGTCCAATCTTCACAGCAATATACTTCAATACTTAACACGTAATAGGAGAGGCAGGACACGATGTAGTCTGTTCTTTGGTCAACAACTAAGTGATCAGAACCCTTAGCTGCAATGGGGCTGTCCTTTCTGCAGTCTGCAGAGGTTGCTCATTTTACAGCTGGTGGAGGCAAGATCCTGTGGGCACACATCATTAATTGCAGTGTTGTCCTGCATGATTGCTATTGGCATCTACCAGAAACATGTGATGTGTCACCAACTATCGCCAGGCTCTAACTCCAGTGATATCAACTGCAGCAACACCACACAAGCAGCTAGAAATCACCATGTCTAGTTTAAAATTACATTAGCAGTGGTCCATTTCTATTCCTATTTTCATTGTTATGATCCCGTTGTTGCTGGTTATCATTGCCACAGTTTCATGGTCATAACCTCTGTCCATTCTTGGTTATCACTGCCACATTTCCATGGTCATATCCTCTGTCTATTCTTCTAATGGTTTCTATTTATGTATCTTGATTGACCCCCCCCCCCCCCCCCCCCCTCCGTCCATACAGCGACCAGTGATGCCTTCGCTAAGATTTTGCTATCTATCTTGAGTGATCTGCTGTAATAATGTGACTTCCAATGCCTCCTATTGTTGTTTTGATTACAAGCATATCCATTTTTCTCTCACTTGTTTCTCTCTACATTCTCTCAATGTGTATCTCTGCTGTATGACCTTGCACGCCTAGTTTTCATCGTATGTGACATAGTTTCAGTTCACTCACAAGTTCCATCTAGAACAACCAAAAATTCTTTGAAATTGTTGTCTGGTACTGTTAATAATTTTTCTCTAATTTCAAAGACCATTTGGCTGTCAGGATCCTACAAAATATCGACTTGTGGCATGTCTTGCTCCCAGTAGTTTGCTAAATTCAGATACATCCAAATTCACTGTGAAGCATGTCTTGCTTGACGTTATGTTGTTCCAGATCAAAAACCTCTTCAATGAGCTTTTCTTGCATTTCTTATGAGCAACTTTCTGTTACTTGTAATGCAATGTGTCTTTCCATACAATCTCTAACAAATCTGATTTTTTTGGTTTTTGTTCCAGTTTTGTGGCACTACACTGAGTTAAGATTTTTATGAAACTCAGTGTATTAAAGAGTAACAAAAGTGGCAGCTGAGAGGGGTAGGTCAGTTCTTCCATTCCTCGTCTTCGCTGCATTTCTGAGTGACAATGATAAGCCTTTGGTTAGTCCAGCTTGCTCTGACTCAGCTCTCACTGTTACCACAGGGTCGTTTCCACCATGAGTGCTGTCCGGCTATCATCATAAGAAGCACAGCTACCAAATAAACACCTAACATTAAGAGGGTTTATTAAGGCAGTACTGCACTTCATTCATGCTGCTTCTGGTACATCATGTTGCTACCCACTATCGAGCGTTCATTTGTTTTTGCATTACATGAAAGAGTATGTTTCCGAAGACAGCAGTAATTTTCACTGGGTGGTATTGCTATTTTGGTTTTTAAGTTAAGATGACTGAGTTTCAAGACACACAGAGCCAAACCAAGTGTGTTATATACAAGGTATACAACTTTCATTGTTATCTTAAATACAGTGCCAGAAGAGACAATTTTCTATTGGCACCACAGACTACAACAGCAAAAGCATGTGGTGTTTCATTATGAACCATACAGAGAATATTTGCTCAAGCACAGGCAACAGAAGCCTGTGGTCAAGAAATGAAGTTTCAGTGTCCGAGAAAAAATATTAGTGAAGTAAGAAATGATGTAAACGATTCCTAGAAAGATGTTGGTGGTGGCACAGTATAGAAAGGTCATGACCATGACCATTTCCTACAAGACAATAGATAGCAGATGTTTTAAACAACAAGATAGTTTTCACAGGAGGCCGGCATTCAAGTGGAAGACTTCCGAAATCCTTTGGATTTAGGTACAGAAAATGCAACGATGGAAAATGCCTTCTGATAGAGAGATCTGATACTGTAGCAGCTACGGCTACTTTTCTGAGAAAAATACACATCAGAAAAGAAAATCATAATTGCCCTGTTATTTATCTCAATGAGACATGGCTCAATCAAAATCATTTCAGAAAGCACATGTGGCAGAATTTGAAAAGCAATGGAAGACTGAAAGTAGAACTGACGAAGGAAACTTATTGTCTGTAATACAGGATCATCTGAATATGGCTTTATCAAAGGTGCAGGACTCACACTTACATCCTGTAAAGCCAGTGATTGTCATGAAGACATGAATAGTGATGTATTTAAAAACTGGTTTTTAGATTTATCGCATAGTTCAGTAGAAGGTTGTGAGATTGTCATGGATCATGCCAGTTATCATTTAAGAAGAAAGAAGAAAAATCTTAATTTACAGAGGAGGAGGAAACTGTGCAGTTGCTAGTAAAGAAAAAAATTCAGGCCACAATACAAAAGCAGAAAAGTTGGAGGAAGTCAGACACCACAAACACCTTTCTAATCAATGTGAATTTCACAGCTTAGCAGCAGAAATGGGACAGGGGGTTGTGAGGTTGCCTCCTTACCACTGCCAATATATCCCAATGGAAAATTTGTGCCCCTAGTGAAAGGAAAAGGCACAAGCAAAAATTCAACATTCAGATTGAAAGATGTAGAGAATTTACTTGAAAAAGCAGTTGATGTGTCACAGTGGAAAACTGGATGAGACGCATCTGCACAAGAACAACTTTCTGAAGGAAAGGATCCGAAAAAATGTCATTGACAGCATTGTCATTGTTTCAAATGATTCCTTGGATTGTGAGTCTTCAGAACAAGACAGGCGAATAAACATGTCTGTTCAGTCGTCTGTAGACTGTGTGTCTGGAGACAACTGTTCCAGTGGCTGCGGTAAGGTCCCGTGCGAGGCTACCTGCAATACTCCGTGGCCATCTGCGGGCACTGATGGTGAGGTATTGGTCTTCTTGTGGTGTTGTACACTGTGGATGTCCCGTGCTGTAGCGCCTGGACACATTTCCTATCTGCTGGAATCGTTGCCATAATCTTGAGATCACACTTTGTGGCACACAGTGAGCCCATGCTACGACCTGCTGTGTTTCACCAGCCTCCAGTCGCCCTAGTATTCTACCCCGCATAATGTCATCAATATGTGTTCTTAGAGCCATTTTTAACACACAGTCACCATTAGCACGTTTGAAAATGTCTGCACACTAACTTGCTGCAGCATACTCGGACATGCACCAACGCACCTCTGCGTATGTGGACTACTGCCAGCGCCACTGTGCGACGACCACAGGTCAGATGAACAGCATGGTCATAAACCAAGGTGATTTAAACCCGCAAACTGCCCACCAGAGCATTGTTTCACCATGTATCAGCATTATCCTTAATTTATGAGCATGAGTGTATGTGATCATTCCAATTTAGGGTATTTGTAGTTGTAATCCCTAAGTATTTAGTTGAATTTACAGCCTTCATATTTGTGTGACTTATCACGTAATCGAAGTTTATCGGATTTCTCTTAGTACTCATGTGAGCAACTTCACACTTTTCTTTATTCAGGGTCTAGGGTGTATACGGCCCGGGACAACCGGGAGATCGGGAAAAACCCGGGAATTTTTTCATGCGGGAGAAAACCGGGAAAAATACGGGAATTTTTTAGAACTCTGGGAATTTTTCAGAGTTTTAGTTCTCAATTAATTTTTTTAATTTTGATTGCTAGCAACTGATAGTGTAACAGTGAATATTACTCTTCCTCGCTGCTGCAGAATTATATTGCAGCTATAAAACATAAACAAGAGAAAAAAAATTAGGTAAAACTTAAGTTGCAAAGAAAATGCACCATTTACAACAAAACAATCTGTACACACAAACGTCTGCCAACAACAAAACGTATTAAAGGCTTTAGGACGAAAGACTATGCAGTACTTCATAACAGCAAACTGCTTGTGATGAGCGTGACGTCACAATTGTTTACGTTAACTTCGTTAGAGAAGATGCCACTCGCGCAAGAACTGTACATTCTCACGCTTCTGGCTATTTGGAAGTGTGGCTGTAGCAAGCACCCAGATGCTACCCGGAAAACTTTTTTCTGGCACACAGTGTTTACATTTAGTTATTTTGCTGTTTCCTCTTCGTTTACGGATCTCACGTCATGAAAACAAAATGGACTTCTGCGGCCAGGAGCCATCAATTCATAGATTTCATAGATAAAATAGATTCACATGATTATGGAAGACTAAAATACGTTTCAGTTTTATTTTCAGGTCTTTAACAGTCGAGCATTAATTGCCTTGCAGAACGGTGAAGTTATTTTCGTCTGTTTGCTAAAGAAATTTGACTGTTCTTCATCTTTTCCGCTGAGCCAGTCAGTTTATTTGAAACAAAGTGTTTCGTTCCATACTATTGGCTAGTTTCAACTGTTTGCTGGATTTCAAGTGTACGTTTTCATCTTCTGGCACGTATGGAATTATCGATAAAATGAAATGAGAGTATGGCATTGTTGGCCAGGAGGCCCCTATTCGGGGAAGTTCAGCCGCCAAGTGCAAGTCTTTATTTTATTCAATGCCTCAATAATAAAGAACCAAACACGAGATAATGCAGTATTGGGACTCCAAGAAAATTTACGTCCAGAAAACCACACTGAAAAGCTTAATATCAGGGTGGGACCTACTTCATTGTGAATCTGGACATACGAATGTACACTTTAAGCGGAATTGGTTATTCTAGTATGGTTTACGAAATTCCAATGCTCTTGGATTATCGTGTGATGTTCTGTTTCTTTTACTATGTTATGTAAGTTCTCTTAATGCTTTAAATGCACGAACATACAGGCTGCTCACAGGCAGTAACAACTGTTTTCTGGTGGCCAGTGGCAGCTGAAGAAACAAACCTGTTTCTAATATCTTGCGGGAAAATATTACAAATGGTGGTTTGAAAAGCATCAATGTAAATATCCTTTTACGCAAGATGAATTATGTTACGTATGAGAATGTGCGATGAATTTCTTAAATCATAGACCGCTTGACTGTCTTTTGAAAGCTAAAATTTTACTGGCGGATTTGTGTTATGTATCTTAAAGTGTAACACACGTAAAAAAGACCAGTTGAAACCTTAGCTTTTCTGGTGGCTAATTGATCTTTGAGACTGGTATTATATGTGAAAGCGTATCTTCCCTTGCAGCCACACTTGTATTTTAATTTAAACCATTAACTTTTTCTTGTCGTGTGTTCGTACTATTTAACAGCGGTGTTGCTGTTGAGTGACTACATCGTGTGTTCTATGCTCTGAATACCTGCTTTCATTGGCTGGCGAGATCACGTGGCATGAGCTATGATTGACTTACAAAAGCGCATCGCAATCTTGATTTCAATGCTTCGGAAACTAACTTGCCGAGTTTGGTCGAAATTCAAATTTATGAAAATATGCAGCATAGGCCTACTTATTGCTGCATATAATTTTTTTTCCCCGCTCGCGGTCGTTTACTAATATGCCGGAAATTTCAGGCCAGTGTATGAAACCTTAACCCGTTAAAGGATTGATAAGTTTTACAGCTCTGAGGGAACGTATCCTGTCATTTAACACGGAAAAAGTGTATTTTCATCCGGGAGAAAGTGTATTTTATACCGGCAAATCCGGGAAAAATCCCGGAATTTTTTTTCCTTGTCCATGTATACACTTTTTGCACCACACAGATATCTTATCTAATTCATTTTGGTCATCTGATGACCTTACAAGACGGTAAATGACAGCATCATCTGCAGACAATCTAAGACAGCTTCTCAGATTGTCTACCATGTCGTTAATATAAATCAAGAACAATAGAGGGTCTATAACACTTCCATGGTGAACGCCAGATATTATTTCTGTTTTACTCGATGACTTTTTGTCTATTACTACAACCAGCGACCTTTCTGACTGGAACTCACGAATCCAGTCGCACAACTGAGGCGATATTCCAAACGCACACAGTTTGGTTAGGAGACACTTGTTACTACGACCAGCGACCTTTCTGACTGGAACTCACGAATCCAGTCGCACAACTGAGGCGATATTCCAAACGCACACAGTTTGGTTAGGAGACACTTGTGAGGCATTTCCAGCAAAATACTAAAAGCTTGTTCTCAACAGATAAGTAAGATTCTCAGCCACCTGTGTAATAGCTCTCTGGAACAGGGCATTTTCCCTGATAGACTGAAATATGCTATTGTTATACCTTTGCATAAAAAGGGGGATAGATCTGATGTCAACAATTACCGTCCAATCTCCCTTCTAACAGCTTTATCCAAAATTTTTGAGAAAGTAATGTATTCAAGAGTAGCTTCACATATCTGTAAAAATGAAGTACTAACAAAATGTCAGTTTGGTTTCCAGAAAGGTTTTTCAACAGAAAATGCCATATATGCTTTCACCAGTCAAATTTTGAATGATCTGAATAACCGAACACCTCCCATTGGGATTTTTTGTGATCTCTCAAAGGCTTTTGATTGTGTAAATCATGAAATTCTGCTAGACAAGCTCAAGTATTGTGGCATGAGTGGGACAGTGCACAAATGGTTTAATCCGTACCTAACTGGAAGAGTGCAGAAAGTTGAAATAAGTAGTTCTCGTAACATGCAAAGATCAGCACATTCCTCAAACTGGGGAACTATCAAGAATGGGACTTCCTGGCAGATTAAAACTGTGTGCCTGACCGAGACTCGAACTCGGGACCTTTGCCTTTCGCGGGCAAGCGCTCTACCATTTGAGCTACCGAAGCACGACTCACGCCCGGTACTCACAGCTTTACTTCTGCCAGTATCTCGTCTCCTACCTTCCAAACTTTATCTGGTATCAAGAATGGGGTTCCACAAGGGTCAGTCTTGGGTCCTTTGTTGTTCTTATTATATATTAATGACTTGCCATTCTATATTCATGAAGAGGCAAAGTTAGTTCTCTTTGCTGATGATACAAGTATGGTAATCACACCTGAGAAACAAGAATTAACTGATGAAATTGTCAATACTGTCTTTCAGAAAATTACTAAGTGGTTCCTTGTAAACGGACTCTCACTGAATTTTGATAAGACACAGTACATACAGTTCCGTACAGTGAATGGTATGACGCCATTAATAAATATAGACCTTAATCAGAAGCATATAGCTAAGGTAGAATATTCCAAATTTTTAGGTATGTCCATTGATGAGAGATTAAATTGGAAGAGACACATTGATGATCTGCTGAAACGTTTGAGTTCAGCTACTTATGCAATAAGGGTCATTGCAAATTTTGGTGATAAACATCTTAGTAAATTAGCTTACTACGCCTATTTTCACTCATTGCTTTCATATGGCATCATATTTTGGGGTAATTCATCACTGAGGAATAAAGTATTTATTGCACAGAAGCGTGTAATCAGAATAATAGCTGGAGTCCACCCAAGATCATCCTGCAGACATTTATTTAAGGATCTAGGGATATTCACAGTAGCTTCTCAGTATATATACTCTCTTATGAAATTTGTTATTAACAACCAAACCCAATTCAAAAGTAATAGCAGTGTGCATAACTGCAATACTAGGAGAAAGGACGATCTTCACTATTCAAGATTAAATCTAACTTTGGCACAGAAAGGGGTGAATTATACTGGCACTAAAGTCTTTGATCACTTACCAAATAGTATCAAAAGTCTGACAGATAACCAACAAGTATTTAAGAAGAAATTAAAAGAATTTCTGAATGACAACTCCTTCTACTCCATAGAGGAATTTTTAGATATAAATTAAGAAAAAAAAATATTAAAAAAATTAAAAAAATAAAAATAAAAAAAAATAAAAATAAAAAAAACACAAAAAAATAGAGTAGTTATATTAACTTAAGTATGTTGTTAAATTAACCTAATTATGTCATGTATTGGAAAATTCGACTCGTTCCACATCATTACGAAATATCGTATTCATGATCCATGGAACTAGTATTAATCTAATCTAATCTAATCGAATGGTGTCGAAAGCCTTCTGGAAATCTAAATATATGGAATCAATTTGACATACCCTGTCGATTGCACTCATTAACTTAGGAGTATAAAGAGCTAGTTGTGTTTTGCAAGAACGATATTTTCTGAATTCGTGCTGACTACGTGTCAATAAATTGTTTTCGTCAAGGTACTGCATAATGTTTGAATACAGTATATGTTCCAAAACCCTACTTCAAATGGACGTTAGTGATATGGACCTGTAATTCAGTGGATTACTCCTACTTTCCGTTTTGGGTGTTGGCGTGACTTGAGCAATTTTCCAGTCTTTAGATACGGATCTTTCTGTGAGCGAGGGGTTGTATATAATTGCTAAATATGGAGCTATTGTATCAGCGTGCTCTGAGAGGAGCCTGACTGGTATACAATCTGGACCGGAAGCCTTGATTTTATTTAGTGATTCACATTGCTTTGCAACACCGTGGATGTCTGTTACTATGTTTCTCATCATGGCAGTTGCTCTTGATTGGAATTCAGCAATATTTACTTTGTCTTCTTTGGTGAAGGAGTTTCAGAAAATCATGTTTAATAACTCTGCATTAGTGGCACTGTTATCAATGACTTCACCGTTGTTATCGCGCAGTAAAGGTATTGATTGCGCCTTGCCACTGGTGTGCTTTATGTATGACCAGTATCTCTTTGGGTTTTCTGCCAGATTTCGAGGTAGAGTTTCATTGTGGAAGTTACTGAAAACATCTCGCATTGAAGTACGTGCTATATTTCGAACTTCTGCAAAACTTTGCCATTTGGCATGCTTTTTTCTCTGCTTCTGCTACAGCGATCTGATCTGTTTTATGTACCATGGGGGATCAGTACCGGGACTTACTAATTTATGTGGTATATATCTCTCAATTGCTGTCGATACTATTTCTTTGAAATCATTCGACAATTTTTCTACGCTTACATGATCAGATCGGAAGGAGTGCAGACTGTCTCTTAAAAAGGCATTAAGAGCATATTCATCAGCTTTTTTAAATAGATATACTTTGCATTTCTTTTTGATGGTTGTAGGAGTTACAGTTTTCAGCTGAGCAGTTACTGTCTTGTGCTCGCTAATCCCTGTATTCGTCACAATACTCACTATTTGTCCAGGATTATTTGTTGCTAAGAGGTCAAGTATGCTTTCGCAACCATTTATGCTTCGGTGGGCTCATGAACTAATTGTTCAAAATAATTGTCTGAGAAAGCATTCAGTACAATTTCGGATGATGTTTTATGCCTGCCGCCGGCTTTAAACGTATAATTTTTCCAGCATATCAAGGTTAGATTAAAGTCACCACTGACTGTAATTGTATGAATGGGGTACCTATTTGAAATGAGAGTCAAGTTTTCTTTGAACTGTTCAGCAACTATATCTTCTGAGTCGGGGGGTCCATAAAATGACCCAATTAATAGTTCAGTCTGATTGTCAAGTATAGCCTCTACCCATACTATTTCGCAGAAACTATCTACGTCAATTTCACTACAAGGCAAACTACTTCTGACAGCAATAAATATTGTATTTAATCTCTCCTTTCTGAACACTGTTAGATCATTAGAAAAAATTTCTGCTGTACTTATTTCTGGCTTTAGCCAGCTTTCTCTACCTCTAACTAATTGAGCTTTAGTGCTTTCTATTAGGGCTTGGACCTCTGGTTCTATCCCAACACAGCTATGACAATTTACAACTACAATACCGATCGTTTCCACAACTAACTTGCTGTGTTTTACATGCCCCCTTTTACCCCTTCTGGGTACAGATGTGTGAAGCTAATGATGCCATAAAAATACCGTCTTCTGGCATGTACAATGTTACAAGTGTTTCTACTCCTATGTGATTAGTGTTTATTGTAATTTTTCTTCCTATTCCCTACCTGCAACGTCAACTGATTCCATTCAAACTGGATATCTCAGATTGTTAAATCTTGACTTTTGGTGTTCTGACACCTGTTTCTTTAACTTAGTCATTAATGTCATAGACATCCAATTTTACATTATGCGTGTCATCTGTGATTGCATTTTTGACAATTGTCAATTCCTTGCCAGTGGTTCCCAGAAACTTCTGTGCTTCTCCTATATTTCATGTATGTATTCCTTTCTCGCATTTTCATGTGTATCTACACTATGTGATCAAAAGTATCTGGAAACATGGCTGAAAATGACTCACAAGTTTGTGGTGCCCTTCAATGGCAATGCTAGATTCAATATGGTGCTGGCCCACCCTTATCCTTGATAACAGCTTCCACTCTTGCAGGCATACATTCAGTCAGGTGCTGGAAAGTTTCTTGGGGAATGGCAGCCCATTCTTCAGGGAGTGGTGCGCTGAGGAGAGGTATCGATGTTAGTTGGTGAAGCCTGGTGTTCCACAACATCCCAAAGGTGTTCTATAGGATTCAAGTCAGGCCTCTGTGCAGGCCAGTCAATTACAGGGACGTTATTGTCGTGTAACTACTTCACCACAGGCTGTGCATTATAAACAGGTGCTCGATTGTGTTGAAAGATGCAATCGCTATCCCCAAATTGCTCTTCAACAGTGGGAAGCAATAAGGTGCTTAAAACATCAGTGTAGGCCTGTGCTGTGATAGTGCCACACAAAACAACAAGGGGTGCAAATCCCCTCCATGAAAAACGCAACCACACCATAACACAACCGCCTCTGAATTTTACTGTTGGCAGTACACATGCCGGCAGATGACATTCACCGGGCATTCACCATTCCCACACCCTGCCATCAGATCACCACATTGTGTACCGTGATTTGTCACTCCACACAACATTTTTCCACTCTTTAATCGTCCAATGTTTACGCTCCTTACACAAAGCGAGGTGTCGTTTTGCATTTACCGGCGTGGTGTGTGGCTTATGAGCAGCCACTTGACCATGAAATCCAAGTTTTCTCACCTCCTGCCTAATTGTCATAGTACTTGCAGTGGATCCTGATGCAGTTTGGAATTCCTGTGTCATGGTCTGGATAGATGTCTGCCTGTTACACATTATGACCCTGTTCAACTGTCGGTGGTTTTTGTCAGTCAACAGACGAAGTTGGCCCGTACGCTTTTGTGCTGTGCATTTCCCCTCATGTTTCCACTTTACTATCACATCAGAAACAGTGGATGTAAGGATGTTTACGAGTGTGGAAATCTCACGTACAGACTTATGATACAAGCGATATCCAGTCACCTGACCATGTTCGAAGCCCGTGAGTTCCGCAGAGTGCCCCATTCTGCTCTCTCACAATGTCTGATGACTACTGATGTCACTGATATGGAGTACCTGGTGGCAGTAGGCTGCAGCACAGTGCACCTAATATGAAAATTGTATGTTTTTGGGGGTGTCCAGATACTTTTGATCACATAGTGTATTTGTATTCCAATAACTTCTACAATGTGCACATGTGTTCTTGCATTGTATTCTTCATATTCTTCCTGAAAATCATTGTGCAGTTTATTGGCTTTTGCATTTCTCCACTTTCAGAATTTCTTATCCTGCATTTCATGCCATTTCCTGAATTCGCCATCAGACATTTTTATGAACTGTTCACCTTTTTGCTCTACCCATGTGTCAAATTGTGGCTCTATCAAAATTTTCATTTATGGAAAATTCTCAACAAAATACGATTGTTTCATTCATACCCGAGATCTTACCAGCACTGCATCACGTCCAGCACCATAAAGTCACAATTGAGGCAGGTGGTATTGAGCATCCCCCAGCGTTCAGTATTAGGTTCTACACTCTTTTCAATGTACGTAAATGATATGCCATCAGTTTTGTCCTACTGCAAATGTCCTATGTATGCTGATGGCTTCTACTTTTATCTAAGTGCAAAACCCATAAACCTGAAGACAGCTATTAAAAAATCTCAATACCAACCTGTGTGCACTACCAAAATGGGTATGGCATATAGGATCAAATATCAACCCATCCAAAACCCAAGTGGTACTGTTTGATCATTCTAGGCTCATTATCCCTAAATATCAGGGATTCCTAACATGTTTAACCCTAAATGGGACAAATATCAACTTCTCCCTTTCAGCAGAAAGTTAACAAGTAATAAGAGGTCAAAATCTAAAATGGATAGAGCACATAATTGTAATGTGCAAGAAGGCAGCAGCATCTCTCCGTACCCTGCAAAAATATAAAAAGTTCTTCTATTTGGACCTGAAAATGAAATTTGTGCAAATCCTTATATTTCAGATTATTGATTACAGCGATGTTATCCTGCCGGCCGGAGTGGCCGAGTGGTTCTAGGCGCTACAGTCTGGAACCGTGCCACCGCTACTGTCACAGGTTCGAATCGTGCCTCGGGCATGGATGGGTGTGATTTCGTCAGGCTAGTTAGGTTTAAGTAGTTCTAAGTTCTCGGGGACTGATGACCTCAGATGTTAAGTCCCATAGTGCTCAGAGCCATTTGAACCATTTTGATGTTATCCTTCGAGACCTTTCTCAGGAAAGTTCATGTCACCTGGAAATGGCTATGAATGTCTGTGTTCATTATATCCGTGATGTTTGACTCTTTGATTACATTTCACCATCACTTGCACAGATGTCCCGGCTGCGTGCAGACAAGCACAAAGATTTCCAAGCCCTCTGTCTTGTCCCCTGTCTTATCAATGAGCACTGGACCTCGTATCTCTCCTCAACCTTACCGCCCTTGCCTGAACAACATGGCACAAGTACCCATTCCTATCAGAGCAAAATCCTTTCCATCACACTCCATCACTCAGTCACCTTCTTGAAGTCCTTCTCAGTAGCAGGAACTCGACAGTGGAACAACCTCCCGCATTGTATTAGAGAAATAAATAACATCTCCAGCATTGGAAGATAGCTAATGACATATCTACTAAAGCAACAATAAGATTACCATTGTTCCTGTACACACTCATTACCTTTTAAATTTCCTTTTCCAAGAACTTACTTATCAGAAAACATCTGTTTTGTAGACCAATAAATTTTTCTTTTATCTGCCACTATCATTATTGTTATTAATGTCACAATTGTCATCATTACTATTATTATTATGTATTTATTATTATTATTGTTACTGTTATCACTGTTAGTGGCTCCAGCTGCAGTAGAACAAGTAACGTCAGTATTAACTTTGTTAGTTCATAGTTAGTATAATTTGCTGCACCATCATTTCAGACCCTCAAATCATTGTAATACTAGTTGTCACATTAAAATGATTATTTTCTTAGGTAACTCCCCTTATGGTGAAATATGTACTGTGTTTGTGAAGCCCAGGTCTGATATAAGAGAGGGTCTGATGGCCAGATCAGATCAAGTTAAAGAAATAAAAATAATTCATGTTCCTTAAAGTTTGGCGTAAGTGCTTTCTCAGTTCTTCTGTCTTTGTATTCTGTTGTGAAATAGCTTCCACTTTTCTCTGTAGTGTCTTGTTGCAGCTTTTCTAATGTAATAGACCAACAACCTGAGACATAACACCCATTTTAAATTAAAATTGTACTTGCAGTGTTTTCAAGTTTAAATTGATCTGCTATGTGGCGGCACTATATTTTGCAATTGATACTGTCAAACTCAAATGTATTTCGTTAATTTATTGAGGAGAAAAATGAATGATGTTATTGCAAAATGTGTATATAGATTCTGCGAAGTCACTGACTTATGCCAGTTTGTCGAGAGATTTCTAAGTGACCACCGCACAAATGAGTTTAGTAAAAATAACAAGATGCTCTCTCTTTGATGGAGATCTTTGGAGGTGGCAGTGGAAGACTTTCTGCTTTGTTTGATGTGGAGGTATAAAGGCTGCACAGTGGTGTGATGGCTTTTCTTTGTTCTGTTGTAACAATCTCAAGATATGAATAAAACATTTTGGAAACTATAAAAACATGCATAGTACAAATAAATGGCATGTAATTAACTGCTTGACCAGTGGTCATATCACCAAGAGATCAATTATCCTTTGCATAACAGTGGAAGCAGGTCAACTCACAGCACCAGTGATAGCAGAAAGAGAAGAGGAACTTTTTAAACCACATTTTTTAAGCATTAACATGTGACATTCATGTTGCATATTCTTGGCCCTTAGGGTCTGAGTTCCTCGAAGAAAAACGGAGCAATCATGAAGTGTGCTATGAAGCCACATCACACATGATGTGTTCACTTTAGAGGGGAACTTCATGAAAGTTTAGTGACAATCCCCAAATGCATCAATTGTGAGTGTTCACTGACCCAGTGAGCATAAAGTTTGCTTGACCACTCCACAAAGTGTTCCAAGGCCACATGGCCTTCAACCCTTGCAAGAAATGTAAGAGCAAAGTCTACTCAAATGTCTACATCATACATCAAAAATTGGTGAGTAGTATGAAGTTAGTATGGATACCATTTCACAATTGTTGGCAGCACTTTTCCAACAGTGGACCATGGAATCTTCAGCCATAATGACATAACCCGTGCACTGATTGAAGATTGCATGTTGCATCCAGCATTCTCAGCCATGGAAAAAGTAATTTCTTCAACAATTTGTGGTGCAATTGGTTGGCGGCCTGTCACAGGAGCAACGGACTTTCTTATCATGTTCTTCAGTCCTGGCGCAGAAAGACAACCTCTCTGTAGTCCTTTAATGCATTGATACACATGAAGAGCAGTAGCATTATTGCTGTTGTTTTGGTACAACAGCCTTATGATTAAAGCCCTGCTCACTTTGTTCAGACCCATGTTGATTGTCTGCAACTGTAATGCACACTGAAGTTTGTGTTTCAATCCACGTTACTGTGCCAGTACTGCTGTCTGATGACACTAACACTGCTAACAACACAAACCTGCAACTCACAGCTGAACATCACTCCTATAAAGTTGGGTATCCATGTGGTAAATAGTTTTCCATCTAGAGTGGCTCAAATAGGAAAGGTTTAATTCTAACCATCCTTTAGAAACATTAGTGAATGTAACAGCTGCTGTTATGAAAGGCTGATTCAGTTTGTGAGTGTGGTTATGCAATTTTGTGCATGTACATATTAGGTTTCACAGTTTGCTGTAATTCTGTTATAAATATGTCACATTTGTTTAGTGAGCAAGAACTTTTGGAAGCTCAAGAAGAAGAATTGCTGAGTAATTCACCTCACACCTTTTTTTGGTATGATAATTGAGGTGTCCAAAAGCAAACTGCATCAAATCCACATTTTCTTTAAAATGAGTTG
This sequence comes from Schistocerca serialis cubense, assembly GCF_023864345.2. Lineage (NCBI taxonomy): Eukaryota > Metazoa > Arthropoda > Insecta > Orthoptera > Acrididae > Schistocerca > Schistocerca serialis. The sequence continues at coordinate 121,718,557 of NC_064642.1, read as the reverse complement.
GTGCCACCATTTTGTTTCTACCCAAAACGTTCCTGCAAAAAATCCTATAATTACAAAAGTCAGTTTATCCACTTCTGGTTGTAAAGCAAAATTGAGTGAATCCATTGTGTGATGAAGTGGCAGAACTTGGTCAATCCTTAGCAAATGCCATTGTCTAAGAAGGTATGAAGATGCAAAACTCACTTTGTACACATTATGTATTTTGTCTGAATAATGCTGCTTTTCTGGTTTATTGCTTCAAGAACTTTAGTTTTGAGCCTATGTGTGGCAGTTTCATTAAGTTGTCCCAACTGAGTGCTACCACGAAACAAAAAGCATTAAGATATCTCCAGTTAGCTAGCCATATTGGTGCATTATTCTTGGCTTGGTTTGTTTGTGAGTGCATGGAGAATGTTTATATATTATCATTGGATAAAATAGCAAGTAAAATATCAAGAGTGCTTTATCAATTCCTCCATAATCATGGATGTTAATTACGGAATGCGTGTATAACCAGCTACAAAAGGTAAAGCCCATAAAAGATCAGCAAATCCTTCTGACTGCAAGAGGAACAAAACAAAGTGCATGAGGTAAGATTCAAACATCAATCCACATATTTTGTGCTATTTCTCTACAAGGAAATAATAAGAACTTCATTATCAGCATATCTGTAAACATTTATTTATGCTGCAATTTGTTACTTTCATCAGGAGTTGCTCAACCTGGCAAGCATCTGGGCATGGACATTGGACGGGCTGGTTGGCCTTCTTCTTGAGTGGGACTCTGCACTGGAGACCTGCCTCAGCCTTAAACACTTCATGACTGTGATAGCTCATGATGTGTGGGTCACCACAGTTCTTGCACTTGGGAGGGTGCATCTTTGGTAGCAGGCATTTCACACATGCCTCAGGGAAGTTGCAATGGTGTGCCACATGTTACGGCTCTTGGCACTGGAAGCAGTGGGGCAAGCCACTCTTGATCCATAGGTGTTTGATGGTGGCCTGAGTGTCGGCCACCCTCTTCACCGAAGAGATCGTCTTGTTCTCCTCATTCTTGTTAGCGATCACCGGGAGTGATGGTGACTGTCTCTGTGAATAGATGGATTTGATGCACATCATTGAACACACACCAAATCCAATGTCATCCAATGCTTCTTCTGAGAGGTCTAGATCTACACTCTTTGAGAAACCCTTGAAGGCTGCCTTGATAAGATTGTCTGGGGAACAGCATAAGTGTAGAAATGAAGTGACAGCTCTGCTGCCTCACCTGTGACCTTCTTGAAATCTTCAATATTTGAGAGGTGGACTCGCACATTGTCATTTCCTGCTTCCCTCACAGTGAAAACAGCTGCAGTCCACTGGTTTGAGGCACTCCAGGAATCCTTTGTAATCCTTAACCTGCATGATGCTGGGAGGAAGTCAAAGCTCAGACTGCCTGGCAGGGATTGTCGGATTGGAGCTTGCCATGTCTTCTGTGCATTTGCTTCCACCACTTGCATGGCCAGTCTCTGCTGCCAGTGGTTGATCCCAGTTGGTGACTGGGGTGATGGTGGTCACTTCGGTGGCCAGAAGTTTTGGTCGAATGGAAAAGGTTATCAGGTCTAAAGTCACAGTTACCGTACCAACTGAGTGCATTTAAATGTTCAACAATCACAGAATAGTTTTCCAGCTAGGAATAGGTCTCACAATCAGTGTTGGTAAGATGCAGTTGCTGATGCCATAAAACGACCTAGTGGCACTTCAGATTTGCCCCTATGGAAAGTATTGTGATAGCCAGAAGTACACTTGGAAACATATTATTAAGAGGTGAAGCGACCTACAGAATGGACACTGGTGAAGGAAGAGGGACATGCAGATGAGGCAAATGTTATCCAAATTTGAAGAGCTTTCGAGGAAGCAAAAGTGAGGGACATTGATTTCCTGGTAAAAAATCATTTTGGACAGACCTGGGAAGTAAACAAAAATCTTTGTTTCTACAGAAATATAATCTGTGCTGTGAACAATGTAGAGGAGGACGTTTTAACTACTTCCAAACTTTTGTTAAATGTCACATACTTTTTAATCACAGTCAGATGAAATTATTAAATCATTTTCTTCTTTTCTTTGTACCAGCATTAAGGTGTCATTTTGCAGTTATATTATGTTAATATATGCACTATTAAATCATTTTCTCCTCTCCTTTGTATCATTATTAAGGTATCTTCTTACTATTTTGTTATGATAGTATGTGCACACTCATCTCTGTGTTAGTGAAACTCTGTAGATCCTTAGGAATGGGTACAATACTTGGTGAATCCAAATTATTTTAGGTTGTAAGTAGTAAAAGGAAAGCCAAAAATTTCAGGGATTGTCAGAAATATACTCCTTAGGTAAACATAAACCTACAATGCAAAGGAATTTCAAATATCTGTCCTACAAAGGAAGTAAGACGTTTTTCATGTTTCCTGAAAAAAAAATGTTCTGATGTGTTCACTGCATTTTGCTTTTGGATGCCTCATTTATACTTTCTGTCATCATTATTTTAAAATTTGTAATCTATCAAAGAACTAAAGTAAATATGAAAAGTAAATCTTTTAGCATGGTAGTGTGTGGTACGCTTCAAGACAGATCAATTACATATGTGCCATAATGCTTTAAACAATGATGTAAATGGCTGGTTTTCTAGGCCTGACATTCTTCTAAGTGGCTGGTCTTCAAAATATTGGTTGGAAAAGTAGTAGTTACATTGATTTTGGTCTCAATGGCAATTTGCTTCCAATGTTTTGTGCTTTTTCAGGGCATTTCGAAGTGCTGCTCCCTGCAAAACATTTCATTTCATCGATGTTGCTTAGGTGATGCTGGCTGTGAAATGATATGCAACACTATTAAGAACTCACCTAACATACGGACAATAGGAATGTCTGGATGCAATATAAGTGAAAAAGGAGCATATCACCTGTACCTCTTACTAAAGGTAAACTGCTTATATGGGATTTGTTTAGAGACTTGTAATTTTAGCAGTGTTTGTTCAGAATTATTGTCCAGTACTGGGAAATTCTAGTACTGATCGAAATTATAATGAAATTAATTTTTTTAGTAGAGTAGATTTCCATGATACGTTAGTTTCAGAATCAGGTGGAAAATAAAGCACACTGTTTTTTCTTTATACAAAATGCCATAAATGCCCAGAGCCAAAGACGAATAGTCGTGTAAGTGAAAAATTTGGAAAAAAGGAATAGGAAAACAAATTTCTAATTGTATATACATGTTGCAGGAAAATCATATATTTGAACATTGGATGCTTGAGTACAATGAAAATTATAATGAGGTGAGGTGTTCAAATCTGAGGTTTCAATGAGTAGGGAACTCTTCATCTTTCACAGTGTAAAATGTTGCTCTGAGACTGATAAGTTTTTTTGAAACCAGATTAAAGAACACATCACTCAAGAGACCGAGATAAAAACTAGAAAATAAACCAACTGGTTTGCAGCTTGTTCAATAATTCATAGTGTTGCAATAGGGAGAGCATTTGTTCAGTCAAAAATTATTATTGCATTACAAGTTGGCCAGCCTAATGTGAAATGAAACTTTTTTAAATGGTGGTGGCGAAATCATGTGTAAAGAGGAAAGAGAAATTAGGAAAAAGGTTAGAAATAGAGGACATAAAAAGTGCAAAAGGGGAAAAGTGAAGAACAAATAAGAATGACTAAAAAAGGAGAAAAACAAAATGAGAAAAAGGAAAGAGGATAGAGAATGAAAAAGAAATCGGAAAAAGAGGAGCATGGGGTGGGGAAAGTAGAAGGTAAACAAAAACAGAACAGAAATGTGGAAGTGATACTATTTATGTCAAATCGGGATTCAGTCATTGGAGGATAAAATCTTCCCTACTTTTTCCAAAGTTCTGGTAGTGGAAAAAAGAGTACGAACATCATATTTAGTGTAACAAATATCCAACTTCTTACAATCATGTTTGAAGAAATGATATGCTACAAACACTTGTTGTACTATTCTGATATGAACATATTTAAACCAATCTGTCAACTGTGGTAAACCCACAGTTACCACTACCTTTCACTCTGTATGTTGTGCCAGCTGCACATGTAGTTGACTGCACCGTCACACCACAGATGCGCTTCAATGCACTGAGCTAGGGTTCGCTAGCTGCTCATGCGGGGATTGACACCAGAACCTCCACTGTAGGCCTCCAGTGTGAGTCTACAACCCCGGCTGCACACACCATCTCAAATCTAGCACCATCAACATCAGTGATGTCTACACTTGTCTATATGCAGGCTAACATGAGCCTCTATGCCTTGCTGTCAGATGTTACATATCATGCAGCTCTCAAGATTTGGATGTTGTTACACTACTGACATTGTATTGCCTAGGTGCAGTTTCATGTTATTCTACATTATGCCATCATGTGCTGCAGCCTACCCATAAACAAGTTGTAAAAAAACAATGTTCATTTGTGTTGTGCGAGAGCTGGTTTCTCAGGATGGGACAGGATAAGGTTACGATTGAGGATGGGGCCATAATCAGTTACTCTCGGTTGCACAACAAATACATAAACTTTATTTAAAGAAATTAAAATTTTAAAACAATCTCTTAAAAAAACACAATTGACTGTATGATGGCTGAAGGCCTTATCACAGAAAAAAAATTCCACTATTTTAGGGCCAAAGGCCACCAACAATAACCTCAAACAACAAATGACTTAAGGCCTGAATTAGAAGTCAGAAGAACAATTCCAAATAGCACATATTAAGATAAATACTTCGTTTTAAAACAAACTGTAACATGGCTGAAGGCCTTATTATAAAAGAAGTGATAAGGTGAAATTATTGCTCGGCCGAGGGCCACACACAACTTCAAATCACCAATGGCTGAAGGCCTGAATTAGAAGACAGAAGAACAATTCCAAATAGCACATTTTAAGGTAAATACTTCGTTTTAAATCAAACTGTAACACGGCTGAAGGCCTTATTATAAAAGAAGTGAAATTATTGCTCGACTGAAGGCCACAAACAATTTCGAGTAACAAATGGCTGAATGCCGGAATTAGAAGTCAGGAAAACAATTCGAAATAGCACTTTTAAAATAAATACCTTGCTTTTAAAACAAGTTTGCTTAAAAAAACTTACTGTAACACGGCTTAAGGCCTTACCATGAAAGAAGTGAAAAAATTGCTTGACTGAAGGCCACACCAACAATAATTAGAAAATTACAAATATCCTTAAAACAAACATCACAATCAAAGGAATCAGGACAAGCAGTTCTCAGCAAGTGATCCAAGTGTTGGCCTGGGAAGGTAACTCAAACATAAGGTAAGGTGAGACAGGCAGCCAAGAGTTGTACTCACGTAACAGAATGGCTACTCAAATTAGGGCAAGAGCGAAGAAGCAGACAGCACTATGTCTCCAGAAAACACCCAAGGCTGAAGGAAACACTAGAAACAAGCTAGACCTCCCAAAAAATTATGCAAAGTACAATACAAGAGGCTGTTGAATTACAAGCCGTGTCAGACAGTATCAACATGATGAGGAAAGGTACACTGCCGGAAAACTACGCTAACCTCCAGGGCAGGTAACTGGGGTGTTAGCGGCCACAAGGCAGAAAATACCGCTGGTTGCACTTCACTAATAAGAATAATACTAAATTCAGTGATGAATATTAAATAGAGAAAGACAGCTGCAAAATTTCAGCACCTTGAAACACTTCACTTGTTGTCGCCAGGCTCAGCGGCCCTGGAAGCAACAACCCACTGACCAAAGTCGAGCTTTCAGAATAGTCGAGGTTGGATTAGCAGTTAACTCTTCACTCAACTTAAACTTCCAGGGCTCGGTGTGCAACGAAGTCATCACTCTCGCAGCTACCCCTCATCGATCTGGCAGTAGCAGCATGCCGCCTGCGATGCCAGCTTACCCTTGCGCTGCACGTACCTGCTGGCTGCTGCACCCTCAACCAACCTGTCCGTTTGCAACTCCTCCACAGATCCAGTACGCAGAGAGCATTAAAATAATTGCTCATTCAAAACCACAAGTTACACAGAGATCTGAGAAAACAGTTCCACCAACTCACAATACTAAAACCAGCCACTGTGAAACAACACGGACAAATTATAAGTCTGCACAAACACAGAGAAGCCAGAAGCGGTCAGAAGACCAAATGCACATCATCTGCTGTGACGACCGACCAAACGACCAACCATTGGTCATCCCACTCAAGTCATGCACGGAAAAGATCCCAGTATAAATTGTCGACTGACATCTTATTGCCATGAGGTCACGTCGATGGATGGACGCACACACACAAGCGAAAGTTCCACTACTCAAATATCACGGTCCATTCAACTAAAACTCGCTGAATCTGGTCCTTGACATGGTCATGCACTCTTGCGACCACATCCTTCCGTCGGACAGAGCATGTGTGTTCCCAGCGGTCGGTAAAGTACTGGCTGTCCGGACCTCACTGCTGTTCCATCCCGACTCACTTTCTCGACACACAACGACCTGGAAACACTAGAGGCCGCTCCAAAGATGGTACCACAGTATGTGCTATCGATAAGTGCTGCTGCTGCCACTCACAGACAGACAAGGTGAGCAAATGTAGTGGCGCCAGTGAACACACTAAGAAAACGAGACGCCACTATCGATATTACAAGATGCCAAGCTATGAAAGGCATCAACGCGAGCCACACATGGCTCATTGTTTTCCATGACACCAGCAATCTTCAAACAACAACAAATCTCAATCTGTTGATATTGCTGCACAGCTTTAGTGTGTTTGAAGAATGGCATCATGAAATAATTAATATTTATTTGTAGACCTATCTGGAAATAAATAAATATTCATTACAGACGGTTTTTCTTGGTTTCACAGTTTTGACTTTAAACAACAATAAATTATAATTCCTTTTATTTGAAGTTTTGTTTTGAAGCAAATAAAGTATTGTGAAAACTGTTTGTGATGTTCCACAGCAGAAGAAATCTGAATCCAACTGTGGCGCCGATAGTTCGCATCGACCACGAAACTTAATATCTGTGAACTCTGTGCTCTGTCGGGCCTCCATCTAAACTTTACTTTAGTCAGGTGTTTGTTATACTTCATTTTGTACAGGTGCCGTGTCAAGTGTAAATATATACAAGCTACGACATATATGGGAATTAAGTTTTCTATATCCTGATTACCGATCCTGTTCCCATAGTGGTGACCCCGCAGTTCATTCATGTTTCGCGTCTTCATTGCCGGTGTTTATGCAACAGGTTATATGCACTATGCAATGACCATGCCAAACAATGCCTTGTCCGAAAATGTGGAAGCACAACTCCGCTCACCGAGCTTCGTTGTTTCTTCGCCAATGATGTATTCATCATTTACGCATCCGCCCCAGTAGCTGAGTGGTCAGCGTGACGGATTGCCGTCCTCTGGGCCCGGGTTCGATTCCCGGCTGGGTCGGAGATTTTCTCCGCTCAGGGACTGGGTGTTGTGTTGTGTTCATCATCATTTCATCCCCATCCGGCGTGCAGGTCGCCCAATGTGGCGCCGACTGTAATAAGACCTGCGATATGGCGGCCGGACCTGCCCCGCGAGGGGCCTCCCGGCCAATGACGCCAAACGCTCATTTCCATTTCCATCATTTACGCACAGTGATTTGCGTTCTCAACCAACGCCGTGTGCTAACCTCATTAGTTTTCAACGGTCGACAACTACGCTGTCAGAGTGATTAATGGACTCAGGCTTTGCGTCACTGGATTATGCCCATCCAACAGTGAAATGTGAACAGAACAATATTTCAAATTGTCTCTTTTCAAATTGAATGTTTCAAGAACAAAGTGATCTCCATTTGAATACATCTTTAGCCATCCACCGGCATGCTATATCAGTTACTGTCGGGCCGTGTGCAATGCCGCCATTACTACAAACCACGCCAGATCCGTTCCGCACATGTAGTGGTCCAGTTGTGTCCAATTTACATGCACAATTGAAGTGTTTCGCGTAACATGGACCCCTTACCTCGCCTCAGTGGTCCACCACATGCACTACAGGCATCTTATGCATCAGATAGTTTCCATGTCAGTGGCGTTCTTAACCCCTCCTGCCTCCCCCCCCCCCCCCCCCCACCCCACCCCCTTCCCCACTTGTGTGGGTCCCCGTTTTTGGTCGCTCAACTCCCTACCGCTCCCACAGCACCGCCTGTGTCTGCCGCGCTGGTCTCTCACCCCGTTCTGGAAGCGGGTTGTTTCCATCCAGCACTCATCACTCACGGTCCAGTTTCCAGGCCCCCCTCCCCCCCCCCCCCTCCCATGTGCCACCCATCCGCCCGTTTCCAGGGTACGGTCCGTGCCTGCCGCGCCTTGTTTTCGTGACACACAATCAACTATGCCAGCTACTGCTATTACGGATTTGCTCACCTGGTTTAAATCTGGGCCTACCGTGCTGGCCTCTGACTTCACCTCAGTTCAGCCGCTACCCCAGGAGACACTGAAGATGCCGTTGTCACCCCCTCCTGGCTGCCTGCCGAAGCTACTGCCCTTATACGAGGACAACCCGGCATCGTGGTTCTCGCTCATTGAGCATCTGTTCGAGTTACATCATGTGTCCGATGACAACTCAAAGCTTTTCTGCCTCATCACACACCTCCACAACCACTTGGATTTGATTTGTGACCTGCTCCTTCCACTGCCGCCTGCACCAAAATACAAGTTTGCAAAGAAGACTATAATGGAATGACTTGCCTGCTCACCGCAAGAGTTAATAATCAAGATTCTGTATGAGGAGCACCTGGGGGAATGCACCCCCTCACAACTCTGGCACCACCTTCGATTGCTTGTGAACGAACATACCATCCCTGATGCCATTCTAAGGGCTGTGTGGTCTGCCAAACTACCTACCGATCTACAGATCCATGTTACCACACTCGTTCGAGTCCATTGGCTCCTGCCTACGCATCACTGACCAGTTGTATTTGCTGCTGTGGCAACATCAGCCAGTTCATTCTAGAACATTCGTTGGCACAGCCACCCCCGCATACCGACCTTCGGCTGGCAGAGGCAGGGCTCACTCCGCCGTCACCTCATCTGCTTCTCCTGGCAGCGTCGGCTCACTCTCTCCGCTGTCTGAGCACTCTAGGATTGCCCACGCACTTTACGTACCGGTCTATTTACCAGAACAAATCAACGAAGACAAGCCGCCCCTGCTGTCACAGTCTCCACCTCCTCCTCACCGTGCTCACCCTTTCTGCTGGTACCACAAAGTGTTCGGCGATGGCGCCAAGAAGTGCAGATTGCCATTGCAACATCCAGACGCCGACCGCAGGAACTAAGAGACGCCAAGTCCTGCGGGGAACCTAACAGTCGTCGTCTTACATTACACTCCATACACTCGTCTGCCTGGCCGATTGGTCGTCTCTATGTGACTGACATTGCATCAGGTCTAGCTTTTCTGGTCGACACTGGTGCTGATGTGTCGATCATACCTACTTCGATGGCTCCACCCGCTTCTTCACAGACAAAAGTCACTTCTACGAGCTTTCAATGCAAAGACGTTACCTACCTCGGGCTCAGTAAAGGTTAGGGTGACCCCATCTCCTTCTCTACATTTTCCGTGGACATTCTACATTGCCAACATCGATGAACCAATCCTTGTTATGGATTTTTTGTCTCATTACGAACTATCTCGGAATGTCGTACGGGGTTCAGTGCTCCACCATCCTATGAACACTCACATACTGTGCACCCGCACCTATGTCCAATGCTCTGTTTCCACCGCAACATACGATATCATACAAGAGTGCTCTGCCCTCGCGGGAAACATGGTGACCCGCATTACCGACCTACTGTCACAATACGACTCAGCTATACAACTTCGCCAGGACAATGAGAAGCTGAAGCAACGCATCACATCCACTTACAGCGAGCTCGTTGTGGCTCGTACCTCATTCTACAACTGCAGTCCATAGCGCTGCCACCTGAAAATGATTACTTGGCCGAGTCTAGTTCGAACTCTCACCAAGTTAGTCCACAAACTTTACTTACATGTGACATTCCACCCCCCCCCCACCCCCCCCCCCCCCCCCCCCCCCACCACCACCCTCACCTCATCCAGTGCTGTGTGTTTCAAACAGTGCTGCTAATGACAGTCGTGTGCGCATTGCGACCACGCCATCCTCTTGGATCGCTACTGCCCGTCACCGGCCACATGACCCAGCAGCCATTGTGGCCCCACGTGTGACACCAACGCTGCTCTAGCTCATGCCGGTTGTCCCGTGCAAGGTTAACAGTGGACAGTCGTCGCCCATTCGCCTTCGCTCGGCACTGCACATGCACCCACCCCCTTCACACAAGCACATGCCGCGCTCCCGTAAGAGACATGTGACTTTCGTGCTACCTTTCCCCACTCGCACTAACGGCTGCGCCTCATCGCACCCTACTCGTCCAAAGACTTGTCTCCAGGACGTTAACCAAACTTATGGTTCAAATGGCTCTGAGCACTATGGGACTTAACATCTATGGTCATCAGTCCCCTAGAACTTAGAACTACTTAAACCTAACTAACCTAAGGACAGCACACAACACCCAGCCATCACGAGGCAGAGAAAATCCCTGACCCCGCCGGGAATCGAACCCGGGAACCCGGGCGTGGGAAGCGAGAACGCTACCGCACGACCACGAGATGCGGGCAACCAAACTTATATGCAGTTCTCAGTTTCTTTCATCACCGATGGAATGGCACACAAGATAGTCACCACTCGCTGCCCTCATATTAGGCATAAGGTCCGACGTCTCAACCCCATCAAGTTGCGTGCGGCCCTGCAGCAGATTAATGAACTTTTGACGGCAAGTGTTCTGCAACCTTCAGACAGCAACTGGTCTTCGCCAATCCACCTCATCCCCAAACACGATGGATCTTTTTGAATGTTCGGCGATTACAGACGCTTAAACGCTCGTACCATCGTGGACAATTACCCAGTGCTGAACATCAGTGACTTCACTCATATGTTATTGGACACCATAATTTTCAGTGTTATTGACTGTAAAAGCGCCTACCACCAGATTCCTGTGGCGCTGGAAGACATTCCTAAGACAGCCGTTATCATGCCGCTCATTTTATTCCAATACCACTTCATGCCGTTCAGCCTAAAGAACGCAGCACAACATGGCAACGTTTCATTGACTCTATCTTGTGACAGTTTAAGTTTTGCTTTGCTTATCTGGACGACATTCTTGTTTTCAGCAGCTCAGCGGAGGAACATGAAAATCATCTGTCTACAGTCCTCCAGACCTTGAACTCCAACGGAGTCGAGGTACACAAAGACAAGTTTCAGGTGCGCCAGGCGTCAGTCTCCTTCCTAGGTTACACCATCTCCGCTGACGGAATACAGCCTCCAAAATCTCATGTGCAGGCTATCACGTCTCTGCCACCCCTGGCTACTTACAAAGAGCTATGCCATTTCTTCGGCACCATCAATTACTATCGTTGCCATCTGCCTTCCGCCACCACTGTTCAGGCACCTCTGACTGACACGCTATCAGGCAAACAAATTTCCAGTATCAAACCGGTCTCTTGGACTGCTCCAATGCTAGAGGCCTTCAAGGCTCTGAAGACTTCTTTAGCTCACACTGTGACTCTCACCCACCCCGACCCCTCAGCTGAGTTATTCATCACTAAGGACGCCAGCGACATCGCAGTGGGGGCAGTGTTGCAACAACGCAAGGGCAACAAGGTTTCTCCCCTTCATTTCTTCTCCAAGAAAATATCTACTGCTCAGAGAAAATATTCTGCATTCGATAGAGAGCTGCTTGCTGTTTATGAGGCAATCAAACATTTCCTCCCCGACGTCGAGGGACGCTAATTTTTGTCCTCACCATCCACAAACCACTGGCAGAAGTGTTCTGCAACCCACCTTAGGACCCATCCTCTCGGCGTTACCGCCACTGTGACCTGGTTTCTCAATTCACAATGGATGTCTGTTACATCAAGGGTGCAGATAACGTTGCTGCAGATTTCTTCTCGCGGATCAGTACTGTTTTCTGCATCGTTGACCTTTCTGATCTGATTTCCCTCCAAGCTTCTGATGAAGATTCTCAGGCTCTCCTATGAGACCCACAAACGTTACTTGTTTTCACAAAGGCTAAATTTCCTGGCGTTTCTGATGAGGTGTGGTGTGATTCTTCGATCAGCACCCTATGCCCTTTGCTCCCACCTGGGCTGTGCCGACAGGTTTTCGATGCTCTAGCCCACCCGAGCGTCTGAGCCACCACACATCTCGTGTCAGAATGTTTTGTTTGGAAGAATATCAAACAGGACTGTTGAACCTGGGCACGCAGCTGTGTCGCTTGCCAGTGCAACAAGATCAGCCGCCACATCTCCCCGCCTCTGGGCAAGTTCGACATTCCCGCAGGACGATTCTGCCATGTACATATTGATCTGATTGGGCCTCTTCCTCCTTCAGAGGGCCATAGATATATCTTATCAACTATCAACCGTTTGTCTCACTGGGTCAATGCTATCCATCTCCCTAACATTACTGTCAAGATGGTAGCCAAGGCTTTCATTGGCTCATGGATCACTCATTTCGGGTGCCTGATCACTATCCCCACCGATCCGGGTCAACAGTTTGAATCCTCCCTTTTCACCATCCTCTGTAATATCTGTGGTATTAAAAAAATACACACTGCCACCTATCACCCACAAAGCAATGGGTTGGTGGAGAGATGGCACCACACCCTCAAGACCGCCCTTCGATGCCATGATTGTCTCTGTTCGGAAGCTCTCCCGTGGATGCTACTTGGTCTGCACTCGACATATAAACCTCACCTACAGGGGACTATATCCGAATTTGTTTTTGGTGATAATCTGGTCCTACAGGGGGAACTTATGCTTCCCCAGGTTAGCGAGGATCTTCCCCCCTCGCCAGATTTCATTAGCCAGATGCGCACGCATTTTCAAGAAACGCATTTGCACCCACCCATTAGTCACTCACCGCCCGAGGCTTATATTCCCACCGCACTTTCTGACTGCTCTCATGTCATGCTACGTGATGATGCAGTTAGGCAGACTCTTCATCCTCCTTGTCTTGGCCCCTACTAGGTCCTGTGGCGAGGGGACACGGCTTTTGATATCATGATTAAAGACCGCACACAGACAGTTTCTCTGCATTGCCTGAAACTGGCTTTTGTTGATCCTCATGGTCTCACACCACCGCAGTCAGACTCTGCAGATGACCCATCCTTGATCGAGAACGAAGACGTGCTCCCATCAACCTCACTGGACACCTCTTCCGCCGAAGACTGTTTGCCACCGTTCGCTGGTTTCCCGACGTTGCCCCCTGTTTCACCCTGCGCAGGTTTCATGCCCTCACCTCCAATGTCAGACACACACACACACCTACTATCAGTTTGTCCTGCAGTGTGCCACTGCACTGAGTGAACGACGTTTCTATAGTGGCGTTCAATGACCGAGTGCTCATTCTTTTGACAGATACCAAGGTCCCGCCATCAGACGGTCCCTTACACGTCAACACTGCACACAACCTCACACTCCTGCACGAGTGTGACCAAGAATCTCTACATGCTTTTATTTCTACAGACGGCTCGATCCACTTAAGGGCCACACACGCCTCCACTACGCCATCGACCGCCCTGCCCGCTTACTCCCAGGCTGGACGCCGTCTCATCTGGCACGGTGGCTGACTGACTACGAAGTGGACCTGCCTCTCACTGCTCCGCCTGCACAACCCAACTCATTTGAGATGGAAGTACCTGTGATGCGCCTGCCTACGCGCACAAGTGACAAGTGTAAATATATACGAGCTACGACATATATGGGAATTATGTTTTCTATATCCCGATTACTGATCCTGTTCCCATACAACTAATCCAAACATGTGTTTTATGAGTAGTATTAGGGAAGTATGAAAATCCCTTTGCCAGAAAGCAAATGATATTACAATGCTCTGGCTTTCCAAACAAATCTATGATGTTCAAGTTTCTTCATCTTGGTATGACTGCTGAGCCCTATTTCCATTTTAATCAGCTTACTGTTATCGAGACTTGTCCTCTGTTTACAATTTTTTACCTCTTAAACTTTTGCCCGTTATTGAATTAACTTCTTTGATGCCTCAGAATGTGTCATATCAACCTATCCCTTCTTTTAGTCAAGTTGTTCCATAAATCTCTTTTCACTCCCAATTCATTTCAGTGCCTATTTGTTAGTCATTTGATCTAAATATATCTTTTCCAGAACTCTTTGTTAACTCAGCATTTCTAAAGCTCCAGTTCTCCTCTTGTCCGTGTTGCTTATGGTCCAGATTTACTTACTGGTAATGCTACCACTCTTGATGTTGCGATAACATAGCAGTGCATGTGAAATTTTTTATCAGTGATAGAAATGATGAATTCAGAATCTGAGGTGTGTGTGAAAAGTAATGGGTGTGTGCTTATTATATTTAAATGTTGGCAGTCAGAACAAAGTTGTACAAATGCGACACAAGCTGTTGATTGTTTACAAAGTGACAGAAGTCAGTGTTTTGATCCAGCAGTTGTGGGTGAAAGCAAACAACAATGGCTTTGAAAATTGATGCTCCTACCAGTTGTAAAGTGTATGCTGAAATTTGATTTGCTGCAGAAATATCTATGGATGCTCAGATTTATGAGTTGTGTATAGTTCGTGAGTCTACAGTAATGAGTGATGAAAGAGACTTCAAAAGTGGTCTTACAAGTGTATGTGATGAAGAACAGAACAGCAAGTTCAGTATCCAGATGAATGAAATAGTGCAACAAGTGGGCAGGAAACTTATTGACAATTGCCAAATGAGGTTCTGGCCAATGAATTTGCTTATGTTGGACGCACCACTGTTTACATAATTGTCATGGAAAACACTGAATGTCTCAAATGGTGTGCAGTGTGGGTGCCAAACATATTTACTGGCCACTGCACACGCGCGCGCGCCACACACACACACACACACACACACACACACACACACACACACACACACACACACACACACACTAGAGAGAGACTGTCAAATAAGTGAAATTTTTTTGATTGAACTTTAAATGGTGACATTGTGGACAACAGTTTGAAGATGATGGAGGTAATCACTGTTGCCATTGTTGTCTGGTTTAGTTCACAGGTGGAGAACTTTTTGCAGAGAGGTTGAATGAACGAGTGCAACATAAAGTGCCTAGAAATGAGCGGAAATTATGTGGAAAAGTGAAGTAAGTTCGTTTGAAATTAAAAGAAAGCTTGTACTTAGCTAAAAGCTGATGCTTCCTCAGTAATACTAAATTGCTGCTGTTAAACTCCTGGATTACTTTGCTATTTTTCAAAGTAAATAGTTACATACATCTCTAAACACTGATTCCTATGTATAGTATGTTATGGCTTGTATGCAGTTTTGTAAGGAACACTGCTACTTGCCACAAGAAATTTCCAATTCACAAATCTAGATGATACTCATAATTTGTAGAAAGTGTGGCTGATGAGTAAGTTTATAATTTTTGAATGAACTGGTTGGGATGTCTTAATTTTTTACATTATATTAGATATGTGATGCCCAAAACCATGGGAATGGGAAGTGGCTGTGGTTTGTGTGGACATAAACTCTTAATCAAATGTAATTTAATTTAGTGATATGTATAAACAACCCAGAGCACATAGAGACACTGAAACAATGAAGGAGCTCAGAGCTCAAATGAACAGAATAACACTAAAGGCCTAATTCAAGATAGTACACTATAAATAACTTGCTGGACTGGAATCAATCAACCTTACAGTAAATCAGGCACAGATTATTATGCCAAAATAACAATACACTAATAACTAATGCGGTAGAATGGAGTATCAATAAATGAGGCCATCTGAATTCATTCAGACTTACAGTAAAAGGGGCATGAATTTGTATACACAAATAACAACACACAATATTAGAATACGAGAATATCCAATAAAAGATGTCACAACAAAATCAGATCCTAAAATGTACCTAAGCTGGCATCTTACTTAATACTAGACAGGCAATACAAGAGAGACAAAATCCACAGTAAACCTGACTGTACGTACACTCTGCTACACACAGAAGATAAGAACAGTAAAACAACAAAATCCAATACACTTTGACCAAATAGGACTTTTTTAGCTGAATACACTAGGCCCAACAGTAGCCTCACTGTGTTTCACAAATAAATCAGTTGGCGACTTAAGTTGGCCAACCCTGACTCCGTCATATGTAACACATCATATGGAATACAAGATAGCACCGGTCACACCAAACACACTCTCCTCTAACTGTCGTATTGCAAAACACAAGACAACAGCCAACTCTTCACTCCCAGCTATGCTGTGTTTCTCGGATCTGCAAAGCCAAGCACCATCTGGTGCTTTAGCCAGAACAGTGTCCTGTGTTGACAGCAAACCAGTGTCAACATCTGATGCCTGAGTACCAGGCTGCCTTGCTGTTCTGCCCCACACTACATCCATTATCTCTTCTATGTGTCTGTTGTCGTGTTCTTTTTCACTGACTGTTCCTAACTGGTGACAGCGGCTGTTCTGTCCTGCATCTGCATGGAGCCCTGCTGACACCGCTAACTCCCTAGGAAAGCGGTGCTGATACACAGACTTGCTTGACCAGTTCACTTTGGATGGCCCTGGTGCCACACTAACTACTTGTTTGCAGTTGTCCATGGTCCCCAAGTACTGGCTCCAAGATCTTGTTGTTGCTAAGAGTTCTAGTCACCAGACTGACCACTGATGTTACTCTTGACCACATCTCACCTTAGTGTGGAGCTGCATCCACAAACTAACAGAGACACAAGCCCCCACCCCAGGTGGTGTCAGGAACACAAGAGCTGTGCTGTGGTGCATGCTAGACAGGGAGGGAATTCAATTCACAGCACAGAAGGGAGTTTGTTGAACACCTTTTCACCAGAGTATGAAACTACAGCCTCAGTCCTGTCTCAATGGAGACAAAGCCTACATGAAAATTAGTATAGTGTGATATAACAGGGATTAATAGGACAGAGTTGAGCTTTGAGTGATCTGCAAGCCTTAAAGCTTCAATTTAATAACATATCAAACATAATTTTACAATCAGCTTCAAGAACTCAAAATGGCACTGTGTTCAATTCCAATACTTAGTGATAATATAAAAGAAATATTTTGTACCAGAGTGTAAGGCTAGCCAAAATGACAAAGCCTTACAGTAAATATTTAAAAATTCAAAAACAGGCAAGAGACCCCCAAGGATACCAAACATCATGTTAAAACAATGAAGTAGGAAAATTTCACTGAGGCTGACCACCAAAATAAGTACAATTAGAAAAATTCTGGAATGCATAGCAGACTCAAACTTACTGTACCTAGGCCAGACCACCACATACAAGCTTGCTATAACAGTGAAAACTCTTACATGAAACCTTGCTCTCAGTAATGGGGCACTCAGTCTGGCAGAGAACACAGCTACAATTGACCATCAAGATTACCAAGCATAAAAAAATTGAGACAGTTTGAAATTACCACAAACTGATCAAATACTTTCAAGAACTTCTCAAAATAGTTTAAACCCTGTATTCAAAGCAGATGTATGGCAGGAACATTGGCAAGAAAGCAATATTTCCACATAGTCGTACAAAATGGAATCAGAGCAGTAATACAAAAACTCTAGAAAAAATATGGCCATGATTTGTTTCAGTTATAAGTGCTCATGTCACCTGGCAGCAGGTACAACACAACTTGGTTCAGTCAGTACTACGGCACAGCTAAGTTGCAATAACTACACCACACTCAGAACCGTAGTGATTTTATACTGAAACTTGGCATGCCTGCAATAATCAGCAGGTGCTCTAGCACTGACTAAAAGTGTGTGGATGCATAAATAAATCTTCTCTCCTCTGTAAGCACACTACCGATTGTATTATGAGATAGTTAACAACCACTTGCACCAGGATTTTGGGGGAGCATTGTCTGACAACAAACTCATGCAGATCAAGATGCTGCCCCAAATTGTGCCTTCCAGGACAGACAGCCCTATAGCAAACAGCATCAGACATGCTGTACTGTGACAGTTCACTCTTCTTACCGGCTGCCACCTTGACCATGGCCACCCAGACATGCAGTAAAATCCATCATGCTTCGTTGTTTGGTGGTGCTTCTGGGCTCCTTCTGATGTTGGTAACTTTGTGAACCACCCCCATTCCCCTCTTTTCTGTACAGCCAGTCTAGTATGCCAATTCATGCCAGCATTCGTGTTACACTGCACTTGCAGACAGCTTTCCAGATGTCACACTGCTGTGGCTGCAACTGTGGTGGCACAGTTTTTCAAGTTACTATGGCTGAGTGATGTCTTATGATGGCACAAATAGAATGAATAATCAAATCATAATAGGAGTCAAGTGTTGACTCAAACAGTGTGAGCAGTGCATGCTGAAAAAGACCAACAGACAAGCATTTTCCTAACCAGTTACCAAAGACAATTAATGTTTTGGAGCATGGACAATGCTCCAGGACATAACAGTGGAACAGTAGGCCCTCATCTAGAAAAGGTAGTAGCATTCATTTGGACAATATATACTTTTGAGTGGTTACTCAAAGAAGAGGGAACGAAACTAGGGAAAGAAAAAGTAAAACCATTGTAGCTGATGATATTCTTCAGACAAAATTTGTTGTTCATTTAGCTTGTGGTAACTAAGTATTGTTGTTAATATCACAGGAGTTGTTGTCGTTAATGAGCAAAAAATATTTGTGTCCTGTACTACCAATACCTGATATATATGTGTTCTGGTAATAAAGAAAAACAAATAAAGGAAAAACAATTAAAATGTTGATTTTCTACCAAGCACTGCTAATAGAATCATTTAAACTGGACATACTATTAGGGTTAGATTGGCCAAGGAGTTATTAGATTTCAACATAAAAAACTTAAAAAAAAAAAAAACTAGAATTCAAAGATGTATGACAGTTAGTGAAGCACATCCACTTAGCAGCTTCTACTGACATCATTGTTGTAGAGGAACAAGAACAAATTAAAGAAAAACTATTAGAAAAAATTAAATTAAAATCACAAGAATTGGATATATTTACAGATGAACAGAGGAGTGAATTAGAAGATATTTTACCTAAAATATAAGAACACATTTTCTGATGAATGGGTCTAATTAAGTTTATAGTAAAGAAAGATAAATCTTTCTTTTGTATATCCTATCTTATACCTATGAACCTTCAAACTGATGCGAGAGAAAAAATAAAATAGATAGTTGAAAATGACATTGTAGGATGTTGGATTGGTGTTTATAATAATCCACTGTTACAAACAATCCTGTTGGAAGAACATCTGCAACTGAGCATTATAGCAGAGGTTGAAAATACCGCTTCAGTTGTGAATTACTTTATTTTCAAATGACCGGTTTCGAACTGTTATAAGCCCATCCTCAGGTGTCGTACTGGAAATAGCAAAAGACGGAAGATAATTTCCATATGCCACAACGCACATAAAAAACTAAAAACAATTTTGCTTATTAAAAGTTTTAAAAACTTTTAAAAAACATTTCAAAACTGCCAGTCAGGCTAGGTGCTGTGAAACCTATGTCAGTGTGCAAGTAGCACCAGACAATACTATGGATGACTGCCTGGGTAGGGAATATACACAAATGATAGCACGACACTTATGCTGTCCTGTGGTCCCCGAGCACTGCGTGTACCAGGCACAGTGTTCTGCTTTTGAGCGCAGAACAGGGAGTAGCGGATGCGAACAAGGAGGCAAATTGGTAAATCAGAGTGGCAAAAGTGCTGCCATCCATTGACGGAGAGAAGAACGTAGGCCCACTAACCTGGCCATTCACAATTTGAATTTAGTGGTTTACATTTTAAATGAAGAAAACAACAACAACAAAAAAACTACATAAAAAATACACGATATAAGTTAAAAGTGCATTATGTGTAGTAAAGGAGCGTATTGAGCAGGTCGGTCTAGAACTGTGATAAAACTGAGTGGAAGGTGCAATATAAGATTATTATATAAACCATAGAGTGCAATGAAACTTTCCTTTTACATGAGTGGCAAACAGTTTTAAATTTAGTGGGGATATGTAAGTGGCAGCGTGGAACAATGTGCAACAGTCATCTGTTAAAAGAAAATGCACATGCGCCACTCATATTTACAAGCTCTTGTTACTGATCAACAAGGAAAGTAATGAAACCTTACAGTTTATACTGTCAGAAAGTAGTATGCCAATAAATAGCTAGCAGTAATAGCATTAAAAGGACACATTAAAAGTGGGGTCAATTTAAAAATGCTAATCAACAGTCGACAACTAATCGAGGCTTACATTAGATAAGATATGAGACACACTTTACATCATGAAAGACGGGTAAATTTTGATTAGTGAGGGCACAGATAGCTCCACAGTACTGTAATGCACCATAGTCATGAGATAAAATGAAAACATGCAACTCTTAGTAAGAGAGGACAATTACATAAAATGAACTGGGTGGACCTTGTGGACCCCACTATAGGAAACAGGCTTATGCTGTACATTCGTTAAGCATATTGAAGGCCACAAAAAACACTTACCCAATAAAAAATAGTATACTTGTATGGCATACAGTAATCAGGGATCAGAAAGAGAAGGAAATGAGGCAACAGAATCAAATCATAACTTAGTATTTATTCTAATGCTGATATATAACTTAGTCATATATTTTTATAAACAGAGATGAAAGCCAAAACTGACATGATTTATTCTTCAGAGAACATAATTATTTTTTGTACTTCCAATTTAATTCGAAATTGTAATCACATTTGAAATTAATGCCGTGCTATAATTATGTTGTGTAAGGATGGACGAGTATATTGTGTATTTCCATCCTTACACAACCCCCACAACCTCTGCTCCCAATCTCTTACCTCATGGCTCATACCCCTGTAATAGACCTAGATGCAAGACCTGTCCCTTACATCCTCCTACCACCACCTACTCCAGTCCGGTCACTAACATCACCCATCCCATCAAAGGCAGGGCTATCTGTGAAACCAGTCTTGTGATTTACAAGCTAAGCTGCAACCACTGTGCTGCATTCTATGTAGGCATAACAACCAACAAACTGTCTGTCCACATGAATGGCCACTGACAAACTGTGGCCAAACAACAAGTGGACCACCCTGTTGCTGAACACGCTGCCAAACACAATATCCCTCATCTCAATGACTACTTCACAGCCTGTGCCATATGGATCCTTCCCACCAACACCAGCTTTTCTGAATTGTGGTGGGAACTTTCCCTGCAATACATCCTACGTTCCCGTAACCCTCCTGGCCTCAACCTTCGTTAGTCACTGTCCTCACCAATCCAGCCCCCTCCCTGTTCCCATTCCAGCACTACACAGCCATCATTTCACCACCACACCCAGTCTTTTAATTTCTTTTTATTTCTCTCCTTTCCGCTACTTACCCCCTGCCTCCTCCGCACCTTCTCTCCTGCCCTCTGTCTAAACTGCAACACTTCACTGTCCGCCACTCCCACCATACTATCCCTCCCCCTCCCCGCCCTAGCCTCCTCCTTATCCCAACCCAGTCCCCACTCCCATCATGCACTGGTGCTGCTGCTCGCAGTTTGGTTTCAGTTCTCTGAGACTGCAGATGTGTGTGCAAGTTGCGTTTGTGTGAGTGTGTGTGTGCATGTATGTATGTGTGTCTACTGCTGACAAAGGCCTTAATGGCCGAAAGCTATAATTGTGTGACTCTTTTTGTTGTGCCTATTGTGACTCAGCATCTCCACTATACGGTGAGTAGCAACTTTCCTTCTCTGGTTTTGTTACATTCCATCCTGGATTTTCCATTGTTTGAAATTTGAAGACTTGGTTGTAAATATTGTTGTGGTTGACATACTGCCTTGGCTCAGATGATACCTATGTTTCAATTTATTTTAAATGAATTACCTCAATTTATCTCCTAGATTTTCTCCAGAGGTGTTAAACAGTGCATTTATATTGGAGGCACATTATTGAAATGGCCAGAAGGTATAACTCAACAGAAGGATGATGTTCGTGAATGTGTGAAAGAAGAATTAAATAAAAGGTGCAAAAGTAAGAGAAAAGAGCATGATCATAAGGCTAGAATGCATCATTTTAGGGTAGATGATACAGTGTTGGTCAAGACGTGTCATCCATGTTCAAATATAATGGAAGAGACTAATACATATTTTTCACAAATATGAAGGCCCTTAAAAATAGTTGACATTCCACATCGAAAAGCAGTATATCTGGGTAATCTGTTTAGTGGTAAGGATAAAGGCTTCTGTGAAATAGATGTGATTAGGCAGTCTGCCCTCAACAATAGAGGCAGTGGTCACATGTGTGTGAGATGTGCTTGTGTGAATGTGCATATGTTTTCTACCTTAGAAGAAGGGCTTTTGGCTGAAAGTTCAAATATATCTATGTCTTTTTGTTGTGCCTGTCTGTTACTCATTTTATGCTCAATATGGTGAGTACCAATCTATCCTTTTTGTAATATTAAACAACAGAAAATCCAGGTTGGAATATCAACTGTTATGGAAAGAATAGATCGCTACTCACTGTAAAGAGTACATGTTGAGTTGCAGACAGCCACAATGAAAAGACTGGCACAAATTTAGCATTTGGCCAAAGCCGTCATCAGAAAAGAGAAACACACACACACATTCATACAAGCAAGCACGCCCAACACCCTCACATGGCCATTATTTCTGGCTGCTCAGGCCAGACTGAAACTGAAACACATAAAATGGGAGCAACAATTGTAGTAGGGAGGGGAAGGGGGAGGGATAACAGAGTATGGATGGGGGAAGAGGAAACAATGCTTCCTGGTGGAGCATGCAGGGACTAGTGGTGGTAGACAAAACTACCTGGTGTAGTGTTGTGAGGCTGTAAGAGAGGAAGGGAAGGAAAGAAAAGGGAGCAGAAAGGGGAGGAGCAGAGAAGGGAACAAGATTTGCGATTGCATTGACAGAGGGCAGAGCACAATGATGGTGAGGGAACATGAATTGGAAGTAGGTGATAGGACAGAGGTGGTGGAATATATTGGGTAGGTGGTATGTGGATAAAATTTCAGCAGAAAGGACAACCATGCACAATTTCAAAACAGATCCTGACCTAATGATCCTACCTGCAGATGAAGATTCCTCCACTGTCATTATGAATCACGGTGAGTATGTGGTGGAAGGCCTCCTCCAATTGACTCCTCCACCTATTAACTCTGCCAGACCAATCCCATCTCAGAAGTCCGACATGACCTCTAGTCCCTGCTTAAAGCCATAGGACTTTCCCAAAACCTCTTCCCTGAATATGTATCGCCATCCTCACCTCTATCCCCCCCCCACTCGCACCATCTACATGCTCCCCAGAATACACAAACCAAAAATCCTGGACACCCCACTGTAGCTGGTTATTATGCTCTCAGTGAAATAATTTTGGTCCTCATTGGCCAGCACATCCAAACTATTGTCCAAAATCTAGCCTCTCGTGTCAGACATACCAACCATTTTCTTTACCAACTCTCCACCATCCCCACCCCAACACTTGTCACTGTTAATGCCACTTCCCTGCACACCAACATCCCTCCTGTCCATGGTCTTGGCACTGTTGAACACTACCTCTCCCAACACCCTTCAAACTCCAAACCCACTACCTCATTCTTCATATACCTCGCTAACTATATCCTAACATAACTATTTCTTTGAAAGGAAGTATACAAACAAATCTACAGCACAGCCATGGACACCCACATGGCACCCTCCTATGCCAAGATCTTCGTTAGCCATTTAGGGGAAACCTTCCTAGCCTCCCACAACCCCAAACTGCTGATCTAGTTTATGTTTGTCGATGATATCTTCAAGATCTGGACACAGAGCCAGGACACACTAAACTCATTCCTTCACAACCTCAGCACCTTCTCTCCCTTTCACTTCACTTGGTCTTTCTGAATCCAGCATGCCACCTTCCTGGACACTGAAGTCCTCCTCTGTCCAAATGAAACTCACCCACCACTAACAGTATCTGAATTTCAACAGTTGCCATATGCCCCCCCCCCCCCCCCAAAAGAAAAAAAAAATCCCCTCCCATACAGACTAGTCATCCAGGGACAGCATATCTGCAGACAGAAACTCCCTTGCCCAATATGCTGAAGGTCTCACAGAGGCCTTCACAGACAGACCTAGTCTGCAAACAGATCTTCCATGCCAAATTCCCACATACACCAAATCCTCCCACCACCTGGAGCAACCAGCTAGAAAGGAAACCCTCCCCCCCCCCCTCCCCCCCCCCCCCCCCCCGTCTCCTAATACCACCCCGGACTGGAACAACAGAACCACATCCTTTGTCAGGGCTTTGATTAGCTATCATCATGCCCTGACATTAGGGACATCCTACCCAAGATCCTTCCTCTCCCTCCTAAAGTGGTGTTCAGTCATCCACTGAACCTCCACAACATCCTAGTCCATTAGTCCATCCCGTTGCCACTCCAAACCCCAACTCTTGCTGCAGGTACCATATCCCTGGGGAAGACCCAGGTGCAAGACCTGCCCAGTCCACCCACTCAGCAGTCTGTATTCCAGCCTAGGTTTATCCTGTCCCATCAGAGGCCAGGTCACCTGTTAAGATAGCTATGTTATATACCAACTCTGCTGCAACCATTGCTCAGTAATTGATATTGTTATGACTAGCAACCAGGTGTACACCAAGATGAATAGCCACTGCCAAACTGTGGCCAAGAGCAGAGTAGATGACCCTGTGGCATAACATACAACTGAGCATAACATGCTTGATTTCTATCACTGCTAGACAATCTTTACTATCCGGATCCTCCCCTCCACGACCAGGTTTTCTGAACTGTGCAGATGGGTTCTACGCTTAAACACATTCTCCACTCCCCAAATCATCCTGGACTCCACCTGCAGTAACTTACTGTCTACACACACCCCACCTAACTGGTTCTGCTGCCTTTCCTCATGTCACCTCCTGCCAGTCCTCAATGTGTGCTGCTCTCTGCCAATGCACTCACTGGTCTCTTCGCCTTTCCCTGCCCTTCTTGTTTCCAACCCCCTCGCCCCCCCCCCCTTCTTCCCCCACAGCCACCAAACTCTGCACCTGGCAGTCTCCTCCAGCTACCTCTACTTCCTGCATGCTCCGCCAGGCTGCACGGATTCTTCTTCCCCAACTGTTACCCTGCTATCTCTCCCCCTTCCCTGCCCCAATCCAGATTGTTGCTTTCATATGATGCATTTCAGTTGCATTCTGTTTGGAGTGGCAGGACATAGTCGTCATGTGTGTGTGTGTGTGTGTGTGTGTGTGTGTGTGTGTGTGTGTGAATGTATGCACGATTTCTTTTCTAAAGAAGGGTTTGGCCAAAAGCTCATATGTAACAGTTTTTTCATTGTACCTGTCTGCAACTCAATGTGTCATCTTTACAGTGAGTAACAATCTATCCTTTGATATTCCAAGCCTGTCTTTAGCTTTATTATCTGACAATAATGATCTAAAGGCCAAGATCTCTTATAAATACTTAACAATATTCCCCATCAAGATCTGTAAGTATGTGGTCTAAAACTGAAGTTGAACTTTGTGATACCCTCATTGGATTGTTCATCATTTGTACCATGCTGAAAGCGTTCAAAATGTTTAGGAAGTTATTACTAGTTTCTCACTCACAACTCATGCTAATATTCATCCCTCCACATATAATTATGTTAATTTTGTGGGCTGAAGCTCTTTTCAGAACTTAAGTTAATTTGTTGAAGAAAGTGTCCACATCACCACTAGGCGAGTGGTACACACAGGACAGTTAACTTCTTATAACTATCTAGCTTTGCTAGCTCAGTGGCTGCCAATTCAATGGCTCCTCTGTATGGTGAGCAGCAATCTGTCCTTTTCATGTTATTGTTATTCTATTCCAAGTTTCCATGATTTTATTTATGACCAAGAGAAATATTTTAACATTAAATATAAATTTGAGTGTTAGAAAGTCTTCTCTGAGTGTATTTATCTGCAGTATAGTGTTGTGGGGTGTGCACTGTTCTCTGCAAGTGCACTCACACATCTTTTCCACTTCTCTGCTCCTCTCCTTTCCATTCCATTTTTTGGCTTCCCTCTCTTCCCCACAGCCTCCTGATGCTGCACCAGGTAGCCTAGTCAGCCACCTCTAGTCCCTGCATGATCTGCCTCCTCCTGTACACCCTGCTATCCCCCCCACCCCCCCCCCCCCACCCCCCACCCTTCCCCACTCCACTACAAATTGTTACTCATGCTTGGCACATTTCAGTTTCAGTTTGGCTGAGCAGCCAGAAATAGTGGCCATGTGTGTGTTTTTCTTTTCTGATGAAGATTTTGGCTGAAAACTTAATGTCTTTTCTTTGTGCCTGTCTCCAACTTAATGTGTCATCTTTACAGTGGTTAGCAATCTATCCTTTGGGTAACTTTTCATACTATTGTCATTGATGTGATTAAAAGATTTGTAACTTAAAAGAATGTCCTGAGGGGATTCACACTTTGTGAATTTCTGGATGGACAACTATAAGGTTCCAAGTAAATTGTATTTCTTCACATTTCATTTTCTGTACAACTCTCCCCATCTTGTATTATTATACATGCTTTAATTAAATTTCTTATGAATATTGAATAAAAGTTAATAATCAAGTTTGGTGCAAAAAAAGGGTTACTTTTCATAAAAGTTATCTAGAAGATCATTCAAAAAACATGTAAGTAGTGGATAGCTAATGACATTAAAATATCATATAAGAGGGAGAGGGAAGTTTATATTAAGGCCAGAATAAGTCAATAACTGACTTGACTTGCATACTACAAAAAATACTGTAATACTTTCGAGGAAGTCTGTAAAATGCCAAGAAGTATGTATGTCCTGACAGAAATTAATAATGTGGATAATCAGATTAAAACCATAAAGAATATTGTCAAGCAGTTGTCAGGACAGCCAGTCAGTGCACAGGATACCACAACAACTAAACTGAATGACGATGTTGTGACTGGTAATTCACAGGTTTCTAAATGTAGCAGCAGAAATAAGTTTAAATGGTATCACTGAAGAAACAAGAGAATATATTAAAAATCTTGTTCCACAAAACTTTAAGCAGCTGGAAGTAGCACAAAAATACTTCACTGAAATGAATAGAAGTACAAAAAATTCTAAAAAATGAAGGCTCATATGGTGTTGATGGAATTTCAGTCTCAATTGTGAAACGTTGCCCCAACTTAATATGTTATGTCCTTAGTGGTATTAACTTCCTGACATATTACCAGTAAATAATGTCTTAGGGAATAATTTTCTGGAGTAACTCACCACTAAAAAGAAAGTACTGAATGTGCAAAAGTGAGCAGAAAGAATAATATGTGGTGTCCACCCACGGACATCATGTAGCTGGGCATTTTAACTGCATCATCAAAATGAAATTCATCATTCTTAATCCATAACAATTTCAGAACACTGATGTCCATATCTACAACACTAGAGGGAAAAATGGTCTGTATTACCCATTATTATAACTGTAAGTATCTCAGAAGTGAGTTCAGTATACAGCAACATAAATCTTTCTCATTTACCCAATAACATAAAATGTCTCACAGGTAGCAAAGCAAATTTTAAATCTAATCTAAAACCATATCTGTTGGACAAATTCTTCTACGCAATTAGTTGCATGACTAGGACTAAAAAGTAATGTGCTCGTTAATGTTAACACTATACATATATACATATCCTGTAAACTGACTTGTTCCACATCATTTCAATAAAACAACTGTTCAGATTATGAATGAAACATGTAACTCACTTAAGTCATTCTAACTCCACAATGTATGTAACCAGATGTTGAAATATCCTGAATACTGCATCACTTTAATGTATGCAGACACTTTCTTGACAAAAAAGTCTGAAGTTCCCAGATGGAAAAGAAGATACCAACTGATACTTCACAGGTGGAAAGGGCATGTCATGTTATTTCAGTCACTACAATACCGAGTCAAATTTGCCAAGAATGTGGCAGTGCGATCCCACTTATCAGTATGAAGTAGAACTGCCTCTGACTTGGATGCATGCCGTGATTTGGTGTATTCTCTTCTGAGCCAGACTGGCCCACAACTGTTGTAATTGGTGCTCAGTATCCTGGGTACTAGCACTGGGACAGAGATGACATCAGTTTTGGTCACACATATCTTCATTTGGAAACAGATCTGGGGATCTTGTTGGCCATAGGAGTATGTCAACATTATGTAGACAGTTTATAGAAATGTGTCATGTGTCAACGAGCATTGTCTTGTTGAAAAGTGACACCATGATATTGTTGCATAAGAGGTAGCACATGAGGCCATAGGATGTCTGTGATGTATTGTTGTGCTGTCAGAATACTGTCAACCACTACCAGTCATGACCTGAAGTCATACCATATGGCTTCCCAGTCCGTGATGTCAGGAGTAGCGCCCACTGAGCCTCTCTAAAATATAGAATGGGACTTCTGCCACAGACACTGCCATACTTGCCCATGACGCTCATCCAGGGAGGTGCAGAACCACAATTCATCACACAATACAAAGCTATGCATCATCAGCCCATGCTTCCCAATCATGACACCACTCCCAGTATGGCCGTTTGTGTAGTGGTGGTTATTCTTCAATGGTGGGTGCAGATACGAAGGGGTTACAATGAGCTTGGTGCACAATACGACAGTCCTTCCTCGCAGGGCCAGACTTTGTCGACCAGAACCTAGGCAATGAGTATGTGTGCTGTCACATTCCCATACAATCCAATGGATCACTGTCACATCTGAATGCCCCACAAATCTAAAGATTGCATGATTTGACCAGCCAGCCAAATGGAGACACACTATTTGGCTCCTTTCTAACTCTGACAGGTGATGAGATATTTGTATCACACAACAATGCATCTCCATGTCTTTCACTCACTGTCTGATTCTGTGCTTCAAATGTACATTCTCAGAAATTTATTCCTCGTGGTAGCCACGCTGTCTAAGGTATCTTGTCTTGTCATGGTCCGTGCGGCTCCCCCCGTCAGAGGTTCGAGTCCTCCCTTGGGTATGGATGTGTGTGTTGTCCATAGTGTAAGTTAGTTTAAGTTAGATTAAGTAGTGTGTAGGCTTAGGGACTGATGACCTCTGCAGTTAGGTCCCATAAGACCTTACCACACATTTCCAAATTTTTCCAATATATTACCTGTCTTTCCCTATAGGGTACTCTATTTTTCCAAGAATGTTGAACAACTGACACTGTTTCATATTGTTGAATGCTCGTTCTAGGCTTATGTGTGCTGTAACTGTGTTGTGATTTTTCTTTGGTGTTGCTTCCATTAACAAGTGCAACATCAGAACTACCTCTCTGGCACTTTTACGTTCACTAAAGCCAAACTGATCGTCATCTAACAGATCCTCAATTTCCTTTTCCATTCTTCTGTATATTATTCTTATGAGTAACTTGGACTCATGAGCTGTTAAGCTGATTGTGCCTTAGTTCTCACATTTATCTGCCCTTGCTTTCCTGAAAGTCTGATGGTACATTGCCAGTCACATAGATTCTACACACCAATCTGAGTAGTTGTGTGATTGCCACTCCCCTGTTGATTTTAGAAATTCTTCCAGAGCTCTTTTAAATTCTGACTCCAATACTGCATCCCCTGTGTCTGCCATATTGACTCCAATTTCTTCTTCTCTCATAATCAGACAAGTCCTCCCCCTCAGAGATGCCTTCAGTGTACTCTTCCCAATATCTACTCTCTCCTCTGTGTTTATCAGTGGAATTCCTGCTGCACTCATAATTTTACAACCCTTGCTTTTAATTTCACTGAAGGCTGTTTTGACTTTTCTATATGCTTAGCCAGTACTTCCAATTTCTTTTTCAGTTCCTTAAAATTTTTACCACATTCATTTCACCCTGGCTGCTCTGAACTTCCTATTTATTTCATTTATAAAAGATTTATATTGCTCAATCCTGTCCTGTTCTGAATATTTTTGTACACCCTCCTGTCATTGATAAGGTTTTTACCAGTTACTTTCCTTTTACTTATGCTTGTCTGTCCAACATGTGTGACTGTCCTTTTTAGAGATGTCCCCTCCTCTTCAGCTGAACTGGATAGGTCAGGAGTCCACTACACGCAACAAGCGGCTACACGGGTAGCAGGGGTTGTGTGGCGTGGGCTGGGCAGTTTTTTAGGTTAGATGGCCTTGGGCAAGTACAGAAAGGGCAACAGCCTCAACGGGTGCGAGGCAAAGTCAGGACATGCGGGGACCAAGCAGCAATCGGTATTGTAATTGTCAACTGTCGAAGCTGCGTTGGTAAAGTACCAGAACTTCAAGCGCTGATAGAAAGCACCGAAGCTGAAATCGTTATAGGTACAGAAAGCTGGCTTAAGCCAGAGATAAATTCTGCCGAAATTTTTACAAAGGTACAGACGGTGTTTAGAAAGGATAGATTGCATGCAACCGGTGGTGGAGTGTTCGTCGCTGTTAGTAGTAGTTTATCCTGTAGTGAAGTAGAAGTGGATAGTTCCTGTGAATTATTATGGGTGGAGGTTACACTAAACAACCGAACTAGGTTAATAATTGGCTCCTTTTACCGACCTCCCGACTCAGCAGCATTAGTGGCAGAACAACTGAGAGAAAATTTGGAATACATTTCACATAAATTTTCTCAGCATGTTATAGTCTTAGGTGGAGATTTCAATTTACCAGGTATAGACTGGGACACTCAGATGTTTAGGACGGGTGGTAGGGACAGAGCACCGAGTGACATTATACTGAGTGCACTATCCGAAAATTACCTCGAGCAATTAAACAGAGAACCGACTCGTGGAGATAACATCTTAGACCTACTGATAACAAACAGACCCGAACTTTTCGACTCTGTATGTACAGAACAGGGAATCAGTGATCATAAGGCCGTTGCAGCATCCCTGAATATGGAAGTTAATAGGAATATAAAAAAAGGGAGGAAGGTTTATCTGTTTAGCAAGAGTAATAGAAGGCAGATTTCAGACGGAGATGTTTAATAAACTCAAGTGGCAGACTCTGCAAGAGAGGCGCTCTGCATCGCGGTGTAGCTTGCTCGCCAGGTTTCGAGAGGGTGCGTTTCTGGATGAGGTATCAAATATATTGCTTCCCCCTACTTATACCTCCCGAGGAGATCACGAATGTAAAATTAGAGAGATTAGAGCTCGCACGGAGGCTTTCAGACAGTCGTTCTTCCCGCGAACCATACGCGGCTGGAACAGGAAAGGGAGGTAATGACAGTGGCACGTAAAGTGCCCTCCGCCACACACCGTTGGGTGGCTTGCAGAGTATAAATGTAGATGTAGATGTAGAACTGCCTATTCTGGTATTCCCATCACAGTATCCACATCTGCAGCAATCTTCAAATGAGTCTCATCATTCCTCAGTATTTAAGTACCCCACTTCGTTCCCCACTGATTCATTATTTAGTTTCTTAATAATAGTGATATCTTCATGCTTGATGTGTCTTGTTCCAATCACACCATTCCCATTGTTATTCACATGATTTTAAGAAATTTTTCTATTATTCTTCACATGCCTTGAGGAACCTTTCCTGTTACTGTTAGCAAGTCTTCAGGAAGCTTTCCTGTTGTTATTCACATATCTCTAGGAAGTTTCCCTGTTTTTCTTCACATGCCTTCAAGAAGCTTTCCTGTTATTCTTCATACCTTGTCAGGAAGTTCCCCCATTATTCTTCATGTGCAGTTTTGCTACTACAGCCAGTTTGAAGGCTACAATAAATTCTTTTTAATAAAATTACATTGATCTTTATTATCGTTTTAACATATTTTTAAAAATGTATCAACTATTCCTCTCATCAGTCAGCTTTAAGCTTTGTGCTACTAATGCCAGACTGAAGATTGCAATGATGCCCTTTTAATACAATTACATTTATCTTCATTACTTGTGTGATATAATATTTTTAAATACATCCTTATTCCTTTCCATGAAATTGACTTTATGCCGTTCTTTACAAATGTCTCCACCAGACATGAAGTTTAAGTCTCTCTATTACTAAAATTTTGCACTTCAAAAACAGCAACACACTTACATATCGCAATTTGGGCTAACTAACAATTTGAGGCAACTACCCATATCTGTAGGTTTATCAGTACACAGTGAAGCCTCAAGTAAATGAGCACAAGAAAGACATCCATTATAGGCTTCATACTTTTTTAACTTTATTAGGAGCAGTCTCTCTGAGACACTGGCCTGAAAGAGCAGGGTGTTGAGATCACTTTTCTGGACCTTTCAGGGTGAAGCAGGTAGTGTCCATTTTGTACAATTAACAATCATCTCTGTCCTGTGCCCTACCAGTGAAGTACCAACCCCCCTGCCCCCACCACTGCCCCCTCCCCTTAGAGAGGGTTCTTGAGCTTGTTGGTGGGAAGGATGTTTGTGTTTTGGGGCTGTATTTTTTTCTTCTTCGATCTCAACAATTTTTGTCTTTTTCTTTCTTTATTACTTCACTCTTTTGGCCAATGGTTTTATGATCCTCTCTTTCCAAATTCAGTGTTCCTCATTGCGATAATCTTCTGCCCCCCCCCCCTCCCCCCCCCCTCCCCCCGCGATTGTGAGTTCGCTGAGAGAAATGTTTCCTTAACCACACTGTAATACGTCATACCATGTAAATAATTTTTTTTTACAAAAATAAGTAATGTTATTTTATTGTGAACTGCAGCAGAATTTCAGTTTGAGGATGTTAACAATGACTAGATAAGATGCTTGACTGAGAAGATGATTAGTGATGCTATGCTAAAATGTAATTATGTGCCTACCTAAAAGCAAAATTAACAAGATTCTGGTAACTTAATATAAGTTTTACAATAAATGGCTTTGTGTTAACTAAATTTGTTTGCAAGATCTTAGCATGTGAAAAGAGATTGGTGTTATTTCTTTGCCTGAACTCTATGTAACCGCAGAGATAGATAGTCTTAATGTTAGTGATTATAAGTTGGCTGCATATTCACATAGAACCAGTATGGATAAAGGAGAAGTTTTGAATAAAATGCTTGAAGCAGTTGCAATTTACGTTTTTTTGTTATTATGTAGGTCAATCTTTTGGATATTGATGTTGTTCTGTATCTTATTTTACTTTTAAAGTATTTCATAGGGCTTCATTTCATCACTTGGCTATCTCTGATTACTTCCCTGCACTCTACATGTTCTGCCTGTTATTTGCTCATTCCCCCTTTAAGTGCTACTTCCTTTCCCGTCTCACCAATCGTTCTGGGTGTTCTCAAGATATCTGTCGTGTAAGTTCATGTTATAAATATCAGCTTCTTAGTTGTTTAAATGAGTTTATACAGTATTTATTATGCTGTTTTTGTGAAGTATACTGACAAATTATTCTTCAACATTATTTAGTCCGTGGAACATATACCTATTTTTAATAGTAAACTAATTTACTCAATATTATTTTTCATTCTGTTCCTTTTATGAAGTTCATTATGAGTTGCTTTGCAACTTCTATCATTATACTTTCTGTGTATGATGTTATACTTTCTGTGTATGACACCTGTTGCTACATTATTCTCTATTTCCCTAATACCATTGCACTTTGTTTCTTTATACTAAGTAGATGCAACAGAATAACTGCCTTGGACACTCAAACCAGTCATGGTTTGTAAAATAAAAGTGAAGTGCAACTGATGCTGGTATTGTATTCAGAATCAGTACCACAGTTTGTGTACCTGTGTCAAATTCACCATAATCTGGGCTAGAAATTAAATGAGTTGTACATTCATAAAAAAGGGATATAATTGCAAAAATGTAGAAATAAGTAAATTTTATATTGATCAGGACATAAAAGCGTATGCCTTTGAGCTACAAATGAGAAATTTAATATATGTGATTATTACGGTATACTGTGTAATTTTTCATGAAAAATTTGATTAGTTATTGCACTCTTTGTCAGACAGAAGTAAGGAATTATTAATTTATGCTAATTTTAATGTGAATTTCATGAAGGAATCTGACAGGAAAAGTGATCTAGATGTGCTTTTAGCCACTTATAATTTGGTATCAGCAATAATTTTTCGTACCCGTGATGCCCACATAATAGCGTATTCATTCAGTAATCAGAAGTTAAAGAGAGACATGTCTATCTGGTGGAAAACGAATTATCAGGTCATGATGCTTAGTTAATCACAGTAGGCACCTTAGCTCCGTGTATACATCAGAAACGCTCTAAGAAAACAACAAGTCTGACTAATAACAAAACTACTGAAAATTTCAAAGAAAGCTTTAAAAATGTTGACTGGACTTAAATTGATAATAAGTTTAATGCTACCTCTAAATTCAACATTTTTCTTAAAGAGCTTATATCCTTTTTTGTAAATAGTTTTCCTAAAAAGACGGTTAAATGTAACAATGAGAAGTCATTAAAGAAATCTGG
This sequence comes from Schistocerca serialis cubense, assembly GCF_023864345.2. NCBI lineage: Eukaryota > Metazoa > Arthropoda > Insecta > Orthoptera > Acrididae > Schistocerca > Schistocerca serialis. Next base: position 121,684,166 of record NC_064642.1, on the reverse strand, counting down.
GATCACTACAGATACCACAGTCTCTTTGTATCGAAAAAAAGACTTATTAAACAGCCAGAGTGAGCAATGATGCAGAAATAGTTCCATGCTGTAAATACTACTACAACATATTCAAAATTTTAAAAAAATTGTGGAGTATGCACATCTTGTCTGAAGCTGGCAGATCAGACACGAAAATAAAATCAGCGTGGATTTTGTTAAAAAGGAACAGAGGAATAAGCCACAGAAAATGACACCATTTCTGTCACAGAGAACTGGAGCATTGTAAAAGAATGTTCATGTGTAGCAGATATTTTTAATAATACTTTTTGAAAGTGGGGAAGAAAATAGTTTCAGATGCAAAAATAAAACAGCTCAATGAAGAAGCAATATAGAGGGCATCTAGTGAATTAAAAATTAATCTCATATGCCCATCTGAAATAAGGGAAATTGACATGAATCTAAAAAGTAAAAGTTCATGTTGTTGTTGTGGTCTCCAGTCCAGTGTCTGGTTTGATGCAGCTCTCCATGCTACTCTATCCTGTGCAAGCTTTTCCATCTCTGAGTAACTACTGCAACCTACATCCTTCTGAATCTGTTTAGTGTATTCATGCCTTGGTATCCCTCTATGATTTTTACCCACCCCTCTTCCCTGAAATACTAAATTGATGATCCCTTGATGCCTCAGAACGTGTCCTACCAACCGATCCCTTCTTCTAGTCAAGTTGTGCCACAAATTCCTCTTCTCCCCAATTCTGTTCACTACCTCCTGAGTAGTTATGTGATCTGCCCCTTAATCTTCAGCATTCTTCTGTACCATTTTGAAAGCTTCTGTTTTATTCTTGTCTAAACTATCTGTCAATCATGTTTCACTTCCATACATGGCTACGCTCCAGACAAATACTTTCACTAAAGACTACCTGACAATTAAGTCTATACTTGATGTTAATGAATTCCTCTTCTTCAGAAATGCTTTCCATGCCATAATTTTGCTACATTTTATATCCTCCCTATATTTATCCTCATTAGCTATTTTGCTCCCAAAATAGCAAAACTCGTCTACTTTAAGTGCCCTCAACATCACCTGATTTAATTCGATTACATTCAATTATCCTCGTTTTGCTTTTGTTGACATTCATCTTAAATCCTCCTTTCAAGACAATGTCCATGTCGTTCAACTGCTCTTCCAGGTTCTTTGCTGTCTCGGACAGAATTAAAATGTTGTCGGCAAACTTCAAAGTTTTTATTTCTTCTCCATGGATTTTAATTTCTACTCCAAATGTTTCTTTTGTTTCCTTTACTGCCTGCTCAATACACAGATTGAATAACATCAGAGGTAGGCTACAACCCTGTCTCACTCCCTTCTCAATCCCTGCTTCCCTTTCATGCCCCTCTACTCTTATAACTACCATCTGGTTTCTATACAAATTGTAAATAGCCTTTCGTTCCTTGTATTTGATCCCTGCCACCTTCAGAATTTGAAACAGAGTATTCCACTCAACATTATCAAAAACTTTCTCTAAGTTTACAAATGCTAGATATGTAGGTTTGCCTTTTGTTAATCTATCTTCTAAGATAAGTTGTAGGGTCAGTATTACCCTGCATGTTCCAACATTTCTATGGAATCCAAACTGATCTTCCCTGAGATCGGCTTCCAGTTTTTGCATTCGTCTGTAAAGGATTTGTGTTAGTATTTTGCAACCGTGGCTTGTTAAACTGATAGTTTGTTAATTTTCACACCTGTCAACACCTGCTTTCTTTGGGATTTGAATTATTATATTCTTCTTGAAGTCTGAGGGTATTTCCCCTGTCTCATACATCTTACTCACCAGATGGTAGATTTTTGTCAGGACTGGCTCTCCCAAGGCCGTCAGTAGTTCTAATGGAATGTTGTCTACTCCCAGGGCCTTGTTTCGACTCAGGTCTTTCAGTGCTCTGTCAAACTCTTCATGCAGTATTGTATCTCCCATTTCATCTTCATCTACATCCTCTTCCATCTCCATAATATAGCCCTCAAGTACATCGCTCTTGTATAGACCATCTATATACTCCTTCCGCCTTTCTGCCTTCCCTTCTTTGCTTAGAACTGGTTTTCTATCCGAGCTCTTGATATTCATACAAGTGGTTATCTTTTCTCCAAAGGTCTCTTTAATTTGCCTGTAGGCAGTGTCTATCTTACCCCTGGTAATATGTAACTCTACATCCTTACACTTGTCCTGTAGCCATCCCTGCTTAGCCAATTGCACTTCCTGTCGATCTCATTTTTTAGATGTTTGTATTCCTTTTTGTTTGCTTCATTTACTGAACTTTTAAATTTTCTCCTTTCATCAATTTAATTCAGTACCTCTTCTGTTATCCACGGATTTCTACTAGCCCTCGTCTTTTTACCTTCTGTAGCGAACAAGCACTGTATCTTTTTAGAGATACAGATGCGAGCGAGTGTGCCGAGATTTACCCCAGTTCACTGTTAGTAGCGCCATGTCACCACAACCCGTCTGTGCGTAGTACACAAGTATTGCACCATTATTTAAGAATGGAATTAAAAGTTAAAGTTGCTTTTCCAAACTTTGTTAGGATGTGCTTTAGTATATTAAATCCCAAAATGATCAGGTCAGTATTTTTCCCTAAATATATTGTTTTAAGAAAAAAATAAATGGCACTAAATAATAAAGCTAGAAACCTAAAAATTGGTCATAAGGTGCAGATGTATGTCAAAATTAGCTGATACCAAGTGTCAGCGTGGTTAAACAAATATTTTGGTCAGAATCTGCATTTTTGAGAAAAATTGAAGACACTAAATATTAGACTTAGAAATATGAAAATTTGTATGAAGCTTCAGTTCAGCATTAAAACATTAATTATGTAACCCCATTGAGCTACCTCTAATAGTTTTTGAGTAATTTGCAGAAAACTAAATTTGGAACTAAAACGTCTTTGTTTGTAGTGATTAAGTATCTGTTACAATAATGCTAGAAAGTTTTGGTTACAGCACATGATGAAACCTATTAAATAATAGAGCTACAACAACTTTCAAGGCCTGGATGAAAATAATAACAAATACAAGGTCTCTTAAAGTTGTAGTGCAGAGGTAAGTTTCTACTGTCAGTTCTGTTCTGAAAATTTTAGACGGCAAAGTTTAAATGCAGATGAGCTAAAATTTTTTCTGTAATTTTAACCAACTTAACTACATGCATACAAAAATTATGAAGATTCTAAATTAATATGCAACAGTGTTATGAAATATTATGTGTCCAAGAAAGCGGCCATTTAGAAGCTGTTACCATGGGCATAAGGCAGATGACAGCAGGTGTTCCCTTGGCCATCCACTGCACCACATATATAAATACAGCCCTAGATGCAAGACTAGGTTTTACTTCGCACTCAGCCAGTGTACGATCCTTGTCAGTCAAACGCCGGAGTGCTCGCTGCCTCAGATGACGTCAGAGACAGACTGTAACAAAACGCTTATTTTCAGTAATAATAGAAAGTGAACTTGCAAGTACTGTACACCATCCTGGATTGCTTAGATTTCACAGAAGTAACTGTTAGTGGGCCACCCATAATGTTAACAAATCCATGTGGCAAGTGGTGACAGTTATTTTCCACTTTTGTGGCGAGCAAATATTCTGATTATCAGAAGTCAGGGCGAAAGGCAATTTAGTAGGAACTTACCGGAGAGGTCACCTCTGAACTGCTCTCAGTACTGTTTAGGATAGAGAGATTTATTGTCAGTATTAACATAGTGAATATTACAATGTAGAGTGTGTGAAACTTTAAATATATCTATCAATTAGAACTCGAATTCTTCATTTATATCATAGTCCTGAGCCCACTGAGCAAATAGAGAATAGAAACATTTCTTTCAGTGGGCTGGACAAGAATGTGGACTTGCAGACTGGGAACTATGGTCAGTATATTCTCCATCGCTTCCTGGCTGACCGCAGATATAGTTTCCAGGCTCTCATAAAAGATGGTGAACAATATTTCAATATTTACAGTAATTCAAAAATGTTCTAATATTTCAATTATTTTCCCCTATTGCTTATGACTGATAATATGATTATACATTATTATTATTATTTCTTTCCTTTCTCAGACGTTATGTCTGGTTAAAAATGAAAGTGATGTGGACCTTGATCAAGCGTGACTTCCTTTTAACTGTACAGTATATGTTACATTGCATTTAGGAACTTTCGGGTAATTGAACATGTATCAATAATTACAGATTTCTGTAGTTGTATATATACGTTTGGATGTAGCTGTATTGCGTTGATGTACTGGTGGATATTGTGTGGTATGACTCCTGCAGTTGATAGTATAATTGGTATAGTGTCAACTTTATCCTGATGCCACATGTCCTTGACTTCCTCAGCCAGTTGGATGTATTTCTCAATTTTTTCTCCTGTTTTCTTCTGTATATTTGTTGGCTTGGGTATGGATATTTCGATTAGTTGTGTTAATTTCTTCTTTTTATTGATGAGTGCGATGTCAGGTTTGTTATGTGGTGTTGTTTTATCTGTTATAATGGTTCTGTTCCAGTATAATTTGTATTTATCATTCTCCAATACATTTTGTGGTGCATACTTGTATGTGGGAACATGTTGTTTTATTAGTTTATGTTGTATGGTAAGTTGTTGATGTATTATTTTTGCTACATTTTGGTCTACATTAATGATTTCCCATCACACGTTACGGATTCTGAACCAGTACTGTTTGCAGATGACACCAGTCTATTGATTGAAGGGAATAATGAAGAAAATCTTACTGCATCTGCAAAAGATATTACAAAAGGAGTGTCTGAATGGTTTACCAGAAACAGGCTAATAGTTAATCCCCAAAAATCGTTACTCATGAATTTCCACACTGATCAAAATAAAAATCCGGCACAACCTGTAATATGTATAGATAACCAAAACATTAGTTCTGTCAATGAAACTAAATTTCTTGGGATTCATATCCAGGAACACTCATATCACAGCCCTAAATTCAAAACTAGCAAAAATGAGCTATGTGGTAAGAATTCTCTGCAACAGTACTAGTGCAGAAACAGTTAGGGCTGTATACTTTGCTCGTGTACATTCAATACTGAAGTACAATGTCATTTTCTGGGGAAATGTGCATCAGGCCATAACAGTTTTCAGGAAACAAAAGGCAATTATAAGAATAATGAAACAAGTGAGCAGCAGAAAATCATGTGAACCTTTCTTTAAAGATCTAAAGATCCTACCCCTTCCCTGCATTTATATACTGGGAGTAGTCACGCATGTCAAAAAAAGCATACTGAGAAAAGCAAACCTTTTTCCTCAAAACAAAAGTGTCCATGATTACAGTACCAGGTCAGACAGTGACATACATGTCAATCATTGTAACACCACATTATGCCAAAAAGGTGTATATCATGCAGGAACAAAACTTTACAACAGATTACCAAGACATATAAAATCTCTTACTGAACTACAAAGCTTTAAAAAGTCTGTGACAGCATACCTTCTGAAAAACTGCTACTATTCAATCTCACAGTATCTTATGCAAGAAAAAATGTAATTTGTATCTTTAATTGTAGAAATAAGTTATAAATATACAGTATTACAAAAATTTGTAATTATTAACTGTATAGATACAATTTTTCATAAAAATTTATAAAATTTATGTTTGACATTTGAAAATCCAATAGCAAAAAAAGGTTTTCTGTCCAATATCCTGTGTACAATATATGTACTTAAAAAGAGATTTATATGGACAAATAAATAAATAAAAATATAAATAAGTGTCTTCTGGTGTATTCTGTATTTGCTGGTATTGTACATCCGCTTGTGATGTGATCTACTGTTTTTATTTGTTGTTTGCAAAGTCTACATGTATCTGTTGTGGTATTGGACTCTTTAATAATATGCTTGCTGTAATATCTGGTGTTTATTGTTTGATCCTGTATTGCAATCATGAATCCTTCCATCTCACTGTATATATTGCCTTTTCTTAAGGGGAGTTGGAATGCCGGAAAATGGAAAAAATTCACATTTTCAGTTTTTAACCTTATAACTTAATTTGAAATTTTCTGCTTAAAATGGTGCAAAATTTGTTAAGAAATTCCAATTGGAAGTATTTTTATTTAATTTTTCAAAATTACATGTGCGCCCAGCAAAGTTACCCATCTTGTGATTTGTACACATTTAAATCTTCGCATTTCCGAAAACATTACATATAGAAGGCTGTGGATTTCACTCTTCAGTTGTAGAATCTTTGATCCTTCCATAGGTACCATTGTTTTTACGACTAGCTGTGTTTATTGTTCAGTTTTTGATCTGTGAGTGTTTGTTTTGAGCCTCGAGTTTAGTTTGTCGCTCATTTGGAGTTTGTTATCTGTCTTGTTTTGACTTTCAGTGGTGAGTGCGTAGTTTCTACGATGCCTAGGAGTGCATCATTATTTAAAAAGCGAAAGTTTCGCGGTAATAGATTTACAAATAACGTTTGTTCAAGTGATTCTGCTTCAGCACCTGTTGATGCTGGTGAAAGTTCTGACGTTTGTACAGCTGAGATGTGTGAAGGAGACACGCCCACCAGTGCATCAAAAAAGAAGTTATCAAACTGTGCAAGTGAAATTACAGATGAAGCTTCTAATGAACAATATGTTTTAGTCGACTTTCCTGTTTTTACTGAGTTTATGAAGAAATGTTTGTGTTGTAATCTTTGTGGAGGTTCTTTTGATATGAACATAACAAAATCTATAGGACTTTCCTGCAAAATTGCTATAGTTTGTGCCAGTTGTGAAAATGAGACCTGTTTTTGGAGCTCTAAAACATGCAGTAGCAATTTGTTTGAGAGTAATATCAGGCTAATGTATGCAATGAGAGCAATTGGTAAAGGACATACTGCTGCTCAAACATTTTGTGCCATAATGAATCTTCCACCTCCACCTGCTAAAATTGACAATTACACTGAAGTGATAGGAGATGCTGTTCAGTCTGTAGCAGATTTATCAATGAAAGCTGCTGCCAGTGAAGCAAAATATATAAATGAAGGAAACCCAGATATCCCTGTTGCTTTTGATGGAACCTGGCAGAAAAGGGGTCACACATCCAAAAATGCTGTTGCTACTGTTACTAGTGTGGACAGCGGTAAAGTTTTGGACTATGAAGTGCTCACTAAACATTGTTACCATTGTGCATCTGGTAAGATAGAAGCAGCTCACATATGTAGCAAGAATTATGAAGGTACGAGTGGAGGCATGGAGGCTGCCGCTGCTGTGAAAATGTTTAGCAGATCAGAAAAAGAACGGGGAGTATTTTACACAAAATTCCTTGGAGATGGGGACTCCAAGGCATACAAAAGTGTTACAGAATCCATGCCATATGTCAATAAGACAATAACTAAACTAGAATGTGTCGGTCATGTTCAGAAACGAATGGGCACTCGTCTAAGGAAACTGAAACAGAATCTGAAGGACAAAATTTTGTCAGATGGTAAAACCATTAGAGGTCGCCTGTCAGATAAAATTATAAATGAATTACAACAATACTATGGTATGGCAATAAGAAATAATGCAAATAATTTGCAGGAAATGAGACAAGCTGTATGGGCCACATATTTACATCGATCATCAACTGATGATAATCCTCAACATTTTGCTTGTCCAGATGGTCCTCAGTCATGGTGCAATTATAGAAAATCTCAAGCTACTGGGGATCCTTATCACCATAAAAATTATATTCCATTGGCTGTTATGGAAGTAATTAAACCAATATATAGAGACTTGGGGCATCCTGATCTTCTGCGAAAATGTCTTCATGGTTGTACCCAGAATCAAAACGAGTCGTTCAACAACCTCATTTGGACTCGTGTACCTAAGAATGTATTTGTTGGGATAAAAACATTGAAATGGGGAGTCAGTGATGCTGTTATTTCATTCAATGATGGTCATATGGGTAGGCTAAAGGTCATGGCAAGGCTCGGCATTGCTCCTGGTATCAACACCATCAGAGGTCTTCAGCTTCTGGACAGCGTGCGAGTAAGGAAGGCTCAGTATGCAGCTGAATTTAATACAAAAAAAGCAAGGGCAGCAAGGAGAAGAAAGCTTCTAGGTGAAGAAGAAGAACTAGAAGATGACCCTGATTACTCTGCTGGACACTTTTGATAATAGAATAAAAGGTATTTGTGAATTTTCATAATAAATTACTTTAATCGCATTTTCTGGCATTTGACATTTTTAGTGTTACATGTACCTTTATCTCATAAACCACTCAACCAACAACATTCAAATTTTCAGAAATGCTGCAAAACAGTTCAAAGAGGTCACTGAACTAGAATCATGACAAGAACTGGCTTATTCTCTGAACTAGGGAAGTTTATGTTATACTTTTTCCAATAAAAAATGGCTTAATGGTAAAAAATTCATAAATACTATACCAACAAAAAGAAAACATTGGTTCTAGTTCAGTGGGCTCACAATATATGCTGAAAACCTCTGCCAGAATTTCAAAGTTCTGAAGATAATAGTTCCAAAGAAAAAGGTACACAAAGTTAGCAAATTTAACATTGGCGAGATAGGGCATTCCAACTCCCCTTAACCATGTGTTGGATGCGTCTTGATCGATGTGTGGCTGTGTTAGATGATACGGGTGCTTACCATGTAGTGTTTTCTTTTTCCAATTTACTTTCCTCATATCTGTTGATGGTATGTGATCTAAAGGGTTGTAGCAGTGGTTATGAAATCACAATGGTGTAGCTGATGTATTTATAAGAGTGATTGCTTTGTGTATTTTGCTAGTTTCTGCTCGTTCTAGAAAGAATTTTCTTAAATTGTCTACCTGTCCATAATGTAGGTTTTTTATGTGGATAAATCCCCTTCCTCCTTCTTTCTGCTTAATGTGGATCTTTCTGTTGCTGAATGTATGTGATGTATTCTATATTTGTGGCGTTGTGATTGTGTAAGTGTATTGAGTGCTTTTAGGTCTGTGTTACTCCATTTCACTACTCCAAATGAGTAGGTCAATATTGGTATAGCATAAGTATTTATAGCTTTTGTCTTGTTTCTTACTCTCAATTCTGTTTTCAGTATTTTTGTTAGCCTTTGTCTATATTTTTCTTTTAGTTCTTCTTTAATATCTGTATTATCTATTCCTACTTTTTGTCTGTATCCTAGATATTTATAGGCATCTGTTTTTTCCATCGCTTCTATGGAGTCACTGTGGTTATTCAATATGTAATCTTCTTGTTTAGTGTGTTTTCCCTTGACTATGCTATTTTTCTTACATTTGTCTGTTCCAAAAGCTATATTTATATCATTGCTGAATACTTCTGTTATCTTTAGTAATTGGTTGAGTTGTTGATTGGTTGCTGCCAGTAGTTTTAGATCATCCATGTATAGCAAATGTGTGATTTTGTGTGGGTATGTTCCAGTAATATTATATCCATAATTTGTATTATTCAGCATGTTGGATAGTGGGTTCAGAGCAAGACAGAACCAGAAAGGACTTAATGAGTCTCCTTGGTATATTCCACGCTTAATCTGTATTGGCAGTGATGTGATGTTATCTGAATTTGTTTGGATATTAAGTGCGGTTTTCTAGTTTTTCATTACTATGTTTAGAAACTGTATCAATTTAGGATCTACTTTGTATATTTCCAATATCTGTAGTAACCATGAGTGGGGTACACTATCAAAGGCTTTTTGGTAATCAATGTATGCGTAGTGTAGCGACCTTTGTTTAGTTTTAGCTTGATATGTCACCTCTGTATCTATTATCAGTTGCTCTTTACATCCTCGTGCTCCTTTGCAGCAGCCTTTTTGTTCTTCATTTATAATTTTGTTCTGTGTTGTATGTGTCATTAATTTCTGTGTAATGACTGAAGTTAATATTTTGTAGATTGTTGGTAGGCATGTTATGGGGCGATATTTAGCTGGGTTTGCTGTGTCTGCTTGATCTTTAGGTTTCAGATTTTCCAATTGTGTGTAGAATTAATTGCTCGGGTGACTTCATGTTGCAAAATTATCAATTCAGGCATTTGTGGTATCATCTTGTATGTGTCTGTTTCTGCTTGTATCCACCGTGCATGCCTGTTATGTTGTACCGGGTTTGACCATATATTGCTACAGAAGTGTCCCATGTCTGTTATGTTTGGTGGATTGTTTATTTTAATGTGTGTGTTATCTATTGTCTGGTAAAATTTCTTTTGGTTTGTGTTGAATGTTTGGTTTTGTTTCCTTCTATTTTCACTTTTTATGTACCTTTGAGTCGTTTGGCTAATGCTTGTAATTTCTGCTTCTTTTCGTCTAATTGCTCTGTCGCTTCTTGTTGTGAGATTTTACCTAACCTTTTTCGTTTTTTTTCCGAGATTTCATTTCTTATAAATTGTGTTAGCTGTCCGATGTCTTTTCTCAGTTTTTCTATTTTGATCTGTAGCCTGTGTTGCCATGCTGGTTTTGTGGGTTTCTTCTGTGTGTTGGTTGGTTCTGATCTCTGCCTAGTGTGTATATTTAGTGTAGTGAGTGCTCCTATATAAACCAGTAGTTGTAACTCTTCCATAGTTGTGTTTTCATTTATTTTGTTGTGTATGATTGTGTTGATAGTTTTTATTGTTGTTTCGACTTGTGGGTTATTTGGTGGTCTATGCAAGAATGGTCTAATGTCTGTATTTGTGTCTTTGTATTCTATATATGTTAGCTGAAATTTTTCTTCTATATCTAACATCTGTGTTACTTCGTGTTCTATTTGTGCTTGTTCTGGTGGCTGTCTTAAGATTTCGTTTTCCTCTGATTGTTTAATTGGTGCGTGTTGTTCTTTGTTTGTTTGCTCTGGGATGTTTGAGTCCATTACTGTATTTTCTTCTTCTTCTGATTGCACATTATTTTGTTCCAGTATTTGTTGTACTTGTTGTTTGATGTTTTCTAATTCTGACTGGGGTATCCTGTTATTTTTTATTATTACATGGATCTGATCAGCTAGTCGTTGTTCTGTTAAAAATTTTAATTCTGGGTATCTGGTAATAAATGTTGTGTATACTTGTGATCTGTATCCAGTTGTGTTGGTTCCTAGGTTTGTTGCTTGGTAATAACAGAACATGAGGTGTCGATTAACTTCATCTGACCATCTCATCCTCTGTCTTTGTTTTCCTTCTAGGGTGGTTGCAGGAAGCATATCCTGCAAAACACCTCTATTTGGATTTAAATCATTTTCCAGTTGGCTGGCAGTGTCGATGCCATTGTGGGCGGGCATAGGGTTCAAGCGTCGTCCCCGACCATGACGGCGCTTGTCCAAGGCTTCTTTAGTTCTGTCCTGAACCAACTAATCACACTAAAAGGGGGGTTAGCCCTATTAGTGGTTTGTTCTTTTCGTCGCCTTTTACGACTGGCGGAACATACCAGAGGCCTATTCTTTTCCCGGGCCTCCACGGGGATTACTATTATTATTATTATTATTATTATTATTAACCCGCTACCTCACACTACTAGATCCTCTGCTGCCTTCACTCTTTCATCTCTCAAAGTTACCTATTCTTCTTCTACTGTATTTCTTTCCCCAGTTCTTGTCAATCATTCCCTAATGCTCTCTCTGAAACTCTCTACAACCTCTGCTTCTTTCAGTTTATCGAGGTCTCATCTCCTTAAATTCCCACCATTTTGAATTTTCTTCAGTTTTAATCTACAGTTAATAACCAATAGATTGTGGTAAGAGTCCACATCTGCCCCTGGAAATACCTTACAATTTAAAACTTGGTTCCTAAATATCTGTTTTACCATTACATAATCAATCGGAAACCTTCCAGTGTCTCCAGGCCTCTTCCACATACACAATCTTCTTTCATGATTCTTAAACCAAGTGTTAGCTACGATTAAGTTATGTTCTGTGCAAAATTCTACCGGGAAGCTTCCTCTTTCATATTTACCCCCATACTATATTCGCCTACTTCTTTTCCTTCTCTTCCTTTTCCTACTCTTGAATTCCAGTCCCCCATGACTATTAAATTTTCGGCTTCCTTCACTATCTGAATAATTTCTTTTATTTCATCATACATTTCTTCCATTTCTTCATCATCTGCGGAGCTAGTTGGCACATAAACTTGAACTACTGTGGTAAGCATGGGCTTTGTTATCTTCACTACAATAATGCATTCACTATGCTGTTCGCAGTAGCTTATCCAGCTCCTATTTGTTTTTATTAATTACTAAATCTACTCCTGCACTACCCCTATTTGATTCTGTATTTATAACCCTGTATTCACCTGACCAGAAGTCTTGTTCCTCCTGCCACCAAACTTCACTAATTCCCGCTATTTCTAGCTTTAACCTATCCATTTCCCTTTTTAAATTTTCTAACCTATCTGCCCGATTAAGGGATCTGACATTTGACACTCCGATCTGTAGAGTGCCAGTTTTCTTTCTCCTGATACGAAGCAGATAATATCTCCAATAAGACATTACTTAGTTGTGGCCTATAGTATGTAATACTATTAGTCACTTATTTAATGCATCTGTAACTCACTGTGTTTTTTCAAAAAGATTGAAAAAATACCGTTGTTAGGAGTCTGTAAAAAGTGTGGCTCCATAGATTTCAATAACTATCACCCATCATCATTCCTTACATCATTTTCAAAATTTTTAGAAGGTAATGTACTTCAGGTTTGTCTCCCAGCCATTTAGTAAAAGGATATTTAGCCAATCACTGTTTGAATTTCAAAAGGAACAGTCAACTGAATTGGCTATTTATATACTTATGAGCAAATAATAAAATCTTTTAACGTTAAAATACTACTGGTTGGAATCTTCTGTCTCTTATTGAAGGCTTTTGACTGTGGTAGTCACAATATTCTATTAGAGAAGTTAAGTTTTTGTGTAATACATAGCTCAGCAAATGCTTGGTTTGGTTCTTATTTCGGGAATAGAGTGCAGAAAGTTACACTAGGCTGTTCAGGTAATACAAAGAGGGACACCACATCATCTGTGTGAGAAGAAATTACAATTATAGAACCACTACTGTTCTTGCTTTATGTTAATGATGTGCCATGTTATTGGAATCAGGAGACAGAATTACTCAATTTACAGATGATACAAGTGTTGTTGTGAAACTGGGAAAAGGAGCATCAACAGAGAAAATAGTAAATGATGTTTTTATGGAAGTTAGTGAATGGTTTTGCACAAATGTACTAACTTTATACTTCAGAAAAAATGCAAGTCATCCATTTTTGTATTGTCAAAAATATGCCATCTCCTATTAACCCAGTATAACAACAAGAAATAATAAACAGTGTAAAAAATTGTAAATTCGTAGGTATGCAAGTTGGTGAAAACTTAAACTGGAAAAAACCATATAGTACATCTGCTAAAACATCTAGTTTCAGTTACTTTTACTGTAAGAATTATTGTCAACTTTTGGGATACAAAAGTCAATAAGTTAAGATATTTTGCATATTTTCATTCATTAATGTTTTACGGGATAAAGTTTTGAGGTAACTCCTCACTTAGGTAAAAGGTATTCATTGACAAAAGAAAGTAATTAGAGTTATGTGTGTAATTCATAAATGTACATCTTCTCTTTAAGTAGCTGGGAATGTTAAACACAGCCTCACAGTACATTTATTCACTTATGAAATTTGCTATCAACAATCCTTCTAAGTTTGAGCGAAACAAAGACATTCACAACACCTGAAGGAAAAATGATCTGCATTATCCTTTACTAAATATAACTTTGGCTCAGAAAGAGCTGAAATATTCAGATTTAAAACTCTCTGAGAATCTGCAGATGGAAATAAAATGCCTGACAGGTAGCAGAAGTGTTTTCAACTTTAGTTTAAAGAGGTATCACCTTAAGAACTTGTTCTGTACCATAGAAGATCGGCATTCTATGTTTGACATAGGGAACAAGTAACTAACTGTAATTAAGGTTTGACATTAGTCTTATTAAGAAAAATTGTGTGCAGAGACAGAAAGACATTACTGGTGTATAGTTGTGTAAAGGAACATAGCAAGACATCCAGCAAAGAAAAGTAAGAATTCCAGTACTGTATCCATGAAAGGAAAATATTAACTTTATAATCTATTTTTATGTGAGATATTTACATAAGGGATTGATTGCAATTGTGAAAGTCATTACTTATTTACATAATTTGACGTATGAGTTAAGTATAGTAGCTGAACACATCGCAAGATCATTTGTCTAAGCGAGAAGTATGCTGTGTGACATGTCAGTCTGTAAGTGTGAAGTGTATCCTTTTGTATTCATTACCAATGAATGATACAAATGAAAAAATGATAAAAAATGTGATTTAGAAGAGCACAGCTCCTGTGTGAATTAATTATTTATTTTCATATGAAAAACTAGCACAAGGGACCATGAAAGAAGGGACAATGTTGCAGTAACTTCATAAGAGAAACTACGCAACTGCAATACACACATTCCATGAATCACTGGCCTACAGTGCTACAGTTGAGTAGCATTTTGTACAAGAATAAGTGGAAGGGGGGGGGGGGGGCACTGTAACTGTATTCTGTATGAAACAAATTAGTTAATTGTTCTTTCTTATATGCCACTTGGAACTGTCAATTTGGTTTCTTAATTCTGAAATTAAGTGGTGTTCTCAATTTGATGTGAAGATTGAAGTACTTCTCATATGTTTATTTATTTAGCCATCTGTGGACATTTTGAAGTGTATGGATGTTGTCAGTTGTGTACATTCATATATTTATACAGTTTGTTGTTACATGTAGTTAAACATTGTGACACATAAATTATTTACAATCATTTTTGCTCCTTATCAAAATATTGTGAAACATAAGCTATTTACAATCATTTTGTACTAAGGAATTCACTTATAGTGTAAAAGCAGTGTTCCTGCAAAAACAATTTAAGATTTTTTCTAAAGTGGTACATGTTATCTGCTTCTTTTATTTTCTGCGGCAGTCTATTATACAGTTTTACACCTTCAGACAAGAAGCTATTTTGAGTCTTATGTTTATTCTTCCTGTCTAGGTGAAGACAGTGACTTGTTCTTGTACTATAGTTATGGAAACTGCTATTTGTGCTATAATTTTCTATATTTTTCTTGATGTACACTATGGTTTGGAATATAAATTCACAAGGAACAGTTAGAATTTCTAACATTTTGAAAAGTTCTCTGCAATGGGCCTGCTTACTGCTTTTTGTTATAATTCTTACTGCTCTCTTGTGCATTTTAAATACCATTTGTAAATTTGAGCACTGTTTCCCCAGAAAATAATACCATAACTGATTACTGAATGAACATATCTAAAGTATACAGTTCTCAAACATTCACTACTGCATGCGGATACAAGGACTCTATGTGCATAACATGTTGTGGGTATCTTTTTTGAGAGTTTCATAGCATGTTCATTCCACTTCATTTGGCTGTCAATGCGCAACCCTAAGAATTTTGTTGTAGGTACATCATCTATGGAGATGTTATCCAGTTTTAAATTTAAGGGACTCTGTTTTCTGTTCATTCTAAAGCATATTATATTTGTTTTCTTTATGTTGAGAGTTATTTTGTTTTCCTGAGACCATCTGTGAACATCCCTCAACACTTCAGTAGAATTTTCCGACATTTGTGCTGGTGTCTTACTGGTGATTACTATGTTGCTGTCATCCGCAAACAGTATCTTCTCTCCATGGCTGATATGTTGCGGGAAATCATTTATATACACCAGAAATAATACAGGGCCTAGTACACTTCCTTGAGGGACCCCAATATTGATATATTGTGAATCAGATATATGTTTCTCAATGTACTTTGATCCACTGGAGACATGTGTGACCTCTACTAACTGTATTCTGTTTTCTAGATATGAACGAAACCATTTGAGAACCACTCCCCTTATCCTAGTGCCTCTAATTTATGCAACAGCTTCTGGTGGTCAACTGTATCAAATGCCTTAGACAGGTCTAGGAAAAGGCCAGTTACATAGCTGTTCTCATCTAGTGCTTCTAAAACTGTTTTTGTTAATTGTGCTATTGCAGATTCTGTACCTTTACCAGGCCTGAAACCGTGCTGGTCATTGCAGAGGAGGTTGAATTTACTTAGATAGCTCAAAAGCCTGTTTTTTCATTATTGTTTCTATCACTTTGGAAAAGCATGACAATAGGGCTATTGGTTTGTAGTTCTCAACGTTTTCTACATCACCTTTATTGTGAACTGGTAAAATTTTGGCATGCTTCAGATAGTCAGGGAAGCAACCAGTTTTGAAGGATTCATTTATGATTACTGTAATGGTTTGAAGAAAACACAGAAAATGTGTATGATAACTGACAGTATATTTATTGGAGAAAAGTAAAAACTGTTGTAAGCCATTGCCTTTCAGCAGTTATTTCATCAGAAGGAGAAGAGGTTGCTGCATTTTACATTATGCTAAACTGAGAAACTGAAGACATACAGAATAATATTTAGTCTTTACTGCTTGAAGTGAATCTTAACAATACAGAGGCCACCAAGACTAGAATAAACACTTGTATTTGTTAATGTGCTCCTCTTGAATTTCCTTGCAGTCTGATAAAAGCAGCAATAGTTGTTTAGTTTGGAACTCTCATGACAACATAAAAATGTAGTAGAAATATAAGTGCAGAAAGTTACTGTCATTTACAAAACCACCTACATCCCAAAAAGGGAGAAGCAGAAAACAAAGAAAATCAAAAACTTATTTTGTCTGATGGCTCAAATAACAATCCACTTTTGGAACAGATGGAATATGAAGTTAGCTCAGAGGGGCCCCCTCAGTCTACAAGCACATCTCCCTATCTATGTTGGCTTACCATCCCATAAAGAGAAAGAGAAAAATCCCTTAACATGTTTTCCTATTTCAGTGAAACGAAGATGGGATCAAGATTCATGTGGAAGAACTGAAACTCATCACACTGATGAAGCCAGTGTATTTGTCTCTAGGAGACAAATTCCAAAGACATATGCGTCCCTTGTATAGAGTGTTTGGTGCCTCCATAGAAAGGCCTCAGTAAGGAGAGGGTTAAATACAGTGTACTCTGCCTTGTTTCTACCTCTTTACACCAATTTAACTTTGAAAGCAGTTGTTGCAATAGTGCAAGTATCACACACAGTAGCAATATGATCTCTGTACCTACCTGCTAATGATCATTTAGACAGCAAGGCATTTATAGACCTTATTGCACCATTTCACTGCCCATTCTGCTTTTGCAAGGAACATGTTCTGTGAATCAACCACCTACGCATTTTGGGAATCATGTCTCAGCTTCATATGTTCAGAAACAGTCTGCTTAACATGAGGCACCACATGTACTTCAACATTACTAGGGTATCATTTTCTGTCATTGAACTCTTGATATGGTCATCACCTTTGCTGATGTGTTATGTGGAAAGGGGTTGACAATTTGCACTCCAGTGGCTAATTTCTGTTGAGCATTCACCTAACCGATTGAACAGTAAACAAAAGGCAATATCTGATATCAATGCTCAGCAAGACTAGTTGCAGAGTGTACAGGCAACAGATTGTCTTTGAATATTTTCAGAGCATCCTGGAATATGTGGACTACATTACAATTTTGATTCATCAAGTCAGTGCTTGCACCCAATCAATTTTAATGACATCTGTGAAGATCAGTGATCCTCTGGTGGGTTGAGGAGTGCCACTTCAATCAGGTTGAGGTTTGTGATGCTGCAATGGTTGCTGATCAAGTGTAGAGAACATTGCACTTTTTGGGTAACAAAATAAAATGCTATTGCATTGTAAATGAGAGCAAGAGGAGTTCATGGCATGAACTCATGAACACATGAATTATTCCAGTAAGACAGCTTCAGTATGGGGGATCATCAACAGGATTTTTGGGTGAGGTGTGTGATGTCCTGTTACAGGGGTAATGTGCTGTGGAACTTGTCAGACCAGACCAAGATAAACACCCCAACTAGTGGTGAACCATTTCACAGAAATGCCTGCTATTACCAATAGAGTTCAGCTTTGTGTCATCACAAAGCTGTCACTGGAGGGACAGTTGAGACTTTGAACTCAGCTAACCAGTTACCTTAGTGGAAGCTGTGTTTGCAAGTACTATGGCCCATGAGACGGCACTTGGCCATATAATTTCCTGCAGCTACTAACTATAGCACCTGACTGATAGTGCAAAAGGAATCCCATCAGCCTTCCCAAAATCCTTGATGTGTGGAGAAGGTCATCCTTATTCTTAATTCAAAACCAAGGAAGGGTCATATTTGCCCAGTGGATATGCCAGTCTTGTGCTCAAAGATTGTGAGTAAAAGATCTTGGAGCCTGACAGCAAACCATGGATATTCAGAATCAGAATTTTAATACCTCATAACATTCATACATAAATCATTGATTTAATGTACAGGAGACTTTCCAATATAAGTTATATAATTAGGGCACATACAGTGTCTCAAAAAGACCTAAAATTAATCTTACTTTGCAACCATCTGTACAAGTTTTATTACACTTCTCAACAAATAAAGCTTTGTCATCATTTAAAAGTATTGTTGTTGAGTAATAACATTTTTGTACAAGGATAACATTTTCACCAAACCTGTACTGTGAAAGTTTTTCACTTTTAGTTTATTATAAGTATTTGTTATCCATGTATTGAGGAGTCTGGAAGTGGACTTTTAATCTGTGAGATGATAATAAGAAAGCATCTTCGTTTCTCATATCACAAATGTGTTGGAAATGATTTTCTATGAATGTTTCTGGATTGTTACATGTAAAGATAAACAGTTCATAAATATAAATACATGAAGTAGGTACAATAATTAGGTACCTAAATAGTGTTTGACATGAATCCCTAGACTTAATATTAAAATCCTTACAGCTCATTTGTCACTTACGTTGTGGATCCAAGAGATACGATTCCACAAATCATAACTTGACTTTTCTGGAGGCAGTGCTACAACAGGCTTTCCTGAGAAAGCAACACTTCATAGGTGTTTATTTCAATCCTAAGAAGGCCTCAGATAACTCAGTCAGTTGGACTTCCATTGAGATTCAGCCATCTTTATACAGTTCTTCATAGGCAGTATTTTAGATACCAAGTCTGGTTCGACCAGATTATTTTGAACAGATTAGTGTCCTACAAGGAAGAATATCACTGTCTTTGCCATCGCCATTTGTAACATAATTTTCAGAAGAAGCCATCACAGTGGTTCTTATCTGTGGATGATTATGCCATTTTTTGCTGCTTCTCCAACCTTTGAACAGCAACATGTCCGCTGCAACTTAAGTGAAAGAGGTTGGAGGGATGGGTACTGTATAGAGATTTCAAGTTATAGGCATGGAAAGTAGTGTACATTGATTTTAATTCATCACAGTAGTGATGAGTGACTTTGTTCAAATGTAAAATATATTGTGAGATGTCTGGAAATTATACTTGATTGTAAACTCATGTGGTTACCACACATAAGGATCTTAAATACATGATCCTTTAAGGCACTAAGATTTATAAAATGTCTTAGGCACATGCCTTAGGGAACAGAGAGAAAATATCTGCTCCAGTTGGATAAGATTTTCTTGCACTTCTAGTTACATTGTGTGTGTGTCAGGTAGAAGATTCAGCAAGACCTTTGCGTAGGAGTCATAGATGGTATCCACCATGAAGGAGTAACACTGATCACAGTTGTCTTTAGGACCATCCCAGTAACAAGTCTCTGTACTATGGCTAATGAGGCTCCATTCTCTATCTGGTGGTACCTGCTGAAAAGGCAACAAGGATATGGATTGTTGCCTAATCCCCAACCAACAACATTCTACAAGGCTGACTGCCCATTGATGGAAATGACAATTACTTATGAACAGCAAAGTGATTTGGGACCTTGATGGCAGCAAATGCAGTAGCACTTGCTATATCTCAGATTCCATTCCCTACTCTGTACTCCAAGGATCCAGTACTAGTTAAAAGTTGCTGGAGAGTAACACAGATTTATTTTCTTAAAACAAGTTTTGACACCACATAATTTCTGCAGTATAATTAGATACTAGTTAACAATGATTGACCTAAGCAGAGGGACAATATTGGCTGCTCTGTTTACTCTGGTCATGCCTTCACAATCTGATTACTGAAGAACTTAGTGTTTGTGATGTGGAAGCACATAATATCTTGAGGACTCTAGAAAAGACAGACACATCTGTGCTAAGAAATGCTTTGTTTACCTCATCAGTGCACCAGTGAAATCAGTCCAGTCCATTCAGGAAAATCTCCTTGATCTGCAAGTATAATATAAATATGTTTGCATAGGCTGCTTTTGAAAAGTTTTAAACTTGTTTCATAGTTCATTTTATGTGTTTGAATAGCTTTTGTCAACTTCTAATTTTAATTATTTTGATATTTTGTTACTCCCATATTATTTCATTAGTTTATTTTTATTTAATTTGTTTCTATGTAATTATACGTATCACTGTACGAGAACTTCACTATTATACAACCCTGGCTCAAACTCAAAAGAAAACTGAGTTTTTCATTTTGGACCTTTAACTATTTATTTGTGCAATAAAGCCTCATTTTAGTTATTTTTCATTTTTGGAGTTTGTTTTTTAATGATGATGTGAAACCAAACTGTGAAGGGTTTTAATGAGATTGTTTTGTAATGTGTGTAACAAGTTATGCTTACAGCTGAACAGTGGGCCCTAATTGGATTCACTGTGTGCTTAAGTAATGTGAAGTCTAGAGGATCTGAACTATACATGGATAATTTGAAGGCTTAGTGTCCATTCCCCTTATAAAAGAAAATTACATTTTCAAATATTGTTTCAGGTAATAATTGCATTCTGATTTATTTTTCTGTAAATTAAAGATTGGCATTCTTCCCCTCTAGCATCAGCAGATGGAAAGGTATAATGAATCTTGGGTACAGTCACTACGCTATCGAGCAATTGATGGTGCCATGCTGGGAGGTGTGAGGCGCATAACATTGAATGACAACAAAGAATTGGGAGATGCAGGAATTGCTCATTTTATTGAGATCCTGAAGGATGATTTTTGGCTGAAAGGTAAAAATTAATGATATAAAATGAATATCTCCTCTTGTAGGTGGACTTCAGTGTAACAACATATATGTTTCATTATCTAGAATCTGGCACATGGACTTTTCCTGTTGCAAGCCAATTGCGTGCCAATATTACAAGGTGTACAACTTTGCTTCTGCCATTTTTCCCCCAACATTTGAGGCTTTAATGAAATAAATTGGTTACACATGTATCATTTAAAGTATTTTCCATCGCTAGTCACTACTTTCTCCCACCTTTCAGGCAGTGTACGAATCCCGTGCCAAAAAAATTGTTCATCTTTTGAAGCGATCCACAGATCGATCCAATTTGTGACTTCTTCATGAGATCGGAAGTGTTGGTCGGCCAAGCTATGCGCCATTGATCTAAACAGGTGATAGTCAGAGGGAGCGATGTCTGGAGAATATGGCGGGTGGGGTAGGACTTCCCATTTTAACGTTTCCAAGTACATTTGGCCTCTTTTGCAATGTGGGGTCGAGCATTGTCGTGCTGCAATATCACTTTATCATGCCTCTCACTGTATTACAGCCATTTGTCTTTTAATGTTCTGTTCAAACGCATTAATTGCATTCGATAATGAGCACCTGTGATTGTTTCACTTGGTTTTAAAATCTCATAGTACATGATGCCAAGCTGGTCCCAACAAATGCAGAGCATGATCTTGGAACCATGAATATTCGGTTTGGAAGCATGGCTGGGATATTTCCAAGATTTTTTGTGTTTAGGGTTATCATAATGAACCCATTTTTTGTCCCCAGTCACAATGTGATGCAGAAATCCCTTTCGTTTTTGCCTCTGAAGCAACTGTTCAAAAACACACAAATGCTGTTCAACGTCTCTTGGTTTCATCTCACACGAGACACAAGTTCCTTCTTTCTGAATCATGCCCATAGCCTTGAGACATTTAGAAATGGCTTGCTGTGTCACTCTCACTAATCGTGCCAATTTGTCTTGAGTCTGACATGAGTCTTCACTCATTAATGTCTCCAATTCAGCATCTTTGAAAACATTCTCTCTTCCACCACTACGCTGGTGTACGGCATTAAAATCACTATTCTTGAAGCGGTGAAACCACTCACAACGCGTTCTTTCACTAATAGCATTTTTACCATACACACTTGAGAGCATTTGATGAGACTCAGCCACTGTTTTCTTCATATTGAAACAAAACAGTAACACCTCCCACAAATGACAAGAATTAGGCTCGTAAACTGACATTTTCAATCAAGAACCACTTTATGATGCAGGCACAAGTTGACTAGTGTTTGAAGCAGATTATGTTGACTGAGGTCCAAGCTAACTGCCTGATGTCTGTGATCTGTTTCTTTCGACCACTTCTTACTGTTGTTGCGACCTATCGGCAAATGGCAGAAGGAAAGTTGTATGCCTTTTAAAATTTTTTCTCAGTTCTCTGAGTAGTGATACAATCTGTTAACTTTGAATAAAACAGTGCATAACATTTGGATACATAAAATGTCTAATCATAAAGTTGCAGCAGGAGAAACCACAAAAGGAAAAGTAGCTCCTTCTTCTAGCAGAAGACTTGAAGGGAAAGAAAGACAGATCAAGGAGGAGAACTGGTGGGATTTATGAGCTGGGAAGAGTTATGGATAATTCACCCAAAACCCCAGGTGAGGGGTGAATGAGAGGGGTAGGCTTATTGTTGGTGCCTCTAACGGACAAGATGTGAAAACCTTATATCAACAACATTATCCATGTACATGGTGTGTCAGAAGTTGAACATTACCTCAGTCAGTTCTCGCCTGAGTCCAAACCCAGGACATCCTACCCACCAATGTTAACCAACTTACACTTACTGACAACTACTTAATTACTTTACCTTTGAGGTGCAGACATACAAATAAATCAAAAGTACAGCCTTAGGAACCAGGATGGCTTCTTCCTCTGTGGACCCTTTCACGGGGAAATCTCTATGAAATATGACTTTGAACTCATGCTGGAGTCACTGATATACCAAATGCTCCTCATAGAGCTAAGCTACAGGCATAATAAACTAAAAAATGTTAAACTTAGTTCATGCCAGAGGGAATACACATGGGGAGGACATGAAACATGGTTGAAAATATCATGAAACTGTAGTAAAATTTGGGTAACAAGATGCACATGAGAAAAAGTAACTGAAAAAGAGAAGAGATAATCCATACAGTTAAGATGTGGTAAAGTAGAGATTATGGGAGGAAAACAGAGGATGAGCTTGAGGAAAAAATATTCAAAATAAGGCTAATAAAATCATTAAAAAAAGAATGAAGTGCAGGGAAGTGGGGAAGAGAGAAATGTATAGATTTAGTTAGTAAAGATAAACAGATGTTGGAACCAGGAATTTGTTAGCACAGGAAAATCAGCGTCATTTCTGGAATATTATCCAAAACCAAAGTTCAAGAGAGACAACAGGACATATAAAACTGCATATACAATGGAGTAGAATCATTATTGGCCTCTTGGTACATTTTCTATGCAATTGGCTGCATCAGTGTGTTCATTCATAGAACAATAAAATGTTGTTGTTGTTGTGGTCTTCAGTCCTGAGACTGGCTTGATGCAGCTCTTCATTGCTACTCTATCCTGTGCAAGCTTCTTCATCGCCCAGCACTTACTGCAACCTACATCCTTCTGAATCTGCTTAGTGTACTCATCTCTTGGTCTCCCTCTATGATTTTTACCCTCCACACTGCCCTCCAATGCTAAATTTGTGATCCCTTGATGCCTCAGAACATGTCCTACCAACCGGTCCGTTCTTCTTGCCAAGTTGTGCCACAAACTCCTCTTCTCCACAGTTTTATTCAATACGTCCTCATTAGTTATGTGATCTACCCATCTAATCTTCAGCATTCTTCTGTAGCACCACATTTCGAAAGCTTCTATTCTCTTCTTGTCCAAACTATTTATCGGCCATGTTTCACTTCCATACATGGCTACACTCCATACAAATACTTTCAGAAACGACTTCCTGACACTTAAATCTATACTCGATGTTAACAAATTTCTCTTCTTCAGAAACGCTTTCCTTGCCATTGCCAGTCTACATTTTATATCCTCTCTACTTCGACCATCATCATTTATTTTGCTCCCCAAATAGCAAAACTCCTTTACTACTTTAAGTGTCTCATTTCCTAATCTAATTCCCTCAGCATCACCCGACTTAATTCTACTACATTCCATTATCCTCATTTTGCTTTTGTTGATGTTCATCTTATATCCTCCTTTCAAGACACTGTCCATTCCATTCAACTGGTCTTCCAAGTCCTTTGATGTCTCTGACAGAATTACAATGTCATCGGCGAACGTCAAAGTTTTTATTTCTTCTCCATGAATTTTAATACCTACTCCGAATTTTTCTTTTGTTTCCTTTACTGCTTGCTCAATATACAGATTGAACAACATCGGGGAGAGGCTACAACCCTGTCTTACTCCCTTCCCAACCACTGCTTCCCTTTCATGTCCCTCGACTCTTATAACTGCCATCTGGTTTCTGTACAAATTGTAAATAGCCTTTTGCTACCTGTATTTTACCCCTGCCACCTTTAGAATTTGAAAGAGATTATTCCAGTCAACATTGTCAAAAGCTTTCTCTAAGTCTACAAATGCTAGAAATGTAGGTTTGCCTTTCCTTAATCTTTCTTCTAAGATAAGTCGTAAGGTCAGTATTGCCTCACGTGTTCCAGTGTTTCTACGGAATCCAAACTGATCTTCCCCGAGGTCGGCTTCTACTAGTTTTTCCATTCGTCTGTAAAGAACTCGTGTTAGTATTTTGCAGCTGTGACTTATTAAACTGATAGTTCGGTAATTTTCACATCTGTCAACACCTGCTTTCTTTGGGATTGGAATTATTGTATTCTTCTTGAAGTCTGAGGGTATTTCGCCTGTTTCATACATCTTGCTCACCAGATGGTAGAGTTTTGTCAGGACTGGCTCTCCCAAGGCCGTCAGTAGTTCCAATGGAATGTTGTGTACTCCGGGGGCCTTGTTTCGACTCAGGTCTTTCAGTGCTCTGCCAAACTCTTCACGCAGTGTATCATATCTCCCATTTCATCTTCATCTACATCCTCTTCCATCTCCATAATATAGCCCTCAAGTACATCACCCTTGTATAGACCATCTATATACTCCTTCCGCCTTTCTGCCTTCCCTTCTTTGCTTAGAACTGGTTTTCTATCTGAGCTCTTGATATTCACACAAGTGGTTATCTTTTCTCCAAAGGTCTCTTTAATTTGCCTGTAGGCAGTGTCTATCTTACCCCTGGTAATATATGCCTCTACATCCTTACACTTGTCCTGTAGCCATCCCTGCTTAGCCAATTGCACTTCCTGTCGATCTCATTTTTTAGATGTTTGTATTCCTTTTTGTTTGCTTCATTTACTGAACTTTTAAATTTTCTCCTTTCATCAATTAAATTCAATACTTCTTCTGTTACCCAAGGATTTCTACTAGCCATCGTCTTTTTACCTACTTGATCCTCTGCTGCCTTCACTACTTCATCCCTCAGAGCTACCCATTCTTCTTCTACTGTATTTCTTTCCCCCATTCCTGTCAATTGTTCACTTATGCTCTCTCTGAAACTCTGTAGAACCTCTGGTTTAGTCAGTTTATCCAGGACCCATCTCCTGAAATTCCCACCTTTTTGCAGTTTCTTCAGTTTTAATCTACAGTTAATAACCAATAGATTGTGTCAGAGTCCACATCTGCCCCTGGAAATGTCTTACAATTTAAAACCTGGTTCCTAAATCTCTGTCTTACCATTATATAATCTATCTGATACCTTCTAGTATCTCCAGGATTCTTCCATGTATACAGCCTTCTTTTACACACATCATGTTAATCACATACTATATGACAGTATCATATTTAATTATGTTTAAACTTTTTAATCTTAAGTAACATGTAGGGAAAAGTATAAATGAATATAATAGAGGGAAACATTCCACATGGGAAAAATATATCTAAAAACACAGATGCTGTAACTTACCAAATGAAAGTGTTGGTATGTTGATAATGACACTAACAAACACAAACACACACACAAAATTCAAGCTTTCGCAACCCACAGTTGCTTCATCAGGAAAGAGGGAAGAAGAGGGAAAGACTAAAGGATATGGGTTTTAAGGGAGAGGGTAAGGAGTCATTCCAATCCCGGGAGCGGAAAGACTTACCTTAGGGGGAAAAAGGACAGGTATACACTCGCACACACACACACACACATATCCATCCGCACATATACAGACACAAGCAGACATATGTAAAGGCAAAGAGTTGCTTGTACATTACTGTGACACACATATAGTCATACTTCAGTATGTAGTTATCAGCTACTTACAGTATACATTTGAACAACACTTCTATGGTATGCATAAGGCTATTCATTGGTAGATTGTTCAGTGCCTTTGGGAGTTTGCTATAGAATTTCAAACATAGGCACTTGTGGCTCTTAAGTGTTAGTTTCAGTCTTAAATATGTAAGTTCTAGGTTCCTGTTATTTTGAGTGTTATGCGCAGGGACTTGGGATCTAAAGCTAAAATTCCTTATGTTTTCTTTAGCATATATTAAACAGTTATAGACATACATGCTAGGCAGTGTCTTTATCTTAAGTTCCTTAAAGTGTTTTTTGCAGCTTTGTCTTATTGATAGACCTAATATACACCTAATTGCTTTCTTCTGCCACTTGAAGACAGGGCTTGAACTCACTAAATTACCCCAAAGTAGTACTCCATACTGCAGTTGTGGTTGAAAGAAAGCTAAGTATGCTGGAATTAATAAATCTTTACTAATAATGTGTCTCAGCTTGCGCAGAAGGAAGAAAGTACAAGCAAGTTTGCCACTTAGATAAGCTGTATGCTTGTCCCATGTTAGTTTTTGATTGAAATGCAACCCCAGTAATTTAATGCTGTATGTATCGTCTCTAAATATCTTTAGGGTGAAGTAAATTTCTTCAGTTTTCATTTTATTTGTAGATAAAAGATTGGCCCTGCACTAGTCACCATTCATTTCAGTTACTACTTCATTGTATTCTAAGACATCTTTCAGATTTTCTCCATCTGTCATTAGTGTCATGTGACCAGCATACAGTACACTGTCACGTCATGTAATAATATGTACACAAAGAACAGGATGTTCATGTCTGCGGAGTTTGGTGGCCAGTGGAATTATTTAAACTCAGAAGAGTGTTCTTGGAGCAACTCTGTAGCAGTTCTCAACATGTGGGGTGTTGCATTGTCCTGCTGGAATTGCTCAATTCTGTTGGAATGCACAGTGGACATGAATGGATGCAGATGAACAGACAGTATGCTTGAACATTGTGAATCATCTCAAACAAATTGATTTATTGGCAAATAGCCAACATGGATTCAGAAAATATAGTTCTTCTGAAACACAACTAGCTCTTTATTCTCACAAAGTAATGAGTGCTGTCACATGGGATGTCACATTGATTCCATGTTGTTAGATTTCCACAAGGCTTTTTACTCCATTCCTCACAAGCAACTTCTAATTAAATTGCCTGTCTATGGGATATTGTATCAGTTGTGTGACTGGATTTGTGATTTTGTGTCAGAAAGGTCAAGGTTTGTAATAATTGATGGGAAGTCATCGAGTAAAACAGAAGTAATTTGTGGTGCTCCCCAAAGAATTATTATAGGTCCTCTGCTGTACCTGATCCACATAAACAATTGAAGAGACAATCTGAGCAGTCCTCTTAGAATGTTTACGGATGATGCTGTCTTCTACCATGATGTAATGTCATCAGATGATCAAAATGAATTGCAAATTGATTTAGTCAAGATATTGGTATGGTAACTTGACAAGAAGAAGGGATCGGTTGGTAGGGCATGTTCTGAGGCATCAAGGGATCACCAATTTAGTATTGGAGGGCAGCATGGAGGGTAAAAATCGTAGAGGGAGACCAAGAGATGAATACACTAAGCAGATTCAGAAGGATGTAGGTTGCAGTAGGTACTGGGAGATGAAGAAGCTTGCACAGGATAGAGTAGCATGGAGAGCTGCATCAAACCAGTCTCAGGACTGAAGACAACAACAACAACACTGGTATGGTGCAGAAGGTGGCAATTGGCCCTAAATAATGAAAAGTATGTAGTCATCCACATGAGCACTGAAAAGAATGTGTTAAATTTCAGTTACATGGTAAATCACCCAAATCTAAATGCTGTAAACTCAACTAAATACTTTGAGATTACAGTTATGAGTAGCATAAAGTGGAATGATCACATAGATAATGTTATGGGGAATGCAAACCAAAGACTGCAATTTATTGGCTGAACACTTAGAATACTAAAGAGACTGCTTACACTATGCTTGTCTGCCCTCTTCTGAAGTATTGCAGTGTGGTGTGGGATCCACATCAGATAGGATTAATGGAGGACATCAGAAAAGTTCAAAGAAGGGCAGTTTGTTTTGGATAACTGTGAAATAGGGGAGGGAGTGCCACAGGTGTGGCACATGAATTGAGTGGCAGTCATTAAAACAAAGGTGTTTTTTGGTGTGGCAAGACCTTCTCATAAAATTTCAGTCATCAGTTTTACCCTCAGAGTGTGAAAATATTTTAATGGTTACCACCTACATAGGGAGAAATGATGATCATAATGAAATAAGGCAAATCAGAGCTCATGTGGAAAGATTTAGATGTTCTTTTTTTGGTGGTGTTTGAGAATGGAGTGATAGAGAAGTAGCTTAAAGGTGGTTCGATAAACACTCTGCAAGGTACTTAATTGTGACTTGCAGACTAATCATATAGGTGTAGATGTGTGACAGATTCAAAGGCTTCACTTAAATCTAACAATGTTGCACAAATGTGTTTCTTGTTCTCAAATCCTTCATATACATTAATGAGGCAACACTGTACTGCTTTTCTTGTTGATAGCTGAGATCAAAAGCCAAACTATCTGTTACTCAGCAATTTATTACTTTCAAAATATTTGTTAATTTACATATGTATACTGTTTTCTGTGGGAACTATTGCTATGGGTCTATAATTATTTGGAAATTATCTTTTACTTTTCTTACAGAGTTTAAGTGTAAATTTCATTTCCAGACATTTAGGGAACACACCTTCATCGAGAATATGATTTGCCAGATATGTTGGTGGTATCATGACTGAAAAGGATATTGTGTAATAGTACTGTTACTAACCCTATAGTAATCCTCTATTTTTGAGTTTTAAAGTTTATTTATAGATTTTAGGACATTACTTGAGGTGATTTTTGACCAAGATAATTTTTTGCAGTAGAATGCCATTCCTCTCTAGTGTCTGCCATCCTCTTCATTTCCATGTATGTGTTGTATCCTACATCATTCATGATCTATTGCATGTGTGATATCCTTGGTCACCCCTGCTGATTATTGTCTCTTGCATTTATAATTATAGATAAAAAACAGAGAAGCATTCATCAAGATTTTTTACATTATGCAGTATATGTAGCCAGTCAATTACCTCAAGTTCACATTTCAGTTGTTCAATATTGCTCTCACTTAATATTCTATATATGACTAACTGATTAGTACTCTCGTGTTTTGTACTGCCTATTCTGACCCATATCCCATCATGATCAGATGATTCCAGCTTAATCACACCATACTCTAGTTGACCCCTATTTACATTACTAATTACATTATCAAGGTATGCATCTAATCTAGTAGGTTTGTAATTTATACAGTAGTGATTTAGTGCTTTTATACAGGTAATCACGTTATTTACATTTTTTTCTACTTTCTAACAATACAAGAGGGGGAAAGTTGCTACTGATCGTATAGTGGAGATGCTGAGTCACAATAGGCACAATAAAAAGATTCACACAATCATAGACACACACACACACACACACACACACACACACACACACACACACACACAGAAACGGTAGTTTCAGCTCTCTGAGACTGCAGACGTGTGTACAAGTTGCACTTGCGTGAGTGTGTGTGTGTGTGTGTGTGTGTGTGTGTGTGTGAGTGTGTGTGTGTGTGCATGCGTGTGTGTGTATGTCTACTGCTGACAAAGGCCTTAATGGACGAAAGCTATGATTGTGTGAATCTTTTTATTGTGCCTATCGCGACTCAGCATCTCTGCTACATGGTGAGTAGCAACTTTCCTTTTCTCTTCTTGTTACATTCCATCCTGGATTTTCCATTGTTTGATTTATCTACTTTCTGTTATGTCTATGTTAAAGTCTCCTGCAGTAAAAATTTGTGGTTTTTGTGTTTAGTGAAGTTTTTGACTAGTGCATACAGTTTATTTGTAAGAACTTTCTCATCAGAAGTTGGTGTATGGTACATGGAATCAATGGTAATTTTTTTTTGTGTTTGCAATATTACAACTGCTGCTTCAAATGCATCTTCAATGAAGTGCTTGTTTAGGTCTGTTACTGAATGCTGCACACTTGGATTTTCTTTTGTGTAAAATATCACTCCATCATATGCAATAGTAGTTCTGCAATAATTTGTGCCTACTATGTAGCCATTTGGTATGTGTAAATCTATTTCTAAGTTTTACAGTCAGTGTTCGTTAATGTATAATATGCTGCAGTTAATTTTATCTGATCTGTACTGTAATTCATTAAGCTTACGTCTTAGGGATTGTACATTAACATGTAACAATATTAAATCATTTTTGGTACTGAAGGAATACTTATTGCTTCTTCTACTAAATTTTCTTTTCTAATCCCTTCAAATTGTTGTTACCAAATCCAACATGTGTCGTTACATTTTTGAAATGTTTACGTATTGAATAATAGAGCTTGTTTGCTCTTTCTATTTCATTATTCACACATGACTGTTGTATTAGGTCATACCGGTGAGTTATTTTAGCCACTATTACATTAGTATGTGTTAGCTTACCCAACAGCTCTTTCAGTGCTTGTGTTGCTCCAACTGTTTCATTATGATATACGTCACTGGCACCTCATTCGGAAGGACGACGGTTCAATCCCACGTCCGGCCATCCTGATTTAGGTTTTCCGTGATTTCCCTAAATCACTCCAGGCAAATGCCGGGATGGTTCCTCTGAAAGGGCACGGCCGACTTCCTTCCCCATCCTTCCCTAATCCGATGAGACCGATGACCACGCTGTCTGGTCTCCTTCCCCAAACCAACCAACTGGCACCTCCTATAACAACTGCGTAGTCTTTTGATGATAAGTTGACAACTTGGTTGAGTCTTTCATCACTTCACATGTTTCATGATTTGGATAATGTAAAATATATCTTGTTGAATAATGAATTCAAACAATCATTCTTCCCGTGCTACACACATGAATGGAACAGAAACAAACCCTAATAACTGGTACAATGGGATGTACCCTCTGCCATGCACCTCATGTTGGTTTGCAGAGTATACATGTTGATGTAATGACCTGCATGACACATTCTTCCTCACACTTACTGCATTCCTTCCATTCTTCCAATTTCATCCATACATCTAGGCCAGTGGTTCTCAAACTTTTTGAGCTTTGGGCGCATTTAAAAGGCCACAAATTATTGTGGGCACACTAGATACAGTGCATCACAAAAGTATTCAATCACCCTCATTGTTCTAGGAAAGTGAAGTTCTCCTTGAACATTTGAGGCCCACGAGAAGCAATTGCCGGTCCAATGTATAGTGTGAATATTGTCTGACAATGTTCCACAAGCAGGTCGCTGTATAATATAATGTGCAATGTATATTTCCATTATAAAACACCACAGCATGCAGTGACTTTATTATTTGGGCACATGTCGTATAGGCGGTGGTGGTGCTAGCTGTAGACCGAGCAGGCTCATTCTGTGCTGCGTTTCCATGTTGTTAACACGCGTGTGCACAGTACGATGGGGCGGAAAGGAAACAATTCGTCATTTGAAAAGAGGCAACTCATTATTTTCCATCACACTAAAGGACGTTCCAAAAGACAGATTGCTGCGTTGTTACAACTGAGTGAGAGTACTGTAGGTGAGATTATAAGAAGATACAACAGAGAAGATAGAATTGAAGATAAACCAAAAACAGGGCTACCAAAGAAGCTGAGTAGAAGGGAGGAAATCGGAGTAATAAGAAAAATGAAAACAAATCTGAGGTTGTCGGCAACGAAAATTGCTGCCACAGTGCAGCAGGAATATGGGAAGGACATGCACACTGAAACAGTCCGACAAATTATTTATTTATTTATTTATTTATTGTTCCGTGGGACCAAATTAAGGAGAAGTTTCCATGGTCATGGAACGAATCAATACATGAAATTATAACACAATATTAGAAACAGATAAAATGAAATATAAAAAAACATATTCAGGTGACAAGTAGTAAATTTAAATAAAGAAAATCAACAATGTAACACTGGAATTTGCTTAAGTTTTTAGCTCTTCCAGGTGCTCCTTGACAGAATAGGAGGAGTGAGCCATGAGGAAACTCTTCAGTTTAGACTTAAAAGAGTTTGGGCTACTGCTAAGATTTTTGAGTTCTTGTGGTAGCTTATTGAAAATGGATGCAGCAGAATACTGCACTCCTTTCTGCACAAGAGACAAGGAAGTGCATTCCACATGCAGATTGGATTTCTGCCTAGTATTAACTGAGTGAAAGCTGTTAACTCTTGGGAATAGGCTAATATTGCTAACAACAAACGACATTAAAGAAAATATATACTGTGAGGGCAATGTCAGAATTCCCAGATTTTTGAATAGGGGTGGACAAGAGGTTCTCGAACTTACACCACATATAGCTCGAACAGTCCATTTTTGAGCCAAAAATATCCTTTATGAATCAGAAGAATTACCCCAAAAAATAATACCATACGACATAAGCGTATGAAAATATGCGAAGTAGACTACTTTTCGTGTTGAAGTGTCACTTATTTCAGATACTGTTCTAATGGTAAATAAAGCAGCGTTTAGCTTCTGAACAAGATCCTGGACATGGGCTTTCCACAACAGCTTACTATCTATCCGAATGCCTAGGAACTTGAACTGTTCCGTCTCGCTTATAATATGCCTATTCTGTCTGATCAAAATATCGGTTCTTGTTGAATTGTGAGTTAGAAACTGTAAAAACTGATTCTTACTGTGATTTAGCATCAAATTATTTCCCACAAGCCACGAACTTATTTCATGAACTACATTATTTGTTACTGTTTCAATATTATACACAAGATCCTTCACTATGAAGCTGGTGTCATCAGCAAACAGAAATATTTTTGAATCACCTGTAATACTAAAAGGCATATCATTTGTATAAATAAGAAACAGCAGTGGCCCCAGCACCGACCCTTGGGGAACGCCCCACTTAACAGTGCCCCATTGGGACTGAACATCACTACCACTCTCAATATTGCGGAGAATTACCCTCTGCTTTCTGTTCTTAAAGTAAGAGGCGAACCAATTGTAAGCTACTCCCCTTACTCCATAATGGTCCAACTTCTGCAGTAATATTTTGTGGTCAACACAGTCAAAAGCCTTCGTTAAATCAAAGAAAACACCTAGCGTTCCCAACCTTTTATTTAATCTGTCCAAAACCTCACAGAGAAAAGAGAATATAGCATTTTCAGTTGTTAAACCATTTCTAAAACCAAACTGAACATTTGACAGCAAATTATGTGAATTTAAATGCTCCAGTAACGTTGTATATACAACCTTCTCGATAACTTTAGCAAACACCGATGGCATAGAAATAGGTCTAAAATTGTCAACATTATCAATGTCTCCCTTTTTATAAAGTGGCTTCACTACCGAGTACTTTAATCGGTCAGGAAACCGACCACTCCTAAAGGAAAAGTTACAGATATGGCTGAGAACTGGGCTAACATACATAGAACAATACTTCAGTATTCTGCTAGATACCCCGTCATATCCATGAGAGTTCTTTGTCTTTAGTGATTTAATTATTAACTCAATCTCCCTCTTGTCAGTATCATGGAGGAGCATTTCAGGTAACAGTCTCGGAACACTTTTTTCTAAGAGCGCTATATGATTCCCTGTTGGGACTAGGTTTTTATTTAGTTCACCTGCTATATTCAGTAAGTGATTATTAAATACTGTACATATATGCGAGTTATCAGTAACACGGACATTCCCACTACGCACTGATTCTATATCCTCGACCTGTCTCTGCAGACCAGCAACTTCCTTTACGACTGACCATATGATTTAATTTCATCCTGAGACTTAGCTATTCTATCTGCATACCACATACTTTTTGCCTTCCTAATAACATTTTTAAGCACCTTACAATACTATTTGTAATGGGCTGCTGCATTTAGATTTTGACTGTTTCTAACGTTTTGATATAATTGCCACTTTGTTCTACAAGATATTCTTATCCCTCTAGTCAGCCACCCAGGCTGCCTGTTTGTGCTAGTACCCTGTTTTAAACGTTCTAACAGAAATCAACTTTGAAAGAGCATGAGAAAAGTCTTGAGAAAAGCATTATATTTATCGTCTACTGTATCAGCACTATAAACATCTTGCCACTCTTGTTCCTTTATAAGGTTTACAAAGGTCTCTACGGCAACTGGATCAGCTTTCCTGAAGAGCTGATGACTATATTTAACACGTGTTGCAGCACAAAAATCTTTTAAAGTTAAAATTTGTGCATCATGATCTGAAAGGCCATTCACCTTTTTGCTAACAGAATGCCCTTCTAGTAATGAGGAATGAACAAAAATGCTGTCTATGGTTGTTCTACTATTCCCTTGCACTCTCGTTGGAAAGAACACAGTTTGCATAAGATTATATGAATTAAAGAGGTCTACCAGCAACCTCTTCCTTGCACAATCATTTATACAATTAATATTGAAGTCACCACATATAACTAAGTTTTTGTATTTCCTATAAAGTGAACCAAGAACCTCCTCTAGCTTTAGCAAAAATGTTGTGAAATCGGAGTCTGGGGATCTATAAATAACAACAGATAGAAGTTTGGCTCCGTTAAATTTAACCACACCTGCACAACATTCAAACACCTTTTCAGTGAAGTACTTTGAAACATCAATTGACTCAAATGGGATGCCGTTTTTCACATACATGGCTACTCCCCCACACCGCAAAGAGCTCCTCGAAAAGCTGCCAGCCAACCTGTATCCTGGTAAAGGAAGCCTCTGAATTATCTCCTTATTTAGGAAGTGTTCAGATATACCAATAATTTCAGAGTCAACATCTATAAGCAGTTCACTAACTTTATCTCTAATACCTTGTATATTTTGATGAAATATACTAATTCCCTCATTACTCGGATACCTAAGCTTTGTCAAAAGTGATTCCCTTGTTAGAGAGACTTCCCTTAAGCAGGAATACCTATCAGCTGACTTCAATCTAAAAAAGGTGCAGCTCTAACACCCACTACTGCAGGAATTTTCCCATGAGTGATCCCACCAACCCCACCTATGCTGTCGCCTATAAGCTTTGCCAACCTCCTCTTCCCATACCTGTTGAGGTGCAGGCCATGTCTAGTGAAACCCGTCCCGCTGATAGACTCCACCGACACCACTGAAATGTGACCCATGCTTTCTGTCATCAGCGCACCCCAAAGTCTCATGTTATTACACATGACGGCTGTATTAAGACGAGGCCGATCGTGACGCTGAAACAGTTCCACGAAATGCACATTCATGTTGCCAGTCTGAGTGGCTATCTTTTCCAGGTCACCATCTATGTTATACTCCCCATCCCTATCAATACTATTACCAGCCCAACCCACAATCACTACCTGATCCTCTTTAGTAAAATCCCTACATAACCCCCCTATGTTAACAGTCACCTGAGCCAACACTGCATTAGGCTTCACAATGCTGGTGACCTGGTACTCACTCCCCAGCATTTCCTGCAACTGCTGGCCTACACCTCTACCATGAGAACTACCTAACAGCAGAACCTTCTTCTTCCTCTTCGATTTTGCAACTGTTCTAGGCACAGTAACTACTGAGGTCTGCTGCATACTTCCTACATCTACAGCTACTAGAGATTTCTCTCCACTAGACTCTGACAGTTGGTCATATCTATTGTAAACACCAATAGTAAAACTATCTGAAAATCTTCGTCTCCTAGCAGATCTCTTGCCAACAGCCAGCTCCCATTCCCCAACCCCCTTCTCCCTCCTCATCCTATCTAGCTC
Source organism: Schistocerca serialis cubense (assembly GCF_023864345.2). Classification (NCBI taxonomy): domain Eukaryota; kingdom Metazoa; phylum Arthropoda; class Insecta; order Orthoptera; family Acrididae; genus Schistocerca; species Schistocerca serialis. The sequence goes on along the minus strand of NC_064642.1, from coordinate 121,648,114 downwards.
CTCCTGTGCATTTTTCAACTGCACCTGAAGGGCACAGATCTTACGCTCCTGCTCCTCTATCAACTTACTCTTGCTACATTACCTGCAGTTCCAGGAGAGGATCTCACCAGAATGCCCACTGGCTTCCCCACTGCATTCCCCCCAGTGAAAATATTTCGAACAAGTCTCACTCTGCAATCCACTACTCACGAACCTACGGCAAAGCCCACACTTCTCACTCATGATAAAATTTTACTTTTTCAAAGTTCCGCTACTACAATAAGATGATGTTAAAAACCTGACTAAAATAATCACAAACTTACTCTACAAGGGAAGTAACTACTATTATTAACAGTATTAATAAACAACAAATGTGATTATAACAAAAGACTAATACAGAAAGAGAATCAAACGTCTAATGACACAGTAACGAAGCTGAAAACAGTTCCCAAAAGGTTCTTCTGAAATTATTTCACCAGAAAACACCAAGAACACCGGTTGAAGACTACTAAAGTTCCTAAATAAACCACTATACACAAACAATTAATTAGTACTTAGCTTTCGATGCGCCGCTACAGCTGCAACTGGTCAGCGTGGAATGTAAACACAGGCAAGAGGTTAAGTTGCTCGATACGAAACACCCACAAATATCAGGTCACAACACAAGAAAGGCAGAGGTGAATGAAGAAACCACTAATACATCACTTATATAGTAAATATTATCACAAAAACCGTTAATATATGTATCTGAAACCTAAAAATATATGAAAACTTAGAGAGCGATCTCACACGCAGTCACTCGCTTCAGAGTAATGGTCGAGTAAGCAGGAAGCAGCGTATGATAAATGGGAGGAATAGAAAGAAATGACTGGACTTCGCAAAGCAGCATGTAAACAAAAGTGTCAGTTGGTGGGATGAAGTAATTTTTGTCAATGAATGTCATCTGAAGATGTTCTCCTCAAATGGAAGACGTATGACTTGGAGAAAACCACGTGAAGAATTTCAATCGAAGCACCTGCAACCCACAGTTAAACACGGTGGTGGAGGTGTCATGATTTGGGGTTCCATGTCAGCATCTGGTATAGGCAAATTAGCATTCATTGAAGGTACAATGGACGAGCATAAGTATCTGAACCTCCTAAAGGAGAACGTTGAGGACGTTCATATTGTATCAAGACAATGATCTGAAGCATAAAGTGGACATTGTAAGACGATGGACACTGTATAATTGCTATAAGATTCTGGATACCCCTCCTCAGAGTCCAGACTTGAACCCAATAGAAAATCTTTGGAGTGAATTGAAGTGAAAAATATGACACACGTCAGTGACATCAAACCAAGCTTTAAAGGAACAAATACTGGAAGAATGGCGACAAATAAGTCCAGATTATAGACAACAGCTCATTCACAGCATGCCTAAATGCTTGGAACAAGTGATTAAGCAAAAAGGACTACATACAAGGTATTAAAATGTACAAGGTTGTGATTGTTATAATTGTCGCCTGAAAACTTCTGTAGCTGTGGTAGTGGGCATGCTTCTTTATTTATTATTGGGGGCATGTTTCTTTATTTATTATTGTTTATGTTGTTTGAGTTAAGTTTGCAAATAAGAAAATGCTGTTCTGTTATATATTACATACTCCTATACCATTTTGTGCCGAGACTACTCCTGCAATATGTGATGCCTGTATACAGGGTGTTACAAAAAGGTACGGCCAAACTTTCAGGAAACATTCCTCACACAGAAATAAAGAAAAGATGTTATGTGGACATGTGTCCGGAAACGCTTAATTTCCATGTTAGAGCTCATTTTAGTTTCTTCCACCTACGCTCAATGGAGCACGTTATCACGATTTCATATGGGATACTCTAGCTGTGCTGCTAGAACATGTGCCTTTACAAGTATGACACAACCTGTGGTTCATGCACGATGGAGCTCCTGCACATTTCAGTCGAAGTGTTCTTACGCTTCTCAACAACAGATTCGGTGACCGATGGATTGGTAGAGGCGGACCAATTCCATGGCCTCCACGCTCTCCTAACCTCAACCCTCTTGACTTTCATTTATGGGGGCATTTGAAAGCTCTTGTCTACACAACCCCGGTACCAAATGTAGAGACTCTTCGTGCTCGTGTTGTGGACGGCTGTGATACAATACGCCATTTTCCAGGGCTGCATCAGCACATCAGGGATTCTATGCGACGGAGGGTGGATGCATGTATCCTCACTAACAGAGGACATTTTGAACATTTCCTGTAACAAAGTATTTGAAGTCATGCTGGTACGTTCTGTTGCTGTGTGTTTCCATTCCATGATTAATGTGATTTGAAGAGAAGTAATAAAATGAGCTCTAACATGAAAAGTAAGCATTTCCGGACACATGTCCACGTAACATATTTTCTTTCTTTGTGTGTGAGGAATGTTTCCTGAAAGTTTGGCCGTACCTTTTTGTAACACCCTGTATAATGAAGTAAAAATAAAACATAACACTGGTGGCCGAATACTGTACACGTTTCTGAGGAATATTTTACAATAGTCAATACAGGAAATAAATAACAATTAAGTCATTTCATTTTGAATTTTGTGTCCAGACTACAGAAAATATAACTTATATTAATAAAAAACATACATTATCACAATATGAGCAAATAATGTTTGTATAAAAAATGTGAGAGTTTCACGAAGCACGATTGCCACCCAAATGCGACAGCTGAGTACCGTGTTGGCTCCTATCCTGCCAAGACCAAAGACAAGAGAAACTATTAAGCGAAACGTATTGAAATGAAATAATACAATAAAACTAATGATTAATTCAAATTATAGAGTAAAGTAGTAATGCAATACAGATTAAACGTATGTTATGTGTACTCTTTCTAGTGTTTATGAGAAACATGAGCCTGATGTGTCCTCACAATTTCTTCAATATTTGGGCATGTATTTGAAAGAAAACTCTCATTTCCTTGTCAATACATTGAATGAAGAGTTCCTCTCTTTGTACATTTAATTGTGGTAAGGGCAGAAAATCCTAATTCACATAAATATGACATCAGAAATTGAAGTAAAATATTCAAAGCCTTTTTAGATATCAACAAATTTCTTGTTTTATAGAAATACAAAAGGCTTCAAGAGACAATTCCTTATGCTTAATCAGCAGGCCATGATCAGTAGATATAGCTGCCAGTTCTTCTTCTGTTAATGTTAAGTCAAAATCACCTGAAGTTTCCATGAATGGTTTTCAAATCCAGTCATACTGTTCAGTGTTGAGGTATGCAAAATATGTACTCAGTTTCTCTTAAAAACTTATTAAATGATCTACTACTATTGGAAGTATTTCATATATGCACGTGCTCCTTACCGATGGAACATTTCCAAGTTACCTTGAACAGCTTTTCTTTTCTATATTTGTAGTTTTCTGTGAAACACTTCTTTCCCTTGCATGCTAGTGTTAAAATATTGAACTGCTGAAATATATTGGCCAAATACTGCAATGTGGCAATCCAAAATCACTCTGAAGAAGATTGCAAAAATGTAAATGTTTCATTTCTTTGAAAAACACGAGAAGTTCTTGTTGTAGCTTATGCACTTAGATAAGTACTTTCCCCCTCGACAACTGCCTGACTTCTTTGTGTAAAAGCAACCATCTGTGTTTTCCTCCATATCAATACAAATTTTTTCAAATAAATGGATTTTGACAGGTCTTGTTTCAATAAAATTTACCATCTGGACGACTTGCTCTAAAACTCCTCTCAATTTTTCTCCCAATGTTTTTGCCGACTGAAATAAGGCCCTTAACACAGCTTACCATTGCAGGGGTGTCATCTGTACAAATGCCTACACACAAATTTCATGTTAACTAGCACTTATTATTAAAATAATCATTTACAATGTTGAAAACGTCCTCACCTTTAGTAGACACACTTAATTCTTTGAAAAAAAAAAAAAAAAAAAAAAAAAAAAAAAAAAAAAAAAAAAAAAAAAAACACTGATTCAAATTTCAATCTGCAGCCAAAAGCAATATACCTGGACAAAACTGGCTGAAACTGAAACTGAAATTTTGGACAGATCTTAATGATGATTATTGGAGAGAGAGGAAGACTTCTATCCATAAATCAGCTTGGGTTTAGAAAGCATTGCTCATATGAAACAAGTTTTTGGATGAGGGCCAACAAGGATAATTTATATTCTGAGACATCAGGATTGTATCCAATACAGTACCTTGCTGTAAGTCATTAACAGAAGCCTGACCGTATGGATAAACTCTGAAATATTGGATTGTCTAAAAGACTTTCCAAGCAGAAACATTCATGTAATGTTTTAATGTAGTATTAATGACATGCTGCTTGACTCAGTCATGCCAACCAATTAAGTGCAACATTATGAAAAAACATGAAATCTAACAACTGTGTAAGGTTAGGTGTCTGGAAGTTGAATGGCTGACCACAGTTTACTGAGAGATTGATGGGCAAGTGTAGTGCAGCTATAAAGAAAGCCACACATAGGAAGGCTGTGTGCAGATTCTGGAGCACTACTCAAGTTCTTTGGATCCCCAACAGGTTGGATTAAAGAAAGACATTAAAGCAATTCAAAAGCATTTTGTTAGATTTGTTAATAATAACAACAATAGTAATAAAATTTCTTCACGATCAAATAATCAGTATGGTCCCTAGAGTAACACAATCTCAGGACATAGTACAGATTATTCTTTTGAATGCATCAGGCAAGAATGTTTAACTTTACACTTTATATAATACATTTTTAAGCTTAACAATATTTTCTACATCTGTTAATATGCAAGAAGCTGTTACAGTTTGTGTTTTTTCTACCAACATAATACAAGGTGACACACAAAAATGGGAGCTTTTGAAATTTCCAATAAAAATAGGGAAAAGTCCAACAAACAAATTAATTGTCTGCAATTGAACCACTACAACTTAACATTATAAAGAGACAGTAATTCGAATTATCAGTGTTTGAAAATTATGTCCTGTAGATGGCATACTCCTGTAGACACATATGCATTCTTCCAATCTGCTCTTGAAGTTCCTCATTGAGTGCTGCAACATCTCAGCTGGGATACCACAAATTTCATATTAAATTCCTTGTTTCAATTCATCCTGTGCTTTTAAGGTTTCCTCAAGAGAAAAAATCACAAATGGACAAAACTGGGGATCTTGGAAGCCAGGGAATGTCACTGAATCTTGATATGACACGGTTACCGAACAATTCTCACATACCTGCCATTGATTGCCTTCTAGTGTGTGATGTTGCACTATCTTGTTAAGACCAGATTTTCTGAAGTTATGGAAGTTTGTTCAGTGTGGATAGAACAAAATATTGCAATGTCTCAACGTACCAGTCCAAAGTGACAGTTACTCGATCCACTGTTCGTTTTTGTGCTAAAACTGCACAGCATACTTTCACCTTGTTGGCATGTAAAGCATGTTCATTAACTTCATTAGGGGTGCTGTTTTCACAGTAATGGCAGTTCTGCTTATTCATGTAACCTTCAAGATGAAAATGGGCATCATTTGGCATCCACAGGTTGTCCAGAAATCCTGTGTCCCCATTTATGTTTGTCATAATTTGCAGACAGAGTTTTAGATTTTGAGAACTGGATCTGATAAAAGAATGGCTTTGAGCACCTTGAATGCTTGTCTGTGCTCTTCTTTAAACTTACTCAATTATTGCTCAGCAAATTGCCCAAAGGTTTGGCAATTGCAGAGTAATATGTGGTAAACCCCCTAGAGTATCTTCTTAGACCTAGGAAATTTCATACTGTTGCAATAAATTTCAGTTCTGGAAAGTTTTGAACACCTGTTGTCTTCTCAGAAGAAGGTCAGATTTGTCTACACTGTATAATATACCCAAGAAGCTCAACAGTTCTTTTCGAGAACTGGCATTTTGTAAAATTAATTTGCAAGCCATATTCTGCTGCAGCCTTTAACACTAAAGCAAGAGGTCGAAGTGCCTCATCATCAATTTTCATTTGTATTACTATTGTCCATGGAAATAAATACTATGTTCTCTCAAGCCAATGCTCAAAAACAGTATTTGTAAAATGATGCAAACATACAGCTGAAGTTGATAACCCAAATGGAACTCTCCTGAACGGAAAGTGCTGTGATTGTGTCACTAATGAGGTATACCTTCAGCATTCCTCTTTGAGATCAATATGGAACCCACTCTTGAGGTCTGGTGTGGAAAACACATGGGCATCTTGTATTTTGTCTAAAAAATCTTCTATCGGGGGCAGTGGATAACATCTCTCACTGTGATCCTGTTTAGTTTTCTGTAGACTATACAGATGTGATATTCTGTATTTTTCTTTATCTCAACTGCAACCTGGCCTGCATATTCAGATGAACTTAGTTCTATAATTTCTTGATCAAGGCACATCTGGACATGGTTGTCAACAATTTTGTTCTCTCCTGGTGACAATCTTTTGGCTCTACTGTATATTGGTTCCTCTTTTCTGACAATAATCTTCATTCTAACATCAGTGGACTTATTTCTTTGTTGGTGTGTAATTAGTCACTAAACATTTGATGTGTTCATTTGTTTCATCACTAAGAATGCTTTCAGTATCTAATTCTGGTTTGTCTGCTGTATGGATACACATAAGACAAGCTTCCCCTTCAGGCTTCTTATAGTAACTCTGCCCTTGTTTATTAAATCTTCAGTTCGTTCTAGAAGATTGGTCTCAAGTGCCATTTCTAAATTCATAGTGCCTCTGGAAACCACATAAATACCAATATCTGTTTCAGTTTTCACATTATCAACCTCAGTAATTCCTATAAAATACATTTGTGGAGAGAGAAATTTTTTCCCAATCCTGTCAATACTATATCTGTTTCTTGCTAGCTTGGAGCATTCATAATTTCATTAACATATTGTCATAATAAATTAAATTGATTGCCATAGTCAATTAACACCTTCACCTCTTGGTTACTTATTCATACCTTTTTGATTTTAGAGCTGTTAATACTCTTCATATAGTGTTTCCCTTCCTGGTTGCCTTTTAATTATTCTTCCTCTTCATACATTCAGATGAGATGTGGCTAAACTTGTTGCAATTGAAGCATCTCTCTCCTTGTTCTTGTGGTTGCAGTCACTTGACCTGTGATCACTAGCACTGCAACTGAAACACTTTTTGTTTGGTTCCCGAGCTGCACTCTTAGTATTTCTGTTATTTGAGTCTTTAGCATCTTTCTTACTAGAGTATAGAGTACAGAGTTGCTACAGTTGCCTGAGACTGCAGTCATGTGTGTATGAGTTGTGTGTTTGTGTTTGTGTGTGTGATCTATTCTTGAGAAAGGCCTTTCTGGCCAGAGCTTTATTTGTGACAAATCTTTTTGTTGTGCCTATCTGCGACTCGGCATCTCCACTATGTGGCGAGTAGCAACTTTCTTTTTCATAATATTGTTACTAGAGTTTAAATTTTCATTGTTATATAGCTTCTGTCATTTCTCTTTGGCAGTGTCTTCACAGCTGTTTTGTAATGCCTATTTTTTTCTTAAGCCCTTTCACACTTCCAGCATCATGAAATAGAAGTTTTGTGTCTGAGTCATCTTCTGTGCCATCATTCACCTACTGAAATAGTGATTCATAATAAATACAAGCATGGCTGACAATTTCCCTCATTATGAGAAAATATTCTTGAAGAGACTCCTCTTTCTTCTCTCTTCGAGACAGCAGGTGGTGGATCTTTGCAGCACATATTTCATGTTGAATTCTTCCTCCAAAGCTTTCTTCAGTGTAGTTTATGATGTAAGACCTTCTCACCATGAATAAAAATCTTAATCAGACCTTCAAGTGATTTTTTTTTTTTTTTTTTTTTTTTTTTTTTGAAAACAAGCATTTGCAGTTGATTCCAGTCCATTAAAAATGCCGGTCCCATGAAGTGCATGATCCACTTTTTAACTGGAGATCCATCACTGCTGCTAAATAGGTTAAGAGCACCCTCAACGTCATGAAATGACAGAGAAAATTTATGTTGATCTTTTGAATGTCATGAGAATGGTATTTCAATTTCATGGGTTCTTTCTGAATCTTAATGTTTTTATGTCTTCTTTTCAAGTAAATTCGATATTTTATTGCTACCCATTTGGATTGCATCCTCTTCTTCATCGTCAGCATCATCACCGTCCTCTTCACATTCTGTCTCATCATTAATTTTCACTGCAACTTTGTCAATATTGGATAAATAATAATGAATTTTGGAAGTCATTTCATTTTCTGGCTCAATGAATAACTTCTGAGTTACAAGTTCGCTAGCTACTGCTTGAAAAGTGAAACCAGAAAATTCTCACAAACGTTTTCAATTTCTTCTGTCATCCAGAATTTACTTATGCAGAGGTTTGATGGTTTTAACCGGCACAGGTCATATTTTTATTTATTTTTATGATTTCACCTTAAGTTGCCATTTCTAGATGTTTTTTATTGTGTTGGGTATTTCTCCTTTCGTCACTTTTAAAATGTTTTGTTGCATTACTCTGCTACTGCTGATCACCGTTAAAATGTGAATCCTCATTGTAGATTCAGAATCAACACAATTACATATTGCTATGTTTTTGCAGGCAAAATGATGCTCAGAAAGTTTTGTTGTAAACTTTGTAGGTTAGGTGGCACAACTGCATTGCCAGTTATTCAGTTGATCCTGGACAGGCCTCCAGAACTTGTAGGAAAAATGGTTCTTATTAGTCTCCCAGTTACAAGCTTTAATACTAATCTGGTCTGCAAGAAACAAAAGAATCTAACCAACAAGCTCATGTTTTTTCCACAAACAGTGTTCCTCCATGAACACACAAAACTAGTGTCTAATATTCAGCTTCCCTATTGTGTCATCAGGCTTGTCAGTAGAGAAATCTTTAAATCCTACATCAGAATCCCACATTATAGTTCAAGTTATGATTTAGGAAACCTATCCTATTGTATATGTAGAAGTTACCTTGCTATGTAATGTTGAACACAGGTTTCATATACACTGAAGAGTCAAAGAAACTGATACACCTGCGTAATATTGTATAAGGCCCCAGTGAGCACGCAGAAATGCTGCAACATGATGTGGCATGGACTTGAATAATGTCTGACATAGTGCTGGAGGGAACTGACGCCATGAATCCTGCACGGCTGTCCATAAATCTGTAAGAGTGCGAGGGGATGGAGATCTCTTCTGAACAGCATGTTGCAAGGCATCCCAGATACACTCAATAATGTTCATGTTTGGGGAGTTTGATGGCCAGCAGAAATGTTTAAACTCAGAAGAATGTTCCTGGAGCCACTATATAGCTGTTCTGCACGTGTGGGGTGTCGCATTGTCCTGCTGGAATTGCCCATGTCCATCGGACTGCACAATGGACTTGAATGGATGCAAGTGATCAGACAGGATGATTATGTATGTGTCACCTATCAGAGTTTTATCTAGACATATCAGGGGTCCAATATCACTCCAACTGTACACACCCCACACCATTACAGAGCCTCCACCGGCTTGAACAATCCCCTGATGACATGCAGGGTCCATGGATTCATACTCGTACACATCTATCCACTTGATACAATTTGAAATGAGACTCATCCGACCAGGCAACATGTTTTCAGTCATCAACAGCCCAATATTGGTGTTGACAGGTCCAGGCAAGGTGTAAAGCTTTGTCTCGTGCAGTCATCGAGTGTGTGTGAGTTGTCCTTCGGCTCCAAGAGCCTATATCGATGATGTTTCATTAAATGGTTCACACGCTGACACTTGTTGATTGCCCATCATTGGAATCTGCAGCAATTTGTAGAAGGGTTACATTTCTGTCATGTTGAACAATTCTCCAGTTATTGTTGGTTCCATTCTTGCAGGATCTTTCTCCAGCTGCAGAGACGCTGGAGATTTGATGTTTTATTGAATCCCTGATATTCACACTACACTCGTGAAATGGTCATATGGGAAAATCCCCACTTCATTGCTATCTTGGAGATGCTGTGTCCCATTGCTTGTGCACCAACTATAACGTGACATTCAAGCTCACTAAAATCTTGATAATCTGTCATTGTTGAAGTAGTAACCAACCTAACAACTGTGCCACATCCTATATAGGTGTTGTTGCCCGCAATGCTGTATTCTGCCTATTTACACATCTCTGTATTTGAACATGAATGCCTATAACAGTTTCTGTGGCGCTTCAGTGTATTTGATATCTATTTAATATATGCTTGTAACAGACTTTTTGCTGTGACATATATTCTGAAGTCATTTACAGTGACTTGTGTTTCCTGAAATGCTGCCAATTAAACAAAACTACAGTATAGAATGTTTCAGTTATGATAATGTATACGTTATTTCACTTTTCATAACTTCTCATCTATTCCTCTTGCAGCCATAGATCTTCAGAATTGTGGAATAACTGACCACGGTGGATTTAGCATACTTCAGATGTTGGAAATCAATAATGTATTACTTGTGGTGGACATAAGAAACAATCGTTACATCAGCAGTTACATTGAAAATGAGATAATGAAAACACTGGCCAGAAACAACATGCAGAATTTAGATGAATCAAAGGAGGTAGGAAAAAGAAATTGTATAACAATTGCAATTCTGTAGAAATGTTACCTTCTTTTGCTTCAGCATTTGTCCTGATGTGTCAGGGTCCATTAACAGTGGAAAAGTGCCCATCTGTAATAAGGAAATTATATTAATGTTGTGGAAGAATGTCCTTCCATTCACCACAACTATCAGTCATCCTAAGGAATATGAATGACCTTAACTTAGTTCTGGTTGTACCCATATGTCAACTGTTTGTCTCCAATTTCTGACTTGTAGATGGGGACCCAATGCTACATTTGCATAGACCAGTGAGCAAAATGGCTAAAACCCACCCTCAGATTGGCTGGTTTACCAGACCATAGGTTATTAGTCTGTCATTAATCCTTCACACTTTATATGACTCTGACTCATCTCTGTGCCTTGTAAGCTAGTGTGTTGGAAATGCAATTACATGAGCATGTTTAGTCACAAATTTAATGTGTATAATGTTGTCCACTGTAGTCACTGTCCATTCACTGAGTTTATTGTATAAGATCTGGCCTGAGTAACTGTGCTAAATATAAATAAGTAAACCTAAACGGTCTACAATTTATAGCACATTCCTAAATTAAACTTGAGGACCATTGATGTAATACTAAAATTGTCACAAACATGTAAATGTACAAATACTTACATTTATTGATGGTATTTTTATTTTGTCTTTGCAACTACAAGAAAACGTGTATTTTTGTCTCTAAAAGCACTTAATGTTATTGAAATAAAACATCAGTGAAAGATATTTGCAATTTGGCTTGCCTTATAAATCAAAAAACAGTTCATTACAGAAGATACTGATTTTTACTTATCAACAATGTATGAAAAGACAGATTGCTATTTGCCATACAGGAGACACATTAAGTTGCACACAAGCACAATTAAAAGACACTTACATAGAGCTTTTGGCCACAGCCTTCATCGGTAAAGAGAGACACACAAACTATACACTAACTCAAGCAAGCACATCTCACGCACACATGACCATCTCGGGCCAGAATGCTGGCATTTTGGCCTGAGATGCTGGAGCTGCCAATCATGTGTGCGTGAGGTGTGGTTGCTTGTGTGTGTGAATAGTATGTGTGTCTCTCTTGGCTGATGAAGGCTGCGGCTGAAAGCTCTGTTAAGTGTCTTTTAATTTTGTGTCTGCAACTTAACATGTCTTCTTTACAGTAAGTAGCAACCTGTCTTTTCATACATTGTTGATATTCCTGCCTGGGGTTTCCATTGTTTGATTTTGACTTATGATATTTTATGCCTTTTTTCTCTTTGCATCATGAAATGCTATCTGCATGCACATTTTTGAAGTATTGTGCTATTTGGCACTGTTGATTCTGGCCTAATCCCACATTGCTTACCAGAACTTTGCATTTCTTGGTGCAAAACACAACTCAATTAGGCCAGAATGAACAGTGCGACATGAAGGAATATTTAAAAACATGCCAGCAGATGGTGTTTCCTTATGTGAATGAAAACCAAGTGTAAAATACACGGTGTTTCAAAATGAATATACATGTTGTATGGCTTTTTACCATTTATTACATTCAGCTTACAATTATAAATAGTCCACCAAATGGAAGAGGAACTCAAGCAGTTATTCTTACTAGTGTTAAATGCGAGCAACATTTGTCACAAATCGAATTGATAGGCAAGTTCTTCTCAAACCTGGTTTAATGTCTCTGGAGTAATTGTTCCAAAAATGCTGTTTATACAGTTGAGTAGATCAGCTGGTAGTGGAGGCACAAACAAATGACCTTTTATGAGCCCCCAAAGATAAATAGAATATGCTATCAGACTGTGTGTTTGAATGTGGTGGTCACGCAAAACAACCTGTCACCTGGCCCTTTGCAACTAATCATGCTGCTGGGTACATCGTCTTTTAACCAGTCACGTACTGAATTATGTAGGTCATGTCGCACACCATCTTACTGCCAAATAAAGCACTGTGATTCAGCTTCTTCCAATACAGAAAAGAGCCATAGATCTATAAATGAGGAACACCAGTTTCAATTGGTTCACTGTAAAGGAAAGGCCCGTAAACATTGTATCGAAGCAAGCTGGGATATTTTAATTCCCCTTTTGTTTTGCCATTTGCCTCCTTAAATTCATTTTGTTACTTAAATTATTTTTTTTAACTAATTACCATTAAAATACGTGAGCATAATCAGCATGTATTCAGTAAACTATTGTAGCAGTATGTGCAGGTTCGCCTGCTAACTATTAATGAGGTTTATGGAAAGTTAAGTAATTAATAGTGCACTGGCCAAATAACTGCTTATTGTTTGGGGGTTATGAACAGTGAAATTAAACTACTGTGAAATGTAACTGTGCATCTGTCAGCTACATTATTTACTGTAGTAGGTGTCCAAATTACGAACCCCATTTTTCAGTTAGTGTAGCAACGCAGTACGTCGACACCGAGGGCAATCAACAAACTAGGAAATAAAGCAGGTGGAACCGCTACAACATTCCGCCAGGATATGCACAAAAAACATTCAATTTAGGGGAGTCTCATGGCAGCTGTACCATCTTGTGAGGATTTGATGACCATCAGATTGCACATTACTTGTGTCCACATTTTCACATAAGTGAAATGCCAATTCATCACTGAAGACAACACAATCCTTAAAATCTTTATCGTCATGCAGCAACATTTCATTTTCAAATTTGTCACGTAAACCCTAGTCTGTGGGCTTTAGAGCTTGTAACAACTGCAAACAATAAGGATGCAGTTGTAAGTGGCTCCTTAAAAGTCTCCAAACAGATGTCACTAGAATTGCTAATTCATGACTAGCCTTCTGAACTGATTTCTTGGGGCTACACATGTAAGGCCTTCACTCGTACAACACATTCTGCAGTCACTCTTAGTCATTCCTTACTCTTCTGTTTGTGCACAGGTATACGAACAAAACTGTCTGAGTTGTTCTTTTATTTGATGTATTATTTATGATTGTAAGTTGAATGTAAGTTGTAGTAGAGAGGATATGAAATGTAGACTGGCAATGGCAAGGAAATCGTTTCTGAAGAAGAGAAATTTGTTAACATCGAGTATAGATTTAAGTGTCAGGAAGTCGTTTCTGAAAGTATTTGTATGGAGTGTAGCCATGTATGGAAGTGAAACATGGACGATAACTAGTTTGAACAAGAAGAGAATAGAAGCTTTCGAAATGTGGTGCTACAGAAGAATGCTGAAGATAAGGTGGGTAGATCATGTAACTAATGAGGAGGTATTGAATAGGATTGGGGAGAAGAGAAGTTTGTGGCACAACTTGACTAGAAGAAGGGATCGGTTGGTAGGACATGTTTTGAGGCACCAAGGGATCACCAATTTAGTATTGGAGGGCAGCGTAGAGGGTAAAAATCGTAGAGGGAGACCAAGATATGAATACACTAAGCAGATTCAGAAGGATGTAGGTTGCAATAGGTACTGGGAGATGAAGAAGCTTGCACAGGATAGAGCAGCATGGAGAGCTGCATCAAACCAGTCTCAGGACTGAAGACCACAACAACAACAAGTTGAATGTAATAAATGCTACAAAGCTTACAACCCATGTATTCAATTTGAAACGTCGTGTACTATAAGTAAAATGTATATCTTTTGTAACAAACTGTGTTTCAATCTTGAAAGCAAGCCAAATTTTAAATATCTTTCATTGCAGACCACTGATGATGTTTTATTTCAATAAAATGAAGCACATTTGATTACAAAAACATGCATTTTCTTGTAGTTGCAAAGATAGAATTAAAATACCTTCAGTAATTGCAAAGCAGCTGAGTATGATATAGTCACACAAGTGAAAAACTTACATTTATACATTCTAAACTCTATAAGGCAATTCATAGGCTGTTGTATCCACACAAGACAGCTTTCCAACAGTCGCCCTTACATTTATACATATTAAATTGTATAAGGCAATTCATAGGCTGTTGTACCCACACAAGACAGCTTTCCAACAGTTGCCCTAAAAATGTACAGTCAACTGCCTCCAGAAGTGAAATCCCTGCCACCTGAATTATTTCGGAAAGAAATTGCTCAGGACTTGAAGCAACATCCACTATATTCCTTGGAAGAGTTTTTCAACAGTGGTTCTAGTGAATGGACAAAATAATAAATATTGTTATGTTTTATACTTTTGCCTAAATTTAATCTTCTTTTTATGTTCTCAGTTAACTGCACATTTAATTTTATATTTTATTTAAAGTACATATTTTGCCAAAACGAAACTTTATGTATGTGATCTACATGGTTTTGTAAACATTTTGCTTTATGGTATTTTCATTTGCTGCTATGAAGTTTTACTTTCCTGTTTAGTTATATTTCATTTTCTCTATGTTCTATGTGTTTTTGTGCACTGCATAAATATTTTCTTTTATTTGTAATATAAATTTTGTATATGGTGTTGTATAAAAGTTAGTTGCTAAACATTGTATTTGTGACGCAGTCTGTCCAGCCATGGCTGGTAAACGATGAAGATATAGTAATAAAGTAATAAAGCACTGTCAGAAGAAAGTGATTGTATGGAGAGTAAAATACTATTTGTGAAACTAAAATATTCTGGAGTTAACAGCATACCTGTTGGCACTTATTCAGCAAAACCAAGTAAGAAAGTATTGTGTAGAAATGATAACTACAGTTCTTGCTGATGCATTTACAAAGATCTTGAAATCTGTACAATCACTACTCACTACATTTACTCTTCAGTGGTATTCGCCTCTATTAATGGAATCCAGTTTCCGATGAACTGTGACTTAAAACAACCACAATGTGTGACAGAAAAATAAGACTTCTCCCTATCAGTTTTCCATTTAGCTGATGAACTGGTCAAAGGTAGCATAACTTGTTTTAAACTTGATTACTTTTTCAGCCACTGATAAGTAGCCATAGTTTTAAAATGATAATTTCATCTGAAGATCTGTATACAGCTGCTCATAGATATATGCACTGTTATACATATCTGGCCCCTTGTGTAACTTTTAATTGTATGATTTTGCTGGGTGCATACATTTCCATGGATTAGAAAGACCTATTTATGAAAAGACAAAAAGGTATAATGTAGATAGCTACAACTTCTTTGCTACCAATATTTTAAAATGTTTCTGAGGAGGCAGTGCAGAAGGGAGCTGTAAACCATCTCAATAAATGTAATTTGTTGTCATACTTGCAGTTTGGGTTCAGAGTGGACATTCAACACAAAATCCTATTTATTGTTTTATTTGTGAGGAACTTACAGGGCTAAATAAATTGAGTAGTTATGTTCTTCCCATTAACAAAAGCCTTTGATTGTACTGATCTTTAAACACTTTTGCATATGTCTGAGCGATATGGAATGAGTAGGACAGCTCATCAAAGGTTCATTTTATATGTAGCAGGTAGGGATAAAAATCACAGGAAATCATTTCTGAAAGTATTCATCTGAAGTGTAGCACTATATTCAAGTGAAATGCAGACAATAAACAGTAAAGAAAATAAGAGAAGCAAAGCTTTTGAAATGTGATTTTGCAAAAGAATGCTGAACATTGGGCTAGTATATCAGATAATCAATGATTGGGTACCTTTCTTTATTAACAATTAACAGTAGCTTCCAATCTGATATGTAAGCATAGATCAAATGTGGCTTAGATTCAAAGAAATAGTATTGATGGCAATTGAGAGGTATATACCAAATAAATAAAAAGAGGGATGATATTGATCCTCAATGATATACAAAACAGGCCAGATCACTGTTGCAGAAACAACAAAAAAGGCTTGTCAAATTTAAAAGAATGCAAAATCCACAAGATTTGCGAAGTTTTACACAGGGTCAAAATTTAGCACAAAACCTCAATACTAAATACTTTTACTAGTTTCCACAGCAAAATTATGACTAAAAATCCAGCATAAAACCCAAAGAGATTGTGGTCAATATAAAGGACACCAGCAGCAAGACTCAATCAATACCTTCACTGCACAATAACAGTGGTGATTTTATTGATGTCAGTGCATTAAAGCAGAATTACTAAACACTGTTTTCCAAAATTCCTTCACCAATGAAGATGAAGTAAATTTTTCAAAATTCAGATGAAGAACATGAGTAACTTAGAAGTAGTAGCAAAAAGAGCTTAAATCTCTCAGTAAAGGCAAGGCCTCCAGTCCAGATTGTGTACCAACAAGGTTCCTTTCAGAGTATGCTGATACAGTAGCTCCATACTTAGCAATCATACAACCACTTCCTCATCATAAGATCCATACCTAAAGACTTAAAAGTTGCACAAGTCACACCAATACCAAAAAAAGAAAATAGGAATAATCTGCTAAATTACAGAGCCATATCACTAATGCCAATTTGCAGTAGGATTTTGGAACACATACTGTGTTTGAACATTATAAGTTACCTTGAAGAAAATGATTTATTGACAAAGAGCCAACACGGGTTTCGAAAATATTGTTATTGTGAACACAACTAGCTCTTTATTCTCGCTAGGTAATGACTGCTATCAACAGGGGATGTCACATTGATTCCATATTGTTAGATTTGCAGAAGGCTTTTGGCCCCATTCCTCACAAGCAACTTCTAATCAAATTGCATGCATATGGAGTATCATCTCAGTTGTGTGAGTGGACTCATGATTTCCTGTCAGAAAGGTCACAGTTCATAGGAATTGATGGAAAGTCATTGAGTAAAACATAAGTAATATCTAGCCTTCCCCAAGGAAGCATTATAGGCTCTCTGCTGTTCCTTGTCTACACAAATGATTTGGGAGACAATTTGAACAGTCCTGTTAGTTTGCAGATGATACTTTCATTTACCATCTTGTAAAGTCATCAGATGATCAAAACGACTTGCAAAATGATTTAGATAAGATATCTGTATGATGGAAAAAGTGGCAATTGACTCAAAAGAATGGAATGAGCACTGAAAGTGCTAAATTTCAGTTACATGATAAATCTCACAAATCTAAATGGTGTAAATTCAACTAAATATTTAGGGATTGCAGTTACAAATAAGTCAAAGTGGGATGTTTACATGGATAATGTTGTGGGGAATGCAAACCAAAGACTGTGATTTAGAAAATGCAGCAAGTCTGATAAAGAGACTGCTTACACTATGCTTGTCTGCCCTCATCTAGAGTACTGCCATGTGCTGTGGAATCCACATCAGATAAGATTGGCAGAGGACATCAGAATAGTTCAAAGAAGGGCAGCTCATTTTGTGTTATCACAAAATAGGGGAGAGAGTGCCACAGATGTAATACACAAATTGGGTTGGAAATAATTAAAACACAGGCGATTTTCATTGTGGCAGCATCTTCTCATGAAATGTCAACCACTAACTTCCTCCTCAGAGTGTGAAAGTATTTTGTTGGAGCCCAACCACATGTAGAGAAATAATCATCATGATAAAATGGGAGGAATCCGTGCTTGCACAGAAAGATTTAAGCATTCATTTCTCCCACATGCTGTTCGAGAGTGGAACACCAGAGAAATAGCTTGAAGGTGGTTCGATGAATCCTCTGTCAGGCACTTAATTGTGAATTGCAGAGAGTCATGTAGATGTAGGTGAAAAATCTTACAAAAGAAGATATAGGCTGATTGAACACATTTTAAGTCATAAAAGAATAATTAATTTTTTGTGAATGGAAGTGTTGGGGGTAAAACTTTGGTAGCAAGTGGAACTGTCAGGGTAAAAATTGTATAGGGAGATCAAGACTCAAATTTAGTAAACATGCTCTAATTGAGGTGGGTTTCAGTTGTTACGCAAAGATGAAAAGAGCTACACAGGAAAGAGTAGTGTGGAGAGCTATATCAAACAAGTCTTCAGACAGAAGAGTACAATAGCCATATACAAGATGTATCATAATTAGTAGTAAAAACTGATACTGGTGAAAGTATGTGATAGCAGCAGCAAAAACAGTCAAAGTAAACATGGGTCCACAAAGAAGTCATTTGGGAGATGATTGCAAATATATGGTTCCACTGACTTCAGTATGAAAGATTGTCCTAGTTAGTACAAATGTAATTCAAATGTTAACTTCTTGATGAAGTCTCCATCTAATTAGTTTCAAATATCACCCATGGCCTACTTTAACAAGAAATTCCATTCTACTCCAGCATGCTACTTGTTACAACTTACTCCACTGTTGTACATGTTAAAGCAGGTGTTCCATGTGCCCACTTTACATTTGGGTGCAATGCTACCCTCTTTTCAAAACATCTCCCAGATCATCTCATAAATACTCACAAGACTACAGTTTGCTGCTCCAGTTGTTCAAACGTATTAGTTGGAGTGCTATGTACAGTACTTTTAAGATGACCTCAGAGAGAAAAATCTGAGGACTGAAGTCAGCTTGTCTTGGAGCACTCGAACTATGTATCTTGGGCTGTATTGTCATATAAGGTGTCACCTTACATTAGCAGCATAATATGTCAGTGTCCCATCATGTATGTACCGTATTCTCTAACCAAGGGTAAAGTTGGAGCATAGTTGAATGGAGACTTAATCAAAAAGTGTACATTTCAACTACATTTATATTACCTAGGATGATACTTCATAATGAAGTCAGTGGTGGCTTGTAATGCATGCTTAATTTTCTCACAAACAATTCATTTGTTGATGCATGTTTACAGAACATTTTTTGCTTCTGTTATTATACACTTTTGCCCTTGTCGTTTTTCATGATATACATTGATTATCTGACACGAAACATGATAAAGGATTCTAAAATATTCATTCTTGCATATGATAGATGTGTTATGTCATATACATTATTTAATAAATAGGGTAGTGGCTAATGTTGGATCATGATTCACAAAATACAGATTGCCACTTAACTGCAAAAAAAGATAATGCATACAGTTATTGACATGGGACTCCTCTAAAAGTAAAATTGTTATTATCTCAGGGTGCTCAAATAATTAGTGAAGTTAAATAGGTTAAATTCTAAGGGGTGAAGGTTGATGAATGGGCTTTCTTTGGTGTTTCGCATTTAGGACCTTATGCAGAAACTAAATGGTGCTACCATCACTACAAGAATAATCTCCAGTGACAGTGTCACTGAATTTTGTAGGTTGTTTATTTTGGATACTTTCATTCTATTATCTCCAGCGGTATTATATTTTGTGGCAACTCTGTACATTGACAAAGAATATTCCTAACCAATGAAAGGGTGGTTAGAATCATCCTGCAGGCAGTCATTCAAATATCCATGAATTTCAACTCACTCAGAGATGCTGGTGGTTGTAGTCATGCATGCATGAGGTATGCTTGCTTGTGTGAATGTATGTGTTTTCTTTGCTGTAGAAGGCTTTGGCCAAAAGCTATAATGTGTGATAGTCTTTTTGTTGTGCCTATCTGCAAATTGCCTGGTCATTTTTGCAGTGAGTAACAATCTTTCCTTTTCCTAATGTCGATATTCCAACCTCGAAACTCTGCCGTCCCTGTACATGTAGTCCATCATGAAATTTATATTTAATAATACAGACTCATTCAACATGAATTCCAGTATTCATTCAGTTAACACTCAACAGAAAAAAATTATCTGCACTCGAGTAACACTTCCTTAATCATTGTATACTGACAGGAATGGAAGTGTAACACAGTGAAATACTAGTTCAGTAACAGATATAGAAGTTCATCATTTAATGAGCTGTAGATGATTAGATGTTGGTTCCATTTGAAACTGTTGTCTATCATATGAGGTGTGACTCACATGTGCATAAATTCACTCTTGCATTCATTATGACATGTATACAAACAACCTCTGAATGTTATGTTGAGGCATTTCTTGCTGTGCCTGAAACATGTAATTGATCATTTTATGAAGATGGCTAAGTGGAGGCTGATATGAAAGTATAAATCTTCCTGTTACATCTCAGACATGCTCGACAAATGACAAAACAAGTGACTGGGCAGAGCATACAAAGATCAATACATTCCTGAAGGCATTTGTGGTGTAACTGCAGTGTTGGGGGATTTTGATTTATCCTCCTGTAATATACCTTTTGGTACTCTACTCATAAAGGGTATGACAGCAGGGCATACAATTCTCTTGACATACTGCTGGTTATTCAGCCTCCTTTCAACAATTAGTGAATCAGTCCTGTTGTCATATCCAATAACTCCTCACATAATGATTCCAGGAGTTGGTTAGGTATGAGTCCCAAGAACTGCTTACTGTGACCTCTCACCAGTTTGTGTACAGAAATGTTGACATCGATTTCACTGCCACAAATAGACATGTGAATCACTGTCAAATTCCACAGAATGTCACTCATGTCCCAGTTGCCTCAAGCACTACACCTTGCAAGCTCCTGTTGTCTGTGGTATCGTGTCAATAGTAAACAATGCATGGTAACTTGGAATCTCAACCGAGCTTCCAGTAATCTGTTCCCAACGGTTTGCTGTGACACTGGCTGTGGCCTCTACCTGGATTGCTGCTGTTGCCATCCATCTATTCATCTGAGCCAGTTGAGAAATCCAGTGATCTTCTCATGCTGTAGTTCTTCTGGTAGGAAACATACCACTCTTCTTGCCACACTGTTATCCTGAGTCCACCTTGTCACCATTCATTCTGCAGTCATTACTCTCGAGGCAGCTAGCTGTCTTATGTGATCTGTCTGTGTTTACTTTGCCATTTTCCTGGTGCCAATGATTTCACCTGTCTTGAAGTCTGAAAGGTAATTTTCCAATAATAATGGACACAATGAATAGTAACAAGTATGCACACTATTATTAGTTCATCTGCAATTTTTCAAATCTTAAGTTGAAAAGCTTCATTGTGTCTCACTCAGTTTGTCTTGTGCAGTTGTTCCATACAGTAGTTCAGAGCCTTTCATTATTAACTCATCTTATGCGTGAATATTGAACAGTATCGCAAACAATGCTGGTTAATTTATAATACTATTAAACATTTTTGTTTAAGTTTTAAATATGAATTGGGTTACTGTGGATTATATTATGGTGACTTGTTCCATGATTTAGTTTGACCCAAACTAAATCACACAGCTTGAGAAGAATCAGATAAGGGCTCCACCACTGTGTTCATAGACTGCATGTCTGCATTGCTGGATTCATCTGACAGCTTTCTGATGCCTTTACTAACAAAACTTACCACTGTGATCCCATTCCAGAAGTCCAATATGGTTTCCAGTAGTTTCTGAAAATGTAATATCCATTTAAAACCCTTTTACCTGAGTAATCTCATGAGCTGCACCCATGATCAAGGGCAATCTCTATTGTTTTTCCTGCGAAATGGCATCTTTTTCCGAATCTGCTACGCTTGTCTTTCTCAGCTCCGTAAGCTATCTTCCTGCATGTTAATCATCTTTCCCATGGCACCAAAAAACCTATGTTCTAGTCAAATATGCCACCACTGTTCATCTATGTTGTTGTTATCTGTACCAAATGTAAAAGTTTCTTCCCTATAACTAAGATGCCCTCCCCTTTCTCAATACCAGCTCTGCTGTAATGGAGAGGTGAGAACTATCCTTCTGCTCCTTCCTGAATTTTTGTTGCACTCTCCTTGGCCTAAAACAGTACTAGAACAATTCTCTGCCCTGTTAATTATATAATTAGTTAATTATGAATGGTTAATTATGACCCAGTAGTCAGTTACAGATGACTGGTTGTTTTTCATCATTTTTATATATTTAATAATGAATGTTCTAGAGAACATTGATTCATTAACCTTATTGACAGTTCATATATGAGTCAGAATCTATTTTGTAATCCTTATATTGACAAATAGCTTTCAAAATACGAAGACACCATTGTTGTTCTCATGTTGACACCAGTGTGACACAAACTCATGTTACGCTATCAAGTATAATATTTCCCATCATTTTCTTTTGCTCATAAACTTAGATATGCTTTTATATTTTCAGTATTGTTGGATATCACTTGCAAAGTCCATTGAGAATTCTGCATCTTCCCAGAGACTAAAATCTAGTCCTTCGGGGTCTTCTATAGGATCAAAGAGCTCGAAAAAAAATGAAATTTCATCCCAAAGAGGTGCAGTAAAATGCTCTGTTCCAGCAATAAAAAGGTAAAGTGTTCAGTGTAAGCACCTTGTTAACAAAATCTTAAAATTCCCAGAACTTATAGTTATGTCTTTTTCAGGAGTTGTTCAGATTATAATCAACAGAAGATGGACAAAGAGCAATATGAAATGAAGAGTCATAAGTGAGTGTTCTAAGTAATATAATATATATGCTTGATAATTGTTTGTTACATTAAAATGTGCACTTTTGAAGAACACTTCATAAGTGTACATTTTCAAGGCTCTGTATGCCTGTTGATTAATCATAAGTGACCTTAACATGAACAGTTCTTGTTTTATCTACCTGTAGATCTGTTACTGGATATTCACTTGATTTTACTAGTAAACATGTAGCAGAATGTTACTGTTACCACAGCTGATTAGTTTAGGTGAAATATTTGTACATATTTTTTTATACCTAAGCAAGTATATGTAAACACTTTCAGATTTCCAGAATGAACCTTTCACTCAATAGGTGCATATGGAGTGTTTTTAAATTTCCTGGCTGATTAAATCTGTGTGCTGGACTGGGTCTTAAACTCAGTACTTTCTCATTTATAAGCAGTGCTCTTACTGACTGAGCTATCCCTGTATGGCTCATGACCCACTCTCATACCTTTAGTTCTGTTTGTATCTCCCTGCAGCTTTTCAATTTTCACAGGAGCTCTCCTGCAAATATCTTGCTAGACTAGCACTCCTGGAAGCAATGGTGTAGCTACAGCCTGACAGTTGTTTTCAGAATGAGTATTTTACTCTGCAATGAAGTGTGCACTGTTTAGAAACTTGTAGTTTCTTTAAACCTGTTACAGGACATCGTTTAACAAGGAACTTGTTACTTAATCCTTTACTTGACTCTTGGATATCAGAACCAAATGCATAGAAGACATACATTTTCCTAGCATGGGCTTTGTTTTAGCCAACTCTGCCCTTGCTACAGCTTTAGCTTACAGTACATTCATTATCTTCCTCTGTATGGTGTTTTGTTCACCCTGGAATGTGAGAAGGTTTCACAGCGTGGCACATAGATGGCACCGCTGTCAATGATATTTTTTTAATGTTGCTTCATGTTGGGCAGTATACACGGAATAGCTGTGTGTTTCTTATTAATAGATTAATTGCATTGCCTTCTCATTGTAAAATTCCTAATTTTAGGGGTCTGTTGTCAACACATATCCAGCCAAAGTTGGTGAAGGTGTACCTACATCAATGTCTGTACACTGTAAACTACTAAGAAACACATGTCAGAGGCTACTTCCAATAGCATCACTTACTAGGGCATTTTTCAGTATCATTCGTACATGGACCATGTGAAAAATGGATTCCTTACCTGCTCTGTGCTAGCCACAATTAGTTGAATCTTGTCTTTGTCATCCCTATGGGGACTGTGGTGTATTCCTAGATCCCTTACCTAAACCTGGTTCATAAAACTTTATAAGGACACTGTCCTGGGATAGTTTCCATCTGTCAGCAAGTGTCTGCCAGTCCAGGTTTCTCAGAAACTCAGTAATGCTCCCCTGTATGTCAAACAAACCTATGACAACTCGTGGTGCTGTAGGAGTTTTATTGGTATAGCCATGCAATCAAAACATTAATTGAGTAGGCACACTTGTTTGTGGATACACACTTTTAATTCACTTTATTTTTACACCTTGTGATAGCTAGGGCTCAGCATGAATGCACACTTCTTAACTGAACAAACATAACAATACAAAAATATGTCACATACTCTCAGTCACTTGGGTGTTCACAACTGATCAGGTATCAGTCAGGTCACTACACCAGTCTCCATCCCCCCCCCCCTCCCTCCCCCATCCTTAAGAACACTGAAGCTCCAGGGATATTGGGGAACCTGTGTTTGACTGATCTCCCTGCTTGTGTTACTGTCACTGGATGCTGTAGTGTATTTGTGAGGGAGGAGGAGCCTAAAGGTGTAGCCGGAGAGCCCAGAGAGTCCTCCTCCATTGAATTCTCTTCAAGGTGTGCCTGCTTCAGATGCTTAATAGATACTGTTTTCTCTCAGTTGTAGCACAAGATCTTGAAGGTGTTTGTTCCCCTGTGGACAACTTTGAATGGTCCTATGTATGTCGGCTTTAATGATAGGCAGACAGTATCATACCTCAACCAAACATGCAAAGTTGGTTCAAGTTCTTGTGGATGAAAACAAGTTTAGGTGTATAAGGGCAGAACAGGGCATATTATTTCGTAGATATTTCCCAAAATCTGTAAGTTATTCTTTCTGTGGTAACAACTGAGGCTTTTCTGAAAGTAATTCAGGTGACAGCCTTAAATTTTCACTGTAGACCAGCTGGACTGCAGTGTGTAATGAGTGTAATTCAGTGAAGTCCATAAACAAAGAAGCACCAGAGGTAAAGCCTCAGACCAATGCTTACCTCTGCACTGGAGTGCCATCTTCAATGTCCAGTGCTAGCTGCACCACCATCCTATTGCTTATGGGCTGGTAGTTGGTAGTCCCAATGTGCAAGGAGCCACAGAATCACAGTAGTTTGTGACATAGTAATGACTCAAACTGCTTCTAGTCTGCAGAAATTGTTTGGGGAACACTGAATCAGGAAATTCACCTTTAATCAATGCATGGGCATCTGTTATTCCTGCAATATCTGTAATTGGAAAATCCTCTGACCCTCATGTAAAATGCTCCACTGTGATTAGCAAATAAAAATAACTATTGGAGTAAGACGGCTGGCCCACCAGTACCACATGCACATGTGAGAGACATAGGTGTAACTATTTTGCTGAGGGGTGTAGACACATGCCTGCCATTCTTGCATAGTTGGCAGTCTTTCTTCATTCGTGGCCAGATCATCTGTTTTGTTAACAACCTGACTGTGGCCAGTACACCAAGGTGAGATAAATTATGAAAAGCTTAAAAAACTGGCTGCCAAAATTTTTGTGTTAAGGAAACTTGCTCCATGTTGTGAGATGTTTCACACCATAATGAAGCATTCAGCTCTGATGCATGTATTTGTGACAGCACAGGGCTGTACTGCACCTGCTCCAGCATTGAACATAGCTCTGAGTCCTTAACACAGATATTCAGTGATGCTCTCCCATGGGACCGCTTTTACACAGCAAAGCATCGAGAGAGGAAGTTGGCCACTGCATTACTTTTTCTGCTGATGTGAAGTACATCTGTCATGAAATGTGAAATGTATTCAGTGTGCCTGCACTGTCTCAATGATGCATGAGTGGTGTCCTTGGAGAAGATGGATGTGAGAGGTGCATGATCTGTGTAAACAATGAAGTGTTTACCTTCCATTTTGTCTCTGAAATATTTTCTTGACTCATATATAGCATACAATTCTCTGTCAATGGCACTCTCTTTTTGCTGTCATCATTAATGAGTGAGAAAAAAATGTCAAAGGCTGCCATGGCCTGTTGACTAATTGTTGCACAATGGCTCCTACAGCAGCTTGGATTGTGTTCGCCATTAGGGCCGTAGGAATGCTAAGACTTGGATGAGTGAGTAGCACTGCCCGTGCTGTGTAGTCTTTGGCAGAGTTGAAGACTGTCAGCTGCTCTGGACTCCATCTCACTTTCCTGTTTCCTGCAATATACTTTCCTTTTATTAATTCCATGAGAGGCATCAGTAGTACTGCAGCTTTTGGTGGTGACATCCCTGAGCATCCAAGGAAACACTGCAAGTCTTAGTAAGTTTTTGGTAGTGGACCATTACAAATGTTATCTACCCTTTCTGACAAAGAGACAATGCCATTAGAGGACAACTCAAATGCTAGAAATTTGACACAGCTTTTACCCAGTAAAGATTTCTCCCTGTTTATGGCCACTGTGTGTAGGCAAGGATGTTTGAATAGTTGAACCCGTCATGTGAGGTATAGGGGACCCATCCAGTACTGTTCTGGCATTCAGTACTTGGTGGTCTTCACATAGGTGCCAAGTGTTGTTGCACTTCCATACCATGAATAAAGGCGATGCCCACAGGCTCTTTGAAGGTGCCATTACTCCACCTTGAATATGGTTGTTGATACCCTCTCTAACCACAGAGAACTTTTCTGGCATTAGGAATCATGGTTTAGCCACCACCATAGGTCTAGGCAATGTGCAAATGAAGTGCATCATTTTCTGACTCTCCTTGTCCTTTGCTTGTTTCACAGATATAACATCAGGAAATCTATTGAGAATGATGTCCATGTTACCATAGTACTGCATTGACAGTCAATTTTGCTACGGGCAGAAGTGTGCCACTATGCATGTCAACCACCAATAGGAAGTGGTGCAAGAAATCTGGCCCCAAAATGGGGTCAATAATATTCACGACAATGAATCTCTACAGAAACTGTCTATTCAAACTGGTATCCAATAGCATTTCCTTTTTTCCATATGTCTTGATAACTGAGTTATTGGCAGCCATTAACATTTGCAATCTCACAGCATCAATTGCTTCAAAACAGTGTCCTGGTAGTACACTAAGGTTAGAACCAGTGTCAACCAAAATGATGGACTTCTGATACCTTGTCCACCATAAAAAAAGCCTTTTTGAATTTTTTGAATGATTTCATAAAACCTATTCTCTGCAGTTACTGAGTGAGGTGGTGCAGTGGTTAGCACAGTGGACTCGCATTCCAGAGGATGTTGATTCAAACCCATGTCCAGCCATGTAGATTTAGGTTTTCCATGATTTCCCTAAATTGCTCAAGGCAAATGTCAGGATGGTTCCTCTGAAAGGGCATGACCAGTTTCCTTCCTCATATTTGACACAATTCAAGTTCGTGCTCTGTCTCTAATGACCTAAATGGTAACAGGATGTTAAACCCAATCTTTGTTCTTCCTTTTCTCTGCAGTTGTTGGTAACACATGTGTGGGGAGCCTGAATTCATTTGGAATTCCAGGCGAATCCTCTTGAAGCTCAGATCATCACAACCTGGCATGAAGTTTATGCTGTGGCATCTCTTTTTTATCATATCAGGACTTGGCATGGGTGGGAACTTTGTCAAGCATCTGTGGGCTGTATCTTACTTGAGAAGAAACCTGATACTCTTGCTTGTGCTGCAGTTAAGTTTGAGATTTCATCAATGATTGTTGAAGTTAGACATGCCTGTGACTCAAGTTGGTTTGTTGCAGATGTTCTACAGAAGGGAACTTGAGTGATGAGCCATTTGTGGTAACCTTCCAGCATTATGTGTCTAAGTGCATGCTGCGGGCATTTAAAGTTTCAATTATCACTGTACAAGGGTAGACACAGCAGGGAAATGTGAGGACAGGCAACATTTATGAGTGGGACAACAGTCACTGACGCCACACACTTTTGTGCCCTAACTCTGAAGTGTTGGTGTACCAGCACCAATAGGATTTTGTTGCCTGCCACTGCGCACTTACTGAGTTTGGACAAGGAAGGAGTGGGTGAGTGGGAATTGAATGTCATTCGTTATAGGAACATGTGCTTCCAAATATAAATTTACTTAAAACCCAAAACATGTAAGATTCAATATGATAATTTCCTTTTTGGCTAAAAAAAGAACAAGTGTTTTGATTAAGACAATAAGATTAAAGGAGCAGCCAGTTAAATTTCAACTAAAAAGTAAATCTCAGAAGCAGCAAAGGCTGATTAATAAATTAGGTAATCTCAGGGAGATGTGAAACAGATTACACAGTGATTAATAACAAATAACTTGAATTTAGACTTCAGAATTAGTAAATTACATACAATTGGGCATTAAATTCCCAGAGCAAGTCATCATACTTCAACAACATCACAACTTCGACTCTGATGTCACCATGTTGTGGGATGCCTCTCGATAGCCCACCCCAGCAATTCTAATCAGCTGCCTCTAAAACACACATAAAATACAATTTCAAAAACAAGAGAAAAAGCACACATAATTATGTAATGCCTCTAAAAACACATAAAATACAGTTTTAAAAACAAGAGAAGAA
This sequence comes from Schistocerca serialis cubense, assembly GCF_023864345.2. NCBI lineage: Eukaryota > Metazoa > Arthropoda > Insecta > Orthoptera > Acrididae > Schistocerca > Schistocerca serialis. The sequence goes on along the minus strand of NC_064642.1, from coordinate 121,619,640 downwards.
GTGCACGTAATCATGTAACAGCAGTGTTCCAACTCCAGTTCCCCAAAGGTTAAGTAAAGGAATCTACAGTATCTGTCCCATGATATTTCAAGCAATGGGAACAGTGTGTATACTAAGTAACAGTCACAAACAGAGCACTTCCCATATGAGGGCAGGTAACAGCTACTGGCAATTACTCAGTAAACACTGAGTGTATGGGCAGACACAAGCAAGTAGTGATACACAAAAACTAGGTGCAAGACCATCAGTGCCACTCACTAAAATTTTAAACCACCAAATACAGTAACAAATACATATATCAAGATGAAGGCATTAAACAAACATAAGTAAATATATCAGAAGGACATTCCTCATGGGAGACTGAAATTAGCCAAAACTGGACAATGGGTTATAGTAGAAATAATGACAATTTGGCACCAGGAAGTTCACTCAGCAACTAATGGCTACTGCCAATTACTCAATAAACACTTCCTGCACAAGCAAGCAAAGCTAGGCACAAGGGCTGTCAATAAAGCTATGTTTTCCTAGCTGCAGGAGTTTACCACAAAGTGCTGCATAAAACACATGTGAGACTGTGCTTCCCACTCACACAATGCCAACATACCAGACCATTTTCCTAGGGTATGGGCAATGCAGTACCGCTGCAGGCTCTACCTGTGGGAAATGTCTGCATGCTTTGGGAGGAGTCTGTCCTACGCATCACAGTGATTTACTTGGATGGAGGATTGGGTAAGTCAAACTGAGCAGCAGCAAACTTCTAGGCAACAGCCGCAGAATTTGTTTTGTGTGCACGGGCAGTGTCAGAGAAGTTAATTCTTCTAATATAGTTATTGAAACATTCACCAGTAATGTCACCTGACTGCTTCTCTGCCTCAGAGGATGAGCAGCTTACCTGTCTAGTATCCAAACAGCATATTTTTTGGAGCATGGATGAGTTGGAAAACTAAATGCAAAAGGAGAGAAATTGGAAGAAAAATGCATGAATCATATAAGATGAAATGTCCTTGCTTATGTTCAGTGTAATATATTTGTAAATATACACACATCAAAAAAAGTTTTGCATCACCCAGTTCCGAGAGTTCAGGAACCTGTATAGAAAATTGGAATAGAGCTCAACGTAAGAATCATTTTTGCCCTTTTTATCACTCATGATAACTACACATTGCATGTTGTACCACCATACAGTGAGACCTTCAGAGGTGGTGGTCAACATTGCTGTACACACTGGTACCTCTAATACCCAGAAGCATGTCCTCTTGCATTGATGCAAATCTGTATTCATCATGGCATACTATTCACAAGTTCATCAAGGCACTGTTGGTCCATATTGTCCCACTCGTCAATGGTGATTCGGCATAGATCCCTCAGAGTGGTTGGTGGGTCACATTGTCCATAAACAACCCTTTTCAATCCATCCTGGCATGTTCGATCAGGTTCATGTCTGGAGAACATGCTGGCCACTCTAGTCGAGCGATGTCGTTATCCTGAAGGAAGTCATTCACAAGATGTCCATGATGGGGGTGCGAATTGTCATCCATGAAGTCGAATGCCTCACCAGTATGCTGCCAATATGGTTCCACTATTGGTCGGAGAAGGCATTCACGTATTGTACAGTTGTTATCGCGCCTTCTATGACCACCAGCGGTGTATATCGACCCCACATAATGCCACCCCAAAACAGCAGGGAATCTCCACCTCGCTGCACTCGCCAGACTGTGTGTCTAAGGCGTTCAGCCTGACCGGGTTGCCTCCAAACATGTCTCCGACGATTGTCTGGTTGAAGGCATATGCGACACTCATCAGTGAAGAGAATGTGATGCCAATCCTGAGCGGTCCATTCGGCATGTTGTTGTGCCCATCTGTACTACACTGCATGGTGTCATGGTTGCAAAGATGGACCTCTCCGTGGAAAATGGGAGTGAAGTTGTGCATCGAGCCGCCTACCGCGCACAGTTTGAGTCATAATACAACATTCTGTGTCTGCACAAAGTAACAATGCGGATGCAATCAAACCGTGGTATTGACCATTTAGGCATGGTTGAAGTACAGACAACACGAGCTGTGTACCTCTTTCCTGGTGGAATGACTGGAACTGATTGGGTGTCAGCCCCCTCCGTTTAATAGGTGCTGCTCATGCATGGTTGTGTACATATTTGGTCAGGTTTAGTGACATCTCTGAACAGTTGAAGGGACTGTGTCTGTGATACAATATCCACAGTCAATGTCTATCTTCAGGAGTTCTGGGAACCGGGGTGTTGCAAAACTTTCTTTGGTGTGTGTATTTGTACTAAGCATTTAACCACAGTTATAATGAGTTATATGTTGTGTTATCATGATCAGTACTGTAATGATCAAAATTTGGCCTGGTGAAGTAATCAGTGAATCTGCTCCTCACAGTTAATCTCTCAGCTTTGGCATAAGTGCGGACACTTACCATGGGCATCATGTTGTTTTTAGGCAGTTCATTGTTATTGTGATCAGTTCTGCAAACAACGATTAAAATTTGGCCTGTTGAACTACCCAGTGAATCTGCTCCTCACACTGAATCCCTCAGCTTTATAGCGTAGCCATCAACACCTACCAAGGGTATCATGTTGGCCTTCGGCAGTTCATTAATTTCTCATACATCTGCATTATAAGGCAGTGGGAACCAGTATTCCTCCACAGAGTCGAGCAACTGTTTTGTTTCTAAAATTTTACACACTCATTCTTCATCACGATGAAAGAACATTTGTGCCACTGCTTTGCAGTTCCTGAGTGCTCTTCCCAATAATGTACAGTCTTTCTCCTCTTCCATAACTTCCATGTTCTATCAGAGTGTCAAGTTAAGAGGTGTTTAGGTTAGTCACTGTGGTGCCAGTGGTCACATGTGTGAGAGTTGCATTTGCATAAATGTGTGTGTGTGTGTGTGTGTGTGTGTGTGTGTGTGTGTGTGTGTTGTATAATTCAAAAGGAGGCTTTTTGGCTGAAAGCTTACTTGTTTAGCACTCTTTTTGTTGTGCCTGTCTGCAACTCAACATTTCCACTATAAGGTGAGTAGCAATCTATTCTTTTTTAATACTGTTATTATTTCATCCTGAATTTTTCATTGTGTAGTAGCAAAAGATTTCTTTTAGTGCTCTGGAACTTGCGTTGCACCAATGAACCCCAAAATACTGCTCTCGTCTAGGGGAAAACTACAGCACCCACTGACTTCCAACAAACTAAAAATAAATTCAAACCTTTCTGAAATCTTTTTGCACTTTGAGTCCTCACAAAATGCGTGAAGGGAAAAAGTTTGTTGCTTACTACATTTCGGATATTGGTTTCCTGAAAATTTCATATCACTCATGATATTTTAATTTATTACTTCACCATTGCTGACTCTATTGGCCAGAAAGTTTGTGCACATTATTGTTGTTTACTACCAAAGCCAGCCATAAGATTAAATTGTTGTACAAGATGTAGTTCAGGAGATATGATGTGATAAATATTGAAGAGCACAAAAAACCCAACTTTTCTTAAAGCTTAAATATTTCTCTATATCCATAGCACAAAATCTCCATTGAATTAAAAAAAGTGTCTGAAGGTAGTTCTCATATCAGTCTATCATGTACAGTTCTCAGATTATAAAAAACACCGTTTCGTTTTTTACATTCTGATGTGCACCACCCTGCGCCTAGGAAAATGTTTCACACAGTGTCCTGCGGCCCACATCAAACAGTGAAAGGTGCAGGTGTATTCCACTCATGCTGCAATAAATAGCGTAATGGTCATTAACTTTATAAAGCACCCAATACTTAAATAAGTACATATATCAAGGTGAAGGCAATAAACAAACAACAATAAACACATAGGGGACTTTTCTCATGGGAGATTGAGCTTAGCCAAAACGAGATGAAAGGTTACAGTCACATGATAAGCAAACAAGCCTGCTCGAGGCAAGCACACTGCCAGAATCACACAGACGGAATTGCATGATGTGCAAACAGCACTGGGAAAGACACCGTAGGACAGCAGGATTCTAGTGAAGCATTCCAAAAGTTGCTCACTCAGTGTCTTTAATGGAGACTTCTCAGGAGACTGTGTCCAACCCCAAGATGTCAAGTCTGTAGCCCCTGGCAGTAGAGACCCACTGCAGAATATGACCCTCAGGCCACAACAGTCATCTCCCTGCTCCAAGTGGTCATGCCAAACTGATCCTTTAACTTGCTTTCCTCCAAATTCAGCCAAAACACACCATGTGTGTCCAACAGACCAACGCAGTGATGAACTTCTCGAAGGGCCAACATGACCCTGCAACACATATTAGCCACAGGCACACAAAACTGCTGGCTTCCTGTTACCACCACCTCTTTCTTGCTTTGAGAGAGTGAGTTCACATGAGCCTCAGTTCACTATGTGTGTGCATCATCTGAGTAAAGATATGTCCACTCTCGAGATGGACATGACCTGTTGACTCATGACACAGCTCAGATTCATTGGTATTTGTTGTCCTGTTGGCTGTTAAACGTATGATGCGTTCTGCTTTACTTTTTGTCATTGGAGTGTTCTGTGGCGGTGCAATTTGTGTGCTGAGCCCTTTGACACTCTCTGTCAGCTGATCTGTAGCTGTCGCTGATGTGCTTCTCAGAATGCTTGACCCAGGGCCTTTGTTTGACTCTGCCCTTTGTGTGTGTGGTTTGAAGCCATCTGCCAAGACCACTCCAGCTGTAGTGTTGCCAACATTAAACTGCATGCAACTTACAGAGGCTTCCACCTTACCCTGTTATTGCTGTGGACACAACTCTGTATCTGCAGCCAGAACAATCTGTCTATTTGTTGGAAGCCTTTTAACAACAGTTAACAACAGTGTCTGTAATGAATTTTATGGCAACAGATTGAAATTTGCTGGTGACTGAAGCTCTTTTTATAGTTGCTCGGGGGGAAGGAATCTGTTCCCCAATTGATCATCTGTTAGAAACCATTATAGCCTTGCTTCAGATGTTGGTATCAAATTATTAGATAAGGCATGTTTTTAAAGTGGCATAACTGTGTGCACAAGGCTTTCTCTGCCTGAACAACCTGAGTTTAATTCAGATGAACAATAACATAGCAGAACTGATCTGTATCATTGTTAATGTCATGTTGGCTGAAAATCTTTCACCTTGAGGATACTGCAGCTCAGGTCTTGTAGTCTGGTAGTTGAACATGATGCGCTGTCCCATTTTGTGTTGGAGGTGCTGGTTGTGTGGGAAGCTGTACTGTCAAAGTACCCGTTGCTGCAAGTGGTAATGGCTTCTGTTCTGATTTGCATCATTTTGTTTGACGCTGTTGCTCTTATTTAGGTTCTTCATACTTCATGTTCTTGCTTGAGGTTACCAATGTAGGATTTTTGTCAGTATAGCCATGCAGACAAAACACTAACTGAATAGGCACACACAGTTGTGGATATGCACTTGTAATTAACTTTTTTTTATACTTTGTGATAGCTAGGTACAAAATAGAAATGCATGCTTCCCAGCTTCACAAAGATAACAATACAAAAATATTTCACACACTTATAGTCAATTGTTTGTTCGTAACTTATTGGTTGATCCTCATGTCACTAAAGTGCCATTTTTTGTGTATTCCCTGTTAGCACTTTTTGGTATGGTTCTCATATACTTGAGAGAAATTTCCTTTGTAGATTGATGGCATTTTTCCATAGTATCCTATAAATGAAATAAAGTCTGCCACTTGCTTTACTCACAGAGCATATGTAATAATTCCATTTCATATCCTTACAACTTATTACATCCAGGTATTTGAATGACTGAACTAGTTCCAGTTCTAGCTCATTGACATTATGGTAATAATAATCTAAGTTTTAATTTTTGTAGAATGTACAATTTCACATTTCTGAACACTTAAAACAAATTCCAATCTTTGCACAACTGTGAAACCTTATCAAAATCTAATTGAGTGTATGTGTAGCTTTTTTCAGACTACTTCATTGTAGGTAACCGTATTATTTGGAAAAGTTAGGTGACTGTTAATATTATCTGTCAGATCATTAATATACAGCATGAATAACAATGTTCCAACACATTTCCCTTTGGCATGTTTAAAGGTACTTCTGTATCTCTCCATGACTCTCCATCGAATATAAGAAGTAAACACTTCTCTACCAGTCATAAATTGTATTTGATATCCCATAGGATTGTACTTTTATTAATACACCTTTATGTGGAACTGATTCGGATACTTTTTAGAAGTCAAGAAATACCAAATCTTCCTGTTTACATTGATCCATGGTTTTCAGGATGTCAAGTGAGAAAAGGAGAGTTGTGTTTTGTATGACCAATGTCTTCCAGGTGCTTGCTGAAAGTCAATCTTTTTGAGATACCTTATTATGTGTGATATCAGAGATTAAACTGCCAATTAAAACTTGCGTACATCACTTGCAAATTTAGTGATAAATCTTTATCTGGTTGGGAAGCTGTATGCTTCATTGTTTTAGACTGTTCTGTATGCTTATTTTAAAAAAGGGCAGAAACAACATGTTACCACTTATTTTATTTGTTTTCCATTTAAACTAAAAAGTGTGTAATTTTTTCTTACATTCCATGTCAGACTGTCACTTTTCAATAGGTTGAGTGAGGTAACAATAGCAGTTGGCAGAAGAGTCAGGGTGCTTTGTGACTAGTTGTGATTGGAAAATGAGTTGCATCATTCATATTGGTTCTGAACAGAGATGAAAAATGATTGTTAATGTGGATAGATTGATGAGTTAAATATTGTTAAACTAGATGATTGCTGACATAGATAATTATTTCTGTGGTGCTTTTGTCGAAAATTTCAAGTGGGTACAATGTGAAATTGTTAGCTGATAGCCAACGGAAGTTGACCATGTGATGTGTAGTGTAGAATGTCGCTATTATTGAAGAATCTCATTTGCAGAGTTTGATGTCAGCACAAATCGAAACAAAATAATCTGTAAGATCAAGTTCATGTGGACTCTGCATTGATATTTAAAATTGTCCATTTAAGGATTCAGGTTTTTAAACACGCACACATACACACCTAAGTTGAAACACACTCCAGCTGGTTGATTAAGTTGTGGCATCGATAGGTCATATCGACCTCAGACAACATTAATCTTTGGGACTCAGGTCACTTATCCAAGCCGCCATGTTAACTCAGTCTGCTCTTATACTTTGTACTGTGTGCATGCGTATGATAATTGCCAAAATATATATGTGCAGGTATTAATGGGGACAGTTTATTCGTATACTGCTATTCGTATCCTGATCCCATACTGGTGACCCCGAAGTTTCTACGTTTTCTGCGATTTCTGCACCGGGTGTTGTAGAACAACAAGTTATGCGCACACCGCCATGACCACCTCACCCAACACTTTGTTCGAAGATTTGGAAGCCGCTTTTGGCCCCTCCCCCAGGTCGTCTGCTGAAGCTGCCACTTTTATACGAAGACAACCCTGTAACATGGTTTGCACTTTTGGGCATCTTTTTGAGTTGCATCATGTGTCTGAAGACAACTCTTAAATTCCTGTGTTTCGTCAGGCACTTCCATGATCACTTGGACTTAATTTGCGATCTACTGCTCTCACCACTGCCTCCACTGAAGTACGAGTTCACGAAGAAGACGATCAAGGAACGACTCCGCTGCTCACCACAAAAATTAATCATCAAGATCTTGGGGGACCGAACTCCACCTAGGGGACCGAACTCCATCACGACTCTGGTGCCACCTTCGGTTACTTGTGAGTGAGCATACCATGCTGGGCATCACTCTGTGGGTGGTGTGGTCTACCAAATTGCCTGCTGACCTACAGATGCACCTGCTACCACACTCCTTCGAGTCAATCGGCTTTGTCTCTGCATCACAGACCAACTGTATTCATTGCTACAACAACACCGACCAGCTCACCACTCACTGCTAGTTGGCACAACTGCTTCTGCTTACCGGCCATCTGCTGGCAGAGGCAGGGCTCACTCCGCCTCCGCACCTTCTACATCACCTGGCAGTATCCGCTCACTCTCTCCACCATCCAAGCACTCCAGGATCGCCCACGCACCATACGTGCCAGTATACGTGCCAGAACAAATCAACGAGGACAAGCCTCCTCTGCTGCCGCAGTCACCACCACCACCGCATCTGCCTCATCTCCGCATCCCCAACGCGCTCGCCATGTTCACTTCCATACTTGTCAGACAGTGCTTCTAATAACAGTCATGCCCACTGTGTGGGCAGCTGCCCCATGTGTTGGTAAACATTCCCCCTCTCTTGCGTGCCAGCTACGTGACTCGGTGGCCATCGCTGTTCCACGCGCGATGCCAACGCCGCTCTTTCCTGTGCTGGGTACCAAGTGCAAGGTTGACAGCAGACAGTCGTCACGCATTCCAACATGCTCTGCATTGCGTGCGCAGCCGGCCTCTCCAAACAAGTGCACGTCGTGCTCATGTACTAGACATGTGACTTTCGTGCTCCCATTTTCCCACTCACACTAATGGCTAAGCCTCGTTGTGCGCTACCCATCCAAAAACTTGGCATCAGGACATTGATCAGTCTCGTGTGCAGTTCTCAGTTCCTTCTGTCACTGACAGAATGACACACAAGATAGTTACCACTGCTGGCCCTCCTATTAGGCACAAGGTTAGACGCCTCAACCCTATTAAGTTGTGCACAGCCTGGCAGCAAATTAACGAACTTTCGGAGGCAGGTATCCTGCAACCATCAGACAGCAACTGATCTTCACCAATCCACATCGTCCTCAAACATGATGATTCTTTCTGAAAGTTTAGTGACTAGAAACATTTAAATGCTCGTACGGTCATGGACAATTACCCCGTGCCAAACATAAATGATTTCACTCATATGTTATTGGGCACTACAATCTTCAGTGTTTTTGACTGTATACGTGCCCCCCACCAGATTCGTGTAGCGCCGGATGACATCCCTAAAACAGCTATTATCACACTACTTGGTTTGTTCCAATACAACTTCATGCCATTCGGCCTAAAAAAATGCATTACAAATGTGGGAGCGTTTCATTGACTCTATCCTACGACTATTTGAGTTTTGCTTGACCTAGTAGATAGTGTCGGAAGTTCCATGCGGCTTTTCGCGGATGATGCTGTAGTATACAGAGAAAATGCAACATTAGAAAATTGTAGCGAAATGCAGGAAGATCTGCAGCGGATAGGCATTTAGTGCAGGGAGTGGCAACTGACCCTTAACATAGACAAATGTAATGTATTGCGAATACATAGAAAGAAGGATCCTTTATTGTATGATTATATGATAGCGGAACAAACACTGGTAGCAGTTACTTCTGTAAAATATCTCGGAGTATGCGTGCGGAATGATTTGAAGTGGAATGATCATATAAAATTAATTGTTGGTAAGGCGGGTACCAGGTTGAGATTCATTGGGAGAGTGCTTAGAAAATGTAGTCCATCAACAAAGGAAGTGGCTTACAAAACACTCGTTCGACATATACTTGAGTATTGCTCATCAGTGTGGGATCCGTACCAGATCGGTTTGACGGAGGAGATAGAGAAGATCCAAAGAAGAGCGGCGCGTTTCGTCACAGGGTTATTTGGTAACCGTGATAGCGTTACGGAGATGTTTAATAAACTCAAGTGGCAGACTCTGCAAGAGAGGCGCTCTGCATCGCGGTGTAGCTTGCTCGCCAGGTTTCGAGAGGGTGCGTTTCTGGATGAGGTATCGAATATATTGCTTCCCCCTACTTATACCTCCCGAGGAGATCACGAATGTAAAATTAGAGAGATAGAGCGCGCACGGAGGCTTTCAGACAGTCGTTCTTCCCGCGAACCATACGCGATTGGAACAGGAAAGGGAGGTAATGACAGTGGCACGTAAAGTGCCCTCCGCCACACACCGTTGGGTGGCTTGCGGAGTATAAATGTAGATGTAGATGTAGATATCTGGATGACATACTCATTTTCAGCGAGTCAGCTGAGGAACATGAACATTATTTATCCATGGTCGTCCAGACCTTGAACTCCAATGGCATCGAGGTCAACAAAGAAAAATTCCAGGTAAGCCAGCTTTGCATTACTTTCTTGGGTTACACCATCTCTGCCTCCCAAATCCTACGTGCACACCATCACTTCACTGCCAGCCCTGGCTACTTACAAAGAACTGCGACATTTCCTGGGCACAATAAATTACTACCATCGTCACTTGCCTTCTGCCGCTGCTGTGCATGCCCCGCTGACAGACTCACTGTCGGGTAAACAGACTTCAGGACTCAAACCCTTTTGCTGTAGGCTTTCCATGCATTAAAGATTTCTTTAGCTCATGCCGTGACACTCGACCACTATCAACAGCTCAGAAGAAATACTCTGCTTTTGATAGAGAACTCCTTTCGGTCTACGAGGCCATCAAACACTTCTGCCCCAATGCAGACGGTCAATCGTTCTTCATCCTCATGGATCACAAACCACTCGCAGACACTTTCTGCAACCCCACACCCTGAGGATCCACCCCCTTGGCGTTTCCATCACTTTGATCTAGTCTCCCAATGCACAACCAACGTTCGCTACATCAAAGGCACAGACAACATCGCCACAGAATTTTTTTTGCGGATCAGTACTATTTCACACATCATTGACTGGCTGCCCTATAAGCCTCTGATGAGAAATTTTGAGCTCTCCTCACGCACCCTCAGCCATCCCTTGTGTTTAGTAAAGCTAAATTCCCCGGCATTGTGGATGAGGTGTGGTGCAACTCTTCTACCGGCACCTTACGCCCGTTATCCCATCCCCCTGCGCTGGCAGACCTCACCACTGGGCAAGTTCGACATCCCTCCAGGACGATTTTGTCATGTACATATCGATCTTATCAGTCCTCTTCCACTGTTGGAGGGCCACGGATACATTCTATCCGCAATTGACCACATGTCCCACTGGGTAGAGGCAGTCCCCTTACCTAACATCATTGCTGAGACCATGGCCAAGGGTTTTATCTCCTCATGGATTGCTAGGTTTGGTTGTCCGACCAACATCATCAGCAACCAGGGTCGGCAGTTTGAGTCTTTCCTGATCACCATTTTATGTCTGCAGCATAAAGAAAATTCATACCACAGCCTACCACCCACAAAGCAATGGGTTAGTGGAAAGTGGCACCGTACTCTAAAAACGGTGCTCAGGTGCCATGACTGCCTCTGGTCTGAAGCACTTCCATGGGTACTGCTCGGCCTCTGTTCAACTTCCAAGCCTGACTTACAGGAAACTATCTCAGAATTCGTTTTTGAGGAGAACCCTGTCCTATCAGGGGAACTCATTCAAGCTCAATTCCTGAAGACTTCAGCCCCCTCCCCGGATTTCATGTTGCATGTGCACCCACTTCAAACATGCATGCCTTCACCCACCTATCAGCCACTCCCCACTAGACACTTAATGTGCCAACTGCTCTAAGCTCTTGTTCCCATGTAATACTGAGGATGATTCAGTCCGACAACCTCTGCAACCACCGTATCTCGGTCCATTTAAAGCCCTCCGGTGGGGTGATACAACTTTCGTCATCATCGTCAAAGACAATCTGCAAACTGTTTGATTACACCGACTCAAACCAGCATTCGTGGACCCCGATGTCCCTCTGCTGGCTCAGTCTGATTCTCCTAACGACTCTCCCACCAGTCTCCCTCCCGCCGTGGAGTCTGACAATGTTTCTCTTTGGGCCACCACACCGTTTTGTTCACCCTCCCCATCGCCTTTCACAGGTTTCTCAGTCACATCATGTGTGGGTTTCGCTGCTATCTCATCGAGTATGGAGACACCCTCTCCCATAGTCACCCTGCTCTGCAACATACCCCCACACCATGTAGACGACATTTCAATCATCACTCTCGATGACCGAGTTCTCATTCTACTCCCAGACACCGCGGCCCCGCCATCCAATGACCAGTTAAGCGTCAGTGTTGCGCATAATCTCACCCTCCCTTATGAGTGTGACCCGACGACAATTCACGCCTTCATCTCACCGGGCGGCTCAATTAGCATGCGGGCTTGCCACACCTACACCCCGCCATCCGCTATTCAGCCTGCCTGCTCTTGGGCTGGCCACCGCATCGTCCGTCCTCGCTGGCTCAATGACTTCGAGGTGGACCTGCCTCCCGTCGCTCCACCTCCACACCCCGCCCCAGTCAGGGTGGAGGTCCAAGTCGTGCATCTACCAGCTCATACGACCACCAACAGTGTCGATGCCCACATGGTTTTCCCTCAAGACTCACATGCGGTACTCTGTACTGCTCTCACTCAGTTGCAGAGTGAAAGATTAGTCTGGAAATAATCTGTTAGGCTGTGGATAAGCCATATCTCTTTGATATCCTTTCTTCCAGGAATGATAGTCAGACAATGTATACAGGAAAACTTCTGTGAAGTTTGGGAGGTAGGGGAGAGGTGTTATTTGTAGTTAAGTGGATCATGAGTTTTGCCTGTATAGTTGCGTCCATAAGAGCGTTACCCGCAAAAGGCAAGTTTTCAGGTTTGAATCCTGGTCCACCATATGCTATATAGTGACATGTAGAAAATTTTTGGCAGATCATTTTCAGATCTATAGGTTTGATGCCTAAGAGACATGTCAAGTTTCATAGTAAGAACATTTTTAGGAAAAATACAAAAGTTTCCATATTTTAGGCACGTTTCTGAGATACATTGACACATGTTGTCATAGCAAAAGAATCAGCCTCCTATGCGTCAATGTGTGTAGGTAAGTCTGAGTACTTGATAAGAGAAATGGATAGGATGAAATTAGATATACTGGGAATTAGCGAAGTGTGCTGGCACGAAGAACAGGACTTCGTGTGAGATGAGTGCAGAATTACAAATACAAAATTGAATAGGGGTACTGCAGGAGTGGGCTTAAAAATGAATAAGAAAATATGGGTAAGGGTCAGATACTATGAGCGGCATATTGTACACAGAATTGTAAACAAGACAGAAAAAAGCCAAGACCCACATCAGTAGTGCAAGAATATATCCCTTCCAGCTCTGGAGATAAAGGAATCGAAAGAATGTATGGTAAGACCAAAGAAATTATTCAGTGTGTTAAGGGAGATAGAATTTAATTGTGATGAAGACTGGAATTCAATGGTGGGAAAAAGAAAGAAGGAAAAATACTAGGAGTAATGGAATGCATAGAAGGATTTAAAGAGGAAGTTACTTGCTAAAATTTTGCACAATGTTATCACTGCTAACATTTTGTTTAAGGATCATGGAGGAAGGTTGTACACTTGGAAGAGACATGTAATCACTGGAAGGTTTCATGTGGTTATATAAAAGTAAGACAGTGATTTAAAAACCATATTTTAAAGTGCAAAACATTTCCAGGGGCATATGTGGAAAATGACATTATTTTTTAGTATGAACTGCTGACTGAAACCACAGAAAGTTTGTAAATTAAGGAGATGAAACTTGGAAACAAGGAAACTACTAGGGGTTGTCCAGAGTTTTAAAGGTAGCTTTAAGCAATGACTGACTGAAATAGATGAAAGAATGTGATAGAAGATGACTGGCTAGCTGCAAGAGATGAAATACTGAAAGCATCAGAGGAGTACTCTGGTAAAATATCAAAGCCCAATAGGAATCTGTAGATAAAATATGTTGTTGTTGTTATGGTCTTCAGTCCAAAGAATGGTTTGATGCAGCTCTCCATACTACTATATCCTGTGCAAGCCTCTTCATCTCCAAGTATCTACTGCAACTACATCCTTCTGGATATGCTTAGTGAATTTATCTCTTGGTCTCCCCCTGTGACTTTTACCCCCTGCTTTCCTACAGTATTAAATTGGTGATCCCTTGATGCCTCAGAATCTGTCCTACCAACTTATCCCTTCTTCTCATGACACCACAAATTCCTCTTCTTCCCTCTGTTCAGTACTTCATCATTAGTTACATTTTCTATCCATCTAATCTTCAGCATTCTTCTGTAGTGCCACATTTCAAACGATTCTGTTCTCTTCTTTTCTAAACTATTTATTGTCCATGTTTCACTTCCATACATGGCTACACTCCATAGAAATATTTTCAGAAAGTACTTTCTGACACTTAAAAATATACTCTATATTAACAACTTTCTCTTCTTTAGAAATGGTTTTCTTGCTGTTGCCAGTCTACATTCTATATCCTCCAAACTTCAACCTTCATTAGTTATTTTGCTTCCCAAATAGCAAAACTCATCTACTGCTTTAAGTATCTCATTGCCTAATCTAATTTCCTTGGCATCACCTGGTTTAGTAGGCTACATTCCATTATCTTCATTTTACTTTTGTTTATGTTCATCTTATATCCTCCTTTCAAGACCCTGTCCATTCTGTTCAGCTGCTCTTCCAAGTCCTTTACTGTCTCTGACAGAATTACAATGGCATCGGCAAACCTCAAAGCTTTTATTTCTTCTCAATGGACTTTAATTCCTACTCCAAATTTTTCTTTAATTTCCTGTACTGCTTGCTTAGTACACAGATTGAATAACATCAGGGATATGCTGCATCCCTGCCTCATTCTCTTCTCAACCACTGCTTCCCTTTTGTGCCCCTCGACTCTTATAACTGCCAACTGGTTTCTGTACAAATTGTAAATAACCTTTCGCTCCCTGTATTTTACCCCTGCCACCTTTAGAATTTGAAAGAGAGTATTTCACTCAACATTGTCAAAAGCTTTCTCTAGGTCTACAAATGTATAATGTAGGTTTTCCTTTCCTTAACCTATCTTCTATGAGAAGTCATAGAGTCAGTATTGCCTTGTGTGTTCCTACATTCCTCCGAAATCCAAATTGATCTTCCCTGAGGTCAGCTTCTACCTTGCAACCATGACTGATAGTTCAATAATTTTCAAACATGTCAGCAACTACTTTCTTTGGACCTGGAATTATTACACTCTTCTTGAAGTCTCAGGGTATTTTACCTATTTCATACATCTTGCTCACCAGATGGAAGAGTCGTGTCATAGCTGGCTCTCCCAAGGCTATCAGTAGATCTAACAGAATATTGTTTACTCCCCGGAGTCTTGTTGTGACTTAGGTCTTTCAGTGCTTTGTGAAATTTTTCACGCAGTATTATATCTCCCTTCTCATCTTCATGTATGTCCTCTTCCATTTCAATAATAATGCCCTGAAGTATGTCTCCCTTGTATAGACTCTCTATGTACTCCTTTCACATTTCTCCTTTCCTTTCTTTGCTTAGGACTGGTTTTCCATCTCAGCTCTTGATATTCATTCAGGTAGTTCCCTATTATCCAAAGGTCTCTTTAAGTTTCCTGTAGGCAGCATCTATATTACCCCTAGTGATATATGCTCCTACATCCTTGCATTAGTCCTCTAGCCATTCTTGCTTAGTCATTTTGCGCTTCCTGTTGATCTAATTTTTTAGACTTTTGTATTCCCTTTTGCCTGCTTATTTATTGCATTTTAAATTAAATTCAATATCTCTTGTGTTATCCAAGGATGTCTACTAGCCCTCATCTTTTTATCTACGTGATCCTCCGCTGCCTTCACAATTTCATCTCTCAAAGCTACTCATTCTTCTTCTAGTGTATTCCTTTCCCCTATTACTGTCAATTGATTCCTAATGCTCTCTCTGGAACTCTCTTTCTATCCTCTGATTCTTTCAGTTTATCCGGGTCCCATCTCCTTAAATTCTTTCCTTTTTGCAGTTTCTTCAGAGTTAATCTGCAGTTCATAACCAATAAATTGTGGTCAGAGTCCACATCTGCCCCCAGAAATGTCTTACAATTTAAAACCTGGTTCTGAAAAATCTGTCTTACCATAATATAATCTATCTGAAACCTTTTGATGTCTCCAGGTCTCTTCCATGTATACAACCTTCTTTCACTATTCTTAAACCAAGTGTAAGCTGTGATTATAATATGCTATGTGCAAAATTCTACCAGGTGGCTTCCTCTTTCATTCCTTTCTCCCAGTCCATATCCACTCACTACTTTTCCTTTTCTTCCTTTTCCTGATATTGAATTCCAGTGTCTCATGACTATTAAATTTTCATCTCCCTTAACCATCTCAATAATTTCTTTTATGTCATAATACATTTCTTCCATCTCCTAATCTGCGGAGCTAGTTGGCATTTATACTTGTACTACTGTGGTGGTTGTGGGCCTTGTGTCTGTCTTGGCTACACTAATGCGTTCAATATGCTGTTCATAGTAGCTTATCTGTGTTCCTATTTTTTTATTCATTATTAAAACTACTCCTGTATTACCAATATTTTACTCCTATTCCTTCTGCCACCAAACTTCACTAATTCCCATTATATTTAACTTTACGTATCCATTTCCCTTCTTAAATTTTCTAACTTACCTGCCTGATTAAGGGATCTGACATCCCAAGCACTTACCCGTAGAATGCCAGTTTTGTTTCTCTTTATATGACACCCTCCTTAGTAGTCCCCACCCAGAGATCCAAATGGGGGACTATTTTACTTCCAGAATATTTTACCCAAGAGGATGTCATCATCATTTAGCCATATAGTAGAGCTGCATGCCCTTGGGAAAAAATATGGCTGTAGTTTCCCCTTGTTTTCCGCCTTTTTCAGTACCAGCACAGCAAGGCTGTTTTGATTGATTTTACAAGGTCAGATCGATCAATCATCCAGACTGTTGCCAAAGGCTGCTGCTCCTCTTAAGGAACCACACGTTGGTCTGGCCTCTCAACAGATACTCCTCCATTGTGGTTACACCTATGATACAGCTATCTGTATCACTGAGGCATGCAAGCCTCCCCACCAACAGCAAGGTCCATGGTTCATGGGGTGGGAGGGGGAGGGCAGGGGGGTGGGGTGGGGTGGAGGGGGGAGATAACATATGAGGTATCAAATTTAACAAAAGGATTAAAAGTGAAAATGCAGCAAATGAAACAGGAAAAAGAGAATGCAAACACCAAAAAAATGAAACTGAGAGAAAGTGCAAAATGAGGAAGCCGGTATGTGTAGAGAACAAATGCAAGACTTTTAGAAGGATTCGTGATTGGGGGATAGGTAGATGCTGCTTATAGAAAAATTAAAGAGACCTTTGGTGAAAGGAGAAGCAGCTGCATAAATATCAAGATCTCAGATGGGAATCTGATTCTAAGCAAAGAAGAAAAAGTTGAAAGGTGGGAGGAATGTATAGAAGGGCTATACTGGAGTGATGAACTTCAAGATAATATTTTAGAAATGTATACATGGGCTATACAAGGGAAATAAACTTGAAGACAATATTGTAGAAAGAGAAGAGGATGTGAATGAAAATGAGATGGGAGCTATGACACTCCTAGCACTTTCAGGTGTGAATATTATCAAATCGTCAGTTTTAATATGTCATAGTTACAAAACACTAACATGAATTGTTTCAGGATGAATTAAAAGACTGGTGGAAGTTTTAACCCACCTCCCCACTTGCAAGACTCTGTTGGCTTCAATAATCAAAGAACCAACAACATTAGCAATACTAGGCATTTATAAACGATGTGTCCATTTGCTTGATAATTGTGAGATTACTATGAGCAAGTGGAATTCATGCACTATTAGTTACTTAACTTTGTTCTCATTGATGTAGAGGTTCTTGATTTGCTGTTTGTGTAGATCAATGATTCTAATTGCTGCAAAAGGATTAGGCTGTTGCTTGGATATAAGTACTGCAAAATGATATTGTGAACCAGGATGTTGTCATCATATCACCTTTTTAATTGATGTTAAATTTTTCACCGCACATTAATTAAAATACTTGTTCATGTTTCAATAAAATCATTTACAAAAATGAATTTTCAGTCCAGCATCTCGTGATTGCACTTTATTTCATAACTGTACAATGGTCAACACCTCTAACTGTTTGTTCACAATTGCAATGACGTTGCAAAACTTCACATACAAAGATATCCATACAATATTAATATAATCAAAGTTTCTTCTAAAGAGATAAAGGCACATTTA
This sequence comes from Schistocerca serialis cubense, assembly GCF_023864345.2. Lineage (NCBI taxonomy): Eukaryota > Metazoa > Arthropoda > Insecta > Orthoptera > Acrididae > Schistocerca > Schistocerca serialis. Next base: position 121,601,735 of record NC_064642.1, on the reverse strand, counting down.
ACATTCCTTTAAGAAAAACATCTTTTTATCAATTTTATCTTTTTGAATTTTACAGGAAACAGTAAGTATTATATTAATAATGTATCAGGAAAATGATTAGTTTATCATATTTCATGAAAAACGACTTGTGCTGAGCAGTTCCATTACAGTAGCCCACCAAGAAGTTTGTAAGCATGCACAGGTGAACAGGATTCTGATACCAAAATAACAGAACTGTTGAATGTTGTGTTTTGACAAATACAGTAATTAATTTTTTGTGAAACAAATATATGTACTGTTTGTATTGTGTGAAAATGATATTTTTGTAGTAATGCATAACTAACATGATCAGCATAAATTTGAATTGGTATAATGAATAAAATTTGCTTTAGTTAGCTCATTACAAATGTATATATCATATCAGAACATCATGTACAAGCATTTCCATTGAACCATGTAATGATCAACATAAACAAAATTTAAATTGATAAAGCAACTTTCATGAACCTTCAAAAGTAACAGAGTATTATATTCAACAACTGTATCAATTAGATCAGAAATCATATCCGACAAATTTATGTACAAAAATGTCAAAAGGATACATTAACATGAAAATTACATAAAAATACAAAATAATGTTACTAATTAGCTGTGCATTTACTGCAGCAGGTAACTGGATCAAAAATAACTGACTCTTAATTATTATACAGAAAAGTATGTCATAGTGGAATAATGCAAAACTGGCATAAAATTGTTCATTTGCAAACACAAAAGCAAAATTTAAACAGCATATAAAACATCATAATTTTTCATTTCCATTTCAATGTATGTTTTAGCCAAAGTCTCATAGTAAAAAAAGTATTTATAAAGGGAGAATGTTCACAGATTTTTTATTCGTTTTGCAAAATTTAGGAGTTAGTTTCATATATCTTTTTTCAGTTTTGTTTACACCTCACTCTTTTTAAATAGACTACTACACTATGGTGGAATAAATTAGTAGTCAGTAACATCTCAACATTACAAGTGTTTCCACAACTAACATTTTCTATTTTCATTATTGCTTTCACCATATGATATGTATTTCACTACAGAAATTCTTAGAAATTCGTGATTTACTTTCCTCTCATCCATCAGAATGCCAGTAGATTTATCATGAACCTTCAGAATATTTCCAAACAGAAACATCCACTTGTTGACATAAATGAACTTGCGACACTTCAGAATACATTTCCCTAACCATGACTGTCTTCATCCTCTATCTCATCAACATCAACAATATCATTTCAACATTGTGAAACATAATTATTTCATCAATAATAGCTGCCTCATCAGCATATATTCTCTACCATCAACATGTTCTCAATATCTCATAAAGATCCTACTTTAACATAATTCTCAACAGAACAGCTTTATATTAAAGCAAAAATCTTTACCAGTGTATCATTATTCAATCCATTATCAATCACAGTACACGTTAATAGTTTCTCAAATTGTAAATTGCTTCAGGCAAATGCTGGTCTGGTTCCTTTGAAAGGGCATGACTGATTTCCTTCCCCATCCTTCCCTAATCTGATGAGACTGATGGTCTTGCTCTTTGGTCCCCTGCCCGAATCAACCCACCAACAGATTCAAATCTCCACAAATATATTATGGCAGTTGTAATATTTGAAAAGTCATATACAGACATTCCCATTATACAGAAAAGCCCAGAAATGCAAAAATAACATAATTTCTTCAAAATATTTTCAATTTAGTAACTATACAGGCATTCTGACCCAAACCGCCAGAGGTGGCGGTCATATGTGCATGAGGTATGCTTGCTTGTGTGTATGAATAGTGTGGGTTTCTCTTTTGTTAATGAAGGCTGTGGCCAAAAGCTTTGTGTAATTGTCTTTTAATTGTGCCTGTCTGCAACTTAACATGTCTTCTTTATGGTATGTAGCAGTTTATCTTTTCCTGTATTGTTGATATTCCTACCTGGAGATTCCATTGTTAGTAATTTCACTCTGTAGTTCTGTTTGTGGTTGCAGATGCAGACTATTTGTTCATCTATGTGGAAGTTGGATTGTGTTATAGAGAATCTGGTAGCGCTGTCTTCAAAAACTTGAAACTACATAAAATGTTAGGAGGTGGTGAACCAAACCTAATGAAAGGACTCCCTCTAATGGGAGCTACTGAACCTCCTGTGTCCTTTACTTTATTGGGTGATGAAGCATTTTGTCTGTGTAATTTTGTAATGAGACCATACACAAGAACTTTCCTCTTCTACAAACAATGGATATTTAACTACCATTTAAGCTGTGCCTGGAAGTATGTGGTGTGCACATTTGTAATTCTGATGACTAAATGGAGAATTTCCCAGTCATATCATTGTTAAGTTAAACTTAGTGTTAGCATTAACAAATATTGCTGTGTCCTTCACAACTACTGCTGTCACTGAGATGGCTTTAACACTGAAGACACTTGTAGTGTACAGGGGCTATGTGATCTGGATGATGAAATCACATCTATCCAATGAGGGAGTTCACTTAAAGGCAGAAGAAATCTCTTTGCTGATTATTTTGTAGGTAATGCTGGAAAAGTACCACAATAAGACAAATGTATCTAAGTCTGGTTGATACCAACATTAGTGAACACTGAATCAATTTATTGCCAAACATGAAACACTATTTGATTTATGCCACTGCTGAAATGTGGATAGTTCTGTATTTTGTGGCTAGAAATACAATAAAATGTTGACTACATTGGATCAGATGATGTACCGGATTTTATTTTAAACTGTTATTGTTAACTGAAAATTTGTTCATTCAGATGAAAGGGTTCTCACCAAGGACCAGAGTGTTTGCTGCTTGGTGCTATTTGAATCATCACATTCAAGTGAAATACCACCAATAGATTATAAACACGAAATAGTTTAACCGTGATATTTAGCTCTTAATTTTTTTTCTGATCCAGTTTCTCAGCGAAACCCTTACAGAACTTTTCACACACTTGAAATGAAGTGACTCTCTTCTCAATTTAATCATCATACTTCTTATAATAAGTGTTCCATATTTCTGGGTATTTTTTCTCCTCTTTAATGAACAGTTCCATATAAAAACTGGCTACGTCTATGGCAGGGTGACAGCAGCTTTTGCTAGGGTTGCAATCGTGTACGCTGCCCCATTCACCTACAATGACTGCTGCTTCATGGCAACTGGTGAGACTGCTGCTATGGAGCAGTAGCTGGTGAGCACAATTCTCTCACTGCATTCTTTCGGTGAGTTCACAGTGTCACTACTGTGTTGTATGTGGCTGCATAGTTTCACATGCAGTGCTGAAATGCATGGGGAAATGACGCTGTGAGCTCTCAATAATAAATTACTCATATGCATCAAGCCTTAGTGAAATAGTAATGTTTTCTATGATAAGGGTCACTTAATTGCTGGACTAATGATATCCAGCTTTTTAAATAGCTCTTTACCATGAACTCAACTACTACACTAGGGTATGTAGGCATAGCACATGACCACAAGATACTGGTTATTAGAAACTGATGCTAAAATCCTAGGAGCATAACATGCTGATGGTATTCTTTTTTCAGCACCTTCGTGTGCTCAGCCTGTGTTAGCTGACAATCAGTGTTCATCCCTAAAAACTTTGTGTTTGTTACAGAATATATAATGGAAAATCTAGGATGGAATAATGACAGTATTATGAAAAGGACATGTTGCTACCCACCAAATAGCAGAGATGCTGAGTCGCAGATATGTTCAGCAAAAAAACTGTCAAACAAATAAGCTTTGGCCAAAAAGGTCTTCATCAGAACTAGACAACAATCATATATACACACACATGCAAATGAAACTCACACACACATGACCACAGTCTGCCAAGGCAGCACTTAATAAATTTCCACTAATAATGTCTTGTAAAATGTAAAGCAACTCTGAGATAACAGTAGCACAGAGATCATAAAAGAATTTCATTTATTGAATGCACCAGTGACAAGAATAAAAAGTGTGCAGAAAGAATAAAGAAGAATAAGTGCCATAAAAACATAAATTCACAAAAACAAAAAATAGGAAGTTCATTAGAATACAGGCTTACCAAACAGCACTGTTGAGAAACTGAAACTTTTGCACGTGAACATCATAATACTAGTGTGTAGAATCCAGGCCCCATGTCAGTTTTCTGTCAGAGCATTACACTGTTCGTGAATGTTTATGTTAGTGTTCAATATCCTATTCATTCAATGGATCTCAGTCTAGGTCCTACAAACTCAAGATCATGTTTTCTAATGTGTGGCTAGCTATTAAACCAGTAAGCTTAGTCCACAGCTTCCTCTGTACCAGGAAATATCATAAACTGACTGTTGGATCTTGAAATGTTTCATGATTTATTCAGACAACTTCACATGTTTCTGCACTTCTCCTTCAAGGCAGAGATGTTAATTAGCTTATCCTCCTTAAGGTAAGGCAGACGTCTTGATGTCAGGTGACAGTGAGATAGTTCCTACACATCTGAGTGGAGCAGAAAGTCTGCCTTATGTGTAAATGTAGACTTTGCCAGAAGTTACTGCTGATCTCAAACTCTCAGATTTCCATATGGGCAGGTGTGATGTAATTTGGTGACTGTTAGATGACTGGCTGGAACAAGGGATGCCAATGTTTTTAGCATGTTAATATTCAGCACAGAGTAGCTATGAATTGTTTTGAATTTATGGTAACTGATCAGTTCTGTTTTCAAACTGTGGCTGTTTTTTTAAAAAAAATGCTTATTGGTTGGATGTTGAATGCAAGATGATTTTGTCTTCAGCATAAATTACCATTTTCTAACTATTGGTCAAATTTAATGGAACTTGATTAGTTTCTCTTCAGATATTTCAAGGCTGCAGTTTTTGAAAGAATTGACAAAAATCATCAATATTTTGAAAACTTGGTATACACATGATGTGTAGTTATAGGTAATGAAGGAAGCAGCACCAAAAGCACCTTGAGGTAAGCCATTGAACAGTGTTACCAATGGCTTATGTTGTGCATTCTATGTAGACTACCTAGTCAATTGAAGAATAAAAGAAAAAAGGAGCGGAATGCCAAATATTTTTATTTTTTCTGGAAATTTCTTTTATTTTGAGTCACTAGTTACAGCACTTTTTTATTTGTTTATTATTATTGTTGTTATTATTACTATTATTTACATCAGCCTCTCCATGTCTAAATCCAGGCTGTTCTTTGATGACAATTATAATGATTTTGTCATGCATGTGAAGGGCTTGTAAGTGACACACTGGAAAGGTAGTAGTCTAAAATGGAACTGTTCTGTCCTTCAAATTCCTTAAAGGGCTTATCAAAAAGATTGAATTTCAAGTATTTATTGAAAACATCTGAAAATATTTTTTTTTAGCATCTGGTTTGATGTATATCAGGAATTCTGGATAGGTGTTGTAAGTCCCAGTAATGTTTCTACATGTGTTATACATCCATGTATTTTAAGCTCAGTCAATTTGAAGGGAATGGGCAAGTCACAGCCTCAATTCACACTCATCTTCTCTAACTAAGGGACCTTATAATCTTTCTTGTCATGTCACTCTGTGCTTTGAAAACTACATAAATTTGTGCTATGGAGTTACAAGAAACTGTAGGTTTGCCTAAATGTATCAGTGTCAGGTTTTGGATGAGGGTTCACACATTCCTATTGAAATGAATGAAATCCATCCTACACCTCATTCTGTTAGCATCCAATGAATCAAACATTTGCTTGACAGTGCTGCTCTCAGCCATACTTTTGGATTCTTTTGAATTCTTCAAGAAGTCTTTCACAATCAGTGCTCTATCCTGATGTTAATGTCAATGTCCAAATGACACGCCCAAAAGAACAGACACCATACATTCATATAAATGATAGGCTATGAATTTACTACCTTCAGTGTGGATACTCAGTTACGTTCGACCTCCTGTGGGAATCTCAAAGTAGTGAGCATGGAGGATATGGACAGGAACTGTGGATAGATGATGGGAGTGTGGGTCAGTTGGGAGGCATGCCAAAATAGTCTGCGCAGTTGCAATAAACACTGCTTTTGGATGATGGAATGCATAGTAAGCAGGAGGTCCCAGGTTCGAACCCCAGTCTGGCACACATTTTCACTCATTCCCATTTATCCCGCTTGAAGTCCTGATGCTGCTGACATCAATAATTACTTCCCTTTCCTTTCCTTTCTGCCTCCTGTACCTTCAATTTACATAATATGCATCATGGCTCCAGATTCTGTGTGGTGTCTGTTCTTTTGAACATGTCCAAAAGAACAGACACCATGTGTTCTTTTAAAAGTGTTTGTCATGTGCAAGCACAGAATGATCCTAGTCTGCATAGACTAGGTTTGGGAATCTTTATGGGTGTTAATAGAGAAGTTGAAGTCTTTATCTGAACATATTGTGTTTATTCTTTACAGGATAAATCAGAAATGCCCAAAAAATCTAAGAGATCAAGAACAAGTCTTTCCTGGGTCAAGAGTTAGTTTACTTAGAAATGTAATTTCACACGTATAGGATGTATGTAGGTCTCTATAGGAGTTGGGAAAGAAACTTGTCTGTTTGGTGCAAGAGAGATCTTCAAGAAGCACTGGCATTCCTCAGTGGTATGCAGCAGGTAGCACATTATTCATCCACCAATCTACCTACTATATGTTCTCATTGAATGTGTATGGCCAGGGGCGTATTTCAGTGTATGTGTGCAAAAAAAAAAAAAAAAAAAAAAAAAAAAAAAATAATCTGTGAATATTTTGGTATTTAAAACTGTCTGCAAGAAAACTGAAACATGTTGATTCTTGAAATGCCATCTGTTTGTCTCTCTTACCCACTGCTTGCAAGAAATGTGACAGGGAAGAAGTGGAAATGGAGGAGATGAATTTTGAGGAACTTGTTGCAGCAAAGCTGTCTCTATGCACTAGTAAACTTCTGCAAAATACTCACATAGTCTCCTGATTTATAAATTATGAGAAAATTGGCTGCAACTGACTTGTATGCCACACTGCAGGTCTTTCACCAAGTCTTGGAAGTGAGTGTCAGCAATGATCATCCTTATTTGTAGACTTATGTATACATGTTCTTCCACTTTCACATAAGTCAACTCTGGAAGATTATAACCCAGGTTCTAACAGCATCTGAGACTTTGTCTAATGCATTTTTGAAGTTCACGAACAACCAACTTTATTTGAAGTGGTGCAGTAGCAGCTTTGTCATGCTCAATCACTGGAACTCTAAGGATGGTTTTACTTTGGCGCATACTTCATTATACTGATTGAAAAAGTCTGGTTGAAACTGTCAGTGTCAACTGAAAAATTTTGGACAACTGTAGATGAAATACTAAATCTTATATTCTTGCTGCTGATGAAGTTGTCCAGTACATCACTGTAGTTCATTTTAGAAGCAATTTCATGCTCAATTGATAAAAATGGTCAGTGATTAAAGTTTGTCTTGGACTAAATGATTTTTGATTGATGATGATTTACTAAATATTCTTTCACTTGAAACAATAGTCACTTGTAGGGTAATGAAAATCCCAAGTACAATGCAAAGTTCAGGAAACACAAGTTGTAACTTCAACGTATAAATTTCATTTAGAAGAAGAAATGGAATCCCTTTGGTTTTCTGTGGTCTTTGTCAAATTCGTGAAAGTAGCTACACTCACTGACTTAAATGTTCATATTTCTCTGATAAGATTATCACTCGGATAAACAGGATAAGTTGTAATTAATTTATTAATTGTATCACTGTCATCTAAAGTTTTATTTATTCTGAGAATGGCTTCAAAAGTTATAAAAATATTTTTCTCATTTATTCATACCAAAAATCCATATGAGGAACAATCTTGCCTATGATTACATCATAAACCTCTTTTTGAAATTATTGTTCTTCAGTTTCATCTGGGAGTGTGTCAGGTGCTCCACTACTACGCCAATCAGATTCATCAAAGAATCATCTCATTCTCCTTCCTCTCCTTTTTGAAAAAAATGGCCTCAGTCCCAATTTCAGTAGCCACTAGTAGAATTCAGGCCAGCGAGCTGTTAGATCCGTACCTAAGGGTAACTGTAAGGTATTTAATATTTTTCATTTCAGTATCGGGGAAATATCTTTTGACTGCAGAATCAAAGTTCTTACATTTATATGGTATAAAATGTCCCTCTAAACATTCAAGAGAATCCGTGTTTCAAAATTGGAGAAATAATTGATCAGCCCATTTACTTCTGCTATATCCTAATGAGACAAACTTATGGGCTTCTTGTGTATTTTAAAGCCTCTATTACTTCTGGTAATTTTTCTGGTATAGGCTTCACTGCCTCAATTCTCGTGCTCCATTTTATGTCAGACAGGCCATAAAGAGATCAATGGCCAGTGTATTTTAATAATCCTTGTCATCTCTGTGGGTTGCAGTGAAGAAAGTTTACAGCTGGTTCAGACAGCTGAAAGATGTGCCTACTACTTCATTACTTCTTGTATCATGCAATCTTACTAAACTCAGAGTATGAGCTGCACAATTAGAAGATGTTGCCAGCAGGTAAATGTCACTAATTTGTACTTGTACACCTTTTATTTGTCCAGCCATTTTTGACCCAAGGCCATACCTTAAAATCAGAATACTCTGGTTGGTCTTAGACACATGTGGAGTAGCATTGAGGAGGGAGTCAGGGGGATATATGTATTTTTCTTTCATCAGTTATTTAAATACCTCCTGTGGTAAGAAAGGATTGCTAATAGGCCCTGTGTTTTTAACTATTTGATCCTATTCTGTGTATGGAGATATGTTACTGTGAGAAGAATTTGACAGAGCGCTGAACAACCTAGTCGAAACGAGGTCCTGGGAATAGACATTCTTTCGGAACTACTGATAGCTTTGGGAGACCTAGCGATGACAAAACTCTTCCATGTGATGAGCAAGATGTATCAGACAGGCAAAATACCTTAAACTTCAGGAATAATATAATAATTCCAATTCCAAAGAAAGCAGGTGCTGACAGGTGTGAATACACTGAGCTATGAGTCTAATAAGTCATTGCTACGAAATACTAACATGGATGCTTCAAAATACTAACATGAATTCTTTACAGTAGAATGGAAAAACTGGTAGAAGTCAACCTTGGAGAAGATCAGTTTGGATTCTAGAGAAATGTAGGAGTAGGTGAGACAATACTGTCCCTCCAACTGCTCTTAGAAGGTACATTAGGGAAAGGCAAACCTACTTTTATCACATTTGTAGATGTAGAGAGAGCTTTTGATAGTGGTGTTTGGAATACTCTCATTGAAGTACTGAAGGTAACAGGGGTAAAATACTGAAGTGGAAAGGCTATTTACAACTTGTACAGGAACCAGACAGCAGTTAAGAGTCGACAGTTATGAAAGTGAAGCTGTGGTTAAGAAGAGAGTGAGGCAATATTGTAGCCTATCCCTGTGATGAAAGCTGAAATAGGGAGTATATAAAATGTAGACTGGCAATGGCAAGGAAAGTGTTTCTGAAGAAGAGAAATTTATTAACATCAAAAATTGGTTTGAGTGTTAAGAAATCTTTTCTAAAAGTATTTGAATGAAGTGTAACCATGTATGGATGTGAAACACAGATGATAAACCGTTTAGACATGAAGAAATAGAAGATTTTGAAATATGGTGCTACAGGAGAATGCTGAAGATTGGTTGGGTGGATCATGTAACTAATGAGGAGGTACTGAATAGAACTTGGGAGAAAAGAAATTTGTGGCACAACCTGCTAGAAGAAAAGATCTGGTAATAGTACACAGTGAGACATCAAGGGATCACCAATTTATTACTGGAGGGAAGTGTGGGGGGTAAACATTGTAGAGGGAGACAAAGAGATGGGTACAGTAAGTAGATTCAGAAGTATGCTTTTCTTCTAAAATTTTCTCAAATATATAGTCCCTACAAAAAGATAAAAGCTCATTCTGTGCTTGGCTAGATAAACAGTTTGCTGTCTTTTCAAGTTTCTTTTGACAGCTTTTGATGTAAATTGTATATTCCCTTAAAATGGACCATGTTTAGACAACTCATGTAACCCAAGAAGTTACCATTATATGGCTCTCCTCAGTGGTGACTGCTTCCCATAAAAGGTATATTTTGTAAGGCTAAAAAGGTAGTAACATCTATTTTTTTTAACAGCTCATGTATAAAGTCTCTTTCTATCAGCAATAATTTGTGGAATATTGAATACACAGTGCTATCTACCAGGCTATGTTTATAACATATCTATACTAAATAATTATTTTTATGCAAGAAACTATTCTCATCAAATCCTTCATTTGGTTTACATAGATCTAAAAGGCTGTTTTGGTCATTCTGAAAAGTTGTATTACTGTGTCTTGTATGAACAAGTGTTATTCCTTGTTCATTTTTTTGTACATTTTTGTATGTATTATTCTTTGCACTACTTCATGTAAAATTTTGTATGTTCCTTTCGCACAGATTGTTTCCCATAAATTTACATGTACTTTTGGACAACATCCATACAATATTTATTGTCTACAGATGGATAAATAAATAAATAAAATAAATCATAAACATGGCCAACAGAAGATTTTTTTTCTTTTTTTGTGGGTGTCACTCCACACTAAACAGGATCTTTGTACTTCAGATTTGTTATTAAAGCATTTGGAATATAAGTTGTGAGTGGTAATTTTTCTGGTTTGCTTGTCTACAAATCGTTGAACTGGTTAAACGTCAATATTTGAAATGCCCTTTTTAAAATTCTGTCTCTATTACTGTTATTAAGTGGATATGGCCATTGCCTAGGATTGCTTTGGATTCAACTGAGATCCATCAGACTCAGACTTTTGTTTGCTCAAGTCTGCTTCATCAGTTGCATTAGTTTAGGTTTTTGCTCAGAACAGATTTCTGCTTCTGCTCACACAGAAGTGTTATTACTCTACACTGGATTATCTTTTGACAAAATGTAGCTACTTATTGTTTTCTTTTTTTAATTTTCTGTAGCTCTTTCACAAACTTGTCATTGCATTTACATTAAACTTTAAATAACAGTGAAAATAGTAGTACTAAATTATCTTTAAAATTTTGTAACCCACCTCAGATGAAAAACAGTATAAAGAGAACTGCCTGATAGTTTCACATATACCTGTAGTAGAGCATACCTGCACAATAAGCCTAATTTTCATGAAAACAACAACTTGTGCACTGATGTCACTTCTGTTGTTCATTGAATGAATGAGAGTAAACACAGAACTTAAATCTGAAACACTCTGCATGTAAAACACCAGCACACTGACAATAGAGTCAAACAGGGAAACAACGGTAGTCAGTATTATTTCTAATGACATTTTCATGAAAATAGCGAAGTCACAATGCTACAGTGTATATTCCTGTATAACTATTATGAGTGGAATAACAATGCCAGATTTGGAGATTTAAATACTAACAAAGAAATAGAGGGGCTGGCCAGTATATATATATATATATATATATATATATATATATATATATATATATATATATAAAACAAAGATGAGGTGACTTACCGAACAAAAGTGCTGGCAGGTCGATAGACACACAAACAAACACAAACATACACACAATATTCAAGCTTTCGCAACAAACTGTTGCCTCATCAGGAAAGAGGGAAGGAGAGGGGAAGACGAAAGGAAGTGGGTTTTAAGGGAGAGGGTAAGGAGTCATTCCAATCCCGGGAGCGGAAAGACTTACCTTAGGGGGAAAAAAGGACAGGTATACACTCGCACACGCGCACATATCCATCCACACATACTCTATATATATATATATATATATAGAGAGAGAGAGAGAGAGAGAGAGAGAGAGAGAGAGAGAGAGAGAGAGAGAGAATGAGTGTGTGTGTGTGTGTGTGTGTGTGTGTGTGTGTGTGTGTGTGTGTGTGTGTGTGTGTGTTTGCAAGGTGGGCTTCAAAACATTTGATATCGGAAATAAAAGGAAGATGCATGGATGTGTGTAGGAAGACCTGAAGTCTGTCTACTATCCCTCCAGCCCCGTCTCCCATCCACCATTCCCCATCCCATCACCAATTTTCCCAGATCTGGCACCTTCAGGTTATTCCATTTTTAACCCGCTGGAAGGAGATCATAGTAGCTCACGGTTTACTAATGATGAGGAAGTCCAGGCAGCAGTGCATAACTGGTTATGCACATGCCTCCAAGAATTCTTTGCACTTCGAAATGAGAAGTATGTCCAATGCTGGCATAAGCACATAGAACTTGAGGGGGATTACACTGAAAAATAAGTACTGTATTCCACTCTCCTCATATATTCTTTTAAAAAATACCAGTTTTCTATTGAATGACCCTTGTAGTTGTCACATAACGTGCTACCTATGTATGTGCACCACTGTAGCTCCAATTTCATGGCAAATCAGAACCTTGCAAGTCAAAGTGTTTCCATACTGCAATTACAGATATCCACTAAGCAGAAATTGTTAAAGCATATATCACTTAACAATTTAAGATTTTTATAAAAAATATTATATGGTTCAATTGTAATTCACTGTGGCCAACATAATATGAAAGTACTGTCACCTCAGTGAAATTTTGTTTATTCCCCTAACTGCTGACTAAAATCAGTGATAAACAAGCTGTAGATAATTTTATTTTTCATGCCAGGTTTATTTTCTGTGGAACACTATTTGTATGGAATTTCACATGACCCTCCACTTCTCCAATACCAGCAGTACTTACAAAATATGCAGTCAATAAAGAAATGCAAGACAGTAGTCTTTGATCTCCTTCCACTAACACTCTGACTACCAGCCTGCTGAAGCTATTCATCCGATAAATTACACTAAACTTTGTGACCTCATGCCGGATCTGGCGCTAAAAAAATGTCAAGCAGAACTGCTCAACTCTTGTCTTAAACAGTTTTATCTGCTTGCATTGGTACAGCTACTACACATTTTTAGCATAGGACCATAGAATTTGTGCTGCTCTTTGAAAATAATGGTATATTTACTACTGCACAGATGTTCTAATACTTGGATCAAGCCTCAGGGTGGGACAGTGTCGAAGCATGTTGACTTAATTGATTCATCTAGGTCAGTATTATTATACAGTGGAAGATATGGAATACTGTCCCCCCCCCCCCCGCCCCCCCCCCCAAAAAAAGGGGTTGCTACCTTGGAAAACATGCACTACCATGAGCACATCTGTCATACCTGCAATGTTTTGAAACTAAATACTCTCAACGGACAGACAGGGCCACCAACAAGGGGAGCAAACCCAACAAATATGGGGGAGCCAGCTATATGTACACTCCTGGAAATTGAAATAAGAACACTGTGAATTCATTGTCCCAGGAAGGGGAAACTTTATTGACACATTCCTGGGGTCAGATACATCACATGATCACACTGACAGAACCACAGGCACATAGACACAGGCAACAGAGCATGCACAATGTCGGCACTAGTACAGTGTATATCCACCTTTCGCAGCAATGCAGGCTGCTATTCTCCCATGGAGACGATCGTAGAGATGCTGGATGTAGTCCTGTGGAACGGCTTGCCATGCCATTTCCACCTGGCGCCTCAGTTGGACCAGCGTTCGTGCTGGACGTGCAGACCGCGTGAGACGACGCTTCATCCAGTCCCAAACATGCTCAATGGGGGACAGATCCGGAGATCTTGCTGGCCAGGGTAGTTGACTTACACCTTCTAGAGCACGTTGGGTGGCATGGGATACATGCGGACGTGCATTGTCCTGTTGGAACAGCAAGTTCCCTTGCCGGTCTAGGAACGGTAGAACGATGGGTTCGATGACGGTTTGGATGTACCGTGCACTATTCAGTGTCCCCTCGACGATCACCAGTGGTGTACGGCCAGTGTAGGAGATCGCTCCCCACACCATGATGCCGGGTGTTGGCCCTGTGTGCCTCGGTCGTATGCAGTCCTGATTGTGGCACTCACCTGCACGGCGCCAAACACGCATACGACCATCATTGGCACCAAGGCAGAAGCGACTCTCATCGCTGAAGATGACACGTCTCCATTCGTCCCTCCATTCACGCCTGTCGCGACACCACTGGAGGCGGGCTGCACGATGTTGGGGCGTGAGCGGAAGACGGCCTAACGGTGTGTGGGACCGTAGCCCAGCTTCATGGAGACGGTTGGGAATGGTCCTCGCCGATACCCCAGGAGCAACAGTGTCCCTAATTTGCTGGTAAGTGGCGGTGCGGTCCTCTACGGCACTGCGTAGGATCCTACGGTCTTGGCGTGCATCCGTGCGTCACTGCGGTCCGGTCCCAGGTCGACAGGCACGTGCACCTTCCGCCGACCACTGGCGACAACATCGATGTACTGTGGAGACCTCACGCCCCACGTGTTGAGCAATTCGGCGGTACGTCCACCCGGCCTCCCGCATGCCCACTATACGCCCTCGCTCAAAAGTCCGTCAACTGCACATACGGTTCACGTCCACGCTGTCGCGGCATGCTACCAGTGTTAAAGACTGCGATGGAGCTCCGTATGTCACAGCAAACTGGCTGACACTGACAGCGGCGGTGCACAAATGCTGCGCAGCTAGCGCCATTCGACGGCCAACACCGCAGTTCCTGGTGTGTCCGCTGTGCCGTGCGTGTGATCATTGCTTGTACAGCCCTCTCGCAGTGTCCGGAGCAAGTATGGTGGGTCTGACACACCGGTGTCAATATGTTCTTTTTTCCATTTCCAGGAGTGTATTTCTGTTCTTTATTCAATTGTAATTTTCACTACGCTGTCTGTACTGGATGATCATACAAGCACATGCAGTCACTGTTGCTAGTGAGACTTGTGCTACTTTACAAATTCAAAACAACAGAAAATAAATTGATGCAACAAAAAGATTTTATAGTTTGTCCAGCTTCTCTTGGAGTAAGGTCCCCTAGTACTGCTTGGCACTTGTCAACAGAATTCGTAAGTATTTATGACTCTTGTCACTCCGCTTGTCGCTGCTGCCAATCTATGCACGCTGCCAATGAGTGGAGCTGCAGTAGCTATTACTCAACACTGCTTATTGTTTGACCTCGATCTGTGGCTTTAATTTAATTTCATGTCACTTTAGTAGCTATTTGTAAATACCACATGTACAAATGAACATCACTTTTAACAATCTTTCATGAAATCTGGTTACTTCCATGCATCATTTCCCTTACAGCAAGTTGTCAGAATGTAGTGCAAGCTGCAAATGTTGTCATCATTGCTGGATATGCTCCCAGCAAAACATTCCTTGGCCCACAGCCACCACAGTGATTACTCCTTCATTCCCCAAGCTAGCCTCTGACACAACTCAGGATAAGTTGGACAATCTATAGCCTTTTAATTATCAAAATCAATTTTACAAACATATTGATAATCGATTCTGGTGATGACTGAACACCATTATCTCTAAATTAAATGATAAATCTCCAAATCTAAATGATTAATGGAAAATCCATATAAAGATGTGAAACAAATACTAACAAAGAGATAGAGGGGCTGGCCAGTACTTACCTCAGCTCTGTAGAGCCGATAGATACACATAAAACAGAACCGAAAATTTACGTTCCTAGCTTTCGGAACAAATGTTCCTTCATCGGGGAGGAGAGAGGGGAAAGAAAGGGAAGAAGGGAAAGGAGATTCAGTTACGCACAACCCAGGTTATGAAGCAACAGGGAAAGGAAAATAGGGAGGGTAGCAAGGATGGAGGCATGGTTGTCAGAGGGAAGCCAAAGATATTCTACTGTAAGTACTGTGCCAGCTTCAAACCAAAGAGGATGCATACAGAAGTAAAGAGGTATATAGTATAAAGATAAACACAACTATGTAGGATGAAAAGATTCACACGTCTTTTCATCCTACATAGTTGTGTTTATCTTTATATTTGTGTTTATAGTTGTGTTTATCTTTATATTGTTGTGTTTATCTTTATTTGTTATGTTTATTGTTGTGTTTATATTCACGCATCTTTTCATCCTACATAGTTGTGTTTATCTTTATACTATATACTTCTTTACTTCTGTATGCATCCTCTTTGGTTTGAAGCTGGCACAGTACTTACAGTAGAATATCTACTTGCAAACACACACACACACACACACACACACACACACACACACACACACTCTCTCTCTCTCTCTCTCTCTCTCTCTCTCTCTCTCTCTCTCTCTATATATATATATATATATATATATATATATATATATATATATATCTTGAACATCAGTGTGTCATGATCAGTATGGTGGGCTGATTCAACACTACTGTTCATTGTTGCTGCAATATCACTGACCATAATATGACTGTTTTCTCACATCATCTCATCAACTCTTGCAATGTTGTTCTCCATGACAGCACAGACAGAGTGTCCAAGGCATGGCAAATCTCTAACAATTTATACATTCCGTATGAACTTACCTGCCTATTCATACAGTTGCATTTCACTCATACAATTTTCAGCATGTTGCATTGCCATCTGACAGTGAATTTTGATTGGTTTCAACCCTTCAGCTAACAGGAATCTGATGACTCTCTGTTGCAGCAGGTGCAAAGCTGCAAGGGTACCGTCATGTTATTTCACTAATTCCCAGCATCCCTTTGATGAGGCAGAGCAGTGCCAGCCCAGCCTGATAACAGTTTTAGTACACCACCAAAAAACTAACAAAGATGCATGAACTTTGTCAAAGTTTTGTGTTTTTATCCCATTTTTCCTGTTATTTATTGATTGGATCTTGTAGACACAGTGTACAAATATTGGAGAAAGACAAGACACAGGTATGACTGTAGACTTTTTAAAGATATGATCACCATGTTCACCAGTACTGATTCATGGAAGTCAGTGTAAACTTTAACGTTTAAATTGCATCAGGAATTTGGATGGCACAGTTGCCAACTATGACCCCAGCATCTTAAACCAAGTAATGTGGTACAGTGGGTAACATATTCAAATTTCATCACCATCTAGGTGAAGGTTTTCTGTGCTGTCTGTAAATCATTTAAGGCAAGTGTCGAAATGGTTCCTTTGAGAAAGACATGGCCAGTTTTCTTCCCCAACCTGAGTTTGTTCTCTGATTCCAGTGATCACGTTGTTACGGGATGTTAAATATTAACACTCCTTCCTTTTTCTTCCAGTTCTTAACCAGTGAACCCATATTTATTTGAAATTCTCCCCAGAGAAGAGAGTGTTATTTGGTCTTACCCAAGCTATGTACTGGTAGTTTCATCAGAGATTTATGTGTATTTACTTCTTTGCTGAAGTGTATTTAGTTTTACCATTGCGGTGTTTATTCAAAGTAATTCTTATGGGTAGTAATGGATGCTGCCTGAAAAAGTCTTTACCCAATTAGAAATGCAATATATTTTTGCCATAACCATGATGGAGACAAAGCTAGTGTCAGAATGTTGTGTACTTAGCTAAGTTTAATGGCCACCAGGAGAACACTGTAATAAACCTGACACAGTTCCCAGTAGCATTCAACACACAAAGTCAGAATTATGTTTCAATCTATATATTAGCCAACATAGTTTCATTAACCCACATTTTCTTGCTTCGAGAGTTTCAGGTCCTGGTACAAGAGCTCATAGTAACAAATATCGTGGAGTTTTCAGAATAAACTGAAGACCATGTAAAAAGCTAAATACAGACTGCCTTTTGATGAAAATATCTAGGTAGACTCAAGCAACTGAGGAACAGCAAAAAATTGGAGAAGTGACAGATTCTCAGAGAAAAATAATAGTGTAACAGGATTGCCTCTGTAGCATTGTTATTATATCACTATGGGGCTCCAAACTTGAAATGTGTGCATTGTGACATTTACTTCATAACTGACAGAGAAGGTATTTCATCAGGAAAATCAATATGTTTCAGGTAGTGGATATCATCCTGAGCACATCATAACACCTAAACTTGAAAACTGTGCTGAAATGTGAATTTAATGGTCAACCAGATTTGAAAAACTTACACTATGTAGATTAAATTGCGAACTTTGTGTGAATATAATAATTTTTGGCCATTTGTGGCTTTTGTGAGTACATGGGAACTGGTGTGTAGAAACTCATGCAACAGGCTATTTCGTTGTTTACCTTATTTGTGTCAAATTTATGGTTGGCAAGTTCTCAGTAAGACAGTTACAAATACTGTGTTTTTGTACTAATCATACTGCACTTAATGGCCTTTGTATCAGACAGAATGTTTCCAAATTTGCCTGGAATTTCTTATGTTTTGTTATTGGTGAGCAGGTCTGTTGTAGGTACACTGCCTTTCCTTATTTGTGAATGCTTTGAGTTTCTTGGACAACTTTGGGAAGGCTTTGAGTTCCCTTGACAATACAAAAATGCATGTTGAAACCTGCAACCATTTTGGCAGTAGTTGTACATCTGTATCTGAAATGTGAGAGATAAGAGATTAAACAATATCTGTAATGAGAGAGAATAGCTTTGAATGTGCTGTGCGGTTTAGAGTTAACTGAGATCCTTTTCAATGACTCTGGATTTCCATACTGCTGAGAAGAGCTTGATATGTGAGCCTGATATACCTATATGCTGATGTCTTTATCAAGTTGAGTGTACATGCTGTATTTCTTCTTACTATTCAGTGATAATGTTTAATTTCTTTCAGGTTAGGATTAGTCTCTAAACAGCAACAAACTACTGAAGATATTCTGCAACAAATTGCAGCTCTTGACATTGCTCGTCGAGTGGGGAACCCACGCAAAGATTTGCATTCTCTATTGAAGAGATTTCAGATGGAAAAGGACGCATTTGCAGTAGAGCTACAGAAAATGAAACCTCGTCCCGTTGGAGGATACACGTATGTTGATGCCGGTACAACCCATCCACTGGGAAATTCTTTCAAGGCGTCTCGTAGTGCCTTAAGGGTGGGTGATGGAGTTCATAAACAAGTATGAAAAAGTTATTCACTAATTTATGGTTCATTAAAAGTTACAGTTTACTTAACCACAATCTTCTAAAGTTCTGATATGGTTATCAGTTTTGGTGACATGCATAAGTTATACATTGCCTTTATGATGTAAAAAATGGTGTCATGTAAACTTTTACTCAGTCAACTGTTGTGGTGTGGTTGTATCCCAGTAAACAAAGAAGCATATCTCCACAAGAAAAATTTAATAAAAATCATTTGTATAACGGTATCATGATCTTTCCTTTCTGGTGTTTGTAGTTCAGACATTTAATTACATTTGTATCTGTATTGCTGTTGAAAGACAAAATATTTCACATAATAAAGGATATTCATTCAAAGTATAAATGAAATAGTTTTCATTTCAGTCACTTATTTATTTTGCCCCTGCACTTTTGATGTTTCACACCATGTATCACATAAAGCAAGCACATCTCTAACATGTATAACATCTTTGAAGTGACAGTGTAAAATGTAAATATAATGCACAATGGAGAGGACATAAACAGTAGCATTATGCATACTTTTCATGACATTACTTCCCCTGTGAGTACAATTTACTCTCACAAATTAATGTTTTTTAACTTTAAAAGTGCTTTTTCTAAGCTGTTTTTATCATCAGCATAAGATGCAACATAACCTACGTTGCTCATGGTATGCTGCTGTGGAAAGGCATCTGTGCTCTTCACTAACACCAGCTATGTGACTAAACTATTCTCCACCTGAAGATAGTGGTGTGAGGCATCAAAATACACCATGACAAAATAAATAAGTGACTAATACAGAAAATGCTTTTATCTGTATTTATCAATAGTCAAAGGCCCCATGTTGCTCTTTATGGCAAAATATGCATTTAAGAGTCCTACTGTATTGCATAGTTCTTGCACAAAAAGGCATTTTGGATAATTTGAGGACAGTTTAAAAAGAAACAGGAACCTATTGCAACCTTTTCTCTCCATATTGAACACACATTTCAAAAGTAAATCTCTGGAAGAAATAACAGTGTAAAGTTCTAGGAATGTTCTCAGTGTACAACACATAGTTAATGTTGAACAGTATTTGCAATGATCAGAATTAATTTTAGAGATGTTTTACATTACTCAGTAAATAACATATGTATGCATTAGTTTCTCAGATTATTTACTTAGCAGATGATTTGCCATATTATACTACTGACTATTACAGTGACACTGATTTTGTACCTTATTTGTCTTAAAATGTCAGTAGGTTTTATCTTTTGATCTCACTAATGAACAGCATAATTTTAATGTTACTGACACATCTGATCATTATAAGGCTCTTGGATTTGACTTAGAAATGACTGGTGACAGGTGACAACACTTGGATGACCAGCTGCTCTTACTGGCCCAACACCATTCCCACAGGAGATAAATTTGGAAGAGACATCCAGTAAGTATTCTGTTACTATACGTGAGTTTCCGCCCCTGATAACTGAGTGGTCAGTGCGGCAGCTTGTCACGCAAAGGGGCCCAGGTTCGATTCCCGGCTGGGTCGGAGACTTTCTCCACTCAGGGACTAGGTGTTGTGTTGTCCTCATTATCATTTCATTATCATCAGTGGAAGGCAATGGGAAACCACCACTGGAACCACTTCCCAAGACGTTCGTGTGATGGACCTCTCTGACGAGGATCCCCCATGACAAGACCTGCCGTAAGGCAGAACACAAAGTTTTCTTTTTCACGTAAAGATGGGCACAGTTATGAAGATTTAAGATGTATAATGTGTATTCTGGCTCCTAAACTCTAGATTTATTTTGCTAGGAATTCATGCCTCCATGGCCACCTAGTGCCATTGTGGCACTGCACCCTGATGCCCCAGGTTGTGAAAATACTGATTCTGGGATGTTATACATTTCCTCTAGAAGACACCGGCTGCTCACCTCAACTGGTCCAGCTACCTGATGAAATTATGTCTGTGAAAAATCCTGTAGTAGCTCAAAAAGTGAGTTTAAGGGCTCCATTTTTCATCCCCTATGGTCAGTTGTCAATGGAGACAGAGCTGTGGTTGTGCTTTCCCGAGACTTCTGCCATGTACTCCAAAACTGGATGTAGCAGTGCATCTTGTACAGAACAATTTGAAGATCATGTTGGAGTGGTGATGTATTTAGCAGTGAGTAGAGCAGGCCAGGCTTTCAATCACTTTGGCCCTCAGTTCTTCGCCATGTTGAAACCAAGCTAGGTGTCTGTTGCGAGTAACACCTAGGTACTTACAAGGGAAACTCCCCATCGCAACCCCCCACCCCCGTGCCCCCCCCCCCTCGCCCCCCCCCCTCCCTCAGATTTAGTGGTAAGATGGCCCAGTGGATAGCCCTTCAAAAACTGAACACAGATCAAGCATGAAAACAGGAAGAAGGTGTACTGAACTGTGAAAAAAGAAAGCAAAATAAGAACAGTGAACAGTCCAAGCTTAACAAGTGCAATACTGAGAAACATTAAACATTCATGGAGTTGTGGTTAAGTAGCCACGGTGTTGGACTGCAAACCAAAAGAGCTGTGTTCCAAACTCCCTAGTGCCAGTTCCCCCCCCCCCCCCCCCCCTCCACAATAATATGAACTGTCCATCCGGTCACTGAAATGTTTTTTCTCTCTCTGTAATGTGGTAAGAATATGTTACCGTTGCAAGTAAATGCGATGAATAACGAGAGCAGGCGAGATACCTCATAGATGTCTTGCAGAAATGAAAACAACAAATAAACAGGTATGAACCATGTTACAGCAAAGGAACTCAGGAGTTAAAACTTCCCAAATAAAACACAACTTTAAAAAATTTAAAATCGTGTGTTTTGACAGAGCACAGAGAAACTGTGTGATTGTGAAACTGTTGCGTTCATTTGTTGCAGCTTATGTGACAAACTATTATGTTTTCATCATTTTCCTGGGAGTGATCACATTCACATTCATACCAACACCTAAATCGGACAAGGAGGCATATCTCACTCACTTAAGGTGTAAAAATTAGATGTGTCGATAAGAGATTCCTACCAAACTGTCACTATAATGCCATATATGACACACCAGATGTGTTTTCCAGTGGAAGATTCAGTTGACGTGTTGCCTTGTCATCAAGTGTTTGTGGTTCCCATTCAAAAGCTACTTCCTTTTGACTGCCAATTGAGTATCTGCGCAAAATCAACTCTCATTGTAGGTTCCCTACCTTATGCCTCACTTTTGCAGTCGAACATTACAAATCTGAATGCAGTGAATAGGTGAAATAAATAAATAAAAAAAATTTGGGACAAGGGAGAAAAACTTTAGAACAAGGCTCAACCACTTGGAAGTCCAGCACCATGACTACTTAACTAAGATGATGTTGTTATTTCTGGCTGCTGTATGTTGCACTTCTTGTTCTTGGACCATTCATTGGTTCTGTTCCCCCTCCCCCCCCCCCCCCCCCCCCCACACACACACACACACAGTTCAGTGCACGTTCTTCCTGTTTTCATGCTTGCTCTGCATTCAATTTTTGACGGGGCTGTCCACTGGGCCCTCTTAACACTAAACCTGAGGGGAGTGCGAGGGGAGTTTCCCTTGTTAGCCGTACTTCCCTGTTACACCCCTGCAACAAGATGACTTGTTGCAAGTCCACATGCAAGTCCACATGGAGTGACCATTTTGTCATGACGTATGTTGGCTCATTGCTGCAATGAAAGCCAACTTCCATTTTGCTGTTCTTGACACCAAGTTGTCACAGGCATCCAGCAGTATGTGCTGTATGAACTAGATGTCCATGCTGTGCATGTATAAATTCATGTCATATTTGGATGAGTACATGGACAGGTTGGCAGTTCAGTTGTGAACAAAGTGTATGACTGGGATCTAAGCATGGAACCACAGAAGGACTCTTATTAGGACCTGGTGTGCGAGGACAGGCCATCCTGTGAAAGGTTCTGTCCTCCAAGTAAGGTATTACAAGATGCACATGAGCATTAAAATCTGCTCTACAAAAAGAGATTGTACAAGAGAACACCATTCCACACAGGGTTGAATGCACTGGAGATGTCCAGGAACATTGTCTGAAAAGTTTCCAATGCTTAGTTGCCATCATTACTTTCCCTATGAGTCTCAGAAGCTGCTTGGTTGTGGTATTTCCTTTCTTGAAAACAAATTGCTTCTCTGGGATCAGGCATTTGGATTCCATGTGACTAAGCAGATACCTATGGCACGGCCTCTCGAAGACCTTTGACATCGCAAATGGGAGGCTAGTATGTCAGTAACTCCTCAGAGAGTGAAGAGATTTAGCAGCTGGCACTTCAGTGTACTGTCTGAATGATTCCAATATGGATGATGATGTAGGAAGAACCTACCAGCAGCAAAGTGTCAGGACGCAGGATGAAGGATCAGGTATGTTAGTATCTTAAGAGCCACTTTAATAATTATTAAAATACACAGTATGTCTTCCCCCTCTACATCCCCCCCCCCCCCCCCCCCTGGCTCTAAAATGCTTACCTCAAGGGCTATGAGTACTTGTTCATATTTGACACTGTGCGGTACATTATTCTACTTCAAGCTCTTTGCTTTCCATATTTTGGGAGTTGGTAGTAGGGACCATAACAAGCAAAATATGTTAATAGACATGTGCTCTAAAATACATACCTTAAGAGCTATGGGCATGTGTTCAGTAGAAGTGATGTGTTTCACACTAGTAAAGATGAACAGGTGTTGTTTGCTCTAAGATATGCATTTTAGAGTCCATAGTTATGATAGTTTTTTCTTGTTTTGGTGATAGGAAACTGTCTCTAATGCTTGTCAGTGTTTTTTTGGGCCACCCTGTATATATACTTCATTTAGTGTTGGAAATTGCACTTGTAATTTGTCAGCTCTGATGGCATCAGTGGCTTTCTCCCCCTTTCCCTGCATTGCAGAGAATCTTAAAGAGCTGCTGGGCCACATGGTAGCTGTGGCTTGTCTCCTATGCAATTCAGCACACTGGAAAAATTGATTTTTGTCTCAGGTGTGTGCAAGATGTTGTGTTTATCTCTATTTTCCATTTCATTATCTCTCATTGAGAGGGGGAGGGCTGCCAGTTACCATTAAGGCGGTTTAAGCCTACATGGAATTTTAAAACTTATTGGAATGTTCATAATATTTAGAGAAATTGGAGTAGAAGATTAATGAATTTTTTTAATGTACAAGGGGCAGTCGAAAAGTTTATAGCTCGAAACAGTTACCATAATGTCTCACACAAACACCACCACGTACTTTTATGGTGACCCTTTGTGAGTATGCAATCCAAATTTCACAGCTCCAGCTTAATTAGTTTTGCCACTAGAATGCATCGTGTACCATAGTGTAAGCAAAATTATAAATATCGAGAGAATCAAGAACCATGCTGTGCTTCATTTGAAGGGAATGACTCCCAAGGAAATTGTGGAGGACAGGCAGAATACACTGAAGGACAGTGCTCTGTCTTATATGACAGTGAAAAACTGGGTGTCTGACTTCAAACATGGAAGAATGAGTGTGGAAGTCGCGCGAAGGAGCGGAAGGTCTGTTACTGTTGTCGCTGATGAAATAGTGACTGCAATTCATGATATGATTTTGCAGAATCATCGACTAATGTTGCAGCACTTTGAAACCACATTTGGAATCTCCCATGGGTGTGCTCATGACATTGTTGTGGATATTTTGGGAATGTGGAAAGCATCATCTCGATGGCTCCCAAAAGACTTGAATGCAGATCAGAGACTGGAGTGTGTGCAGTGTTGTGAAGAAATCATCCGCAGATGAAGACAGCTTTCTTGCAAGGTATGTGACAATGGGCAAAATGTGACTTGACAACTTTGATCCTGAAACAAAACAACAGTCACAACAATGGAAACATCCTCAATCCTCAACCCCAAAAAAATTTCAAGTGCAAAAATCAGCCAGTAAGGTGATGGCATAGGTCTTATGGGATGCAGAAGGTGTAATTATGGTGGATTACTTGCAAAAGGATGTAACTATCAGTGCATCATACTATTGCACCACCCTGTGCGATTTGAGAGAAGAGAAAAAGAAAAAAAGGCACAGAAAATTGGTGCACAGAATTCTTTCGCATCTGGACAATGCACTGGTGCACAAAGCCCTCGCAACACTGGAAACTCTGCGTGACTACGGGTTCGAATTGTTATGTCATCTGCCATATTTTCCAGATTTGGCTCCATCAGATTTTTTCTTTCCTCAAACCCAAAAAAAAGACCTCAAAGGACAACATTTTGACAATGATGATGCAGTGACTGATGTTGTGAACGCTTGGTTGGTCTCGAAATCAATGACCTTATATTTGAATGGTTTGCAGAAGTTAACTGAGCATGCCTGCAAGTATATTAGTCTACATTGGTATTATATTGAAAAATAAATTAGTATTATGAAATTTCTGTCATTCTTTATTTGTTAGGTTAGAAACTTTTTGACCCCTCCCTCGTATATGGCAATGTTCACAATGAGATGAATGTACAATGCCGGTAATAGTAATACCAGTATCAAGAGCTTGATTTATGTTTTGTGAGAGAATGGTAAAGGGAATCATATTTTCCGTTACAGAATTGTGTCTATTGGAGTATTATATGGAGGGATGGTAAACCGAGGCCTGATTTATGGAAAGTTAGGAAAGTAAGTGACTATAACTTGGAAGAGAATGGATATCTGCACAAATTTTTTAATGAAGACTCAGGGATTGGTGACGTCATTTTGGGACACAATGTCAAGTGTGAGGAAGTGAAGAAAAGGATGTATGTGTTGGCAGAGGTACACAGTGGTCCAGTTTCATTGAGGGGTGGAGAGATAGTGGGATTTTGCTGGTCATGTTTATGCAGTGTGTAAGATTCCAGAGGTGTTCTAGGAATGTAAGAGATGTAAGAAGTTGAAGAGGATTACCGGGTTGGTTGCACCAATAATCACACCCATTTAGCAATAGTTCATTTATTAACCTTAACACATACAAGGATCACAAAGAACTGAACTGAACATGGTGGAACAGCCAAAGATAATGCTTAGAGTCCAAAGATGAATACATATTGATTTCATCGGCGCCACATAGCCCCCCCCCCCCCCCACTTTACGGAGTACTCTTGAGAGGCCAGGGGGGTGGGGGGGGGGGGTGACTATGGTGTCGGCAGGGATGGTCTGTGGGATCCGGACCAGTGTCGTTGGGGAGCTGTGTGGGTAGATGTCGTGAAGGAAGTTTTGGCCACCGAACCTGGAAGTCGTTGAAGTGAGCCGGGCGTCGTACTGGGCATGCTGGTCATGCGGCGACAGGTAGGCTGGTGGTTTGCGGGTGGAACGGAGCAATGACGACGATGTCTCCGGTGGGCATGGCGAACACACGAAGCACGTCCAGGTCGATGTCGGGCGGGAGGGGAACACATTTCACCAGGTGGCAGGGAATGGCGGAGGTGGTGTCATGAGCACTGGATGTAGAGAAACACACAATGAACACTGTATAATCACGCAGTAATATTGAGATGTTGTGGATAATGTCCGGGGGGACAGGCACAAACACCTCAAGCGAAAGCACGTTCAAGACGGGGCAAAGCAGGCGACGGTGGAGAGGTCGAAGGGACCGGCGATGTGCCCGGTGGCGAGGGCATATTCGTAGGTAAGCTTGATGTGGGGAGCATGTGGTCACTTGATGGAGTGCGTGAGACTGGAGTAGAGGGCAAGGACAGAGGAGAGCTCGATGATTGGAGCTGGAAGTCACTTGATCGATTGTGTAAGTCTGACATGGAGGGAGTGGTCAGAGCGTCGTGAGCCTCGACAGTGAGTGGCGTGGTCTTGGTCTGAAGGGGGGTAGAAGAAGGCTCGACATGAGCAGGCTGAAATCTGTTGAGAGAGATTGTAACAGCTGAATCTTTCATCTGGATGTCACAGGTGTTGGCTGAGTGCCGGAGAACTCGGTACTGGCCGGTATATGGAGGTTGGAGGGGAGCACGGACAGTGTCATCTCGGAGTATGACATACTCCCAATTGTCCAGAGATTTCGGGACATGAACCTTAGAGCGGGAATGGCTGGCGGGCGGAGTGATGTGGAGGTTGATGAAGTGGCGTCTGACGTGGTCCACGAAGGAAGATAAGTCAGACTGAGGGAGAGAAGCGGAAGGACTCACAAGTTCGCCAGGGAGAACAATGTTCTGGCCGTATACGAACTTGGATATTGTGCCTTTGAGGTATTCCTTATAAATCACACAAATGCCGAGTAGCACAAGGGGAAGGGCCTCTGTCCATAGAGAGTCGTGGCATCTAAGAGCCGCCTTGAAAGTGCGGTGCCAGCACTCGACTAGCCCATTACTTTGCAGGTGATATGCTGTGGTACGGATGCGCCAGATGCTGCAAATGTTACAAATCCCGTTGAACAGGGCCAACTCAAATTGTCTGCCCTGGTCAGTTGTGATGATAGCTGGACATCCGAAACGCAATACCCATGACTCAACGAAAGCTTGAGCAACAGTTTCTGCCATAATATTGGGGAGGGAGATAGCCTCGACCGAGCGAGTTGTTCGGTCCATAGACAAGAGAACATAACGAAAGCCATTAGAGGGGGAGAGAGGGCCGACGATGTCAATATGAATATGCTGGAAATGGCCAGGAGGGATCGAAAAGGCACCGAGGGGGGGTGAAGTGTGCTTGTCTACTTTGCAACGTTGGCACGCGACGCAGGAGTGTGCCCATTGTTGGCAGTCCTTGTTGACATTTCTCCACACAAAGCGCTCTGCTATGAGGAGGGCGGATGCATGAACACCGGGGTGGGCTAAATTATGCAATGCGTTGAAGACAGCTCGACGGAGCGTGGTCGGGATGAGGGGGTGTAATGTGCCCGTACTGTCATCGCACCAGATCTCACCAGAAATGCCGGGGAAGGTGGTGCGGACGAAGTGTAGTGAAGAAGTAGAGTCTGAAATCAGGTTTTGTGTTTCCTCGTCGGCGGGTTGGAGGTTAGGCAGTTCAGAGAGGTCTAACAGCGAATGGACGGCGTTGACTTGTGAAAGGAAATCAGCAGCTATATTGTCTGCACCCTTTATGTGTCTGACATCAGTAGTGAACTGAGATATGAAGTCCATGTATCTGAAGTGGCGAGGAGGCGGGTCAGCTGGCAGGTTTGTAATGGCCGCAGCCACTGGTTTGTGGTCTGTTAAAACATAGAAAGGGCATCCCTCAACATCAGTCTTAAAATGCTTAATCACTTCGTAGACCGCGAGCAACTCCCTGTCAAACGCAGAATATTTCCGTTGTGCATTGGTGAGCTTGCGCGAGAAGAACTGCAGAGGCGAAGTTTGGCCGTCAATTGTCTGTCTAAGGACAGCACCGATGGCAGTATCGCTCACGTCTGTGATGATGAAAAGCTGCGCATTGGGATGAGGACGCGCGATGGTGCAGGCCTCGGCAAGAAGATTTTTGAGGGCAGTGAAAGATTAAGTCATAGCAGGGGTCCATGGAACGGGTCAAGATCCAGAAGTGTTAGTGCCTCCTAAGGCATCCGTCAGTGAAGCCTGAATCTCCGCAGCCCAAGGTAGATGTCTGAGATGATAATTAACCATCCCCAGAAAGCGCCGAAGCTCTTTGAATGATGAAGGTCTGGGTAGGTTTAGTATTGTTTGTACATTCTCAGGGGGCAGTCTTGATAGCACAGATGTGAGGGGTAGTGGGAGGTAAACACAAGGAGGCTCAATTGCTGGGATTGCAAGCAGATCCAGTGCATTTACTGAACTTGCTTTGTCCTTGCTGTAGTGTCTGTAATTCCTTTGCTGTGTTGGAGAGGCTGTGTTTTGCGGAGCCAGAGGGAGAGCTCGAAGTTTTCCTTGCATAGTAAAGCGATGTGTTCAAGCTCGACAAGGCATTTGTACATGGTTTCTTGTAACGTCGTCGACAGAGACGAGCATGTACAGATGAGGTGAGCCCGGATCGATGTGTCACGACGTAGCACAGGGGAAGAGAGTTTTGGACAGATGATGAAACACGGTGTTTTGTACTAGGTCCCTTTGAAAGTTTGTGGTCTCGCAAGAAGTCAATGCCTAGTATAGGTTCGTCAATTTCACCACTAAAAAAGTCCACTCGAGTTTGCAGTGTGCGGAGAGTGAGATGACGTGGGATGTTGAACCCGAGCATTGTAGTTTATTTGAATTTGTGGCTTGCAGTGAAGTATGATGAGAGCAGATGTTCGATGACGCTAAGAACATAGGCAGCAGCAAAACATCGGCGCCTGTGTCTACTAGGAAAAGGAATCCTGATGAAATGTCTTTAATGTAAAGTCGTCGGCAATTATCCAGTCATTCCCGGACAGAATGGAGCACTGGGGGGTGCCTGTCATGTTGGGTGCACCCGGACCTACTTGCGATTGGCGTTTGGGAAGTAGCAGAGTGGTCTGCAGTTCCATGCCGCCTCACCAAACCATGTGTGGAAGTAACA
Source organism: Schistocerca serialis cubense (assembly GCF_023864345.2). Classification (NCBI taxonomy): domain Eukaryota; kingdom Metazoa; phylum Arthropoda; class Insecta; order Orthoptera; family Acrididae; genus Schistocerca; species Schistocerca serialis. Next base: position 121,572,470 of record NC_064642.1, on the reverse strand, counting down.
GTACGGGTAGTGCGGTTGCATTTCCTGTGGAAAGTTCGTTGTCAGTGGCAGTGGCCGAGGTTAGGTGGCCCCAGCAGGTTCGGTTGCAGGAGGGGGTGTGACTGTGTGCGGAGCTGGTGATGTCCCAGTCGCTTGTTTACTGCTTCCCGGAGTGAGCAGAACGGTCGGCACAGTACGGCCCCGGCCGTGTCTGGCCGCAGGGCGATGAGCCTGAACCTGAGACTTGTCAGGTAGGCAGTGGCTGGCAAAATAGAGCAGTGATGCATCGTGTAGCTTGTCAGCAGTTGTCATTCTTTGCTCGACAGATTCAGTAGACCTTTGAGCCAGAGCAAAGCGGATGTGAGGAGATAGTTTATCTGACCAGATGGCGAGGAGAGCTGTGTCAGAAAATAGATCTGCGCTGACCAGGGCACATAGCTGTCTCCAGAGCTGGGAAGGTTTGTTGTCGCCTAGTTGCTTGACGTGGAGCACTTGCCGTATTGCTGCCTCAGTTGAGCATGCAAGCCGACGTAGAACTGTCTTTTTGGCTAGAGTGTACCGGGTAGATGAGTCCGGGGCATCGACCAGGTTAGCAATTAAGTCCTCCTGGTTGTGCAGGTGGGTGGTGAGGCACAGAAGCCTGGGTGACTTGTCGAGTTTGTAATGGTCGAACACTTCATCCACAATTTTGAACCAGGTTGTTGCTCTGTCAGGATTAAATGGTGGCAGCATCGGTAAGCGTGTAGAATGTTCAGAAGAACAGGTTGAGTTGAGTTCATTGGGCCACTGCCTGAATCGAGCTGTTGCTGCTGTAGTATTCCAGGGGAGTGTGCCTCCAGGGGTGTGGCAACGACGGCTGTTCGGGTGGCAGCGTGAAGGTGACACATTGTGGCTAAGCGCGATCCGTTGCAACGCGGAAGGCCGACGTGGGTGAGACACTGTAATGTGTCGATTGCGGTTGCAGAAGCTCAACACGTTGCGGGTGCGTTCAGATTGATGCGTCGCAGAAGACCGACGTGGATGAAGCACCGAGATGTGCTGAGAACGGTAGCGGAAGCTCGACTGGAGCCGGTGCGGGGGCGACAGGTGAGAAAAAGTTCAAAGTTTGAGAACACGTGTTAGTCTGCCGTAGAGCTGGGGCCACCAGTGTTGCAGGGAGGCTGTGAAGGTGCGGGCTGTCCAGAAGCACAGTGTGGAAAATGATGTTGAACGTGGGACGGAATGTGTGAATGTTCACTGTTCATAGTCACTCCGCTCAAAATGGTGTGCGGATAAGGTGAATGACGTGGCACAAAACACTGAGGTGTAGGTGGGATGGAGATGGAGGTCAGGCACAGATAACAAGTTATTGTTCCTGTTGCAGGCCGAGGTATCGAAGTAGGAAGGCAAGTGCTGATGCTGAACCGAGGCAGGCGCGGGCGTGGTCGGATGCTGAGGAGGTAGACCTGTGAATGAAGCAGTTCCAGCCACATGGCAGATATCTACGGTACTAGGGCGGTAGTAGGTTGTCCGACAAAGCATTTGCAGAAATCGGCATTGGTCTCGCACTGCACGGAGATCCATAAGAGGTAACTGCACAGTCAATGAGGGAGGGCACATGTGGTGGGAACAAAGGCATTTGATAGCCGGAGTCATGCGCACTCCTAACCTCATTTGTTGTTGCAGGCTCAAAAACGCCCGGCGAAATCAGTGGAATCATCGAGTGAGAGGCATCATGTTGCAGTCCTGGTGGGTGTACATTGCCCGCAACACAATGCATGTTGATCACAAAATCTGGCGTTAGGCGCTGGGCCGAAGTCATTATTCGAATGCTGTGTTGATGTAATACATGCAAAAATTACTGACGTGGAGGTAGCGGACACAGTAAAACGGCGAAAACGGAAGACGTTACAACTCAGGGTCATCAGTGAGGAGGATTAGCGAGTTGGTTGCACCAATAATCACATCCATTTATTAACCTTAACGCATACAAGGCTCACAAAGATAATGCTTAGAGTCCAAAGATGAATGCATATCGATGTTGGTGTCGATTTCATCGGCACCACAAAGTTATTTAGTTGGTAAGCAATATGTAAGGGAGAAAATAAGCAGTTGTGGAATACAAGGCAAAGCATGTACAGAGACTGAAAAAATTTGGGAGGAAGGGAAATACTAGCTACTATGACAAAATTAAGGCCATTTCAGATAAAGGTTTTGTAGCTGAGGATGATATTTGACAGATGTTTTTTTGACAGGACATCCACTGCTGCTAATATTCATCACCAGTAATAAGATCTGCTACAGCCGCAAAATTTTTCATTTTGTAAAATGAAAGCACAGCCTCATTTCAGGACCTGTGTCACATCTGCAGGTGCATCTGCAAAATTACAAATAAAAAATGATGCATATGCAAATTTATACTAAAGCACGTGCTTTGGACATAGTGTTCAGTGGTGATTTTCTTTTGAAATTGATCATTAATGTCGATGAAATTTTGGTTACCAGTAAAACTAGGGAAAAACACATAGAAATTATGAGGGAGGTTGCAGGAAAGTTGTGACAGGTAGGCATGACCTTAAAATTAGAAAAGGGTAAATTTGGTGCGAAAGAGTTAAATTTTTTGAGTCACACGTTAGTGAAGAGAGAATTTTGGCTGATAAAAGCGAACTTTTGGCCATTGCAGGATTTCCAAAACCAAAGACAAAGAAAGAACTTAGATCATACCTACAGTTGATGTAATTTCTACATGAAGTACGTCACAACACAAGCACTAAATGCACCATTTCTTCATGAGCTGTTAAAGAAAAATAGTATCTGGAAATTAACTAAGGAGTGTCAGGAAGAATTTGATGAAATTAAGAAACAGTTATGCTTGAGTAAAATACTGTGCAGACCCGATTTGTTATTGCCATTTTGTTTAATGACTGATGGAAGTGATTATGGCTTAGGTGCACACTTGTTTTGAGAGAGAGAGAAATTAATGGAAAGACAGAACACCATTTAATTAGTTTTGCTGGTAGGGGTTACTAAAACATGTTACTAAGAAGATCTATAAGCCATTGTTTGAGGTTTTAAGAACTTCAAGAAATACCTAATAGGACACAAAGTAATGGTTTACAATGACCACATAGTGTTGTGCTATATGCAAGAGTACAAATTGTACTACAACAGAATTACTGGGTGAATGGTTTATTTGTAACAGTTTGGTTATACCAGCCAGTAAATAAAAGGTGAACAAAACACCATAGTGGATGCTTGATCTAGATTACCAGTAGAGGGTGAACATGAAAATGAGAACATTCAGGACAACAGAAATATGGGAATGTATATTGAGGGAATTGAGGGATAAAGGTAAATTATAAAAATTTGTGAACAGTTAAGATGAAATCAGAACCAAGGTGATGAGTGGATATTGGTAAAAACTTATTTAGGAAAGAAAGGTCGTGACAAAGTAAAAAAATATTACCAGATTTATAAAAGAATTTTATTTTGAAGACACAGTTTAGATACGGTATCTAGAAGATCCGTTGGCTTGAGCAACACACTTACACTTTGATTATATACGAGGCGCGTTCGAAAAGTCTGTGCAAAAATAAAAACTACTTACATGTTTGAAGTAAACCTTTTTTATTTTTTTGACATAATCTCCTTTTAGACTTATACACATTGTCCAATGCTGTTCTAATTTGTTGATCCCTTCTGAATAATAGTAATTGTCCAAGTCTGTAAAACAGATATTAGTTACTGCAATCACCTCCGTGTTTGAATAAAATCTTTGTCCTGTCAGCCATTTCTTCAAATTGGGGAACAAATTGTAGTCTGAGGGAGTCAAGTCTGGAAAATAGGGCGGATGTGAAATGAGTTGGAATCCTATTTCCATCAATTTTGCGACCACAACTGCTGGTGTGTGTGCTGGTGCATTTTTGTGATTGAAAAGGACTTTTTTGCTGCCCAATTGCCGGTTCGATTTTCTTGCAGCTCGGTTTTCAGATGGTTCAGTAACGATGAATAATATGCACCTGTAATAGTTTTAGCCTTTTCCAGATAGTCAGTGAGGATTAGCCCTTGCGAATCCCAAAAGACAGTCTCCATAACCTTTCCGGCCGAAGGACTGGTCTTCGCCATTTTTGGCGCAGATTCTCCATTGGTAACCCATTGTTTAGATTGTTGTTTGGTCTCAGGAGTGTAGTAATGTATCCATGTTCCACCACAGTGACAAAACGATGCTTAAAGTCCTGCAGATTCTTCCTGAACAGCTGCAAACCATCCTTGCAACACTTCACACGATTCCGTTTCTGGTCAAGCGTGAGCAATCGTGGAACCCATATTGTGAATAGCTTTCTCATGTCCAAATGTTTCTGCAAAATATTATGTACCCAGTCATTCGAGATGCCCTGTCATCCATCACCATATCATGGATTTTATCTATGATTTCTGGAGTCGTAACCGCCACAGGGTGTCCAGAACATTCAGCACCACTTGCGCCCATGTGGCCACTCCGAAAATTTTGAAACCACTTATAAACTCTTCTAATTGAAGGTGCAGAGTCGCCATAATGTTTATTAAGCTTCTTTTTAGTCTCCTGAGGTGTTTTGCCTTTCATAAAGTAATGTTTAATCACCACACAAAATTCTCCATTGTCCATTTTTTGACAATCACTCGACTTCCTTGATTCACACAAATGCCAAACAAAACAAAATAGACCAATATGGCTGAAACTTGGTGTGCGTTCTTTCCAAAGATGCTACTACCTAAACATGACCTCGATATGCGCCAGTGGTGCAATCTCTCAGACTTTGCACATACGTTTTAAACGCCCCTCATACATACACTAAATTTTGGACATTGTGTTATTCAAAAGATTCAGGAGAATGTTTATTTCAACAACATTGTCAGGAGAGTTAGGAAATGTTTAGCAACGACATATGCCAGAGAGTGTAGGTTACTAACCAAAAACACAAAGGTTTTTTGCCAAATATTATTCCAAAAGGTAAGTCAGAATTAGTAGGCATAGATTTATTTGGATAGTTATACAACCGGAGAGTGGAAAACTTAGTGCCATCAACAAGTTTCCTCGGCCAAAGAAGAAGAAAGATTTGAGGGCTATGTGTGGACTGTTTAGGTTCTATCAGTGCTTTGTGTCATCACAGGCATTTACTAACCCAGCATTGAATCAGTTATTGAAAAAGAATGTGCTCTGGAAGTGGTCAGAGGAATGTGAGGTGGCTTTTCAGGAACTGAAGACGCAACTATTAAGTAGCAAAATTCTGTATCATCCAGATTTCAGTAGACCTGTATACATGTCTTCCGATGCTTGTGGCTATGGCATTGGGGTAGAAATATTCCAGGAGGGAGAACCCTGCCATCAAACCATTGCATTCGCTAGCAGAACACTTATGGCAGCTGAAAGGAACTACTGTGTCGCAGAACAGGAAGCCCTGGCTATATTGTATGGGTTTCAGAAGTTTGAGGGTTATTTGTTGGGTCATCCCACAACAGTACTTACTGACCATCGGTCATTAAGCTTTATGAAGAGATGTCGTTTGCATAATACTAGACTGGGATGTTGGATGATGTATCTACAGCAGTTTGATATGGAAATTAGATATACTAAAGGATGGGATGACATTATTGCAGATGAATTGTCCAGAATGCTGGTAGGGGGAACAGAGCTTGAGAAAAAGGGAAACTTGGATGGTTTGCGGCTGTTGATGATGAGGGGATCGAAGCATGAGGCCATAATTAGGTGATTATGTAAGGATATAAGAAGACAGCAGAATCAGAACGAACATTTAAGATATGTTAAACAAATTTTAGGATCAAAGCAACATCGCAGAGTGAAAATATTTTATAAAATTCATCGAAGGGCCTTGTTTAGGAGGAGGAGGAGGAGAGAGGATCAGGTGGAGTGGAAACTGTTTTCTGCAGCAATATGTAGATGAATTAATAGACCTAGTGCACGAAAATTATGGACATTATGGGGCACGAAAGTTCATTGCAAAGTTACAAGCAGTGGTAATATTTGAGAACATGTGGCAAAGGGTGCAGGGACGAGTTCAACCTTTTGTACAATGTCAAAAGGTGAGAGCAGTTATGGTTCCCATTCAAGGTTTGCGACAGAATGTGCTAGTAGAAGGACCTAGAGAATTGATTGCAGTGGACTTGTTTGGACCTCTCCCAGTATCCAGGGGTGCTTGTACCTGTATTTTTGTAGTGTTAGATGTGTTCGTGAAACACATAAAGTTGTACCCCATCAGGAGGGTGAACGCAGGATATTGACTGAAAAATTGGAGAAAGACTGTTTTGTGCAGGTGTTAGACAATGATCCTCAGTTTACAGCCCACAAGTTTACAGAAATGTTGGAGCAACATGGACTGAGCCATGTCAGAATTTCGCCCATTTCTGTCAAGGGAATCCCAGTGAACAGATCATGAAGGAGTTGAACCAGTTATGTAGGACTTACTGTCACAGGAGAAGCACAACTTGTGCAAACTTTATTGTAAATTTTGAAGCGATAATCAATAATGTATGGCATGAAGCAACAGGTTTTGCACCATGTGAATTAATGTTTGGGCATAAACCAATGAATGTTATTGGGGGGTGAAGTAGTTTTTCTGGTGAGCGGAGTTCCAACTGAAGATGAAATAGAAAAGTTGGTCAGAGAAATAATACATCGATGGGCAGCTGAAAGAAAGAAAAAACATGATGCTAGGACTTGGGTAACTGTGTTTAAACCAGGGGATTTGGTACAAGTTAAGACCAAAGAGCTATCAAAAAAGGTGTCCCAAGAGATAAATAAATTTCTGTTAGTGTATATGGTCCATTTTTGGTGGAGTGTTCACCACATATTAATGCCTCCAAGAGATAAAGAAATTTCTGTTAGTGTATATGGCCCATTTTTGGTGGAGAGTTCACCACATATTAATGCCTATTAACTCATCTGCTCTGGTTCCAAACGAGGTTTTGGACTAAGGAATGTAATAGAATTGAAGAGGTACATGAGTGGAGAGAGTGATAATTAAATGTAGAGAATCTCTCAGTCTTGGAGAGACTTCACAGTTTGGGACTGTGCGCACCTCAGCAGTCTGAAGCAACTCTTCCTTTCTGTGCTTCAGTCTCTTTTACTAAACATTTGTCTATCAAAAATTCTTCACAGGGGTGTAAAAAGAGGGAGGACAATAGTCCGAGTGGAGAGAAGTAGTTGTATAAATGCAATTACATGCAGTAAAGGGGTATTTAAAGTTAAAGAGAAAGTTTAATTTTTAGGATGAAGGAAGATGGAGTCTACTATTATATGTGAGGCACTGCTGGAATGTGTGATGAATTGAAAGTAGAGAGCAAAGATGAGGAATAAGGATCAGAGCCCATAGAAAGCACTAAATATTAAAGAAGCATTACGTTTAAGTTTTTCTGTAGTAGTAGTTAAGGGAACAAGACACTATGACATATTTGTTAGATGTGAAAGGAGAGTCCTGTAAGATGTGTGGGATGGACTGAGCAGCCATGCTCGCCAGATATACATTAGAATAGTCTTGTACATATATTAGGTATATTAAAGTAATTCAAAAATTTAAGAGCACAAGAGAGTAGCTGAAAGTGTGGTTCTGGTAGACATACAAAAGTAATATGTCAGTGTGAAGGTTGTGAATAAAGTGGTATTATATAAGATAAAATAATAAATACAAGCAAACAGAAAAAGAAGAGTAAGAGGTGGCATGAATGATGCCGAGGCATCAAATCAGTACGTTTGTATGTTCACAGTTAGTGTGATAGGTGACCAAAGACAGTGATTAGAAACTGGAATCGTGAAATGATAGTAGTCATAGTACAAAGTTACTGTCTATGTAGTATTATTGTCTGTGTAGTATCTAATAAGAAAGTTATTGGTGTCTAGTATTTAAGTGACAATAGTATTAAGTTGACTGGAAATTGGTGTGTTGGGAGGAGAAATGAGAATCAGTAGTATTAAGCGTAATCATCCATCCTCTCCATAAAAAAAGGTTATAAAACAGACACCAAAAACTACAGGGGTAGATCCTTGTTACCAGTAACATACAAAATACTGTCTGAAGCAGTTTTAAACAGAATAGAGGAACAAGCAGGACCTAATATAGGAGATTATCAAGCAGGATTTAGAAAAGGTAGATCATCTGCAGAACAGATACTTAATTTACAAACAATTTTGAGAGTGAGAGCTATAAAAAATAAAAATACAATAGTTACTTTCATAGACTTAAAGGAAGCCTACGACTCAGTTGACAGACAAATGCCGTTCCAGACACTTTATGAATCAGGGATAGACAAAAACACCAGAAGACTTGTTGAACAAATGCTCACAGATACAACGCCAATGAGTAAGTTTCAAGCCACAATTTCTGAACCATTCAAAATCAAAACAGGAGTTTGACACAGAGATGGACTGTTCCCAATTCTCTTTAACTTGGTTTTAGATAAAGTAGTAAAAACATGGAAGCACATTAAAAAGTAGAAGCACAAATGTATAAGCATGGGCCAAGAAAAGAAAAAAATTGAAGTGAAATGGTTAGCCTTTGTGGATGATAAGGCATTGATAACTAAAAAGAACAGACGCAACAGTTATGCTTGATCTGTTACATGAGATTGCTGAAAAGACTGGGCTAAAAATATCCTATGAAAAAATCGAGTAGGCTATATAGAACACAAATATAATACAGAAAAGTTTATGAAAACAAAGTATGGAAAAATTGAGAGTTGATAAATTCAAATATCTGGGGGAGTGGATCCAAGCCAATGGACTGGGTAACACAACAAATAAAGAATAAAAAAGTTAGAATTAGCATATAAATCAACACAAAACAACCACAATAAGAAATCAGTATCCATACAAGCAAAGATTAGACACTATAATTCAGTTATTAGGAGACAAGCAATATATGGATCAGAGTGCCTACCATTGAATAAGAAAGGCAAATTAAGAGAACTAGAAAAAAGAGAGAGAAAAACACTAAGGAAAATTGTAGGTCCTCACAAACACAATGAAAATAGGTGGATTAAAAGGAGAAATAAAGATTTATGCAAAAATACAGGAAAGATCACAGATACAATGAGGAAGAGATGGCTAAAATTTTATGGACATTTAAAAAGAATGGAAGAAATACGGATTACAAAGAAAATTTTTAATTATGTTAGTAAGCTGAAAAAAACTGTAGATTGGATAGAAGCAGTAATGAAAGATACCAACAAAATAGGTGTTACAGAAGAAATAATATGCGACAGGAATCACTTCAGGCTACTGATAGAAAATGCAAACTGTGAAGAAGATGAGCCAAAACCATGACGCAAGAGAGTGTGGCAGATGAGCAGAGATGAGCAGTTGGAGAGAAAATGAAGAAGTACTGGGAAGAAAAGAAGAAAAAGAAACACCATAAGTCTTAAGTTGTATGTGGCCCATAGCTAGGCAAATTAAAAAAATAAACTAAAACAAAAATAAAAAGAAAAAAAAGCTTAATCATTGAAAAGGCATATTGAAGGTGTACCTAATGAGAAACAAAGGAGTGAAAAATTGGAATTGGTTAATCATAAAAGCATAATTTTAAAGCACTGCAGAGGTCAAGCCGGCCGTGGTGGCAGAGCGGTTCTAGGCGCTTCAGTCCGGAACCGTGCGAGTGCTACGGTCGCAGGTTCGAATTCTGCCTCGGGCATGGATGTGTGCGATGTCCTTAGGTTAGTTAGGTTTAAGTAGTTCTAAGTTCTAGGGGACTGATGACCTCAGATGTTAAGTCCCGTAGTGCTCAGAGCCATTTGAACCATTTTGCAGAGGTCACACAGGTTTAAGATGTTGGACACTACAAATCGCGAGTGTGTTAGTGCGCCAAATATAAACGTAAAGACTGAAAAATATGTGTAATATATCGTGGTTTTTACAGCGCTTCTAAGTGTATTGTGCATCATATTGTCACAAAAATAGAGGAAAGGAGTAAGTAGAAACAGTTTCAACATAGTGAACCGTAACCACGTAACAGGCTGTATCGCCTGTGGACAGTGAAGGCGACCAGTTTCAAGATACATGTGATTCATTTCATAGTATACATAATATTCATAATGTGACAGTTTCAGAAGTTAAATCTGTGAACACTAAATGTGATATGCAACAGTACATCAGAATATGGAAATGTATTGTTTTATTAACGACTCATGCACAATGATCGCCCGCAGTAATGAAAAATCGAGTACTTTTCTCAAAGTATGTGAACAAACATGGAATAAACCCTGTTACTGCAACAAAATAGCAAGAAAAGGGGTAAGCTGTATAAAGTGTAAGCGGGAATTCCATTACTCGTGTACAAATACTACAAATAGAGTGATACATTGGAAATGCATATCACAAACATTCGAAATGCATATCACAATCTGTACCCTGTGAAAACCTGTGGCTGTGAATGCAAAAAATTAAAGAAGGTGCTCAAAACTGGACGAGAGGCACTTATTAAGGTGAAATCAGTGATTTGTACACTAACTAATGACTTACTTAGAATCGCGTAGTAAACATGTTTACAATAGTGTAGAAAAGCGATAAGTGAGGATAAACCACAAACTAGAAGTGTCCGTTCTAAAACGCGATCTCCTACACAGAGTGCACAACGCTGGACAACGGATACCGGTAACCACAATCACAAATGAAAGCGTCTACAAATGCCTTCTTGGAAAAGCAATACATAGTCGCAGAAAAACACTCACTAAGACGAAAATCGAAAATATACATTGCCTCTGATAGCCATGGCAGAAGATGTGCTGAAAACATGGTAAATCAAGCTAGAAATTATTACGAAATTGAAGGAAAGGTAATACCTGGAGCCCCAATGAGTGAGATACTTAAAAAATGCAGTGACTTACATAAACTGAATAAAGAAGACTATGCTGTTATATGGGCTGGTAGCTGGTAGCAAAAAATGAAGCCAACATGGCACTTCATTCACTGCAAAAAGTACTGTCAGACCTATGAAATACAAATGTGGTAGTAGTGGGAATTCCTCACAGACAGGACCTGGCTGATTGGTCTTGTGTAAATCAAGAAATCAACAGCACAAATAGAAAATTAAAAAAAAGTAATACTAGACTCTCAAAATGCAAAATTCATTAATACACATTATACTAAAGAGGTATACCTCACATGGGCTGCACTTGAATGCAACAGGCAAGGAACGTATGGCAAAAAGGATTCTAGAGTTAGTGAACATGAAGAATAAGGATAACAAACCAGTGATTGAACTCAAGTGGAAGGACACAACTGCAAATAATGAGCTAATGACTGTGGCTTTAGCAAATAAACCAGCAGCATGTGCAGCGGAAAAGAAGACGTGCCACAAGCAGCCAATCCAGATATCAACTAAAGAAAAAAATATCCCAAAGAACCCTTTGGAAACGGAAACACAAATATGGACACTAAATAAACCTGCAGTATGTAAGATGAAAAGAAGACACCCTACAAGCAGTCAATCCAGATGCCCCAAAAAAAAAAAAAAAAAAAAAAAAAAAAAAAAAAAAAAAAAAATAGGAATCAAGCATGCAAAAGAAAATTCCAACTTGGTGCGTACATGAATCACCACGCAGAAAGAAGCCACTGCAGGGAAGACAGGATTTTTGGTGGGATCAGACTTGCTGCAACACCACATAAAAGAGACAGTAAAGATCAATGCTCAGGCAAGTACTACATCATCTTCTTACATGTTAACAAGCAACAAAGGAGACGGTATCAGTGGATAAAAGAAAGTGACCAGGCCTAATACTCCAAGCAACTGTGTGAGGACAAAGAGTCCCCAAATAAATACAGATAAAGACAAAATATTGACTTTTTTTACAAATCATCATCTGTTGCATTAGAAATAAGATTTTAGAATTAGAACATCTTCGTAATGATTTGTTTGCGGGTGTTATATGTATATCTGAACACTGGCTAACAATTGAGCAAGTAGATGTATTTGTCCCTCAGGGGTATGTTGTGGCTGATATCATGTGTAGAAAGCATAGAAAGAATGGTGGTGCAGGTATTTTTGTAAGAAAAGGAGTGAAATTTTCAAAAATTGATGTAACAACTTATAGCTCAGAACTACATGCAAGTTCAGTTGTGTTAAGCTGCTGAATGAAAACATAATAGTATTTAGCATATATAGATCCCCAGATGGTGATGTTAACCTATTTATTGAGAAATTTGAATTATTATTTAAAAAAATTTGAAATTTAACACAAGAATTGCTTTCAGTTTAGATTTCAACATTGAAATGGCTAACTGACAAAAAAGTCACAAAAATATTTTTGAATGTACTAAGATCATTAAACTTATACTGTACAAATAAGTGTCCCACTTGTATGGATGCATGCTTGGACAACATTACAGTTAATTTCAGGGAAGAAGATTTTAGAGTCACATTTGCAGGAGGACACTTTGCAGACCATGATCCTTTGCTCCTGACACTTTATAAGAAGCAGCCAATTAAAACTACTGAACCTAACCCTGTACTGTTGAGAGGACAAAAAGAGGAGTACATTACACTGTTTATTGATAAGTTAAGTAAGGAAAAGTGGGGCTGGGTATACAAATGTCAACCAGGGAAATTGGGAACAGAAATAGCCTTTGATAACTTTTTTGAGAAATTTATAGAACTATGGTATTCTTGTTCTCCATTAACAAAAGCTAGAACTACAAGGAAACCTAAAAATAAAATGCTTAACTGGTTTACCGAAGAACTTTCTGAAATTAGGGAAAACTTGCACACATTACACCGGATTTACAAGCATGCCTCTGTATTCACAGGACTGAGCAGAGAGAGAGAATTTATAACTCGTAAACTAAATCCAAAAAAATCTACAGAACCAAGCTCCTCCTCGCAAAAAACTAGCATCTGAAAAGTATGTAGCAAGTGCTCCCAATAAATGCAAGGCAGCATGGCAAATTATAAATCAAGGTCTCATTCCCGAACACAGTCAAGTGCCTTTGATGGATCCTGAGGTACTAAATAACTTTTTTTATTAATTCAGTTAAGGAAGTAACAAACAGTATTAAAGAAACAAGCTCTTCCACAATGGGCCTGCTGGCCACCCCTCTGCCCAATGAACATGTATTTCACTGGACTCTTATCACACCCACTGACATTTTAAAAACTGTTGCCAAAATTTCAAATTCAAAAAGTATAGATTGCTACTGGTTGTCCAATTACATTATTAAAAAAACAACACACTTAATATGCTCATCATTAGCCAGTATTTTCAATAAATGCTTAGAATTCGGAGATTTTCCTAATACACTCAAGATATCTAAAGTCATCCCAGTTTATAAAAATGGGAATAAAAAACTGCCTGAAAGCTATCAACTAATTTCAATTGTCAGAAATATATGAGGCACTAATTCACAAGCAGCTAAATACCTACTTTGAAGATCATGGCTTACTTTGTAACTATCAGTTTGGATTTCCCAAGGGAAAAACACAACTGCTACTGTTTTAGAAATCATTGATCGAATATTATCTGCTACTGAAAACAAAACCAAAGTATCACTTGTATTGTGTGACTTAAGCAAGGCATTTAATTGCATTCCTGTTGACATCCTACTAAAGAAATTGGAATACTATGGGTTGCAAGAGAACACTTTAGCCATCATCACTTCTGAGTTGAACAACAGCAAACAATTTGTTTCAGTCAGTCAGGAATAGGCATTCTTCCTTGCTTGAGACAGACACAGGTGCTCCCCAAGGATCTATCCTGACCTGCCTTACAACATACCACATCCTGTGGTATGTTACACAGATGATACTACACTGTTTACCTCTCATCAGAACATCTCTGAACTCAATCACATAACAAAATAATCTCTTGACATATCTTTGGACTGGTTTACTGCTAATAAACTCTTATGTAATCCTGATAAAACACAACAGTTCATACTAGGCAAGACAGTGGACATAGAAACAAAATCAGTAAAACTTCTAGGTATTCACATTGACTCCAAACTTAATTGACAAGAACATATCAATCACGTCTGCAAAAAGATATCTCAGGTATCATACCTCTTTTTGAAGCAAAGGGACATGGTAAGCATGGATTACCTTCGGATAACATACTTTGGAATTTTCCAATCGCATATATCATATGGCCTTATCATATGGGGACATTCTCCCCATGTTGATAACATTTTAAAAATACAAAAGAAAGTTTTGCATTTAATTTGTAAGACAGGTCATTTGGAACATTGTTGGCCACACTTCACCAGGCTCAAAATACTTACTGTTTAAATCTATATACATATGTTTCAGGACTTCACATTAAAAATAATATGACAGAACTTGTTGTCAGGGGGGAAGTTTATGACCACAATATTACTGCTAAGTCGAAGTTAGATATACCTAGGCACAGGTTAGTAATGACTGGAAATTCTTACAAAGTAAACCCACTCAGAATTTTCAATAAATTACCAGTCTTTGCTCGGGCCATGGATATGGTTAGTTTTATACATAAGTGGTACAACTGGTTAACAGATCACCCTTTTTATAGTATTATAGAATACTTTGATTTACCAGATTATTATATTAATTTTTTAAAACTGTTACTTTCAATTGTATTATTATTTACTGTATAAACTTTGTAGAACTAATATTTAATGCTACACATTGTACTACTGTGCATTGTACATACTTCATCTTGTATCAAATGGCTCTGAGCACTATGCGACTTAATCATCTTGTATCAAATTGACAGAACCCATATCATTGTGATATGATCTATGGTGAATAAAGATTCTTGATTCTTGATGTATATTGTTTCTGAAAAAGGCAAGCTTACTTTACACAAACAATGGAGATGGGGTGAAACGTGGCAGTGTGCTATGTATGAATGACCAGGCTTCAGATAAGCAATAGTTTTAAGAATAATAATAATAAAACTAAAGTTCTAGCCTTTTTAATCAAGCAAACACTGATTACGATGCAGTGGGATGGCAGACAGACAGACGGCCAGAGCGGAGGTAGCATGCTGAAGGGTTATGAAAAGAGTCAAGTTGGGCGCAGTAGGCCAGCACGGTGACTTGCAAGAACATGAAGACATAAGAACACAGAAAAGCCAGGGGTAGCTTAGAAATACGATGCAGCATCCACATGTGGACACGCCTTGGGGATGGAGAAGGTGGACTGGTCTGAACAGAGGCTGCCGAAGGGCAAAAAAGCAGTTCACCTGAAAAAACTTTAAATTAGAACAGAAGGCCAGTGTAAAATTTCAGAAGAGTGTAAATCAAAAGTGTATTTATGCAGAAAGCCACAGGGAATGTATAAGGTAAAATGTGTCTATTTTAAGGGCAGAGATGGTGGCTGACGTCGCAAACGGTTTAGTGGGGGAGAAGGAGCGCACAGCTCGTCATTGTTGACGACTAGCCGTGAGCAGTACAGATGGCAGGCAGTTGCGTTTCCGCGAGATTACCAATTAAGCTTTGCTTTTTGGGTAAATCTGCATAAGACCATGACAAAGAAATGTTCGCGTAAGTGGTGAAGTTATTTTGGCTGTGAACGAATGTTTATCTTAATATGTGACAATTACTGAGGTATAGATGCAAATAGTTAATTGAGCAAAGCTTAGTGCACGCAACAACATGACAGTCATTGAACACGGTAAGTCAGCTGCTGTGCTCACTCCTGCTGTTACAGTTCTGTTTTTGTTTTCTGCCAATGATCATTGTGATTATGATCAGGCTTATTTTTATGTGGGGTATCAAGTGTAAGTAGA
The DNA here is from genome assembly GCF_023864345.2 of Schistocerca serialis cubense. Classification (NCBI taxonomy): domain Eukaryota; kingdom Metazoa; phylum Arthropoda; class Insecta; order Orthoptera; family Acrididae; genus Schistocerca; species Schistocerca serialis. Next base: position 121,556,768 of record NC_064642.1, on the reverse strand, counting down.
GACTGAGTTCTGTTTCCTCCGGTAATACAGGATCGTGGCCTTATGCACTAAAAGACCTGCGTGGCAGCTGAGTGAATTATGTTAATACGATCAAAATTGGGATTAGCCTGATTGAGAAAACAAACAAATGCAGTCGGTATCCAAGTATGGTCTTAAACCCACTTATAGGGGCATATCCATCTGACCGCTATCTGGCAGGATTCTGGCGTGCAAACTATGATTTTGCAACTTGTTTGTAATAAATTGTATCAAAGGATAGTGAGGCCAATGAGTCTCTAGAATATAATTGGTTTTATCAGAGCTGTGTTGCATTATTTAGTAGCACCGGAATTACTCTCCAAAATCTTAGTTCTACATATTTACTAGGTCCAGAATCCACAGAGTGCTGAATAATGTATGAGGGGCTGAATTGCAGGTAAGGGCAGGTAAGATTACAGGGCGAGAAAGTGCAGAGGCTCACTACGCTGCGACCGCGCAGGTAAGTCACAAAGAGTACCTGTCACGCACCCCTGTAAATCTTCCACTTATCGTACCAGACAGTCCAAGGGATCCAATACGTTATAAGTTAGGGTTTGTTATTCCACAGAGAGGATGTTACGAAGTGGTACGTCAGCCTTGGGAATGTTACATGCTCACCATCAGAAGTGATGGCCTTTTGTGGTGTATGCCAAGTTTGAATGTGTCCTCGCTCCTGTGACCCACTGTGAAGGTGACTCCACAGCCTCACATACTACCTTCACAGAAAACCATGTACCATATGTGACAGCATACCAGAATAGTATCGTCCTATGATTTGAGTCCTAACTGCTGCCGGCCGAAGTGGCCGTGCGGTTAAAGGCGCTGCAGTCTGGAACCGCAAGACCGCTACGGTCGCAGGTTCGAATCCTGCCTCGGGCATGGATGTTTGTGATGTCCTTAGGTTAGTTAGGTTTAACTAGTTCTAAGTTCTAGGGGACTAATGACCTCAGCAGTTGAGTCCCATAGTGCTCAGAGCCATTTGAACCATTCCTAACTGCTACAAATCTTATATCAGGAATAGCCCTGTGGTTTGGCTGCTACTGAGCCTGAAAACTTTCATGGAAAGTTAATAAGTTTTATAGCACCAAGATTCCCATGAACAGATCGAAGGAGAATGAAGATTTGTACAAAAACGTGGTTGGCTGTAGTACTTGTGGCTTGCCATTAGATTGGAAAGTGGAAACTCCTTGTAGGGATCACTATCATCTTACATGGAAGTTCTGTGGTACAATGCAAGCAACTTGAAGTACTAGCTACTAAGGCACATACCCATTTTCTTCCGTAATTTAAGCGGGTAAGACGCTCACTTTCTTGTTGAGCGCTAGGGTAATTTCGGTATGGAGAAAAGTCAGGTCAGTGTCTTGCCTGAGAGCTTTCAGCAAAATATTTCGTTCTCTAAACGAACGACACCAAGAATTATGTACAGCTTCATTGACTCACTCTGTTTTATGCAGGCACCACTCCAGAATCTCGTTGAAACTCCACCCACGGAGGATATGCACATCACTCCAACTGTATTTGTCATGAGGAAAAGTTTCAATTTGTGGCCAGGAATGGGGTTTATCTATGCAAGTAAGCGGATAGTATGGCGAAACTCAACGAAATCAGGCTATCCGACATAACTGCCTTATCCATTAACCTTACAGGCGCTGCCATAATGGATGCAGAGTATGGAAATGCTGTGATTTCTGCTGGGCATTCAATATTTCCACTTTAGGAGAGCACAAAGCTTTACATGGACACAGACGTGAACTTGCTTGCAGGTGTTTTCGAGAAATTCCAGAGTTTATGCTTAACCGCATGTTCTCTGTATTCCACCTTTTACTAGACATCATTATAGTTGTCCTGGGACACTATGGTCAAGAAAACTAAATGCAGCATTGAATTATTGGCTGATGTTGAAATGCTTCTTTTCTTTCAGGGAGGGATCCACAGGTACTTTGCCAATGTGTCCACAGGCACGCAAGGCAAATAACACATGTATGGATGACAGGTTCAATGCATCCCTTGATTTGAGTTACATCACATACTTGGATGTCAGTAACTTATATGGGCACACCATGCAACAATTTTTGCTACCTGGGGAGTTTCGATTGGTGCCTGAAACCGATTGCAGGGGATTAGGTGGAAATACAGGGTACGGAGGTTGATTCTGATATAGGATATGTGGTGCAGGTAGAACTCACATACCCTATTAGTTTGCATGATGTGCATGCCAATATGCCCCTGTGTCTGGAGCAAGTAGTTCTGTGAGAAGGCTTCGCGGATATACATTATTCATTATCATAATCTCCAGCAGTGTCTCAGATTGACGATGGAGCTGGTTAAAATCACCCGGGCTATTTCCTTCAAACAATACCCCCTGGTTGAAGTAGTATATAGATTTGAATACGATGCTGAGAGCTTCTGCTGACATGTGACTTCGAGAAAGATTTTTTAAATCAATGAATAATTCAATTTTTGGTAAAACAATGGAGAATTTGAGGGATCAGCGTGAAATTTTGATTAGAACTGAATGGGATGGGCGTTATGATGTAATAAAATGTGTTGCCAGACTATATTTTAAATGGGTCACAATATTCAATAAGAAGTTTGTTGCTATAGAGATGGAAAAGGCTGCAGTAGAGTTCACGAAACCTATCTATGTGGGGATGTGCATATTAGGACTATCCACACCACATATTTACCGTTTTCATTATGAATTTTCGAAAACTCATTTCACTGACCCTAAATTACTTTACTTGGATACAGATAGCTTCATTTATTAGGCGAAGAACTGTGATATTTTTGAAGTAATGAGGTATCATAGCGATGAATTTGGCATGTCCTCATACATGGCCAATAATTCTTATGGTATTGCTCCATGGAATGAGAAGGTCATTGGCCTTATGAAAGATGAGGCGAATGGATTGCCGATTGTGGAGTTTGCAGCTCTATGAGCAAAAATGTACGCATGTCACACTTTGGAAGGTGCCACCCAGAGGAGGACTAAGGGTGTGCATTGAGAGCCCTCTCTATCGAAGACGATTTACAGTGCCTGCAGAGTGGTGTTCATGGCACAATGCCACAGTTGCAGCAACAGTTCGGCAAATTAATATTTTATGGAGAGGACAAAAGATGTACACTGTGCTGTGCTCTAAAATCAGCCTGTTGCCTCATGATGATAAAAGGGTCATTCGTAATGACAGGACTGAAACTCTCCCATATTCACAGCATTCACTTGTTAAGAGAGACAGGGTGGGGGACTCTGATTGAGTAAGAAATCAAGAATGAGATTGGGTCTAAATGCTGAAGAATAGTATGATGCTTTTATCATAGTTATCATAGTGTAAGTAACTCTGTGTGTGTGTGTGTGTGTGTGTGTGTGTGTGTGTGTGTGTGTGTGTGTAAATATTTATTTATAATAAATCTTGTATTGTGTGTGTGTGTGTGTGTGTGTGTGTGTGTGTGTGTGTGTGTGACATGTACATTTGTAGATAGAATAATTTTTTAGTTTCGTCTACTGCCAGTGGTCAAATTCTGACTAGTTATGAAGTGTACATAACTCACAGCCGATCAGAATTATTGTTGTTAATCTATGTAGCTGCTACCAGTGAGACTATTGAAATGTAAGAATAAAAGTATTTCCACATTTGTTTTTAGCAAAGATTTATATATGTCTGAAACCAGTGAATTTTTTGCATGTTACTGTTAAAAAAGGCTTACATGAAAAAGATTCAAATTGTATTGTCCAGAAATGAATTGTAATCTCAAGAACTGAATTGTATCTCAAGACCTAAATTGTATCTCAAGAACTGAATAAATGAAAAAAAAAAATCTTTACCATATGTCTTCGTTGTCATTGTTTTCAGGAAACAGACACCCAATTGCATTACATCCATACATATATCCTTTCCCCATGAGTCATGAACCTAGCCATTGCTGGGGAGGCTTGCATACCTCAGCAAACAGAGAGCTGTACCATAGGTGCAACCACAATGGAGGGGTATCTGTTGAGAGGCCAGACAAATGTGTGCTTCCTGAAGAGGGCAGCAGCCTTTTCAGTACTTGCAGGGGCAACAGTCTGGATAATTGACTGATCTGGCATTGTAACATAAGCCAAAACAGCCTTGCTGTGCTGGTACTGCGAACAGCTGAAAGCAATAGAAAACTAAAGCCATAATTTTCCCGAGGGCATGATGCTGGTGTTCTCTAGGGTAAAACATTCTGGAGGTAAAATAGTCCCCATTTCAGATCTCCAGGCGGGGACTACTTAGGAGGACGTTGTTATCAGGAGAAAGAAAACTGGGGTTCTACGGATGGGAGTGTGGAATGTCAGTTCCCTTAATTTGGTAGGTAGGTTAGAAAATTTAAAAAGGGAAATGGATAGGTTAAAGTTAAATATAGTGGGAATTAGTGAAATTTGCTGGCAGGAGGAATAAGATTTCTGGTCAGGTGAATACAGGGTTACAAACACAAGATCAGATAGAGGTAATGCAGGAATAGCTTTAATAATTAATTTAAAAAAAATAGGAGTGTGAGTAAGTTACTATGAACTGCATAGTGAACACGTTATTGTAGCCAAGATAGACACGAAGTACAAGTTTATAAGCCAACTAGCTCCGATGATGATGAAGAGATTGAAGAAATGTGTAATGAGATAAAAGAAATTATTCAGATAGTGAAGGGTGACAAGGATTTAATAGTCATGGGGGACTGGAATTCGATAGTAGAAAAGGAAGAGAAGGAAAAATAGTAGGTGAATATGGAATGGGGGTAAGGAATGACAGAGGAAGCTGGCTGGTAGAATTTTGCACAGAGCGTAATTTAATCATAGCTAACACTTGGTTTATGAATCATGAAAAGTTGTATACGTGGAAGAGATCTGGAGACACTGGGAGGTTTCAGATACATTATATAATGGTAAGACAGAGATTTGGGAACCAGGTTTTAAATTGTAAGACATTTCCAGGGGCAGATGTGGACTCTGACCACAATCTATTTGTTATGAACTGTAGATTAAAATTGAAGAAACTGCAAAAAGGCAGGAATTTACAGCGATGGGACCTGGATAAACTGAAGGAACCAGAGGTTGTAGAGAGTTTCAGATAGAGCATTAGCGAACGATGGACAAGAATGGGGGAAAGAGATACAGTAGAAGAAGAATGAGTAGCTTTTAGATATGAAATTGTGAAGACAGCAGAGGATCATGTCGGTAAAAAGACGATGGCTAGTGGAAATCCTTGGGTGATGGGAGAGATATTGAGTTTGACTGATGGAAAGAGAAAGTATAAAAATGTAGTAAATGAAGCAGGCATAAAGGAATACAAACGTCTAAAAAATGAGACGGACAGAAAGCGCAAAATCGCTAAGCAGGGATGGCTAGAGCACAAATGTAAAAATGTAGAGGCATATATCACTAGGGGTAAGACAGATACTGCCTACAGGAAAATTAAAGAGATCTTTGGAGAAAAGAGAAGCACCTGTATGAATACCAAGAGCTCAGATGGAAAACCAGTTCTAAGCAAAGAAGGGAAAGCAGAAATGTGTGAGGAGTACATAGAGAGTCTACACAAGGGAGATGTACTTCAGGGCATTATTGTTGAAATGGAAGAGGACATAGATGAAGATGAAAAGGGAGATATAATACTGTGTGAAAAGTTTGACAGAACACTGAAAGACCTAAGTCTAAACAAGGCCATGGCGGTAGACAACATTCCTTTAGAACTACTGATACCCTTGGGAGACAACTCTACCATCTGGCGAGCAAGATGTATGAGATAGGAGAAATACTCTCAGACTTCAAGAAGAATATAGTAATTCCAATCCCAAAGTAATCAGGTGCTGACAGGTGTGAAAAGTACCGAACTATCAGTTTAATAAGTCACGGCTGCAAAATACTAATTCTTTCTAATTCTTTACAGACGAGTGGATAAACTAGTAGAAGATGACCTCGGGGAAGATCAGTTTGGATTGCGGAAAAATGCAGGAATATGCAAAGCAATATTGACCCTGCGACTTCTCATAGAAGACAGGTTAAGGAAAGGCAAACCTAGATTTACAGCATTTGTAGACTTAGAGAAGCTTCTGACAGTGTTGACTGGAATACTCTCTTTCAGATTCTGAAGGTGGCAGGGTCAAATACACGGAGCAAAAGGCTATTTACAATTTGTACAGAAACCAGAGGGCAGTTAAAAGAGTTGAGGGGCATGAAAGGAAAGCAGTGGTTGGGAAGGGAGTGAGACAGGCTGTAGCCTATTCCTGGCTCATGTTATTCAATCGGTATATTGAGCAAGAAGTAAAAGAAACAAAAGAAAAATTCGGAATAGGAATTGAAATCCATGGAGAAGAAACTTTGAGGTTTGCCGATGCCATTATAATTCTCTCAGAGACAGAAAAGGACCTGGAAGAGCAGTTCAATGGAATTTAGGGGCCTACAGTGTCTTGAAAGGAGGATATAAGATGAACATAAACAAAAGCAAAACCAGGATAATGGAATGTAGTCGAATTAAATCAGGTGATGCTGAGGGAATTAGATTAGGCAATGAGGCACTAACAGTAGTAGATGAGTTTTTCTATTTGGGGAGCAAAATAACTCATGATGGTCAAAGTAGAGAGCATATAAAATGTAGACTGGCGATGGTAAGGAAAGTGTTTCTGAAGAAGAGAAATTTGTTGACATCAAGTATAGATTTAAGTGTCAGGAAGTCTTTTGTTAAAGTATTTGTATGGAGTATAGCCATGTATGGAAGTGAAACATGGGCAGTAGATAGTTTAGACAAGAAGAGAATAGAAGCTTTCGAAATATGGTGCTACAGAAGAATCATGAAGATTAGATGGGTAAACACATAACTGCTGAGGAGGTACTGAATCGGACTGGGAAGAAGAGGAATTTGTGGCACAATTTGACTGTATGAAGGGATCGGTTGGTAGGATATGTTCTGAGGCATTTAGGAATCACCAGTTTAGTATTGGAGGGCAGTGTGGAGGGTAAAAATCGTAGAGGTAGACCAAGAGATGACTACACTATATATATCTGTGTGTATGTATGTAAAGGGTGAGCAAGACACAAATGATACCAGTTTTGAACATTAGTGCTATTAAGGCAGTGAAGTTTTAAGTTGGAAAATAGCATAATATATGTAATGGTTACATGGTATTTTGCATATCATACTGCATGTGTTTCACTGTGCGAGCATGTGGCACATGCGTGACCATGACCACTTTCACTGACATACAGTAGATATGTCTAAAATTAAATCTCCTGTGCTTGAAGAAAACCACAGGGATAGAATTGGGCCAAATTTGGCCAAAGTTGCATAGTGTAAAGCTATCAAAGTGTGTGCAGGGTGAAATCAATAAAAAATGTACACATAATGTAAGGTAAAAGAAAATCTATTATTTCTCATCCAACTTAAAAGAGAAATTTGACGTTTTCATAAGCAGATACAGAACACTGTTTTCACACATAATCTTATTTTTCCTGATTCGGCGGAGAGCAGGACACCTGTAGAATTCCAGGTCTTGAATAGCAGCATATTTGAAGATTCGATGCATCCTTATGATACCCTTCTCCTCGATGTAGAAGATGGTATCTGTGTGGTCGAATAATCGAAGCGACGCCACCATTTCTTTATTGGGTATACCAGGATCATCCCAGTGAATTCTTTGGTACAAATGTGTGAACCACTTTTCACTCCACCATGTTTTAGCGCACTTCACATACTTGAAAGACCTCGATGATGCAGTGCTTGCTGGGAATGTCCCTATTATACCTGTTTTTTCTGTGTATGCTATCTGCAATGATAGTTCACACCTTGAGAGGCGGCTGGAGTGGCTGTGCAGTTCTAGGCGCTACAGTCTGGAGCCGAGCTACCGCTACGGCACAGGCTCGAATCCTACCTTGGACATGGATGTGTGTGATGTCCTTAGGTTCGTTAGGTTTAATTAGTTCTAAGTTCTAGGCGACTGATGACCTCAGAAGTTAAGTCGCATAGTGCTCGGACCCATTTGAACGACACCTCGAGATGCCATTGTAAAATGATGCAGCACTTGTTCAGTTATACAGCTTGCTACACAACGCCAGTGTGTGAGCAATAGTTAATCACACTGTCAAGTAGAACTAGAGAATAGATAGCTGTGTGCTCCGGGAAATTTGCAGAAGATGTAAATTCAATTCTCACGTCTATAGGCCTCGATTCAATAACCTCCATCTGTTTTGAGCAGCCTATTACGATGATTGGCGCCAGCTCCTTGGATTTCTGTGGACTGAGTAGACATCCCTCCTCTTCATAGTATGAAGCACAGAACCTTGTATACATGTTATTTGCTAAACTGTGTATGTTTTCGTCACACTGCAGTTGTAAATTATCATATGGGCAAAATTCAGAGTTCACGTAGACTCTGGCATTAGTTAACATGAAATTATCAAATTTGGTGGAACCGTTTACTACATTCCCTCTTCTATTGGTCTGAAACGCAACCTGGGCGTCTCCAGTTAAGTAGAGGTTTTAACAGACTGGGCACTCGAAAACCTCCCATGAACTGAGAGATAATGGTAGAAATACAATAGCACTAAGAATTCTGAAAGCTTCAAACGCTGCTCGTCTGATACAGTCATGTGCATCACTTACTGTTAAAGTAAATTCTTTTTATTAACGTATTTAAAAAGAAGTTTTAAGTTAAATTATTAATCAACATCATATATGAGCATAATGTTTTGTTCATCTCTGTTTTTTTGTTTCGAGTCACAACACTCGCACTTTTACTCTTAGGCGTTTTCAGAAGCTCTGGGTGTAGTGAAGCAGCGGATACAAACCGTCGGCTTTGACCAATGATGTCATACATTACTCATAGACAATAATGTCTTCACTTTCGGAGGATTCTAAGTTCACCCAACCTGGATATGATGTGACGTCATTATGACGTAACACGCTTTAGTCGATTAACTCACCTATCGACTTTTACGAACGTTCGAGATTCTAAACTGTCGTCGGCTAGTGGTTTGTTTTGACACGTGCGATTCTGATAACAGCTCAGTGTGGCAGCGTATATGTATTTCGCAAAAATAAAAGTAAAAGATCTGGATATTAATAGAAATATTCCTGACCGTGGCCTTGAAAACACCACGGACAACACGTTTCGTAAAAAAGTGAAGTCTTCTTGTGTCCTGACCAGATTAGATTGTGTGATTGTTGTATTGAACGCTTACGCCGAAAATAATATTTATTTATTATCAATATTTTAGTATGGTCTCATACAATTGGTCTTGTCAGTACATATTAGATTGTAGCAGCATACTCTTGCTGACTTTTTTTCTTAATTTATATAGCTGAAAGAGAACTCGTGCAAGTTTGTTAGCTAAGTAATTTATATGTCCATCCCAAGATAGTTTTTTATCAACCATAATTCTAAGTAATTTTACACTCGGACCGCAGAAACAGGTACCTCAGTGTCCAGTAATGACTGGTGTGTAGAATGATTGAATTTCGAACTTAAAAAGAAAAATATGAGGCATTGTTGAAGAAAAATCGTCGATCGGAGATGAAATACGAGGGGAAGTGGATTTCTCAATGTAATCTTAACGAAAGGTTAGTGTCTTGACGCATCTAAAGATTTTGGCTGCTGAGTGCTTCTTCTCTCCGAGTACAAATAACCGACGCACTTCAGCTGGGTCAGAAGTACATCAATTTCTGCTTGAGATTCACAATAACCACGCAATTGCCTGTCGTCATCGATGCTGAACTCTTTCAGATTTTCTCTCGTTAGTCTCTTGAATGCTGAACACATAATTAGAGACGAGCAAACGAAAAACAACGCACAGGACATAAACACAGTACAATACACGATTTAAACGCAAGGAACGCAAAACACATGTCAACGAATGGTGCAGAGCACAGCGCTACCCTGTCACAACCTCTCGAAAGTTCACAAAAGTCGAATAGTCGATATACGGTTTCTATCGTTTTCGATGTAGCGTGTATACGTCATAATAACGTCACATCGTATCCAAGTCCGGTGAACTTAGCATCCTCCTTCACTTTCAGCCATAGATAATAAAAAGTTCTGTGTTCCGGATAAGCACTATCATTGTACATTAAAATAATTGAATGTGATTTTGAAAGAGATCGCTATATATTGTTCAAAATATTCTTCATGTGCATTTATTTAAATAATTGGTTGTTTGCAATTCATTCAGAACTTAATTTCGTTCTTAGTGATATTGAGGTAATTTGAATTATTAGTTTCTTATTTTACGACGATTTTTAGTATCTCCTTTTCGTTTGTAGGTATGGATTTATCTGTTGTGATAAACCTGGATGATTTGAGAGAGGCTATGGGCGTAGACATGTTGGCCACGATCTGTTATATTTTTTTATTTTTACAAATGTGTGGTCTCGTTGCCGAGTATGTTCGATGTCGTGAGTATAGTGAAGATATGTGCCTCACAAGTGTATCTCGTCGTCGTACTCACGACTTATTCGTATGGTGATGCAGCAAAGATCGTTTCTGGCAGTCCATTAGACGAGGGACATGGATCGAAAAATCTAAATTCGCCTTAAGAGACATTATGAAAATCACGTAGTGTTTGAGATATCCTGTGTGGCTGTGTGTCCATGAATGTCGTGTGAGTAAGCATACAGTTGTGGATTGGTACTCTTTTTGTAGGGAAGTTTGTGGGGAATACATGAAATATAGAGCGCTGTTGGAGAGGGGGCTGTTATGGTCGAAATTGACGAGTCGCATTGTGCAAAAGGAAGTACAACAGGGGAACGTCCGGTGAGATTTTGGGTTTGGGGGACTGTAGTTTCAGGTCAAGAGTGTGACAATGTAGTGTTTAAGGTAGTACCCAATCGAAGGAAGGAAGTTTTGGTCAGCTTAATTGAAGATCACGTTGCAGAGGGTTCCATTGTAATTTCAGATGGTTTTTCTTCAGATAGGGATTTAGGGGAAAGGGGTTATCAGCATCTCGTAGTTAATCACAATATTGACTTCAGATCATTATTCACAGCTAGCAATATTAAAGGCGAAACGCCTGACACAACTAAAATTTGCATCCCGTCCTTCAGTTGACCTTTACACTGACACTACCTATTCGAAAAGAACGACATATGTAACAACGATGAGATTTACCTACATATGCCAACTGGAGAGCAGGATACAGATGTTGTGTATAGCTAATAGCTCAACTAAAGAATGGGATACTATTGTCACTGCTGTGATCAAAACTATAACTTTAAATCGATACTATTGGCATCGAAGGCAAGGAAAAAAAAAAAAAACTGTACCCCATAATGAAGTACGGCACACAAACTGTATATGTGTCATCTTATTGCCTCTTCGCGTAGTTCAAGTGAGGTACAGGTTGCAAATGTCTATTTCCACGTTTCTGTTAGCAGTGTACATATATATATAGGTCAGCTGAAGTATGGGATACAAATATTATGTACGAAGCTGCTTCTGCCATTGGTAGTAATAGTATGTACGTAAGAACAGACTATTAGTAGTAGCGGAGGCGAAAGAAACAACACATGTAAAATTTGTATCCCGTGCTTCAGTTGACCAATGTAGTTCAACTGAACAACAGGATATTAATGCTAACGAAATCGAAGTACGCTAAACTTGTATCCCGTACTGCAGTTAACCAATATAGTTCGATTGAAGTTCGAGATACAAGCCATATATATATGACGTGAGGTATTCTGTGCTACCAATATTTCCATCCATTTTTCCCCTTATTTTCCACAGAAATAATACGATACAAACACGCGATGTCCTTAACGTGAAAATACTACTTGCTTTCATATATGTCAACTATATTTTTCGTCTCTCGTATTCCTTTGTTTCTGAATAGTCTTGTCAGCTCTTTCATATGTGTAATAAATGCTCTCTGGCCAGTTCTGACGTCATTGGTCATAGCCGACGGGTTGTATCCCCTGCTTCACTAGACCCGAAGCTCTTTGGTCAAGTAACTTCTTGTGTAAACAGTGCCTGCATATTCAGAAATAAATCTAAGTTTTTGAGAACCAAACTCACCGCTATTTGTCAGCACCTGATCTTTATTGAGAATAAATAAGTTTTTTTCTCAACAAAATACAATAGGTTATGGGTCCCAGTTACGTGAGTAAAAATGTGTCCAAAAAGTGACAGATACAGTTTTCTTTTAACTCGTATTTGAGAGTGTGTTTTTGGTTTTAGAGTTGAAATGAATCTGGTAAAACATATCAAGCCGTTGAATAGTGAAACTGATTGGCCAAGTTGTAAGAGAAAAATACGAGATCTAAGTTACTATCACGAAGGAGCTTTAGACATAATTGGTGGCAAGTCAGTAAAACCTGAGCCACTGTCTGAAGGTGCTAATAATGCAGCAATAAAGGATCATAAAGCCAAGTCAGAGTTTTATCGTAAAGCGAACAGTTATGCTTAGTCGATGATTACAAGTGCAGTTACAGACACTGTGTATCAGAAGATCATGGACAAAGAAACGGCTCATGAAGCATGGGGGGCATTGAAGCAGAATTTCGAAGCATCACCAAAGGACCAGCTGTTCAAGATTTGTTCGGATTTCTTCGCATTTAATTGGACTCAGGGAGAAGACATCTCCACACACATAGCAAAGTTAAGTCTGTGGAATGAACTGAACAAAGGGCTTAAAGCAAAGGGAGGAACTGTGCTACCTAATTGATATTGGTGTGTAAAGTTTTACATATTCTACCTGCAAGCTTTGATTCCTTTAAATCGAATTGGCTGTTATTAACGAAAGATGATAAGAAAACATTTGATGAATTAAAGGAACAATTGTACATGTTTGAGAGAAATTTCCCAAAGAGTAGCGACAAAATCGAACAAGAGGCATTAGTAGTCAAATCAGGTGTACAAAACAAAATAAATACAAACAACTTCAGAGTTAAAGGAAAATGTAACTATTGCAAAGAACTGGGCCACTGGATCAAATATTGTAAGAAGTGAACTGCTGATGGAAGACCAGCTAACAATACAACTATGCAGAAAAACATGGACAAAACTATAGTAACGAATGTAGTATTGTTTACTATTTGTGGCGAGGCTTGTTTATTAGAAGTGGATGTATACAACTGGTGGATTGACAATGGTGCAACAAAGCATATGACAAGTAGTCCTGATTACTTTGTTAGCTGTGAAGCATTCAACAATCCCTGCTGTATAAAGGCCGCTGGAAAGGTGTCTCTAGAAGCAACGGGAAGAGGATCAATTCGGTTTCTGTCACAAGTTGGCAGCAGATGTGAAGAGCTGACCCTGACTGATGTCTGATATGTACCAAAAATTTCCAAAAAAACTTATTTCTGTTTTAGCTGCCGAAGATCGTAAAAAAATAGTATATTTCAGTCAAGTACTACCTATTGCTCTTTGACAACTGGTGGTAGAGTGAGACTGTGTGGAAATCGTAAAGCTGGTGGCACTTTATACAAAGCAGAAATTAAGCCCTTAGTGCCAGAGATGGGTGCAACTGTGAATCTTTCAGTGGAAGATAGATTTGATTGTACTTCAACTGTATCATGAGAGATGGGGTCATCAAGACAAGCGTAATGTTAAAACAAAACTCAAAAAGGAATTTAACATTGATGTTAAGGAAGGGGCAGAGATTTGTGAACCATGCAAATTTGGGAAAGCCCATCGTCTACCATTTGGAACTAGAGAAAAGTCAACAAGGCCTGCTGAGTTGATATCAGCTGATCTGTTTGGACCTTTTCACGAGTCATTCCAGAAGAAACGTTACCTCGATTTGTTCAAAGACAGTTACATGAAGTTTTGCTATGGTTATTTTGATGGATATAATTCAGAATTGAGTAAAATTCTCAAAGATTTTCTTTCACGTACAAAGGCATTGGGGTACTCTGTTAAAGAGATGCTGAGTGACAATGGCAAAGAGTTTGATAACAAAGAGGTTAGATCCATCTTAAGTTCAAATGATACAACACAGCGATTGACTGCTCCCTATACACCTGAACAAAACGATATTTGTGAGAGGGGTAATAGAACAGTTGTTGAGATGGCCAGGCCACTTAAGTATTCAAATCCAGATGTCACTTATTCGGAACAGATACGAGCTGAACTGGTTAACACAGCAATCTACATCTTGAATAGGACAGGGAAGTCATCTGTAGAAGGTGTCAGTCCTTATAAGTTGTGGGAATGGAATCTTAGGATTATTGGCTCAACATGTTAAGCACAAATTCCAAGTGAAAAACGAAGGGAAATGGACAAGAAAGCTGTGAAAGGACATCTCATTGGTTATGATGGTGATGAACGCTTCAGGATTTGGATAAAAGAAAGTAAGTCAATTGTGCTGTCCAGAGATGTGCAATTTGAAGAAAAACTGGGATGCTGTACTGAACAAGTTACACTACTATTCCAAGATGTTGAAAAGCCCATTGCAGGTCCAGACTATATTAAAAATCAATCAGAGAGTGAGGAAAATCACACTCAGAAGATAGTTTGGAGCATGAAACTAGTTCAGACACAGAATCTGTTAATGACATTCTGGAAACTTGCAAAGAGGAAATAGGATTGAAGTTAAGAGATCGTTCATCTTTAAAGAGACCAAAATACGTCAATTATTATGCAATGGTAACAGAAGATTTATTTGTCGCAGCAGAGGTTCCTGAAACCGATGAGGATGCACTTAGACATGAAGACAGCATAAAATGGAAGGAAGCAATGTTCAGAGAAATGGAATCTCTGATCGAAAATGAAACCTGGGAGCTTGAAGACTTATCGAAGGGTGCCAAGGCAGTACCATGTAAATGGGTGTTTTTACTGAAAACAAATGAAGGGGGTCAGATCGAAAAATTTAAGGTTTGACTGGTTGCCAAGGGTTTCAGTCAACAAGAAGGTCTAGATTACAGTCAAACTTTTAGTCCAGTTGCAAAAATGACAACTATTCAGTCTATTCTGAGTGTTGCTGCATCTAAAAAGTGTATCTCAGACAGTTTGATGTGTCAACAGCCTTCCTGTATGGAAAACGTGAGGAAACCATTTATAAGGCACAACCAATAGGTTATGCAGATGGTACCAACAGAGTCTGCAAGTTGAAGAAAAGCCTGTATGGTTTAAAACAAGCACCAAGATGCTGGAACAAGCGATTCAGAGAATTTTTGGTCAGTCTATATTTCAGAGTAAGCCAAGCAGATCCATTCTTGTACATTCAAAATAAAAATGGCAAAGAAGTTCTGGTAATTTTGTATGTTGACGACGGGTTGGTAGCTGCCACTGATTCAGATGATTTGAGCATTTTCTTTCAACAATTTCAAAAGGAGTTCAAGATGAAAACGGCACCAGCAAACTATTATTTAGGTCTGCAAATTGAACATGGCAAGGGTGGGTGTATCAAGATTCACCAGAAGCCTTATGCACAATGAAGCAACTTTTCAGAATGTAAAGCAGTTTCTACCCCAATGTTAAAAGTTACAGATGTTTCACAGTCAGAGAAAGATGACACAGTAGAACAGTCTTTTCCATATAGAGAAACAGTTGGAGCATTAATGTATCTGATGCTTGGCACAAGACCAGGCCTAGTCTTCAGTGTAAGTGTTGTGTCAAGATCTCTCTAGAATCTCACTAAAGAAGACATATTAAGAGTAAAAATGGTTTTTCGTTACGAATCAGGAACGACTGAATATGGAATCACGTACAAATCAAGAGGAAAGAGCACAACTCTGGAATGCTACAGTGATGCAGATTTTGGAGGCTGCTCAAAGACAGGCAGATCAACATCTGGAGTAGTCATCAACTACGCAGGAGGGGCGATATCATGGCTAAGTCAGTGACAAACCATGGTAGCAACATCTACAACTGAAGCTGAACTAGCTGCCGCAAATGAAGCTGTCAAGGAGATAATTTGGTTAACTCGTCTATTAGGAGAAACAACAAGACTATCTACATCTACATGTATACACTGCAAATCACATTTAACTGCCTGGCAAAGGGTTCATCGAACCACCTTCACAATTCTCTATTATTCCAATTTCGTATAGCGCGCGGAAAGAATGAGCACCTATATCTTTCTGAGCGAGCTCTGATTTCCCTTATCTTATCGTGGTGATCGTTCCACTCTATGTAGGTCGGTGTCAACAAAATATTTTCACATTCGGAGGATAAAGTTGGTGATTGGAATTTCGTGGGAAGATTCCGTCGCAACGAAAAACGCCTTTCTTTTAATGATTTCCAGCGCAAATCCTGTATCGTTTCTGTGACACTCTCTCCCATATTTCGCGATAATACAAAACGTGTTGCCTTTCTTTGAAATTTTTCGATGTACTCCGTCAGTCCTACCTGGTAAGGATCCCGCACCGCGCAGCAGTATTCTAGAAAGGGGACGGACAAGCGTAGTGTAGGCAGTCTCCTTAGTAGGTCTGTTACATTTTCTAAGTGTCCTGCCAATAAAACGCAGCCTTTAGTTAGCCTTCCCCACAACATTTTCTATGAGTTCTTTCCAATTTAAGTTGTTCGTAATTGTAATACCTAGGTATTTAGTTGAATTTATGGCGTTTAGATTAGACTGATTTATCGTGTAACTGAAGTTTAACGAGTTCCTTTTAGCACTCATGTGGATGACCTCACACTTTTCGTTATTTAGGGTCAACTGCCACTTTTCGCACCATTCAGATATCTTTTCTAAATCGTTTTGCAGTTTGTTTGATCTTCTGATGACTTTATTAGTCGATAAACGACAGCGTCACCTGCAAACAACCGAAGACGGCTGCTGAGATTGTCTCCCAAATCGTTTATATAGATAAGGAACAGCAAAGGGCCTATAACACTACCTTGGGGAACGCCTGAAATCACTGCTGTTCTATTCGATGACTTTCCATCAATTACTACGAACTGTAACCTCTCTGGCAGGAAATCGCAAATCCAGTCACATAACTGAGACGACATTCCATAAGCATGCAATTTTACTACGAGCCGCTTGTGTGGTACAGTGTCAAAAGCCTTCCGGAAATCCAGGAATACTGTTTCGATCTGAAATCCCTTGTCAATAACACTCAGCACTTCATGTGAATAAAGAGCTAGTTGTGTTTCACAGGAACGATGTTTTCTAAACCCATGTTGAACTGTGTGTCAATAGACAGTTTCCTTCGGGGTAATTCATAATGTTTGAACACAATATATGTCCTAAAATCCTGCTGCATATCGACGTAAACGATATGGGCCTATAATTTAGTGGATTACTCTTACTACCTTTCTTGAATATTGGTGTGACCTGTGCAACTTTCCAGTCTTTGGGTATGGATCTTTCGTCGAGCGAACGGTTGTATATGATTGTTAAGTATGGAGCTAATGCATCAACATACTCCAAAAGGAACCTAATTGGTATACAGCCTGGACCAGAAGACTTGCTTTTATTACGTGATTTGAGTTGCTTCACTACTTCGAGGATATTTACTTCTGCGTTACTCATGTTGCCAGCTGTTCTCGATTCGAATTCTGGAATATTTACTTCGTCTTCTTTTGTGAAGGCATTTCGGAAGGCTGTGTTTATTAATCTGCTTTGGCAGCACTGTCTTCGGTAGTATCTCCATTGTTATCACGAAGAGAAGGCATTGATTGTTTCTTGCGGCTAACATACTTCACATACAACCAGAATCTCTTTGGATATTCTGCCAGGTTTCGAGACAAAGTTTCGTTGTGGAGACTGTTATAGGCGTCTCGCATTGAACTCCGCGCTAAGTTTCGAGCTTCTGTAAAGGATCGCCAATCTTGGAGATTTTGCGTCTGTTTAAATTTGGCATGTTTG